>NC_092874.1:12211081-12821081 GCF_028372415.1 Notamacropus eugenii
GAAGGACAAAAACCCAAAGTCACAGAGATGGAAGGGGAACCTTAGATTTTAATATTTTAAAGGTGGATGGAGTCAAGATGGCGCAGAAAAGGCCAGGGTGAAATAATTTTCCAGTGGAAGATAACTTAGAAGGTTGGCAGGAAAGGTCTGTCGCACCAGGGTGAGAATGGAGCACTGTCCGGTAGCCAGCACAGACCCAGCCCTTATAATGCTACAAGAAACAACGAGCAGGATGCTCTCAGAAAAACCTAGACTTAACAGGAGCTGCTACAAACTGAAGCGTACTGTTACAAAGTAACAGCAACATTGTACAATGACCAGCTGTGAATAACTTTGTTATTCTCAGCAATGCAATGATTCAAGACAACTTTGAAGAACTGATGCAAAATGCTCCTCATCCCCAGAGAAAGATTGGATGGTGTCTGAAGACAGTCTGAAGCACTTTTTAAAAAAAAATTTTTTTCTTTATATTTCTTTCACAACACTATTATGAAAATGTTTTGCATGACTACCCATGTATAATCTGTATTGAATTGCTTGCCTTCTCAATGGGGGGAGGATAGGAAGGGAGAGTGGGAGACAATTTGGACTCTTCCAAAAAACTGTGAAAAACTGTTTTTACATGTAACTGAGGAAAAATAAAATACTAAATAAATTCCAAAAAAAGAAAAAGGTGCCAGTGAGCCCAATGATAGATTTATCTATTCCTATTTTTATCAGATGATTTTGTGGGTAAACTATGCCCACATCCCCCAAGAGGCTTGCCCAAGCAGCATTTACGAGTGGACCCTATCCTTACCTTCACAGGGCTGACTAAAAGATGTAGAGAACAGAAAATGCTACTCCAGTACTTTTTGATTAAGTGAGGCCAAAGGCCACTTTCAAGGCTCTCTTCCAATAAAGTACACCCCATGTAATATGTCTAAAGTATTCAAGATACCTTGAAAGGGACACAGAGAAAACCTTAGCTGAGAATCATCAGGTGAGGCATAAAACAGAGAGATAGATACTTGCCAAAGGCACTTGTCACTGTCAATAAGCAGATGGGGTACGTTGTCCAAGAGGTTAATGCCCTAAGGACAGTGAGGTCCTTTGAATGCGCCTGCTTGGAAACAGTTACCCCAAACCAAGGCAGGCCTAGCAACGAACAAATATGGAAGTCATCCAAGATGACCAAGTGTGGACTACTACCTGCACCACTGGGGAGAACACCCACATCAATGCAATCACAATGAACATCTGGATGTTTGGATCTTTGGTTGCCCTTACTATCCAGTTTGTCTATCTGTGTGGAGACATCTGAGGTCACTATTGGTTGGTTGGGTTTCCCTGGTCTCGCTTGTGTAGGTCCTTCCTGCTATTAGCCTTTCTAGGCAAGAATCTTCCTAATGTGTACATGACACATAAAAAGACCCCAGGCTGGGATTAAAGGCAATACTGTCCAGACTTACAGGAAAGCCAAGAACCCAACATTTGAACCGCGCCTTGCTTTAGGCTGATGGCAGAGGACAAACAAACCTCCTGTCGTAAATTCTATACAGTATATTCTTCATTTTGGTCACAGTTGTAATTTGTTTATTCTAAAACAGCGAAGTTGGCAGAAGCCCTAGCCAAAATATTCTAGAAACAAGAAAAATATGATCTAGAGTAATTTGCTACTGCCATTTGCTATTTCAAAGTAGTTTTCCATGAATACTACTATTACTCACTATTAATTTGTCACAATTACAACTTTATAAATATAGAAACCCTCTTACTACAGTTACACAGCTATATTTGCCCAAGGTCAAAAATGCCTGAAGTGAATCATATCCAATAACTCTTCTGCTTGTTTAGTGATTAGATTATAATGAGTTCAACCACAACCATCAGATTTAGTAAAAATCACAAAAATAAAAGACTACTAATTTGACATTTTCCTCACTAAAATCATAAGGCAGTAGGGATTATTTTTACAATCAACAGCTACTATAGATTTAGTGAAACATGACTGACATTTCCCTCCTTTCAAGATTTTCATTTCCCTAGATCTTAGCTTGCCATAAGGAAGTCAGCAAGTTAACCTTAATAGCATGCCCACTAATCTTAACCAGTATTTAAAAGCCAGCACTGATTCTGACAGCGAACCTCTCCTCCATCTTAGTGATCTAGGGTTTCAACTACCTGATACCCTCCCATATGCTGACTTCTTTGGGGGTCTACATTTCAGGTTAGACTGCAAATGTTTATGATGAACCTGCTGGTTCTCCAAATATTCTTGGGACCAGCCCAGACCAGCTTAGTATCCCAAAGTAACTATTGCCCAGATGACCTGTCAATACTTTAGGGTCACAGCTGGATGGGGCCTTGGAGGTCACCTAGTCCATGCCTTTATTTTACAAATGAGTCAAGGGGCTCAGCAGGAATACCAGTTACTTAAAGTCACAAAGTGACTAACAGAGCGAAGTCTAGTCAAAGCCAGGTCCTCAGGTGAAAGGCATCTGTGACTCCTGAATTTGTCAGGAAAGAATTCACCTGCAGGGAGGAAACAAATGGATTTCACTCAAGGGATTTTCATCATCCCGGCCACGGTGTTACCTCCATAAAAGAAATGCACAATGTTCTCTGCAGCTGAATGTCTGGATCCCTAAGTAAAAATGCTGGGCCTGGTCACAACTGACCATGGCAGAGGAGTCAGCCTCCTGTTGAAGACTATGGCTATGCTGGCCCTTTATAGGGCATTCCAAAATCCTTTCTTCTCAAAATCCAAACTAAGAAGGCCTTGGCACAAAGGTCATCAGATGAATAACTCATCAGCCTTTGTGAACTTGGAGCTGAGAACAAAGATAATGAATTCATTCTCACATTAACTCATGGGAGTGATGGATAACCTTTTATAAAATTCAGATAATATAAAAGCCAAATATAATTCCACTATCAAAATGAAACCAAACTGCATCCTAATCTTTACTTACTGATACTGATTGTGTAGTCACAGAATTTAAAACATAATTAAACTAAATAACTGAATTTTATAGTGCAAAAAACAAGTTCAACAAAATAAAAGAATATCTTTTTATTATGCATACCATTTCCAAGGCACTTTGGTAATACTGAGATTTATAAAACTATGTACACATATTTATATATGCCCCAAAACAAAGAACTTAGTTTTTTTAATTACAATATACACATACCTTAACTGTCACAAGAAATTCCTCCTTACTCCAAAAAAGCTGCACACAAATTAAACTTCTTTAAATGAAATGAAAAAAATGAAAGCCTTTTAAAATAGAACACAAAGAAAAATAACTCTATGAACAATCTTTCCATAAAGTGAAGAATACTTCAGGAAATCTAGTTTTACCCTATTCTATCTGCCCGATCAAGCCTAACCTGAGGACTGTTGCTAGGGCCTAGGAGGCCTGGTGGTTAGGGTGCTGGTTCTGGAGTCAAGAAGCCCTGAGTTCAAATCCAGCCTCAGACACTGACTAGCTGAGTGACTCTGAACAAACCCCTTGGCTTCTCGGAGCCTCAGTTTTCCCCTTCCCTCTTAGGGTTGTTGTATCTCCTAGGAGATGATCATAATGCGTTTTGCATCAGTGCCAAACGAGACAGGTGTAAAGGACTTTGCACCATGCCCAGCACTCAGCAGCAAACACAGATATAAGAGCTACTGCCATTACCATTAATGTGCCCAGAAATGAGAGCAAAGATGGGAATGATGCTAGATTCCCTCAACATTACAAGGGCTGCCTGCTCCTGAGCCAAACTCCCACCAGAAGACAGGCCCGTGTCTTCTCTATCCCCTGCTGTATTGGCCGATAGAAAGAGTGTGAGTCGGTCCCCCATTAACTGTGCCTTCTCTCCCCTGCACACTGACCACTCCCAAAGTGAGTTTCAATCCTCCCTGCCTCAGAGACCCTTGGGCTCAGGCACAGCCCAGGCATGATACTCAGCACCCACATCTTTGGGCAGAGACAGGAATTCAACCTTGGATTCTGGGAGTTGGTTTTTATTCTGGGAACATGAAAGTGTTCATGGCTAACCATGTTGTTTCCTGACCAGTGGGTGTGTCCTCAGGATGCTCCTCTGGCCTCCTTTGACCCAGAGAGGGGCTCACTCCTTATCCTTCTTCTTCTTCTTCTTCTTGGGCCTGGGCTCCTCAGGGGCCTCAGGCTCCTCCGACTCCTCACTGTGCTTCTTCCTCTTTCTTCTCTTCTTCTGAGGGTCGCTCTGATAGCCGCTTGAGTCGCTAGCTTGCCACAGAAGGTCTTGCTCCAGCTTTTCTCGATGGTGTTTCTTTTTGGTCCGGGGCTCCTGCTCCTCTTCCAGTCTGTTGACAGCCTCCTGGACCTGGGGGCTGGTCTCTGGTGCCCCTGCCCCATTGGAGGGCACATCGGCTGGCGTTGGTGGGAGCCCACCATCCTCATGGGGGTGCTTCAGGCTCTTCCGGCTCTTCTTCCTTGGCTTCTCTCCCCCTGCTCCAGGCTCAGTCTCATCGCTAGCATCCCCAGACCTTTTGGAAAGTGCAGGAGGCAAGCTGCAGAGAACATGACAGAGCTCAGTGAGAATGTAGGGGATGCCCTGGGAGAGCTGAGGTGGAGTGTGGCATCGAAGGCTCCCCTCTACCACCAGCAACCTTAATGTGACAGGTGACAGCCCCAGGCCCTCCACTGCCTCCCATCACCCAAATCACCACAATGTTTGAAAGTTATTATTATTGTTACTGGGGAGGAGGCCTGTAAGGTGGCATGAGATAAAGGGAGAGACACAGGCCTGCTCCTGCCTCAACCATCCACACGTCTCATATGCCCAATTCCCCTTCTTTCCTCCCTTCCAATGCAAAGCCATCAGTTTCCCCACGAAAGCAATCTCTCTTGGGGACTACAAAATGTAGGCTGGGTGGGCACAAGGCAGGGAGAGTTCAGTTTTCAGCTGAAAGTATTCAAACTCACTCTGACGCTCATCATCAGGGAGGCATGAGACAGGTTTCCTAACCTTGAGGGTCTCCACAACAAGGAACATTTATGAACTATGTGCAGGTTCCTGAGCTAGTAATGAGCATCCTGGATAGACCAAGACAAAATGAAAATGAGGCCTTGGTTGCCTCATCTCTAAGTGAAGACTTTGGACAATTCCACCTCTGAAGGCCGTGTAGAACAGTGAAACCTGAGGCTTCTATTTCATGGGGCCCCCTTCTGCTCAGGCTCAGCTGACCAGGCCACTGCACTGGGAACAGACGGTATGGAAACTTCACAAACTCAAGAGTTTTTCCCTCAAACTGTAACACACTTTAAAAGTTCAAAGCTAAGATACATTTTCTCACCATTAGAATGAGAAAAATCTTGGGGGCAGCAACCTGTGCCTGTGTACAGACAAGTGCTCAATCTGGAGCCAAAGGGATGTGGATTCAAATCCTGGCTCTTATCCACCTGGATCAGCTTGTGCAAGTCCCTTCACATGGGTGGGCTGTACTTCCCTTAACTGCAAGCTACATTCATAACTTTGGATGATTAAAAATTAAATTACACCAACCAAAAATCTTAAGTTTATAAAACAGATTTTTTAAGTCACCAACAAAAAGCAGCCAAAAAAGATAAAATAAGGATCAGTCCCCTGTGAAAACCTTGTCCCTTTATGGAATGAGTCCCCAGGTTGACCTGGCCTCCAAGATCGCCCTGCGTATTATTCCAAACTGCACACTCCATGTGTCTGAACTTACCTGCTGACGATGAGCTTTCCTCGAATGCAGAAGACGCCTGCAGCATCTGAGTCTAGGCGGGACACTTCAAACTCCAGCTCATCTCCTACGTGGAAATGTAGGCTTTGCCAATGCTCCATGAGCATGTTTTCTGGCTTGGGGATGGAGGCATTGAAACAGCCATGCACTAAGCAGCCCAGGTGGCTGGGAGCCACCTTATTGACTGTCCCCTGGGGGGAGAAGAGCATGACTTTATGAAGAAAGCCCTTTGGGTACAGGGTGAACGACTGCTTCACTATAAGCTTCAGGAATAAACACCCCTCTAGAGAGAGACTAAAGTTCACACCTAGTCAGACCAATGTAGTGGGCTCTTGATAAATAAAAATTTAAGTAGATTTCCTCCCAACAACATAATCTGACCTCTACAACTGTTCCTAAATGCTCAAGAAACGGGGGTCATTCCCTTAGGGATCAGACTACTGACCTCCCCCCATTGAAACTCCTTAGGAAACCCTCCTGGACATGCCTAGCTCTTGATAGAAGCTTATGCAGGGTAGAAAACAGATGTTTTTCATAACAAAGATCTGCACTGAATTTCCATAAACAGAACTAATTTGAAAGTGTACAAAGCCTTCTTTAATGAATCAGTTTGGCAGGATACAAAGGGCAGTGACTGTTTGAAGACTGCATGTCTGTTATGTGTAAAACACCCTACACTGAAATCTTGAATATGTTCATTTTAGCCAGCTGTCTACAAAGCTAAACACATTCTCCAGCTTTAAAATAATATTTAAGTTTGTTCTCTTTCATTTTCATGCTTTACTAGAAAGCCCCTACTCCCACAAAGAAGTTGGGGTGGGGTTGGGGGTTAATAGAGAAAAGTGGGAGCAGAAGAGTTAAGGATTTTTAGGTATGAGTAACATTATAGAGGAAAGAGACATGTGGGGTGGGGGCAGAGCAGCATAGGCTCAGTTGGTGACATCCAACCAGGCCTTAGAGGCAAAGGGACTTGTTTTTATTGTAAAATTTATTGTAAAATGGGGGGAACGGTTGAGAGTGTCTCCTGGCAAGGGGCTCTGATGCCATCTGCATGCCAGTAATCCATGTCACCGTTAAGGGTAGAATCTTGGCCAGCGATGGGGTATGGAGAGCCATGGAAGGTGTGAGGCCAGTGGTGTGACAAGACCAGAGCTCTGTACTCCAACCAGGCATAAACATTGACTGGAGAAAAGAAACAAGCTCTCTGTGGGGAGACCAGCCCTGCTAAGCCTCCTCCCGAACATGAGCCAGAAGAGAAAGGCAAGAGATGCCAGAGATGTGGTAGAGAAAGAGGACTCAGGCTTGGCGACCACGTGGAAATGGAAGCAGCCCCAGCGATGTGAGACTTGTTCCCCAGAACAGGCAGATTATCCATTCCTCAATGGCTCTCTAACCCAGGCGCCAAGCATATGCAGCCCGAACCAGGAGAGCATGCCATTGGGAAACACCAAACCAAAGGAATAAAAGTTGACAGGGCACAGATGTTGGGGTGCAGTTTCTAAGTCAGTTCCATGGCTGCTGTTTCCTTGAGTCTGTCCCTATGGCAGAGGAGCTAATCGGATTCTCCTTGTTACCTCTCTGAGACTTGGGGTCCTTCACCGTTTGGCTTTAACCCCCCCTTTCCAGGCTTCAGGAGCTCTAGTCCAAACCAGCCTTTAATCTGTGGCTTTCCCGGAGGCTGTCATTAACTCTCATCCTGAGGACCCTCTGGCGACGTCTCCCCGATCACTGTGGTAGGAACCACACTGTGCTCCTGGCATGCCCATGTTCACACCCACATGGCCGAGCCTTTGGGGTCTTTTAATCAGCACTTTGCCAAGTAGCTGACACGTAATATGGGTTTAACAAATGTTAATAGATAATGGGAGTGCAAGGTTTGGGAAAAGGGGATCAGCCCCGGGACAGCCAAGTACTGGCCTGACCACTGAATGGCCCACGTGACCCACAGACCTGGGGACAAAACAGCAGGGGTCCTTTCAGCCCCCCCTGAAAGCTGGGGCCCAGGGGTCAGGGTGCGAGGCTCTGGTTTTTCAGACTAGGAAATGGAGACTACAGGTTTAGTAACCACCTAGGGCACCTTCCTTCGAGGCATCGCCTTGGCACTGCCCAGGCCCCCGTCCTCGGGCCGGCCACTCCCGGGAGGACCCTCAGTTTCCTCCTCTGTGAAGCGTGGGAAGAGGAGTGGCGGGGATGAAGCGCGGCCCCGAGGGCCTTCGTGCCAGTCACCGAGCCAGGGAAAGCCCCATCTCGACCCTCTCCCACTCGTGACTGTGATGAGCAACCCCCCACACCACCCACGGCCTGCCCTTCCACCCCAGGGGTCCCCCGATCGCGGGGCTCGCGCCTCGGACTCACCACGAGCTTCTGACCCTTCTCGGGGCAGAAAAGGACGAAGTCGGCCTCGATATCCAGGTGCACGTGGCCCTGGTCGTCGTGGATGTCGCCCAGCTCGCCCACGATCTTGATGTTGTCATAGGCCACGGGCACGCCGCGCAGGCTGCGGGAGAGGGGGAGGGTAGGGTCGGCGACGAGGCCCCCCCCCAGAAGCGCCCCCCCCCCCCCCGGCCGGCCTCCCCCCGCTGCCCCGCCCCCGCCCCCGCTCCCCCAGGCCCGCCCCCTCCCCTCCCCCTCCCTCGCCTCACCTCTCCGAGTAGCGCAGCAGCTCCCCGTCCAGCTGCGCGCGGAGGCCGCTCCGCTTGCGGCCCAGGAAGCGCGGGGCCAGCGCCACGTGCCGCCGGTGCGGGCCCACGCTCAGGCACGAGCCGGGCTTCACGAGCGCGCGCGCTGTGGCGAAGGTGGGCAGCTGCAAGCCCGAGCCGGGGCCCGAAGCGGCGGCCTCCTCCTCCGCCGCCGCCATGCGCCCGCTCGCCCCGGATCCGTTTCTTCTCCACCCGGTCCCAGCCGGCGCAAATCAGTGACGTCAACAACCGGCGCCGCGCCTGCGCGCCAGGCCGGCGTGAGCCGGCGAGACCCGCCCCTTTGCTGATGGGTCACGAGGCGCGGGAGGAGCCCGGCGGCGCGTTAGGAGTAGGCCGCCTGGGGGCGCCCACGGACCACGAATCCGAGGATTGGTACGGAGCATGCGCGAGGAGGCGCGCCAGAGCCTCTTCTCCCCTCCCCCCTTCCTCCTCCTCCTGGTGTCACGTGCGCGCGCCCCGCGGACCTGGCAGGAGTGGGCGGGGCCGGATGGACGCAGACTCCTCCTTAGGGACGCTCCGCGCACGTGGCGCCTCCGTCCCGGCGCCTCCCGCCGCCTCGTGCGCCTGCCCGGCCTGACTGTGCTGAAACTGGCTGTCAGCGTGGTGCCGCCATTCCAGGCTCGCCATGCCCCTCCCCCGCTCATTCTACAAATGAGGAGACTGAGGCAGGCAGGAGCCACGTCCAGGGTCACGTGACCGAGGCTGGCCTGGCGCTGGGAGCTCTGAACCTCGTGGCTGCGCTGTTAGGTACGCGCATGCGCATACGCACGCGTCATGCCACGTCTGTATCACACGTGCCTTCAGTCTACCGGACACGTTTCCCGTACGCGTCCATACTCTCCACCGCAGGGTCCGCCTCGTGTAGACACGTCCCCGCCGCGGAGCAGGCCGGACATCCCGAAGGCGGGCCTCCCCGGAGGCCCTTCCCCCGTCCTGTGTCCGAACCCGCGGCCCCGCGATCCCGGGATGTCAGGGGGACCACCAGCTGCCCGAGAAGGGGCGCGAAGGCAGCCCCCGACCTCCCCCCCCACGTGGGTCCGGACACGGACGCAGGTGGGGCGCGGGCAGCCGGGCCGGGCGTGGCCTGGGCTGCGTGGGTACGGGCGGCCCAGCACCGCAGAACGGGACTGGCCCCTTGGGGCCGCAGGGGGGCACCCCGACCTGGTCCGCTGGAGGGGTGCCTGGGGGTCCGCCTGGAGCCGAGGACCCCCAGCGTGGCGGGAGGGGGGGGGCCCTGGGGGCGGGCGGAGCAGCCCGCCCGGGGGCTAAGGCTGGGCTTGGGGTGGGAAGCGCCCTGGGGACTCGGGCCTGCCGGGCCTCGCCCTGAGCAGCCGTGTCAGGGGGCACGGCCGAGGAGGGCCAGCCACCCCGCGCTGTCCGGCCATCCGGTCCTCAGGCGCGCCGTCACCTGCACAATGAATCAATGCTGCCGGGCCTGCGCCCTAGGAAGGGGCTAGGTGCGGAAGCGGAGGGAGCGCCACCCTGGGCTGCGGTCAGACCTGGGCTTTGTGGGCCCCGGAAGTGTCCGGGAGAGCCGCCTCTGTTCAGCCAGACTGTTCTCTCTCCCCCAGTCCACACTCACCCGTGGGCTGGAGAGCCCTAGTGCCCCTCAGCCTGGCCTGGCTCCTTTGCGGTACAGATGAAGCTCTTGTGGCTGCTCCAGGACAGGCCGCACCAAACCCAGAACCCCCTCGGTTGACCGATGGACCGGGGGGCAGAACCTCGCAGACCTACTTGGACCTTTCCGATGGTTCTGCCCGGCTGAGGAACGCGCCCCTGGGCCGGGCTGATGAACGGATATCAAAGCATGTGCCGGGCCAGGGCCCCTCATGGGCCAAGTGGGCATGGTCATCTCCCCGAGGAGGGCAGCGGAGGGATCCGAGGCAGCAAGGGGAGCAGAAAGGGAGGGGCCTGTCCGTCTAGTGAAGGCCCTCTGCCATGCTGGGCGAGGCCACCCTAAGGAGGCGCACACAAAGGGAAGGTCTAGGTAACTTCCTGTGATGATCAGCCATCGGCAACTGGGTTCTAATACCAAGCCTGAGGAATCCTACCAGCTGATTGACGCTGATTGGAATAAAGCAGGGTCCAATTAATCACTTACCACCTGTCAAGTACCAGCTGCAAGATGCTGGGCAAGGCCCTGCCCAAGTGGCATCCTTTCTAAAATGGGATAGCATCCATGTCACAGGATTGTTGGGAAGAGAAGCTGAGGTTTTTGTAAGATGGCTGGCAAACCCTGAAGCACTATGGAAATGCTCATTATTATTGTTTTTTACAGTAAAATTCATTATATATTCTTCAGTCACACCTAATCAAGCAGATGTGTGTAATTCCTGGAGACGTCACCAGATGGCGGGCACGAGCTTTAACTACATCATGGCCCAGCGAGGTCTCTTTACAGACTCAGTCCATCCAGAACCCTAAAAAAGTGAAGCAATCATCCTCACCATTCATTACCTTTTTAAATTACAGACAGCTTCTTCCAGAAGACCTTAGGATTTTCAGATCCAAAAACCTCACAAACCACATTGGATGAACCACCAAGCTGTTTCATTACCAGACCAAACCCCACCATCTCTCAAACCCTGTTTTATTAAAAAAAAAAAAAAAAAAGAAAGAAAGAAAAGAAAAAAAAATGAAAATTCAGGGAAAAAAAAGTTTGACTAGGGCATTGAAAAAGTAAATTAAGCAACATTTTCTTGAAGGTAATAGACTTGACATTTTGCAGGCCCTCCTTACTGCTTAAAATGCAACCTGTACAAATTGGACACCAGATTCAGGGAAGAATGAAAAAAATGGACTCAGGTTTTCATCTCTGCTCTAATGTTTACTCCCCATTGGACCCTAGCAAGTTATCACTTCACAGTTTCCTCTTGAGATATTTTGACTAGATGACGTTTGATGTGCCTTCTGTTTCTAGAGCACTGGTTCTCAAACTATTGTTCATAGATCCCTGAGGGTTCCCAAGGCTTTTACAGAGGATCTGTCTGGTCATAACTATTTTTGTACTCATACCAATATGTTTTAATTTCAGATATGGTAAATATCAATAGATACAACCCACATAAATAATGCTCTCGATTGGGGGCGGGGAAGTTCCTCAATTTTTAAGAGTGTAAAGGGGTCCTGAAACAAAAAAGTTTGAGAAAGGTTGGTCTAGAGCTATGATCTTCTGACTTCCATCTACAATTTGCTAACTCTGTGACCTTAGGAAGCCACTTTACCTCTCTGGAACTCAGTTTCCTCATCAATAAAAAGAAGAAATTGGATGAAATGATCTCTAAATCCACGGCCTAGCTTATAAAGCAAAGAAGTTGATCTGCCTAGATCATTGTCCCCTCTCCATCCAGTAAACCCCAGCAGCTCCCCATCGGCTCTAGGATCAAATATAAATTCCTCTTTGACCTTCACAGCCTGGCCTTCTCCTCCCTCTGTGGTCTCCCGTTACCTTACCCATCATGATACACTCAAGCCTCCTGGCTAATGCTTGCACACCAAACTCCATCTCCAGACTCCACATTTTCACTGAGGGTCCTCCCTGGAAATGCTGGAATACCCACCCTCCTCGTTAATGCCTCCTGCAAGTGACAACCTAAATCTCTTCCACAGGGAGCCTTTGCTGATTCCCTTTGAAGGTTCATGCCTTCCCTCTGTCCGTTATCCCCAGCTTGGCTTGTCTGTTGCTTGCTCGTACCCAGTGGTTGCCATATTGTCTCTCCTATTACCCTGTGAGTTCCCTGAGCTCAGGGACAATCTGTTGCCTTTCTTTGCATCCCTGGCCTTGAGCTCAGTGCCTGGCACTTAGTAGGTACTTAATAAAGTTTACTGACTGACGACAATTAAATTATTCAATCAAATACAATGATCAATTCTAGGCATGAACTCCCACAAAAGTCACAGCTTTTGTTGACTTTCTTTGTTTTAGTCTTCTCTGTAGAAAGCAGGCCTCCCTCCAGCATGTCATTCAAATTAAGTCAACAAGCAGTTCTTAAGTACCTACTACATGAAAATCTGGGAGAAAGTATTCTAGGCTTCCCTGTGACTATTTCTAACTATGTCTCTGTGGGTAAGGCCCTTAGGGTCTCTGACCCTCCAACAGCTCTCTGAGAACGTAATCAGGCATCGGTCTTCATCTGGGGACTGTGTCTGCTCATCCATGGTATTCATTTTGGGATATGTGCCAGACACTCTATCCTGATACCAAGATAGGAAGTCACAAGTGAACCAAAATCTCTGTGCTTAAAGTGCTTATATTCCAGGGATGCTGTCTTTACCAGATATATGGGCAGCCTGGCGTATTGGGTAGACAATTGACTTCAGTGACAGGGAGACCTGGATTCAGGCTGTGTGATGGCTGTGTGACCCTAGGTAAGTCATTTAATCTCTTAGTGGTCTAGGCACAGTCATTAAAAAGATGGACTTGGAGTCAAGAAGGCCTGAGATCAAATCCAACCTCAGAGATTTACTAGCATTGTGACTCTGGGGAATTCACTTAACAACTGTCTGCCTCAATTTCTCAAGTGTAAAATAGGAAAAATAATAGCACCTCCCTTCCAAGACTGTTATGAGGATCAAATTTAAATGTGGTACTAAGTGTAAAGTCCTTAGCACCACATCTAGTACATAGTAAGTGTTCAGTAGTGGATGCTTTGTCCTCCCTCTCTTGCCTTCTTCCCTCCTTCTTTCCTTACTCCCTCCCTTCTTCTTTCTGTTTTCTTCCTTTCTCTTCCCTTCCCTTCCCTTCCCTTCCCTTCCCTTCCCTTCCCTTCCCTTCCCTTCCCTGTTACCAAGAAGGTGCCAACCAGAAAGGATAAAGGGAATTTCATGGTCCACCACGTCTAGTCTTTATCCCTATATAGACAGTGCATTTTAGGGGGAGGGGCAGGCTAACAATGGCAGTGTACATATTCATCTTTATGTGAAGAAGAACACTATCTGTGTGTGCTGGATTGGGTTTGGCACCCAGCAGAAACTTTGGGAGTGCAACAGTAACATACATAAAGGAACTCTAAGGCTACATCTGTGTGTGACTCAGTCACGCCTCTCTTACTTTATTAGTGACCAGTTATGGAAGTGTTGAAGTACTGTGGTGTTCCTATATTTGTCATTTATTGCCCAGGCAGAATTCTGATATTCCTATAATTTCTCGAGATGCTTGCTTCTTGTGGTATTTCTGCTTTGATTTATAGATGCCCAAGGTTTAGAGCCAGGACTTTTTAAGTGTTTGCCTAAATGAAACCACTCACATCTCTCAGCACCATCCATCTGGGGCTGTGTCTCTTTGGTGAGGGAGATTTATTGACCCCTTATGAAGTCATTTAGTGTTTCTAGATGAAATATGTTCCATTCACATGGTTGGGAGATTCCCTAGAATAGATCTACTGTGTAAAGCTGTGCATGGGCTAGAGGAACACAGGAAGTCAGAAGCAGACTGACTTTCAAGGGTCTCGTCCCATTGCTATTAATGTGGGGTCTCTTTCTGGACCATGAAGATGAGGACTATATTGCTTATAGGCTGTCTTTTTTGCCCTCCCTACATCACCTTAGACATGCCACATATGAATTTTAAGAACCTTTGCATTGAGACTCTAAAAACCTGCTCTGAAATTTGGCCACAGCAATCTTTATGTGACCCCTCCAAGGTCAGCTCTGGAAATCCCCAATTCACTGCTATCAGTGGCAGCTCCCTGTAGAACAGAATTAGGAAACTGTTTCATTTTATTTCAGGAAGATGGCTTTCAAGCCCTTTTCAGATGCTGAAATAAACCATCTTCTAACTGCACAATCCATGTGGGTGTAGAGTGACACAGATCTTTGACATTAGATATTTCCAGAGAATGAAGTATGGAAAACTGGGGGAGAGGTGGTGGAAGGAAGTTATAAATGAAATGGAGAGGGGGTAGAGCAGGTGCTGAATTCTAATTTTGCTTGTGGAGTTATACACTTACTGTTTTAAGATGCAGTTAATTAGCACAGTGGATAGAGTGCTAGGCCTGGAGTCAGGAAAACCTGAGTTCAGATTTGACCTCAGATACCTATCAGTTGTGTGACTCTGGGTGAGTCACTTAATTTCTGTCTGCCTTAGTTTCCTCAACTGTAAAATGTGGATAAGAGTAGCACCTACCTCACAGGGGTGTTGTGAAGCTCAAAGGAGATAATAATGCTCAGCACAGAGCTTGGCACATAATAGGTAAACTGGTCTACCCTGTCCTAGATTGTGCTCACTTGTGGCCATAAGGAAAGCATGACAGTCCTATGATTACCAAGAGGAGAGAAGAGGAGAGGAGAGGAGAGAGAAAAGGGAGGGAGGGAAGGGAGGAGGGGAGGGGAGAGAGGAGAAAGAGGATAAAGAGGGGGGAGAGGAGAGGAAAGAGAGCATGAATCCAGCAAAGAAGACTGAGAAGAAATAGGAGGAGGAAAAAACAAATGGGAGGAGAAAAAGGAAGACAGATCAATGTCATGGAAATCCAGGGAGGAAAAAGTGCCTAGGAGGAGGGTGAGATCAGTAGTGTCCAAAGTCACAGAGAGGTCCAAAAACATTAAACAGTTAAGGGATCATTGATAGCCTTGAAGACTAGTTATGGGGCCGTAAATCAGATTGCAAGGGGTTAAGAAGTAAGAGGTTAGGAAGGGATGACACGGGTAGATAGCTTCTTTCTAGGAGTTTACAGTGAAATGGAGGAGAGAGATATTATATGATGACTTTAGGGAATGGCAGAGTCAAGTGAAGGTTTTTTGTTTTGTCTTGTTTTAGAATTGAAGAAAATTTGATCATGTTTGTAGGTAGTAGGAAAGACGGAAAACATAGAGAATAAAGATTGTCCAGAGAGACAGGATTATAGAAGTGACATACTCTTGAAGGAAAAGAAGGAATGCACTCATGGGAGAGAAGTTGGATCTAAGAAGGAGAGAATGGGGAGGGGGTGGGGATATTGAAAGGATTTGAGGTAAAGAAGGCAGCAGAAAAGAGAGCTGTCATAGGACAGCCTCAATTTTCTTGACAAAGTATAAGATGGGATCTTCTGTTGAGGAAGCACTGTCACTGACTTGAAAAGAGAAATATTTGGAACTTATGCTGCTTAATGAGAGATGAGTCAATTGAGGAAGGGTCGGATGGGTAAGTTGCAAAAGTAGATAGGGTCAATGTGTGGTGACCATTTTCATAGAAGTTTTGTTTCTTCCTCTGGAGGTTTCTTCAGCAGATTCTAAGTAGGAACAGAGAAGGCAGGTGCTGAAGGTGTTCTAAGAGTGACATTCAGAGGCGTTAAGGGGGACTAGGACAAGAAAACAAAGACTTTAAGGGGATATACAGTGTGAAGCTGAACATGTTAACTAGTCTCTGAATTCCAAAGAATGGAAAGTAAGACCAGAATAGTAGTGAAGAGCTCCCAAAAGCAGGGAGGAGAGGAATGACTGGAGATTTCCAAATGGATGAATAATAGTGGTAGAAAGGACGAGCCACATGGCAAGATGGAAGTGCAGAAGTGTAGGATCAGAGGGAAGAAGGTCAGATGTTTGCAACATGGAGGAGGAACTTTCATGGGTGATAATGACGGGACATCCATTTTTGCATGTACGAGGTGAAGTTAAATGCCAGTCATTTGAGTTGAACTATAGCGGGCAGCTGTGCTTTTGAAGGTGTGTCTACATAGATATTGGAGTGCTAAAGTCTTAGGGCAGGAGTCAGCCTGGAGAGGAAGACTGAGGCAGCTATTGAACTCTGAGAAAGAAGGTATGATGACCCAAGGCATGGTGAAGGAAAATGACAAAGAACTCAATAGGACAGTAAAGCAGGATGGAGTAAACCTGGAAGGAGGAGAGTGCTGAGTGCTCACAGAAGGAAGGAGGAAGGTCTGGAAGTACTAGTAGGGCATGTGGAAGTAGGCGTAAGAGAAAGCATATCCATAGTAAAGACCATGGCTATGAGGAGTGTGCTGTCTTTAGACTACAGCAAGATTTCCTTGATAAGCAGAGGAGGAGGAGAATAAGGAAGAGGAAAAGGAGGAGGAGAAGAGAGAACCGAGAGAGGAAGGGGTCTCTACTGAAGGGCATTTTATTTACAATAATGTGGAGTTCCACACAAAGCAAAGGAAAGGGAACTCAAGCAAGATTAAGGTGGATGGGCATGGAGAAGCAAGAAACAAACCAGAGTAGTGTAGGCAGCCATCAACTTCAAATTGTAGGGGTTCAGAGAAGAGCAGGTGGAGGGACAAGCTCCTTGAGAACTGTAGAGATCATGGTAACGTACCCTAAAAACTCTGGGGTGTTGGGTGGGGGCATCACCACGGGAGGATTTCCAGTGTGAATAGGATGAGGCAGGTGACAGCAGTGCCACCTAGTGGGAAGGCTGGCTACTGACCACAAGCTGAAAGGAGAAGAAATGAGAGCCAGTGTCCTGTGGACCCTGTATCGCCTGTCCTATTGATGATCTAGTTTTCTCAGTTCCAACAAGTTTTCTAAAGAGATTATCCCGATGTTTGTATGAGGAATGGAGAACAAATGTACTCCTTTATATCCCTCTGCTGTTCACTTGGCTCTTCTAGTACAAAATGTTGGCTGTTTGGTTGAAGGCTCTGGCCAGCCTTTCTCCAGAGTATGTGCGTGGTTGGGGTTCAAGCCATCTTGAATAATTATTATTATCTGAAATATGCAGGCTCAGGAGTTCTGGAGCTAAGTGGGACCTGTGCTGCTTTAAAGTTACCTACTGGTAGTGTTTGAAATGAGCCCTGCATCTCTCCTACTCTCACTTTAGGGGTCAGCACTATGCTCTGCAAAGTCTGGGAGGAAGAAAAATGCCTCTTCAGCAGCATCCCTCATCGTTCCCCATCACTGCCTTCATTTGTGCAAAGGAGATTTATTGTCAATTTAAGTAGAAGATCACAGAGCCAAGCAGGCAGCCTCTTCTAACTTCCAGTCCTTCATAGATCAGTGCAGTGGCTTGCTTGTGGTTTAGCAAATTGGCTTTCATGTCTTTCAGAAAACTTGAGACTGTCTGTGGCACGAATTGTACATTACTACCTTGAATGTTGATACAGGAGTGTTCAGATGACTCCCAAGTACTCCTGGGTTGTGTGATGGAGTTATTCCAAGTCTCTCATAGAGCCAAGTGCTATTTAGTTCTAAACAGCTGTTGGACAGCAGTGGCAATGGTGAACCCTGTGCCACGGTGTCAGTCGGAGCTAATGTCTGGATTACATTGATCTCTACACTCCTTTCATTTCGGCATTTAGTGTTTGCTGACTGGATAGCTGACAAACCCTGTGTGTCTTTGGCTGTTTTCCCCACCTACCAGATAATATGTAGTCCTGTCTTCTCTATGCAGTGACCATCGAAGATTCAGGGCATCCCAGTGGTCCTTGGGAGACATGGGCATGAGTTTTAGCAGTTTTCACTGGGTAGGTAGGAGGAGATAGAGATCCTTATTGGTTAATGTGGAAAGAAACTCATCAGCAGGAATTCTGCATGTCTCCCTGTGATTAATAAAGAACCTGGAGCCCTCTAGGCTCAATCTTAGGCTCTAGAGTCATCTGTGGCCAAAAAGGTGCCCTGAAGTCACAGCAAAGTTGTAACTTAGGCAATTTTGAATCTCTTGGGCAAAGCCAGAAATATGAAACAAGCTGGAATTAGGTAAGGGCTTAGGAGTTCCCAGCCAAGAGTGTCATTGAAGAATACATGCCCTGGGTACTAATGAAGGAAAGAAAGAGGCCAGTGGTCCCTTTGTGGTGCAAAAGGAAGCACATATAAGTCCTGTTCCAAATTAGAGATTCATGAGAGATGGAAACCACCCTCACAAAGGAAAGGTGCTCCTTGCCTCTATTTTTTTCTTCTTACTGTAATTAGTTAAAAGAAACTTTTCTTCAATCTTAAAATGATTAAGGCAGTTAAAAGGAATTATTTTTAATTTCTTAGTATTCTTTTTAAAAGGGTGATTTGAAATAGGGGATGGAAAGAGAGAAGAAGAGAGAGAAGAAAAAAGGTGAGGAGGAAAAAAGAGAAATGGAGAGCCTAAAAGAAGGAAAAGTTGGCAAGGAATGGTGCAGGAGAGAAGGAGAGATAAGTGAAAAAAAAACATTAGAACTAGGAGAAAGAGAGAAAAAGACAGAGAGATAGAGAGAGAGAGAGAGAGAGAGAGAGAGAGAGAGAGAGAGAGAGAGAGAGAGAGAGAGAGAGAGAGTGAGTGTTAAGTGCTGAGAGAAAGAAAAATCTGTAGCTAGGGATGAAAGACAGAGATGGAGAGAGGCTGCCAGAGTAGGGTTCAGTGCATCATCATTTGGAGTAAGAAATCTTAGATTTTAATCCAAGCATTGCTATTTATTTTTATTTTTAACTGCGTAACATTGGATAAATCACGTTTTCTCTGGGCCTCAGTTTCTTCTGAGCGCTTCCATCTCCAAATCCCAGGGTTCGCTAACTATACACAAGTTTCTTGGCAGTATCATATAGCCAGTGTTCTGTATATTCTACTGGCCATTGGCATTTCAAACAATTCCCATCATATGTTTCTTCCCTTTTGGGGGGCTGACAACATGTGATTTATGGATTTGGAATAATTGGATTTCTTGGCTTCCATGCACTTTGTGTAGGGAGTATTACATATGTTTCCAGGAAAGTGATTTAAAGGAAAAAAAAATGAGTGAGAACGTGCCAAGTTCTGAAATTTTATTTGCAAGCAAAGCTCCCACTTGTGACACTCCAGTAACATTCTGAACATTGGTAATAAGACCTGACCCCGAGGGGAGGGGTAGTGTTGGAGCCCTGGTGCTAAAGCTGGGCTTATGCTGGAGGAAGCTCCATCTGCCCAATGACCTGGGAGGCAGCGGGCTGCCACCTCCTTTGGGCCAACACATGAATCCACTTAACATCCTTTAAAAATAAAACCTGAGACATGTAGCAAAGATTTCCAGATCACAGCCTTTAAATCATGTAAGGTGATTTGTTCAGCATTTTAATTAGGCAAAATGTTTGGTGGTACCTCCCATGGATCACCCAAGGGCTTCTGAAAACACTCAGGCCACATGGGATGTGCGGATTTTACTCTCTTTACCTGACTTTATTAAAGTCATAGATTGTGTAGGTTCCTCCTTGTTCATTCATTCCTATAGTGGAAATCCATAGTTCGAGCTTGCATTTGGGTTTTTTAAAAAGCCCTGAACAAAAAACTGTTGCCAACTTTCAAAACTTATGGATTTTTATCAATCTTTTCTGTATTTACCATAAGGATATGATTTAGATCTGATGACTCAATTTCAGGCTTATGCTTAAAACTTAGTAACACTTAATAAATTCTTATTAATTGAATGATCAATTAATTTAGCCGACATTTGTACTCTGCCAACCCATGAAGACCAGAATTCCTCTAAGCCTGAGGAAGTGGTTCTTCGTGATTTGGCAGGTTGTTTTTGTGCCAAAAGAAATTCCTTTCTGGCCAACTTCAGCCTGGTTCTCAGATGACAAAGATTGTCATGGTGTCATTTAGGTGTACAAATACATGATGAATGGAGCCATTTCATGCTGCATTTGTCAAAAGAAAAATGTGATCATAAAGTCACAAGGCCAGTGTTTTGGTCTAACTCATAGAGCCTGTTTTGGACAAGAGCAGCCATGTCCCTGGGATGGGCTTTGAGACTCTTCCTTCAAATGCTACCCCATTCTAGTCCACTGACTGAGCCTCCATGTGAATTGTTTACACTTTGGTCCGTCAGGGATCTGTGGTTTCAGGGATGCTGGTGCTCAAGCACAGACACAGATCTCACCCCACCCCAAATCCCACTCCACAGAATAGGTTGACATAGGGAGGAAGCAGGGAAAGGTGGGTGAGAGTTGCTGTTGCTAAAAATATCCTTCATCTTCATGTAACCTGGCTGATGATGTACCTCTGGGCAGAGCTCACGGCTGGTCCTCTGAGAACAGACAGCTAGACCATCATGATAGGAAACCTTAGGTACAAATGAGGCCTTGAACTTAGAGTCAGGAAGATCTGGATTAAAATGCAGCCTAAGACACCTGTGACTTGTGTAACCCTGGGCAAGTCAGACTCTCTGTGCCTCAGTTTCCTTATCTGTTTCTTATCTATAATATGAGGGAGCTGGTCTCAATGGTCTCTAGTTTCCCTTCTAGCCCTAAATGGATGATGCTGTGGTATCTGAGATCATATGTGGAGCCCCTCTAGCTTAGTAGGACCTGCCAGACTTTGTGATTCACTGCAACAGCCCTGGAAAATGTGGCTCTTGGCCACCTGAGATGGAAGGCAAAGACTTGCATGGAGTGCTGGAACTGCCATTGTGAGTTTAGTAGTAAATCCAATGGACCTTAGTTAACTATCCCTCTCCTATTGGCCACTGAATTTCCTGTGAGAAACTCCAACAATTCAAGAGTGCTAATAGCCCATGTAAACATTTCCTGGCTTTGGAGGTAGGTGAGAGAGGTTTCAGCATTTTGTTAACTTTACCATAGTGATGCCAGAGACATTGGTGAGCCCCATTTTTCATGAGAGTCCCTGTTTCTGGGCACTGCTTGTGAGATCGCCTCCACCCACTACTCTAGCAATGTCTCTTGTTGACATTTCCTGAGAAGATTGGCAGGGGTGAGCCAGAAGAAGAGAGAATTAGGAGGGTGTGTCAGAGGAGGGATCTGTAAATATAAGAGAGAAATAGGAAGGTGGAGCTTCAGGAAGGGGAAGAGATTGAGTGGGAGTCATCAAAGGTGACCCAAGGAAAAGGGCAGCTGGCATTGTACAGTCAACTGAAAGGTGACAGAAGACACACATGCAGAGGGTAAAGAAACTGGAAATTTTACTGAGTGGATGGCAAGGAATGGGTTACTGAGAACAGGATTGGAATGGACAAGACCAAGGTCACTGGGAATCAGTCATCAGTTCATACATCTTAGGACTTAGGAAAAACAAATCCTCAGAGAGCTAGATGCTGTTTGATTCAAATAAAGAATGCCACAAAGTTGCATTGGATGGACCTTTTTTTATATAAATTTAACTTCAAATAGTGCAGTTCAAATCCATCCAATCACTCCACAGGATTCATTATTCCTATTCATTGGAACCTAGATGTGCACTCCTCTGTGGACTTTCTCCATCTCCTCAGTAAATGGCAGCTTCTTGAGAGCAGACTGACTTTTTTTTTTTAAATCTTGACCTGCTTAGGACAATGTCTCAATTTAATAGGCATGTAATAATTGCTTTAAAAACTGAATTAAATTAAATCACTTGTCCAACCTATTTCATTCAGTCCAATAAGGTGATGTTTTCCAGATAAAGTAAATGAGGCTACAGAAGATGAAGGGCAGGAGTTAAGGGCTCACAGTTAGTAAGTGATGAAGTTAGTGTGGGAAGGAGAACTGGACCCCAGGTTTCAGTCATTCCTGTTGTCCCTAGCTTTAATTGCTGATGATAGAACCAAAGGTAGAAATAAAAAAAAGTCCCCAACAGCACTGGTTAAAGAGCGCTGAATCAACATCACAATTCAAAATTCCAAATGTTTTATAACATACACATATGTTACTGAGGACTAACTTACTCTAAACATGGTATTTTGGGATCCAGGAGGAGCTTTAGTGTATTCCCAGGATGAGTCATCCTGGACTAGGGGAAAGAATGTGTTGTGGATGACGTCATCTATTTTATGACCTGTGGCAATTCTCACCAACCTTTTCTGCTTTCCTCTTTTGACCAAAACAGTCTGCCAACTCCCAGGACCCACTTACTTAGGCTTAAAGGACTTCTGGTCTTCATGGGACAGCCTATTAAGGTAGATTGGAGCTAGATGGGGGTTAGTCTTTTACTGCCAAACAGCACAGTTTGTATTTGAGACTTATTTGTCCTTTTTTTCCTTTTCGAAGAGGACCAATGACATCATGAGGGGGATGTCTTTTGACTTTTGGGTGAATTGGATGTAAGTGAGGCAGAGTTGCCCAGTCATCAACCTCATTCTCTCTTTCTGAGTCACTAAAGCCCAGGGGCAAGACAAAAGTCAAGATGATTGATGATGGCCCGGGATATGGTGGATGACCTTGGATGCTTGACCAAGCTCCAAGCACTTCACAGCGCTCCACCCCACCACTCATTGCCTCCAACTCGCCAAAGGGTGTGAGGTGTGTTGCTTTAGGTCATTTGCTGAGAAAGATAATCAGGGTATGGATTCTTGGAGCCACAGGTGAGAGTTGGGTGAAACAAATGGACAGCCAGGGTTCAATGAGCAGCCCTGGAAAGGGCTTGGCAAGCCCTTACCCCATAGGGGCCAGAGGGGATGGGGAGCCACTGCAGCTTCTTGAGGAGGAGGACCATATAGTCAGACCTGTGCCTTAGGATCATCGATTTGTCTGCCATGTGGAGGATGAAATGTAGAGGTAGGGAGCTATACATTTTTTATATAAAATTTTCTTTTTTCTTATCATGAACTGAATAAAAATTGGGAAATTATCTTTAGGGAGACCTGATAGGAGGTAATTACATTAGTCCAGTCAAGAGAAGGGATAAGGCCTTAAAATAAAGGAGATATGGGAGGCCTGATGATTGATTCAATAGGAGGGACTTTGGTAAGATGGGAAAGTGAAGTGGGAGCCTTACTTTGGACATGCTGAACTGGAGGTAACTAAGATATGGAAGGAATATTCAGCTAAAGGGAGGGGGTGACAAATTCAGACTGAGAAAGCCGGATTGACACTTTGTTTGTAAAAAGCTGTGATATGGGCTTGCACTCACTGGAGCCATGGTCCAGCAAGCTGGGTGCCACCTGGCCTCTGGTACTAGCTTTGTCATCCCTGGTAACACTCTGAGTCTCTTGGAGACTGATTCCTTGGACAGTCTACCAGTGCCATGCTAGGAAACTGAATCACTTCCATTTGAACTGCCCTAGAAAGATTCTAAAGATCACCTGGAGGGATAAGGTACCAAACACTGAGGTCCTTATTCCAACTAAACTACCAATCATTTAAACTCTGCTTCAGGGATCACAACTCTGATAGTCTGGCCACATCGTTCAAATGCAAAAACACATGCTGGTCAAAAAGACTATTTGATGGAGAACTCACACAGGGCAGACATTCACATGATGGTCAGAAGAAGAGATACTAGGACACTTTCAAGGTCTCTCTTAAGAACTTTGGAATTGATTATGTGACCTGGGAGTCACTGGCACAGGACCATTCAGCGTAGTGTGCCCATATCAGAGAAGGTGTTGTGCTTTATGAGCAAAGCAGAATTGAAACAGCACAAAGGAAACATAGGATGGGCAAATTTAGAGTAACCACCCCAAATGTTCACACGGACTATCTATGCCCAATCTGTGGTAGAGCATTCCTAGTTCTTATTGGTCTGATCAGTCACAGTCAGACATACTGAAACTTGATTCTAATATAGTCGTATCATTTTGGTCCTCTTCAAGAATGAAGAGGAACTTCCAACCAACCAACCCTCTTTGGTGCCACATTTGGTGCCACATTATTAAGCTAGAGCTCTTCCAGGGGAAGACACTTGAGGTGATGAAGGCCATAAGTAGAAGAGAAAAGACTCAGGAGGGACTTCATAGTTCAGGTCAAGTATTTTAAGGACCGTCATGTGGAAAGGGGTTAGAGTTTTTCTTCTTGACCCCAGAAGGCAGCACAAGAAGAAATGGGGTCAAATTGCCAAGAGGCAGATTTAGGCTCGACATCAGAAAAAAATGTCTAACAATAAATAGACATATTCAGAAATGATGATGGTCTGGATTTCTAGGTTTTCTCTTCAGATCTCACCTCTGAGACTAGCTGTGTGTCTTTGGCTAAGTTACTTAAGCATTTTGGATCTCAGTTTTCTCATTAATAAAATAAGGGGGGGCGTGAATTAAATGGCATCTGGTACTCTTCTAGTTCCATGGAGATGATGTGCATATAAAGACAAAAAGGGGTAGCATCTTGTCACTCTAACTGGGGTAAGGCAACTGAGTGAATGATATTTTACCCACTTTTACATGTGCAAATGAAATGGGTTGCCTCTGGCAGGTTGCGGGTTCCTCTTCATTAAAATTATTGAATGGATCATTTGTCAGTGATGCAGTAGCATCCAGTGTGGACTGTGTTCTGGTTCATATATGGGTAGATTTTGATGACTTTTGAAACCTCTCTTAGCTTTGAGCCCCTGAAATTTCACTTTAGCTGCACCTTTGTGATCAGACCTTCACTCAGATCCTTCTATGGGAAAAGATGGAAATGGGTGGTTGTAGTTTCTCTTCCAATTCATGTTTCATGGATGAAGAAAACATGGACAAGAGAGATAAGTGATGTACTATCCAACATCCAAATGGCTACTGCATTCAGGAAGTGACTTCCCATCACCTATAGCCATAAATTCTGAATGTCCCTGTCAAGATCCTTTGAATTACTTCAGATTTCCTCCCAGGCACAATGCTAGATGGAATAAGCTGTGGATTGAGCCAAGAGATCTATCTTTAAATCCTGGTTCTGCTACTGGTGAGCTGTGTGACTGTACAATTAGCACAACTTCTCTAAACCTCCAGTTATTCCTCTGTACAATGGGGGCATGAAGACTGATCTTCAGTTTCACCAATAGAAGGAACTCTCAGTTGAGGAAATTCTCTCTGCTCACACAAGTCAGCACCTTCTCTGCAACATTGATTGATGAGGAGATTTTCAGTGATTTGTGACCCACTGGGGATGTGTTCAAGGTGAGATGTGAACTTGAGTCTTTTGTCTCCAAATCTTATCTCTGTCCACCCAGCTAAGGTACTTTTCTATCTGCAAAATGGAAATAATTCTTGCATTCCTTTGCTCACTCATTCCCAGAGCTTTTGGGATGAGATCACTTGATAAATGGGAAAGTACTATTATGATAGAGAAAAACTTCAGAATGAATTTCAAAATGGGAATATAATTTATGCTTCTAGACTATGAGGAAGCCCCTGAAATGGTATATATAACACACAGTCAAGTGGTTAAGGCCTTTGATAAAAGATGGATGGTACAGACATCGACATCTTAAAAAGTTAAATATATATATATGTGTATATACACACAAATATATGAAAGAAAAGGTAGGAATTAAAGAGAAAAAGGAAGAATAAAAGATTTCATCTGGAAAAATGGAAGTTTCAACTTGAAGAAAATAAAAAGTCCAAGGCAAAGGCACAGTATTAAAGCTTTGTGTCACATAAAGGGACCCCAGAGATCCGTGTGATCTAATCAGGAGGCTCTTCGGACCTGATGAAGTATCTGGCAATCAAGTTCTTCATCATCAAATGAGAACTGTGTGCACTCTTTGGGACAGCTCTATGCACTCTGCGCAAGACTCCATCCGGAAACTGTTGGGCTGGTGGACTAAAATAAGGCTCTATTCAGCCATCTAGCTAATAGTTTACATGAGCTGTAACTCATGTAACTACCATACTGGTAGAGTTTTAAGAAACTTAATTTTTTAAAAACTTGTTGAATAATTCATTGGACTCAATGGCATTTCTTGCAAAGGACAAAGACTTTAAAAAATCAAGGATTTAATATCAGAGACTCTGTTGAGGAAGTAGCACAGCATACTGGGTAGTATGTTGGGTTGGGACAGAGGAAGGCCTGGGTGTCCTTCCTTAGTCAACATTTAACCCTAAATTGCTTGTAACCTATATGTGTCAGAGGCATTTGGAAGCTGATCCTTCCCATTGGTTGGAATGGGGCACTAACTGTTATAGAATAAGGTCCTAATTAATGTGACTGCCTCCCTGGATAGAGGTAATATTGCGTAGTGGATGATGACATACTGAGCTTGGAGCTGGGAAGACTGGCTTTGAAAGTCTCTGATACTAGACATTTGACCCTGGGCAACTTGCTTAATTTTCATAAGCCTTGTACAAGTCTCTTGGCCTTGTTTACTAAGTCATGGAAGGCTCCCTATTCATGTTGGTAGAGAGAGCTCTTACATCTGGTTATGTCCATGTTAAGCACAGAGTCCAATTCATATCCTTATACCATGGTGCCATTTTTGACACCTACTCCTCCTACCTTGATATCTATTCCATTGTGTTTTGTTTTGTTTCAGTGATAGTCCTGCTGTCAGCAAATCTCATTGATGACTATCATTTACAAGAACAGAAAAAAAAATATTTTTAGAGCAGTGAATAATGGGACCCCATATAAATTGAAATGAATAACCATTAATTTGCAGACCCAGACAATAGTTGTGTCTGGAAAAGCAGAAAATGTGTGATTTCAGTGTGTATGTGTAGTTTTCATATTTGCAACTACTGTCCTTGTACATGGAATAGGTTGGTTTTTCTAAACTCAGTAGCAAACTTTTCTTTTCATTGCCTAAAGCCTGTGAGCGGCCAGAATGAAAAGTAACCCACAGCAGCCAGGGCTTTCAAAAACACGCCTTGTTTATTAAAGAGACACACGTAGGCACAGTCACAAGACCTGCTCTTCTGTGAAACGTTCCCCTAGTTGACCACAGCCTGATTGATTTCTCCATTTTCCAAGTGGACTCCCCCTTCTCCCTCTGAGGCTTCTGGCAGGATGTGCCCCTTCATGGCATGGCTGGACTCTCCTTCCCAGTAGCACATCAGCCTCCCTGACAGTTGGGCATCTGGTCTCCCATTACAATCCCCCTCCCCCGCTGAAAGGCACTGACTCATGCCAACTTTTGAATGTAGTCACTTATAAAATTATAGCTCTTAATTCAATGTGTGATGAAAATTAAATTTCCAAGCACACAGGCATGGATTGGTGATACTTTCCCAAGTTCTTTCCTTTCTCAGGAATGAGATCAGAAAAAATTCCATTTAAACCTCAATGTGATTTCAGACCTGAAATCTTTTTTTTTTTTTTACTTGCAGTAATTGCATTTGAAAAGAGATATATGGATATGTCATCTAGCATATGCTGTCAGTTCTTTTTCCTAATTGTAATGGTTGTTAGAGTCTCTTGTGTCATCTTTTAAAAAAGGGAATGATAGTCTATCCATATGCTACTTTTTTAAAATAATTTTTTTCCCTTCTTTGGGTGTTGCAAAAGTTTTCAAGGGGCATAAATATCTTACCCAGAAAATAGCTATGGGCCTAAAACATTGCAACTCTATATTGTACAAACATTGCTATAAAGGAAGAAACACCCTATTAAGTTTCATTTGGTGTTTGATCTGTGATTAAAAAAATAAAACAAACAAAAAACTTTTCATCTTCCAAGTCATAAAATCTTAGAGAGCAAGACTACACCAGTGTGCCCTGGGACAATTGAGACTCACAGGGTTAGAGGCCAGAAGGGCACAATGCGCACCTCTCGTGCCATTGTGTGTTATCTTGGTATTTTTCGCTAGATGAGTAGATGACTTCTGAAATCCGTTGGCTTGATAATGTAGAGATACAGATAAAGCTGTCAAGGCTTTTAGTAAGGTCAGAAAAATAAATAAATAAAACTGCCCCAAACAGGCTACAGACCAATGTTTTTTATCAAGAGAAACAATGTAGAGGTGTTCAATAAACCTTTAGATTCATTGGTTTCCATAGGATTGGGTAAAGGATGATTATTATGAAGTTTAGAACTTAGCAACAGAATTTGAGTTTCACATTAGCTAAAATTCTGGACATTTTTTTCTGCATAAAGTTTATAGGAAGGTTCTAAATTAGAAATGTGTCCCTTCTTATAAATTTTGGAGTTGACTTGTGCCACAGTAAGACATCCATATGTGAACAACACCATGAAGTAATAGAATAGAAGCAATTTCATTTTTCAGGTTTTTAAGTGGTCTCTATCTTACCCTTGGTCCTTGAAATCAATATCTGATTCAGGGTAATTTCATTAATCAAAGCTGAATTTCCTTGTTTGTTGCTGGAGGTTCTAAGTCCATAAAACAGAAGGGAGGCATTAAAGGCACACTGAAGCACATAGGAAGAGCCTTCTAGAAGCCCCAGATTCTGATCTTGCTGCAGCTACTCACAAAGCTGTTTGACCTAGAGGAAGTTACTTGATTTTGTTGTCTTTCCACTGGGAAAACAATATCTGTTTTAGCTGCTTCCTAAGGTTACGGGGATCATGTGAGGAAGCACACAGAGGTGAGGGAATGCAAGGGGACAATGCACTCACTTCCCAAGAGCACAGTCATTCCCTATCTCTCCTCATAGTCTCCTGGGGTTATTTAAAGGTTCAGGCAGAAACATTTTCTCTCTCATTTTCTTCAAGCTGAGGTCTCTTTTGGGGTCATGGAGTGTCTTATTTCTGATTAAGCATTAATAGTCTATTGCTTTATGTGAAATTTTAAAGAAGAGAAACTCCAGCTCAATTTGAATTTCATTACTTTGGGGACTGGATCACCTGCCATCCACCTGCCTGAGTTTGGCTGGAAAGGATTTATAATGACTCAGGTCATGAAAAACCATGTAAGTAAACACATGGGTGCCCAGTGTGCATATGAACTAGAAACCATGATACAAAAATCTGTGTTTCACAAACCATACTCAGAAGGTTCACTTCATATGTAATTTCCCTTTTGCTTCACCCTCTTGTTCAACAACTTTCTCCTTACCACTCAACATCAGGCACAGCAATTTTTATATCCACTAGATAATCCAAAAAGAGAAGAAAAAGACACATCCAAATTGATTCAGTGATGTGTGGTCTCTGCAGAAGGTATAGGAAGAAATCCCCACCAATTTGTGGGGATAAGATCTTATCTTTAGCTCAAATCTTCCTAATTTGTCCCCATTCTATTTACATACATGTATGTTATAAATATATGCTATATATTTTTTCTATATTTACAGTATATATGTACACATACTTCTCTGTAGCCAGAGTCATGGTTCATGGACCTACAAGTTCTTCAGCATGGTCTGATGAAAGAGAACATATTTTTTGGAAAATCATAATCATTTGGCAACTTCTCCAATTATTGTGAAAACCAGGTAAAGCTATCATACTGCCTAGTATTCTTTCTGAAAAGAAGAAAAAAATCACTTTACCTCTAATTTAGGGTTCACTTTATTTGTCTTATTTTATGAAGAAATTATGAAATATGCTGATTCCACAAATTGGAAATATTTACAGTTTTTTGTTTTTTATATACAAAGCATGGCTGAGATTTTGAGTCATGGTGTCCTGCTGCTGTCCATGGTTCAGCACAGAGATATCCTCAGGTCATGGGGATTCTTTTAATTTGTATATTGAAGCCAACAGAGACAACACCCATCTTTCTTTCTCCCCTGTCTTTTTCGCATGCTAGTCAAAGTGTTATTTAGGCCATAGGAGAACCCAATTTTTATTTCACTTATTCCCTCTTCTGAAAAGTCTTCATGAAAGTGGTTTGAAAAACTGATCAGAAAGCTCTTCCGAGAATGCTCCTGGAAAGTTCTTAGCCCAGCAGAAAGAAATGAAGAGATACATGTGGCCAAGTACAGGAAGAGAAACGTTGATGAAAATCCAAGAGAAAATTGTGCCAGGAAGTTCCACAACATCAGAAAGCTGGCAGTAAAAGCCAGTAATGTTTCCATATTGGATGAGTCCTTGGTCATATCCTTTTCAGATGGAAATCCAGAAGAAAGAAAAAGTTTTCAGTTTAAAAAAAACATGTTATACTCTTCCATTAAATATTAGTTGTGGCCCTCCATTGCTCATATTGTCTGTCATTTCCTGTTAGAGAAAGAAAATGAATTAATCAAAATGCGTTTACAAGGAAGGAAATTAATGGTTTTGATTGTCAGAGATTTCAGAGAAATTGGTTAATTTCCCTCTTTTTTTAAGGGGGAGGGTGGCACTTAAGTAGATGGTACTACATGGTGGAATTCACGAGACCTTAGACTAGCACTCTAAGAGAGCCAAGTATTCTAGTCACTGTGATGTAGGAGAAGGGGAGGAAAGTGTGAAACCTTTCCTTCTTGACCTCTACCTTAATATGATTTGGAAAAATACAAATACAAAGCAAAAAGGGATCAAGTATCCAGATTTGTTCACATCTTGGGCCTTTCTTCTGAGATTGTCAGCAAAGGTGGCAACCAGTGCCAGTGGGATGGCAACTTTACCACTGGAAAATGCAAAGGGCTACCAGATGATAAAATGGAAGCTTCATTAAGGTAATAGCTGTTTGCTGGTTTGGAGCCTAACAAAGTGCCTTACTCTTTGCAGGCACTGAGTACTTGGGAGGAGATATTTTAAAAGGGAACTTTGAGATCATGTAGTCCAGCAGTTTACAGACGAGGAAACTGAGGTCTAGCACGTGGAGGTGATCACTGTACCATTGGCTGTATAGGAGTAGTGATGTGCCACGAACAGCAGGGTTTGGGGTTTGAGCAGGTATGGGAAAAAAATACTTTTTTTTTTTTCTCAAAAGACCAGGATATAGTTAAAACTCTCTTAAGTTGCTTTGGAAAAGACCATTTACAAAGAATGCCTGAAATAGGGAAAAGTCTTTTGGGAAGGAAATGAAAATAGAGGCCCAATGGATGACCCAAGAAGGCTTCACCTAGAGGTGACAAGAAACAAGCTAATTTGAGTTATATGAGGGAATTTTTCCAGTCATGAACCCCATTGAAAATAACTTTTATGTTATAGTAGGGACAGAAAAAATAAAAGCCTTGCTCACCTGGCTACACACATTTCCATCCTTTTCAACATTATTTCACATCTATAATCAGACAAGTGTCTATTGGCACATGAAGCCACTCTCCACAAATACTTATAGTGGTGTAGCCCACATTCACACACACACACGTGTGCACACACACACACACACACACACACACCCTCTCTGGACAGAAAAAACGATAGTTATGCAAGATCATTCTTCATGGATGCTATATGACTTTTATAGAGTCTTCAAAGGTATATTGAAAAAAGGGGGAGCATGGAGTGGCACTTGAGGGGAGGTTGCTTTGGAATGTTTTTTTTTTTTTAATTCAAACTTTCTGAAAAATTGGCATTTTTTTTCCCATTTAGAGACCAAATACCTTGAAGTCAGGACATGTTCAGGACCAAAGTACTGTACCGTATGCCTCAAATTCCAACCTACTACAAAAGCCAGGTTTCAGAGTTTCAGGGGAAGGCAGGGAAGGCACAAGTTGGGAAAATGTATTTTGTGGTCACTAGAAATGACTGAATGGTGGCTGGAACTTTATAAGATAATGTTGCAATTTGTAAACTTGATTTGGGAGAAGTTCCCTCCAGATCAGTCTTCTCCATCCCCTAGTTCAGCTTCACCTCTTCAGAAATGATTCTTCCTGCCTTTGTATTCCTTTTCAAAGCAAACAGAATGCTTGAAACAGTCACTTTTCAGAAGCAATGACTGCAGTCTTCCTTGTCCTCTCATTCTTTTGGACATTAGCTTTTCAATTAAAAAAACAAGTTTAAAAAAAGGATAAAGGAGTATTATCCATCCTAACTAATATATTTTTTTTAAATTAATGGTTAAAATATTTCAGAAAGCATTCTAAATGAAGCAGTTCCTTTTTTTTCTTTCACTTATATCACTTTCAGCCAGACCTAGTAAAACTACTAACAAGAAGGAAGCAGGCTTCATTTTTTCATTTTGATGGTCTTTTAAGCAGGCATACCTAAGAAAGTCAAGAGTATTGTATTCTTTGGTCAGGGCCAAGATGCCTATTTTCAAATATGCATTTTTCCCCAAATAAGCTAAATGGATATATATATATATATATATATATATACATATATATATATATATATATATATATATACACACGCATATATATGTATATACACACTCATATATGTATATATATGTGTGTGTATAAAATAAATTGTACATAGTTTTAATCGTGCTAAGTGAAACTAGAAATGGGTACTCTTTTTTTCTCCATCCTTCACATGGGATTTGCTTTAAAAAGTATAAATCACATATGAAATCCTTAAAAGTGGGAGCACCTTAAGAGAGTTTTCACTGTATTAACATCAAACTCTGTTAATGCAATCTCCTCCATGGAGATATAGATAGATCTATATCCTGCCACGGGTTATACTAACATCAAAAGGAGAGCCTAGGTATGATGATTCTGAACTAGAGATATGACACAGCAAGTTAGAAAAGGCACAGATCATCCAAGCAGAAATGTGCTTGGATGCCTCCAGACAGGTTGAATATTGAAAATATTCAACCAACTTTTAAGCAGCAAAACTGTGCCACAGAGAAGGAGGTTACTTCCTGGAAGTTAACCTCCCGGAAGTGGCTCCTGTGGAAATGACATCACAGCATCAGCCCATGCTGATTGACTGTCTTTGTGCCGCCTTTCCCTGATGTGACATAACAACATGGTAACTCCCTAGAATTCAGCGTACCTTGTAGGTAACTCTGGTGTCGGGGGCACCACCGGGCAGCTGGGCAAGTCGGTTATTTCAATACCCCTCAATCTCTAATATAAATATAATAATCATATGGTAAATATTGCACAGACACATACATGTAAAACATGGCTAGATCATGCTAGTATAAATTATGTACAAATGTATAAATACATGTAAAGCACAAAACACCCAGTATCTGCAATGAATGAGGAAATCTCTGCAGGGCAAGACATTGCCAACATTTGTTAGGAGGTCATGGATCATTGCTTCTCCTGGTTCACCTCTGTGCATTGGAAAGCCCATTAAGTCAATGATGAATTTCTTTTTTGGAGGATTCATGTCAATATGTCTGAAATTGCTTTTGTTTGGACTTGTTAGCCATCTCCCCTTAATTCTCCTTTCAAAATTGCACCAAAAATGGAAACTCATGTAAAATTTCACTAATAAAGGGCCTTGTGTCCAGTCCGCATTTCCTCTCTAACGTGAAAAATTAACATGGTGGAGGAGCAAATTATTCTCCCTTCTGCCCTAATTCTTGGCATTTTTCTTCCCATGATGCAATACAGGTGATGATGTGAGGATTATTTTTCCAAATTTCCTTTTGTTAAAGGCATTATTCCTTCTCTCAAGCATTCCAATAGCAAGAGCAGACTGGCGCAATGTGGGATGTATCCAATAGAAATATAGGAAGTGACTTGTTCCAATGTTACATGGGACCATTAGGAACTCCCACTGAAGGGGGCTTCCTGAAATAAGGCTGTCAAATTATATAATTTCTGGAAGGACACTAGAAATGGGTCAACTGATCAGGTGAGGAGCAAAGAAAATGTTCAATAGGACCAAGAGATAATGGAGAGCTGAGAGAGACCTTGAGAGGCCAGCATCTTCATTTCAATGGTAAGGAAGTGGCACACCAAAGAACTCATGTGTCTTGCATTACCACCAACTATTCCTAGTAATTACTAGCATTTTCATAGCACTGTAAGGTTTACAAAGGTCTTTGCCAATATTAATTCATTTTATCTTTAAGATAACCTGGGATGCAGGTGATATTACAATTCCCATTGTTCAAACTAGGAAAACAAGGCTGGTAGGAATAAAATTATTTGCCCAGATCACCAAATTTGAACTCAAGTCTTCCTAACTCAAGGTCCAACACTCTACTCACTGTATCACATAACTGAATTCACTTAGTAAGTATTTGAACTAGGATTCTAACTCAGGAACTCTGTGTTTATCGCAATACCTGTGCCAATGACATCCTTTTCCTCTCCTTACTATTTTTACACTTGCAGATCTGATTTATATAATTGAAAACCCCCAGTTGAAAAGTTGTGTAGGAGAAGGGAATTTATTGTCTTCCTTGAAATGGTGTTAGCGATCACAGGATGTCGCAGGGACTCTGTTTCCCCCAGTATGATACATGAGCATTCATATTAATAAGGCATTACATTATTTGAGAAATATTTTTAGGACTGTGTCTCTGAATAGACAGAGATGCCAGAGAAATGTGCAGAAATGAGTGCAACCATGAAGTACAAAGATACAATAGCGAGAAATGGCTCTCACCAATCCAGCAGGACTAAGCCTCTAGAGGATGATGGCCGGCATGGGTCTCCCAGACATTTTCTCATCTAAAAGTGGCAGCAGGTTCCCCCAGCCGCAGAGTGCACCCTTCAACACAAATGGGCAGTGATGGGCCCCGGACCAGAACTCACTTTTTCTGCCATTTCGTGGGAATGGTGCAAGGAGTGCTCTCGTTCAGAGAACATGCGTCTTTGTTCATAGCTGGCCAGGCGGCAAGTAAGCCAAGAGGAAAGGGTACAGCCCCCAATCCCGATGCAGGCTAGTGACATGGAGGCCAGGCGCAGTGGGTAGAGTGAGGATGTCTTCTTGGTTACAGCTCGGAGGAACTGGAAATTCAGGATGCCACCAATTAGCCCACAGATGCAGCAGGCTGAAAAAAGGATCATCTGTTGAGAAATAAGAGATGGGTCATTGGATGAAAGAGGTGGAGAGAAGATCCAGACTCAGAGGGCATATGACCACTGAATTAATGAAAACAACGTGTTCATTGAGCACTTTGTATATGCCAAGTATTGTGCTTCAAACCAGGGATACAAATAGAAAACAACAAAACAAAGCAAAATGTGGCAGTCCATGCTATCAAGGAGATCACACTCTAATTGAGGAACATTGTTTGCACAAATGATTTTTGTCACAGGGCTGATGGTAAGGCTCAGAAGTCCTTAGAAAGCATCAGCAGGTCAGACTCAGTGCCTCGTAGCCTAGCGGGTAGGGGTACTGCAGATGTGAAGGTTTAGCAGTACTCTGTCTCACTACAGGGCTTGTGGTTAGTGACTCAGCTCATCCAAGTTGTAAAGGGAGGGAGACATACCTAGTTGGGTTCTTTCCATCCAGTGGGCCTGGATAGGGTCAAGGCTGGGTGTTTTCAGAGAAGAATTGAAGGGAAGTTGAATGAATGAGGCTCTGAGCTGCTTCACAGTGGGTTCTGTCTTTTCCCTTTCTTTGTATCTGGGTGTTTAGTTCAATGCCTGACACTTAGTAAGTAATTAATAAATATTTGTTGACTTGATTGAATGAGTGAAAATGTCTTCCTTAAGTACTTGCTAGTACCAAGCACTGTGCTGAGTGCTGGGTATACAAATATAGTCCTTGTCCTTCAGAGGCTTATATTTTAATAGGAAAAGATGACATACAGAAAAGTGAGGTAGCCAGGGAGGAGTGAGTGTGAGTATACATATTAAATACAAAACATCTTTTACACAGTATGAGACCACATTCTTGAGATATCTCCCAAAGGAGGGTGGCTGATCTGGGGTACATTCACAGGAGATTAATAAGTGCTCAGAATTTGATTGATTCTTTAGTAAATACTTAGGAAATTCAATTCAGCATGGAATGATTTCTATAAATTCTTATATATGTATATATATGAATATATAAACATACATATATACACAATCATATATGCACATATGCTTCTGTGTTTAAACACATACATAGCCAGTCAGAATTCAATTCAGTTTAATTCAACAAACTTTTACCAATCTCCTACTCTATCATGGCACTGGGGTAAGTGTTGAGAATATAAAGATGAACCATAGAATGGTACCTACCATCAGTGTTTAGATCCATCTATGGGGAAACCACATTTACCCAGAAAAGTCAGAAGTCACCTAATCTTTATGAGAGTGGCTCATAAAGTGGTATCTTGGGAGACGCACCTGACATGAGCCTTGGAGAAAGTTAAGAATTCTAAAAGGGGGAGATGAGGTGGGAATGAATTCTAAGTATGCAAAACATCTTGTGAAAGGCATGGGGAAAAATAGGGAGGTGGAGAGGGAACACAAAGTTTGGGGAATTAGCAAGTAAGGCAGTTTAACTGGATCCAAGAGTGACTGAAGGTGAGTGACTCGAAGGGAGTTGGTAAAAGCAGACTGAAAACATGGGGATGGACAAATGAAGTCTCAGTTTTCACAAAGCAGGGAGGGCATAGGTCCCAGAAACAATAGATTAATTAGACTGCTGTGAATTCAGAACAGTTTGTGAGCACTTAGAAAATAAAATAGGAATTCCCAGGAATCAGCTTGGGCTCTCTAAGAAACAAACCTTTCTTTTTTTTTTTTTTTTATCAGACAGATTTCTCTGTGGGTCAAGGAAGCGTTGGAAACACTGAACATCTTGCTTTTCGCAGTCATTAAGTTAATCATTAGGACATTACAAAAAAACCTACCCTGGGATGAGCACTCTCCTAGGTCCTGAAGAGGCAGAGAACTGCAAAGTGTTTTTGAACAAATTCTGTCTTGACAGCCATATGAACAGGACTGATAAATGTGACCTGAGTGATAGTACTATTATATGAGTGGATATCTGATTGATAGACTATACCCCATCAGTGTCCAATCTTGAACTGATGTCAACTTGGACAGAGGGTTGGTGGTGAGGAAACGATGCTTTTGGACTCAATTTCAAAGGAAATTGAAAGCTTGCCATCTTAAGAATGCAACAAAAAACCCCAGAAGTAATATAGGGGATTCCTTTCATAGATGGGACATTGGACAAGAGTGCTTCAAGGATCACTTTCAACTTAAGATTCTGTGATGCTATGGCTAAATTTATTGTAGGGCTCACAAATGATGCATTATCGATAGAGATTGGGACAGCTAGGTGGTGCAGTGGTTAGTGTCAGGTCTGGATTCTGGGAGACTCGTTGTGAGTTCAAATATGACTTCATACACTAGCTGTGTGATCATGGGCAAGGTACTTAACCATGATTGCCTCAGTTTCCTCATCTGTAAAATGAGTTAGCGAAGGAAATGGCAAACTAGTATCATTGTCAAGAAAATAACAAATGGGGTCATGATAAGTGACTGAAAACAACAAGAACAACTTTGATAGGGTTTTGGAACTCACAGCTGAGTAAACTCTCACTATAAATGCAGGTTAACACTTTCTCTGCAGTCTATAGTCTTAGCTATAGAGTTTAGTGACAGAGAAGTTTAGTGACTTTCCAGGGTCAGGTAGTCAAGTCTTCCAGGCTTTCAGAGAGTTCTCTATTCCTCACAGTACAGAACTCTATTGAATACAGTTTGTGTTGTTGTCAGTATAGATTTGACAAATTAGTAATGTATTTGACCAATATTTCCAGGATATTACTAATTTCTCATATATTTTAAGCTCAATAAATGATCATGACAGCATTAGTTCAAGAAGTTCCTTCATGGCTAATGAAATAAGGACTTTGAAAGAAATGTTCTTTCTCTAAACAAAGCAAGTGACCTAGTTGAGAATCACTCATAGAAGACACTCAGTTATCTTTGAATCATCATTGGATTAAACCTTTCCACCATCTACCAAGATATCTAGGTAAGACAGAAGACCTAAGGGGGATGGGAGAGAGGGATTTCTGGTGTCATCTATGAATGTGATAAAATCGTAGATTTAGAATTGGGAAGGGAATTAGAGCTCATTAACATCCCCTGTTTACAGGCAAAGAAACTGATGTACAGGATAGTTAAATGACTTGCCTAGCATCACACAGCCATCAAGTGTTTGTGGGGGTTCAGGAGACTTAAACTTGCTATCTCCAATTTGAGTGCCTTTTATACTGTGATCTAATGGACATGGGGGAGTCTTCTCTGGTGTTCCTGAGAATTTCTCTTCTAGTTCATCTTCTGCACCAGAGGTTGGCACATAAGTCATAATCATTTTTATGAATCTTCCTGGATATGGAGAAGAAGGTGGCAATATAATCCACTGAATGGTGTCTCTAAATACTGCTGGAGGCGAGGGCCAGGGCATATGGTAGAGGCTGCGATCTGATGGTTTTCTTCTTGATAAATGGGATCAGAAAGAGGAAGATCAAACTCTTTTGACTTTGTCACCCCAGCTAGAGAGAAAGCCTAACTGTATGGATGGAGTCAGTGCTCTGGCAGGCAGAAGGAGTGACAGTGAGAAGACTGTGGGAAGGGAGTTCCCAAGCTGAAACTCTCACCCCTCCAAGGACACATTTCCATGAGGGTCTTTTTTAATCTTTGTCAATGTTCCGCTTTTATTCACTCCCAGTGTCTGGTGGGCACAGCAATATTTTATACTTGTAGTACTCTAGTGCACAGACATAGGACTGGACAGGGCTTCTGATGCCCTCTAGTCCAATGCTTTCATTTTTACAGAGGGATCTACTGAGGCACAGGGAGGTAAAGTCAATTGCCCAAAGTCACACAAATAGCAAGAGAGGCAGAATTTGAACCCAGTTTCTCCTGTCACATACAGCTTCCCTCAGAGAGGAGTGACCTGGCGAGAGATGAACTAAAAGCACCTAAACCATGCTCATGTCTTCTAGTCTTCTCTCCCTACCTATCTGCTGCCAATGTCAATAGAATTTGTGGCTGTCTGCATATGGTTAACCCTTTCCTCATTCTGGGAGATGTCAAACTGCTTACTTCTGAGACTTATGGCCATTATTAATTTGCAAAAGTTGATTTTGTTTTTGTTTTGTCTTTTCAAAGCAATCCATATAGTGGAAATCCTGTTATCCCCCTTTCCTTTTCTAGCCTCATGTAAATCATCCTGGAAGGCAGCAGGAGTTGACCACTGAGGCACACACATAGCCCCATGTACCCAGATGAGTGTCCACCCAGCAGGGCTTTCTCCACTAGAAGGGCCTCTGCCATCCTGGGCATTGATGCTCTGTGCAAGATGAACATCTGTAAGCACTTTAGACACGGGGTGCTCAGGGCTCAAAACTTAACAGAGTCATGCAGGGTGTTAAAATCAAGCTGAACTAAAAAAAGAAAAATCAAAACCAGCCAAACTTTTGATGACTGCAGGGTGCCCACTTGCAAAATTAGGTTTGCAATCAAAGCCATTTGGGATCACTTAGGTCCAGGCCTGCACTTAAGCAGTTAACGTTCCCCGGGACTCCAGCTAATTGCTTTGGCTCATTGCTGGGAGAGTCATGTGACTTGCCTGCAGTCTATAAAGTGGAAGACGAGAAGTTGGCACTGCTGCCAGGATCGGAAGTGATGTTCTGGGCCTATTTAAAGAGCACGTTCAAGCTTTCCCCATTGTGCTACCATCCAGTGACCCCACTGTTTTTCTGGGAGGGAGGACAGGCTGGGTGGGTTTGCTTCTTTGCCCTCATTACATCCCAAATAAATAAGTGGCTTTTAGCACATGGAGGCCATAGAGGAAATGAAGCCAGTCAGTCCCAGGCCCTGAAGGATAAGTGAGGCAAAAACTTACGACAAGTCCGGACTTTTTTTTGGCACACAGAATTCCACAGACACCGCAAAGTAGAAACTACAAAAAGGAGAGAGAGAGAGAGAGAGAGAGAGAGAGAGAGAGAGAGAGAGAGAGAGAGAAAGAGAGAGGAAACTGATTATTGAATAGTTCTGAAAGCAAATTGCCCCACTCACTGTGAGTTAGCTACATTACAGTTGCATCATAGGGATCAGGAAACTAGGGAAGAAAGGTATTTTAGGCTACAATTCTACCTCATTTTTACAGATAAGGAAACTGAGACTGTTATAGATTAAATGCCTTGCTTGTGGTCTCTTAGGTATTAAGTGGCAGAGATGAGATCTGAACCCAGGTTGTCTCAGTGTTCTTTCCAATACGTAATGTTTCTTCTCTCTACAAAAAGGAGAATTTTACCATCTAACTGTAGGGCTGATTCTGAGGGGAAAAATGTGACAAAGATGAAAAGTCATTCAGTGTCCCTTGTCTGAATTCAGTCCTTGCGAAGAGGAGTCTAGTATTGTTATGCTGTTAGAGAAGAAAGCTCTATTCAGGGAAGACATTTCTCTAGTAAATTTATTCATACTGAAGTGTTGAAGGATTTATTTTGCTTTGCGTATTAATCTCCCATTAAAAAAAAAAAAGACCATGGAGAGAAGCATGTCTAAAACAAATGAATCACAATAGTGGAATTTTAGGTATCAACAGGGAGGATAATTTGAAACAGAGATTTCCTGGTATTCTATAAAAAAAAGTTTAGAGACTTATTTAGGGCTTTTGTAATAATGCTCCCATTTATTAAAGGAAAGACATGCAGAGAGGTTAATTTTCAACATATAGGAATACATTAGTAACAGTGCAATTTTAGGCATCATCAGGGAACATATTTCAGAACAGAGTTTTCCTGGTATTCTAGAACAGGTGACTCTCTACTCTTTCTGTTTTGAAGGTTAGTCCTCCTGAAACACTGGAAGAATTCTGTAGCCATTAAGTCAATGAAATGATCACACCCTTTAATTGCATCTCAATTATTCAGGCCATTTTGTATTGCAAAATTACATGCCCTCTATGTTCCACAATGGCTGCTTTTTTGTCATTTCTGCTTCCAGGAATCTGTTGTAGCAGTATACAAAGACTGAGAAGAAACAGTGTAAATAAGGGAACATTCCAGGACCTTTCAGTAGGACTGTGAAACTTTATGCATATGCTATTTTCTAGCCTTAAAGTGGAAAGAAGACAGGAAATTCATGGTCTTTTAAGACTTCCCCTCACTACCTCCCACAAAAAAGGAAGAAGAAAACACACAAAAAAGAAAAATGCTAAAGTCTGTAATTATGAACTTATGCATATGGTCTCAAAATGAACAACCTTTAGGGATTTCATATGTAAAATTTATTGGTAAAAATAAAATAACATGAAACATGACCTCAAAAAAACAATGTTTGCGGGCATTTCTATGCTGTAACAATATACCATTTGGCTGCTCAGAACTGTGTTTTGAAAAGAAACATAATTCTACTTTTTCCTCTCTGATCCTATTTGGATAATATTCTGGGCATAAAGATTTTCCTGTTATCAGTTTTGTTCAATGGAAAGACCAACTTCCCCTAAAGTTTCACACAATTCTCGAAGCTGGAATCTTTCTGTTTATTCAGTACAGCATGCTGTCATTGACAGAAAGTCACTTTGCTACAACTGAGAATACAAGGCAGTACATGTCAAGGCAGGGAGAAGCGTCAGGGTGGGATACAGAAGTGTTTCATGGGGACATGTGGCTTCTGAATAGAAACCATTTCTTGGTTTATATTCAGGTTCTTGGAGTATACAGAAAAGACATAGCCATCTGGGTTCATGATAGCTCAGTCCCTGGAGTGAGAGTGGCTTGTTTTGTTTGAGGTGAAGGGCTATGGAGATTTCTTAATCTGGGTGTCTGGTGTTGACCATGGGGTTGTGAGATAACATAGGCTCTTGTTTATCTTTGATTGACCTTGCATAGAAACTGAGGAAGAGGAAAGTAAAACATAGGGATTAGATTTGACTAATGCTTATCCTGGAAATGGAGGCCTGTTCTAAAGATAGTACAGGGTTCTCTTCCCCTAACCCTAAAATACTGTCCACTGTGAACAAATAAAAATCTTTAAATACGTTCAAGAATTCCCTCTAGCTCATTTATCTTAGCAGGAAGTTATAAAATCGTAGATGTCATGGAATCATCCATTTGAGCGTGGAAAGCACCTCGGAGTCCAAAGCCCCACTTCAAAGAAAAAACCGAGGCCTAACAAAGAGAAGCAGCTGACTTAAGGTCACACAGGTAGTGATAAAGCCCACGTCTCCACTCAGGTCTTTCAACACCAGATCCCTAATGCTTTCTCCCATTTCTCACTGCCTCTTATGTGTAGTGAAATGGTTGTATGATAGGAGATACAGAATGTATCAGGTGCCATATTGACTCAGGAAATAAGCATTATCCATGTTTTATTGAATTTTATTTTTTGTACATTTCAATCTTGTTTTGGCAGCACTGACTGTGTGTGTGTGTGTGTGTGTGTGTGTGTGTGTGTGTGTGTGTGTGTGTGTGTGTGTGTGTGTGTGTGTGGAATGAGGCCTATGGGAGATGAATTTGATTGTTGGGGTTAAGAGAATGAAGTCAGAGTTTGCAGGTAGCTGATGCACATTCTGATCTTGCAGTATGACACAAAAAGACAAATCATCCATGAGGAAATTGCGTAATTTCAATACATTTGCTTCAATAAACAGAAGTGAAGGAAGGGAGCATAAAAGCTACTCAGTCTACAAATTTCAGTCACCCTGTCTCATGCAAGCTGGTGCTCTAATATAGGACTGTCAGGATTCAAAAAGGGGCAGGAGCTCCCATGCCCCAGTGGCTAGTCATAGTAGGAGACCCAGAGATCTTCAACCCTCCTCCTCCTCCTCCTCTTTTTCTTTTCTTCTGTCTCTGTTTCTCCTCTCCTCTTCCCTCTCTCTCTCTCTCTCTCTCACTCTCTCACTCTCTCGCTCTCTCGCTCTTTCTCTCTCTGATTTCTAACTGAAGCACCTTGGAGAGTGCCTCCACATAAAGGCTATTTAATAAATGTTTTTTGAATTGATTTGGGCTGAGCACAAAGACACCTCATGCCTAGATATGATATATATTTTCATCATTCAGCAGAGGTTCTGTACTTGGTGAACAGTCAATAGCATCACAGAAGAAAGGAAAGAAATTCGTTCTAGATTAATAGTCTGGAAATGACTGGCTGCCCAAAAGAAGTCATTTCTGTGTCAAATGTTGTATATAGACAGTTTATTGATTAGAGGAAAAATAAGAATCAATTCCAAATTAGAAGAAGTAATGTAAAGAAGCAGAAGATATGGCATGTGATTTAAATAACTCAAACTTGATATAGTAATAAATATTCTTTGGGTGCTAAAAAGGGGGTATGTGGGGCAAATTAAAGAACGATAAATTGCATCCCTATGAGACTAAAAATATTTAGAAACTATTTTAGCCAAAAAATGGTTTATCTCTTTGTCAAGCAAACTTGGAAGCTAAAAGCAATATCACCTTAGTATATAAACTTATTGAGAAAAAAAAATCATTGTAATAACTTTATTATATGTTTAAAGGAAATAGAATGTTATACACAATAGATTTGCAGCTTCATGCACAATCATCTTTTCTATTCTATGGTATCAAAATGCTTCTTTTATTAAAGTTCAGAATAAAATAAGTAAAAAATTAAAAATAACTCTTGCAGATGAAAATAATAATAGATACATAAAAATAGCTCACTAGCTAGCAAGATATCTCTGCTTTGACTTGTATGTATGCTACTATCTACCTAGATACCTGGAAAAACTCAACATGTGTGGCGGTGCATGTGGGAAAGGATTCATCATATTATATTCATATTACAACTAACTAGATTAGGTAGGTAGGGAAAGTGGTGATAGATAGAATAGATTAATAATGTGTTTGTCCTTCATTGCTGAAGAAGACCATGCCATCAGGGAAATAATGACATGACTTGCACTTGACTTTCTTTTGAGTGAGGGAGGGCTGTGCAGGTCATCAGCCTCACTTCTCCTCCAGAGCCATCTGAATCCAGTGACCAGATATTTATCAGGATGACTGAAGCTGACCCAGGATGAGGCAATTCGGGTTAAGTGACTTGCCCAAGGTCACAGCTATTGAGTGTCAAGTGTCTGAGGTGAGATTTGAACTCAGATCCTCCTGACTCCTGCACTGGTGCTCTATCCACTACACCAGATAGCTGCCCCAGGGTAGATTAAATAATGAGAGATAGAGAAAAAGAGACGAGAGAGAGAGAGAGAGAGAGAGAGAGAGAGAGAGAGAGAGAGAGAGAGAGAGAGAGAGAGAGAGAGAGAGAGAGAGAGAGAGAGAGAGAGAGAGAGAGAGAGAGAGAGAAGAAAGAAGGAAAACATTTATGAAGAGCTTACTGTGTCCTAGGATTCTACTCAGATATGGGGATATAAATAAATAAAAGGGAGCTAATCAAGGGGAGGGGAGGGTTTCTTTTATTAGCAAGGTTTGGAACTTCTGAATGAGAAGGAAGTTGAATGGCGTTTTTCTATGCAAGATAAGGCAACAATTCCCTAATCAGAGCTCAGGGATGGTTCCTAGGGCAGTGTCCAAGGTCTTATAGAGGAGGATCCTGTCGTAGGTGGAGGTGGGAATAATGTAGAAGTGGAGACTGCATTATGAGCATTGTCATTGCATAAAACCGTAAGAATTTGTGAGAGGAAATCAAGTTTACAGAAAGTTTGCCCAGATGCTCAATTTAGCCAGATCATTCTAGGAACATTTAAAGATAAAATTTAAAGAAGGTCAATAAGTAGCTGAAAAACTGAAGAAGTCTCTCCAGATTACTGTACGACACTTTTCTCTATATTAATGACATAGAATAACCAAATATCAGCTTGAATATTACAATTAGCATTGCATTGAATAAAGAAGTAGAAACAGAACTAAAGAGAACTTGCATAGGAAAAACTTGCTCTGGGCTATCTGTAGGAGGTTTCCAGTGGAGCTGACACAATTTTGAGAACACTGAAGGGTTCATTCTCAGTCTGCCTGAAAGCAGGGAGGCTGCCAGATGCGTGTGTATGTGGAGGGAATCACAGATATTGTTATTTAAGAAGAAAAATGATTTTAAAAAATTAACAGTCATCAACTATAGGGTTACTTTCACACAAGATCTCTTTGTAAATAATCTAGAAATACAGTGCCTCAGATATTGGCCAGCAGTAGGGTACCAGCCACTTAAACCAAATCAGTTCATTCATCTCTGAAGTAAAGGCAGTAATACCTCAGAAGGTTATTCTGAGGATAAAACCTGATAATATGAAAAGATATTACCTTGCAAGCTTTAGAGTGTCATATAAATGATAACTGCCCTCCCTGGTTCAGTTCTCCCAAATTCAGCTCATATTAGTGGGTAAGTCTCCAGAAGGTGGCTGAATGCCTTCCCCTGCCCCTCAGAATTCTAGGGAACAGCTCGAGGGGCTTGGAGGTTTCTGTAATACTTTTACTCATGGGTCCTCATCATCTGTACTCTGCTTTGCTTTGCAGCTGATAGTTGGTTTAAAAAAAAATCATCCACCCCGCCAAGTCTGTGTCACTCTCTCCCACAAGTATGTAGAGTATACTAGGGAGAGTGGGCTTACATTTAGAAAGCACATCTGGGAAAGATGTAGCTCAGTTCCTGAATGGCTGAAAGTCCTGTTTTCCCCTCATGAAGTTCCCCTGAGGTGTGGTTAGCTTTCTGTTAATCCTGAGGGGTGGAGCACTGTTAAAGTCCTGATATTGCCCTTCTCTGCCCTGAAGAGGTTCTGCTCCCTGATGTTCTCTTTCTTCTTGTTTTCTTGTTTCTCTTGTTTTCTCTCAGCTCCCAGATGGATGAATGGTTACCAGTCCAGACTCTCTGATAACCTGGTGGTCGATGTGGGGAGGGGAGAAGGGGGAAGTTCCACACTCTCTCTGAGCATCCTCTTTCCCCTTGTGCTGATCTCTGGTCATAGGCACATGAGTTTGACTCTTCCACATCTTCCCAATGATTAACTGTTAAAAGAGATGTTGGAATGATCGTGCTGGAACCTCCATTTCTGACATACTTAGGTCCAGACATGCCTTCTGAGTTCTTTCAGACAACTCCAATACACTCAATATCTGACTTCCTCCAAAAACTTGAAGCAATTCCTTCTTTCCCAGTTGGATTATCTTGGTTATTCTTACACAGCAACCTTTGGTGGGTCAGTGTCGTAGAGATGTCCAAGAGTTATTTGTGCCTATTTTACTACTTTGATTAAACAGCTTAATAAGTGTCATTCTTACATGATGAAGGCATCTTGTCAGTCATATGAATTAGGGTTGGGAGTAGGACACCCCTCTTACATTCTTACTAAATGTATCTGGGTTGAAAACCACACTGATTCATGTTTCTACCACTCATTGCTTGTCACATTTCTCTCCTTTAACTTTTAAGAATAAATAATATTGAGTTTAATAAGATATCTTTATAACTTAACCTGTTAAATGCCACAGAGAGCCAAAGCTATTGCATTGTTTTTTGTAATTTTATTACTCATTAATCAGTCGATAGGCACCGAACAAAGTCTTGTATGTAATGTGCAGCTACTGTTAGGACAGAGGGTCAAGAGCCTCTTCTCTCTCTCCTAACATTTCCCCTTGTTCAGTGACTTCCCCAGGGCATCTGTGAGGTACCAGGATGCATTAGGGTATCAGAGGATATATTAGAAAAGAACATTTGGGAGGTGTGGGCTACTAAGGTCCTCAGTCTTCAGATGGTTATTTCCCCCTTAGAGACCTCCAACCCAGCAAAGAATGAAGAAAACAGGGTCCGTGTAGATTTTCTCTACTTAGGTTCCACTGACATAATGAAAGGACAGTTGTGACCATATCTCATCCTTGCCCAATGAATTCAAGTGGCTTCCTATTACTTCTTGGTTCAAACACAAGCTTCTCTGTTTCTGTTTTACTTTCAAGGTGCTTCACAACTTAGCACTAGACAATCCAACCACATTGATCTTTTTATTACCCATACATGATATTTCATCTTCCATATCTGTGCCCTTGAACAGGCTGAACCCCATGCAAGGACGTCTCTCCTCAGCATCAGGTCTCAGATTCCTTAATTTTCTTCAAAGCTCATCTCAGACACCATATTCTACATGGGGCTTTATTAAACCCTTAATTACCAGTGTCCATCTAAGAAATTAACTTGTATTCTCTCTCTCTCTCTCTCTCTCTCTCTCTCTCTCTCTCTCTCCTTCATCTATTTTTCTTTCTATCTCTCTCTGTATACATAGATACACATACACACACATACACACATATACATATATGTATACATATACATATATACACACATACATATATCTATAAGATAGATGGCCTTCAAGGAATCTATCTTCCTGTTAATAGATAGATTCCTTGTGGACCACATATTTATTATCTTTGTATCCCTAGTACCTGGTATAGTGCTTGGCATACTTTAGGTACTTAATAAATATTTGTTGATAGACTGAGGGAGGTACTATGATACAATGAAAAGAACAGTGGTTTTTTAGTCAGAGAACCTAGGCTCAAATCCCACTTCTGACTCTGACTACCATTGTGATCTTGGGCAAGTCATTTAACTTATATGGGCCCCAGTTTTTCCATCTGTAAAATGAAGGGGTCGGACTAATTGTCTTTTGATGTCCTTCTCAGCTCTAAATCTAGGATACTAGATTGATTACTTCCTGGAAGGTCTTGACTGAACATGGTAGGAGAAGAACATGGTAGAACAGTTGATTACTCTGTCCCAAGTAAAAGGCCTCCCATCTATCTTTCTTAAATTGTCTTTTGCGCTTATCTTTTCCTTTGGTCTTTTAAGATAAGCTTAGGCATTCAAACTCTAAATCATTGGGTGATTGCTTCCTGATCTTTCTCTAAGTCCTCATTGTTCTGTTTCTTATTAAATAGGGCCTAGGTTTGCTCCTAGTGCTCTAGTAAGTTACCACTGGTTATATCAAAGGCTACTTTGTGGTAGGAAGTTTGTTTTCTGTTCCCCTTTTGTCTTTGTAATCCTGGCACTGAGTATAGTGCTTGGCACAAAGAAGGCACTTAAAATTGATGCTGGTTGATAGATGGAGCAGGGCAACTGGGATTTTGAGAACTCAGTCACTTAAGCATACATTTTCTTATATAGTTACATGTTTTAAGCAAAAATTCAATATTCTCCCATACCAGCACTCCTTGAGGTCAGAGATCACATATACTCCTTAAGTATCCCAACCCATTGGAATCTAAACACACAGGACACAGTCAATGAATATATACGTACATACATTATATATATATATATATATATATATATATATATATATATATATATAGAGAGAGAGAGAGAGAGAGAGAGAGAGAGAGAGAGAGAGAGAGAGAGAGAGAGACATTGATAAACCTATTCAATAAAAAACAAATTCTTTTACTACCCTAATCCTCAATTTCTAATTTTTAAAAGAAAGAGGTTGACCTTGATGATAGATGACCCTTAAGGTCACTTCTGACACTAAATCCTATGAGAAGAAATCACCATTAGGTCACTATTAGTAGAAATAAGGATGATTAAGCCAGTTCACACGAAAGCATGAAAGATTGATTCATGATGACTTCATCTGTGATCTTTGTCAACCTGAATGAATTTTTAATTGGTGAAATTTTAAGCAGATGTGATAAAGTCAAGGACTTGCATCATCAGAGAAAAGAATGATTTTGTAATGTAGCAAGAACGAGCAGTAATGGATAGCTAGTCGGAATAGTCTATTATTACCCAATGAATACTGGAAGATAAGAGTACTCTGGAGTGGTGGGAAGATCATTTAAGCAGATTGTAAGAAAGGATGCAGTTTGTAGTGGAAAGATGGAGCTGGAATCCAAAGACCTGTATTCCAGTCCTTACTCTTCCTTTGATTCATGTGTGACCTTGTACTTTCTGGGCCTCAGTTTTCCAATCTGTGAAGTAAGAGAAATGGACTTAGTGACCTTCCATTTCTCTCCCACTTCTGTGGTCATAGTGATTTCACAGGATGTGAATTAAGACAGAGATGGGCTTTTATTGTCTTCACTGTGGAAAATATTACTTTTATCAGTGAAGTCCCAGATCTCTGGAAGTATTGAAGTATCCAAAAAAAAAAAAAAAAGAAGTAAAGTAAAGAATGTCCAGTAGTTCAAGGAAGAGTATTTTGTAGTGGAGAGAAATTTTGTCACCTCTTGAACCATAATAGATGTCATTATGCTTCAGGAATCAACGGCCTCTTCTTGGGCAGGCAAGCTAACCTGAAGTTGTGCCAGGAGGTGGGGTGTGCCAGGTGGATTAAACCATTTCCTCCATCTTCCTCACCCCCTTTTCTCAGACCCAACTTGAGACAGCCTAGGACCATGCGCCCAAGAACCCTGGGCATAAAGTTATCCTCCCAGAGCTCTGGTTCTTCTTCTAGAGCCCTCCCTACAGCCATAATCAAAGGCAGGAACTTCTGTGGAGATGTATCCTGGCAACTTCCTCTGTGACTGCTGGAGTCCCCTTTTCCTCAGTAGCCTCAGCTAAAGAAAATATCAGGAAGGAAAATCCTTGATGCCAGAATCCTTGGCACTGTAATGTAGCTCAACTTGAGAAACTGCCATTTTTTTCAATGATAATGACTCTAAATAAAGTCAACTGCCATCTGCTTTGCTATTGCATCTTAAGGAGCAGTGAGCTTTTATATTTGACATAGCTGAAGTCTCACATACATGGCATCTCCCCTTCTTTCTATGTTAACTTCTTGAAAGCAGGCCTTGCTTTTCTGTTTGTATCTCTGGAGCTTAGCACGATGTTTTGCATGTATTAAGCACTTAATAAATTATGTTTGATTCATTCATTCATTTGTTCGTTCAGTCATTCAGCTAGGTGATGTAATGGAGAATGGTAGACTTGCAATCAGGAAGACCTAAGTACAAATCTGGCTTCTAACACCAGCTGAATGATCCTGGGCATGTCATTTAACCTTTATCTGCTTCAATTTCCTCATTTTTAAAGTGAGAACAATAGTAACATTTCCCTTCCAGAGTTGTCATGAGGATAAAATGAGACACTATTTGTAAAACATTTTGCAAATCCTAAAGCCATATTAATGCTAGCTATCATTCAGTTTCCAAGATGTAAGGGCTGTCCTTTGTGCTGAAAGAAATGAAGGGAAAGTTGAATGACAGCACACCACACTAACAGAAAGAAACTTCCAAGAGCATTTGCTTCCCGAGATCTAGTCCGGTCTCTTCCCTTAACCATGTTGTATATCTTGTGTATCTGGCTCAGGGGCACACTGTTATTCTATTCAATCAACAGTTAAGTAGTGAATCTAGACCACTGCAGATTTGGTTTAGCCAACCTTACCTTCAATGACTCATCTACTCCATCTTTATCTAGAGAAAGGTGTGTGATCCTCTGTATTCCAAACAGAAAGATAACAATTTTTAATTGGAGAAACAATGTTGGTTCTGATTCTGATTCTCTGTATCTGTCTTTCTGTCTGTGTTTGTCTATTTCCCTCCACCCCTCTCTGTTATAAAGGGATGAAATGAGAGCCAATCTTAGAACTACAAAAAATCTTGGGTCTCTTTGAGACACATCCTTCCTGTGTGACCTTGGTCAGGAAACTTAACATCTGTGCTGTGTTCGATCATTGTCAGACTTGTCCAACTCTTCATGACCCACTGGGGTTTCCTTGGCAGAGATATTGAATCAGTTTGCCATTCCCTTCTGCAGCTCATTTTATAGATGAGGAAACTGAAGCAAACAGGACTCAGTGACTCGCCTGGGGCCATACAGTTGGCAAGTGTCTGTGGCCACATTGGAACTCAGGAAGAGGAGTCTTCCCGCCTCCAGTCCTTATGCTCTACCCATTAATCCAACTAGCCATCCCTTTCTCTGCTTTAACAATTTTCTAAAAAAATAGGATGTGGAGAAATGTGGTGACCTGCATTGCTATGTGGGTTCCTGCCCCCTTTCCCAATCCGGGGGTGTCTTAAACCAATAAAAAATGACCTAACATAATGCTGAAAAATAAACCAGAGACAGAAGTGGGGAACCTTGAGGCCACAAATAGCCCTCTAAGGCCTCAAGTGCAGCCCTCTGACTGAATCCAAACTTTTTAGAACTAATTCCCTTAATAAAAGGATTTATTCTGTAAAACTTGGACTCAGTCAGAGGGCCACACCCAAGGACCTAGAAGGCCATAGGTCTCCCACCTCTGAACTAACCACTTTGGTGTAGGAAAGTAGAAAGAATGAAGGAAGCTGCATCTCTGAGAGTCTTTTCATCTGGAAAATTGGGGTAACAATAACATCTACCTCTTAGAAATATTGCAACTATCATATGATAATGTATATGTAAGGCTTTTTGAAAAAAGAAACCAAAAGGAAAAAACTACTTAAATCACTAAAGAGAAATCATTTATAATAATAACTAGAACCATTATCATGGTAGTCCTTAAGATCATTTCTCTCCTCATCTCTGCCACCATCCTCCTCTTTCCAGCCATCATCTCCAGTCATCCTGATGAATATCTAGTCATTGGATTCAGATGGTTCTGGAGAAGTGAGGCTGGTGACCTGCACAGCCCTCCCTCGCTCAAAACAAAGTCAAGTGCAAGTCATGTCATCATTTCTCTGATGACGTGGTCTTCTTTGGCAACGAAGGACAAATACACATGCACTGCTACCAGCATTGGACACCCTAGCTCCCATCTCCATGCTGGGAATTCTTTCCCTCTTCATTATCACCTACCAAAATCATTCTCTTCCTTTTGTGCAGGCATCTCCTACTCTGTGATACCTCCCTGATCTCCTTGGTTTTTTGAGCTTGCCTTCACCAAATTGCTTTCTCATTAATTACCTGGTAAATACTGCCACGTCATGTTAGAAGAGAAGCTTTTATTTGGTCTTGTGAGGCAGCACCCAGCACAGTGTCGGGCAGGTGTGGGGGTTGGCTTTTTGCTTGTATTTTCTCCAAGCTTGTAGTTTAATGAGTCTAAGATGTTCTTAGTGAGGATTTTCCCCTCCCAATGCCAAGGAAGATTCAAGTCTAGAGAGTTGTCTGGGGCATTGGAAGGTTACTCAACTTTGCAAGGTCATAGAGCAAGAACCAGAACCTGAATGTGGCCTCTCTGTAAGGTCAACTACCCCATATTAGACACTTAAAGATCCTTGATATTCTTATAGTAAAATCTTATACTCTCTCAATTATTCTGAAGGTATTTTTGCAATTGACTATGTCCGTATTGCCGATACTAATATCAACATGCTAAATTTGTGGTTATATAGAATTACTATTAACTGAGAATTTGGGGTAGGAAAATAACAGGTTTTTTTTTGTCATTGAGGAAACAGTGAAGCTATTTTTATCTTTCTTCTCCTGTGAAGTTAATAATAGACTAGAATTTATGAATTCCTTTGCATAAAATTAAAGTTGGCATTCAGTCAAGGATTCTATTTCAGATTACTTTCTAGATACTAATTAATTCATTGTCAGATCCACCCCTCCAAGTCAGTTAAGCTTCTCAAAAAGCTAGCTCAAATAGAGGCATTAAATGCTGGCCCCCAACTCAAGATGGATCATAGGATCCAACATGTAGGTAAGAAAGGCCATCTAGTTCAACCCTGCATGTGACAATTGGGGATCCAGGGAGGACCTGCCTGAAGTCACACTGGTACTAAGCATTAGTTGGGAGCTTTAAACTCATGGTTTCTGTTCCATTACCAGCTTGTTTCCCCCATTCCATGTTGTCTCCCAGGGCCCTGGGATATGAACTTGATTAGAACTCAGGAAATTACTGTACTACAATTAGACTAGGTTTCATTTCAATCGTTGTTTTAAAGATACGTCATTGATGTATTTATTTTTATCACAGTCAATTTCTAGATATACCTTTTCATCCAGCCAATGAGCGGTCCTTCATAATGAAGAAAAGTAGTTAAGCAAAACCGACTCATGTGCTAACTGCATTCTATAGGGCTCCCAACACTGAGCAAGAGGAGGCTGGAGATGTGTGTCCTTGTCTCCTTGCCAACATCAAGACTGATCAATGAATAAACGTTTAAGGAACATATGCTATATGGCTGGCACTCTGGTCAGTGCTGGGGATCCAAAGGCAAAACCAACATATCTTTACCTTACAAGACCTTACATTCTATCAGAGAAAATAATGTGAACATACTTAAGTAAATGCAAATTATCTATAAATCAAGTACATTAAGTACTTGAGGGAGGGGTTGTTGGTAACTGGATAGTAAAAAATCCACTTCATGAAGGAGGCAGAGAAACAGCCTGGCACTGAAGGAACTTACAAATTTTATCCCATTCACATTTCTTTTCACACACACACACACACACACACACACACACACACACACACACACACACTTATTAAGTTTCTTTTATTTGCCAGGAATTCACTCTGCTGGACACCAGGGATACAAGAATGCAAACACCAATAGTCCTTGCCCTCAAGAACCTTATATTCTATAGGGATGATGGTGGTTATGAGTGCATATAAGTGAGTGAGAAACATACAAAGCAAGTTGGTGGCAGAGCAATAGTAACAGGATGGGGCGGGTGTCAAGGAAGGCTTCAGGCAGGAAGGAATGTTTTGGAGCAGCATTTTGGGGCATGTGATAGAGTTGATTAGGGAAGAGGGAGAGCCGTACTGTAGGGAGAGCCCAACTGAGCTGCGGTAATATCAATTGGTTGTGGACCCAGTGAGCTCAGGTGATTTCCTCAAGCTCCTGTCAGCAGTATCTGAGGAAGAAAGGAGAAGGCTAAGGATGGGAATAACTCAGAACTGGAGTTTGGTGAGGACAGAGTGGCAGCTGGACAAGAGGAACAGGGCTTTGAGCATAGAAAATAGTTCTAAGTTGAACCAATTTACAAGTCTTTAGTGCTTTCCTGTGACACCTTCTAGCCCCTGGAATTATCCTGTTATTTATTTTCCAGTCATGCGAGGGCCGTTAGGAGTAGCAGTACCTGAGATTCACAGTAGCATGATGGAGAATGGTGACAGGAGGTTCAGAGAACCAAGCTGGCTGGCTCCCTATTGGTTTTCATCACTTGCATTAGCCAAGTCAGTGTGAGAATGGATTTCCTGATTTATCTTTCTTCTGTCTGTATCTGTGTACAGAATTATTTCCATGCTTCTTTGAATTCCCCATTCTGTTCTTTACTGTGCTATAATAGTCCATTACATGCATTTATCACAATTTTTCTATCACTCATCAAGAAATTGCCTCTTACTTTGTTTCTAGTTTCTTACCACCACAAAAGTGCTGCAATGACTATATTGATACCTATGGGAACTTTCCTTTCCATTTGACCTACTTGAGTTATTTGCTGAACAGTGGGACCTCTGGGTTTGATAGGATAGGAAATATTTAATAACTTTTCTTATACGGTTACTCATTATTTTCCAGAAGAGATGAGTCAGTTAGGATTTAGTGCCTTTCTATGGAATCTGCTGGAACATGGAATTATCATGTTGTTTTCCAATAACGTGGGGACCCTTAGTAGCTTAGATCATTTCCCCTAAACTTGTACCTTTAGGGTCAGGACTGAACCAGACAAAAGCGAGGTGCAAAAAGGTGGAAAGAATGCTCCAATACCCAGGTGGGATTTAGCAGCCTCAGCTCTGCTGCTCAGTTTACTTATATTCCCTTTTAGTCTCAGAGGGAAGGAAGAAAGGAAGGAAGGAAAGAAACTAACACTTGTTAAAGGCCTTCAATATGCTAGATGCTTTCCAATATTATCTTATTCTATCCTCACAATAGCTGTGTAAGCTAGATACTATTGCTAGCTGTATTTTACAGTTCAGTTGAGGAAACTGAGGCAGTTGTTAAATGATTTGTCCAGAGTAATATAGCTAAATAAGTAAAGTTGAACTCAGGTTTGCCCAGGTCAGATAGCAGTGTCCTCTTTTTGGGTGTAGAAAGGCAATAAAATGACATCTCAGGCACCAAATTCTCTATGTAAATCATAGGAAATCTCATTGTAATGTGATGAGGGATGGATATGCTTGGTATTCCATAGAAGCTCTCAAAACGAAATCAAACTGGAAGTGAGTACTGTTCCCTTAGGGTCCCAGGGGAGGTATAGTTGTGTGAGCCCCTTCACTAAAGTACCCAGGGTCTGGATTTAAATCTCCTTTTGACTGTTTATCATTTGTGCAGTATTGGGAAAAATCACTTGACCTCCCTGGTGTCAGTTTTTATTTTTACTAGTTAAATACAAAGATTGGGTTAGAACAAATCTGAATTTTAAAGCCCCTGGAAATCCTCTAAGAGCTACCAAGCAAAAGAGTCGTAACATATTCCTACCACTGGGTGGCAGTGGTGACACATTCCAATGCGAAAGTGTCTTCCCAGAACCATGAAATGTAATTTGATTTTTAACCTTTGGTAAACACTATTTGCATACATTTCTTCCTCTTCCAAATTCTGTATATTTTCATTTCCCCCAAAGTTCCCTCTCAAATTTATATGATGATATTTCTTCTTTCCTTTGCAACCATGGGATTGGCATCCCTAATAAGATATATGGTCTCTCATTCCTTTTTAGGTGGAAGATGTTCCAGGATCCTCTACTAAAAAGCTGTCCCCATCATCACAGAGGTAGAGATGGGGGAAGCTTGGAGATTGGTGGTGGCAATGCAATGACAATGATTATATACTAGGAAATGGGACCCATGAGGAAAGAAGAAAGATATTGACATGATTCAGCCTAGAGGACAGAAGACTGAGGGACAACTAAGCATTTTATGCCCACAGGGGTCCTGGAGCATAGCCAGTGAAGACATGAGGACAATAATGAGTTTTTATTGCTTCATGAACAATTGTGGTTATAAAAAGGGATGGTAGATACTCAATGAAATGTGTCAGCATGTAAGGCATTGAACTGCCAATCTTCAAACCCCAGTCTGAGATCTGACACTGCTTCTGTATGTGACATCAGGCAATTCTTTTCAAGTCAAGTCAACAAAAAATGATTAAGCACCCACTATGTGCCAGGCACTGGGTTATGTGCTGGGAATACACGTAAAAACAAAAATAGTGCCTTCTCTCTAATGAGGGAGACAATGTGCAAACAACTATGTACAAGCAAGTTGTCAACAGTCTAGCTTGGAGATGATCTTAAAGGCAGGACTCTAACATCACATGGGAGAGGAGATGGGAAAAGGCTTCATGGGGGGTGAGGAGTTAGAGAGAACTGAAGGAATCTAGACAAGCTGGGAGGCAGGGATGAGGGAGGAGAGAGTTCTAAGAATGGGGGACAGTAAGTGAAAATAGCTCAAGTTGGGAGATGGAGTATCTTGTAAGAAGAAAAGTGAGGAGGCCAGTACCACTGGATCCCAGAGAGATACATAGTCCATAGAGAGGAGTAAGGAATAAGAAGGTTGAAAATACAGAGAGGGGCCAGGTTATAAAGGGATTCAATAGCCAAGCAATGGATTTCATATTGGGACTTCTTGCAGGTAATAAAGACCATTGGAGTTTATTGAATAGGGTGGTGACATCGTAAGAACCAGGCTTTAAGAAAATCACTAACCACTAGGTAGGGGCTGGATTGGAGTGGAGAGGCATTTAAAGTAGGGAAAATGATCAGAAGGCCATTGAAATAGTCCAAGCAGGAAGTGAAGAAGTAATAGAGTGATGGCTGTCTCAGGGCAAAGGAACATGTGTACGTAAGAGGTGCTATAAAGATGGAATTGACAGGATTTGGGAAGAGATAGGATATGGGGGATGAGAGAGAGTGAGGAGCTGGGGATAATTCCTATATTGTGTTCCTGGGTGCCTGGGAAGATGGTGGTTGGTTAACTAGGCAGTACTAGGGAAGTTAAGAAGAGGGAGAATTTTTTCAGCAAATATAATAAATGAGTTTTGGGTGTGTTGAAATTAAAACATCTCCAGGAAATCCAATTTGAGATGGCCAAGAGGCAGATGGAAATATGAGGCTGTATATTAGGTGGGAAGTTAAAGATGGATAAATAGGTCTGAGAACCATCAACATAGAAATAATAATTGAATATATGGGATCTGATGAGATTATCAAGTGAAATATTACAGAAGGAGAAAAAAGAGAGAGCCCAGTACAATCTGTGGGGTGGGGCACCCACAGTTAGTGGATGTGACCTAGGTAAATATTTGGTAAAGGAGACAGTGGTTAAACAGTAGGAGAATCCAGAGAAAGCAATGTTTTTAAATCCTAGAAAAAAGAGAATATCAAGAAAAGAGTGATCTTCCCCAATTGATAGGAAATTAAAGCTATCTATATGAAAAAATGCTCTAAACACTACCGATTAGAGAAGTGCAAAGTAAAACCACTTTGGGGTACCACCTCACACTTATCACATTGGCTATTATGACAGAAAAGGAAAATGATAAGTGCTGGAGGCTATGTAGGGAAATTGGCACATTAATGCATTGTTGGTGGAGTTGTGAACTGATCTAACCATTCTGAAGAACAATTTGGAATTATGGCCAAAGGGCTATAAAACTGTGTATAACCTTTGATCCAATAACACCATTCCTAGGTCTGTATGCCAAAGAGATCATTTTTTTAAAAAAAAAAAAAAAGGAAAAGCACCCACATGTAGAAAAATATCTCTAGTAGCTCTCTTTGTGTGTGTGTGTGTGTGTGTTGGCAAAGAACTAGAAATCGAGGGGATAGTTATCAATGTTGTGGTGTATAAATGCAATGGAATACTATTGTGCTATAAGAAATGATGAACAGACAGATTTCAGGGAAACCTGGAAAGACTTACATGAACTGATGCTGAGTGAAATGAGCAGAACCAGGAGAACATTGTACACCAACAGTACCAGCAACATTGTATCAACTTTGATAGACTTAGCTCTTTATAGCGAAACCACGATACAGGACAATTCCAAAGGACTTATGATGGAAAGGGCTGTCCACATCCAGAGAAAAAACTATGCAGTCCGAAAGCAGATGGAGACATACTATTTTTCACTTTTTTTCTTTCTCATGTTTTTTCCTTTTGTTCTGATTCTACTTTCACAACATGACTAATATAATTGTACCTATATAACCTACATCAGATTGATTGATTACTTGGGGAGGGAGGAAGGAAGGAAAAGGGGAAAAAACTGGAATTCAAAATCTTATGAAAACAGATGTTGAAAACTATCTTTACATGTAAAATGTAATGTAATGTAAAAAATGAAATGCTATAAAGTGAGGGAAAAAAAGAGGAGAGTGATCCACAGTGCCTAGAGCTGCAGAGAATTTAATATGGTTGACAACAGATAAGAGGCCATTACATTTAGTAAAGCAGAAATCATTGATGACTTTGTAGAGAATGAAGCTGAATGATGAAAATGGAAGTCATACTATGGAGAGGAGAAAGTTAGAGGAAAAGAAGTTGGGGCGTTGATTATAGACGGACATCTTAAGAAATGCAGCCATGAAAAGAAGAGCCATAGGATAATGGATGTGGAGAATGGATGGAACAAGTGAGGGTTTTGATGAGGATGGGAGAGACACGGGTGTATAGACAAGTAGTTAATAAAGGAGAGGTCAAAGATTCACAAACAAAATTCAGGATAGAGGGAACAATCTAGAGAAGACAGAATGAAATGAGATCACCTGTGCATTTACAGGGGTTCCCCTTTCTGAGCCTTGGTTCCTTCTCTTGAAAAATGAGAGGTAATACTATATGACTTCCAAGATCTCTTTCAGTTATGAATTTACACTCTGACAAAATATCCAACCTTTAAGGGATTTCAGAGATCACCTAGTCCAAAGTCCTCATTTCATAGCAGAAGTAAACGAGGTCCAAAGAAGTTAAGTAATTTCCCCAAGACCAGAAATAGTAAAACAAACAAACAAAAAACAGACTGGAAGATTACCTGTGTGTGATTACCAGGTGTTCACGTGGAAAATAAGAAGACTCCTTTGCATTGATGCATAGCAAACTACGCAGAACCAGGAAACCTTCTACCTATTGACTACAGAAAAGTAAATGGTCTCAACTTTAAGGGGAGTGGAAGACTGGTGAATTAGAATGCTAAAGCTCAGTCCCTAAAAAGTCATGAGAAAACACTTGGAGTGTATGTGGGGGTGTAATGAGGATGTGGCATGTGGCATGTGGTGTCAGATAAGGTCACTGGGTTGAGTGGGTTTACTTCTATGTTTGGAGGAGACTTATTAAGGTAGAAAGTGCTTTAGTGTTAAACAATAGATGACAGTAAAACTAAAAATCAGGTTTATCCGGTGTTTTATATAGGCATTCCTGACAAATCAGTGAGAAAGAAACATTCAATTTGAATTGTGAATACAATTATAGATTTAAAGTTGAAAGGAGCTTTAACGATCAGTTAGTCAGCTTTTCCCCTTTCCCATTTAAGAGTATATACCGACTTGGACCCAGAGAAGATATTTCACTCTCGAAAAGTCAGGCAGGTAATCTTAGAGCTGGAATTTGAACCTTTGACTCTAAAGTTAATGATTTTACATTCTGCTGCAGAAATCCAAGTACTGGGTGGGCATAAACACCAAAGGTGTTCAGGTCAATGACAGAAAGGCAAGAACCATAAATACAAGTTTTCACAGCAGCGCTTTTTGTGGTAGTAACAAAACAAACCAATAGAAAACAAAACAAAAAAAGCTGGGAAACAAAGTAGGTTCTCATGGAGGGAAAGGCTGAACAAAACCCGTGGGATTTAAATATGGTGAAATAACTTCACTCCATAAAAGACAGCCTTGTGTAGTAGAGTTCAAAGCCAAAAGACATGGGACCGTGCCCCACCTCTGACGTGCACTGACTATGAAGCCTTTTCTTCTCGGTGCCATTGGCTGCTCTTTAAAACCGTTACAAAGAAAGTATCAGTCCCATTGGAGAGGGAATTTCCTCACTGGAAAGTTCTTTAGTACTTCATCTTGATATAGTTATAGTTCTTTACATTAATTAGATAATAAATCTAGTGAATATCTCTATTTTTGCACCACTTAAAAAGGGACAGATGTGAGAAATTTAGGGGGAGGGACATGGGAAGACCTATGTGAACTAACATAAATAAACAGTGCTAAGAGAAACATCTAAAATATGACCCAAAGAATGTGAATTAAAAAAAAAAATGAATCTGAATGCTTCAAGGACCAATCTGAGTCCCAGATAAGGGATGAGGTAATGTCACCCTCCTTTTGGCAAAGATAGGGGTCAAGAGTGCAGAATGTGGTCTACACTGTCTGATGGTATCAAGATGGTGTTTGGTTTTGTGAACTATTTTCCTTTGATTCAGAGGAAGGTTCACTTGTTGAGGGTGGAGGACAGATTGGGGAACATGACTAGCATATAAAAATAAAAGGCTTTGCTCTCTCCACTCTCGCACACAGCCTCCCATAAATCACATTTATTGTGGCATATAACTGTCCATAATGAATGCTAAACCAGGAGTAACACTTTTTGTCACCTCCTGGTCTAATGATATTGGGGGATTTTTATCTTCACTGAATGAGGCATTTTCCATTTACTGCTTTTACTCTTCACACAGACTGAAATCTTTCCATAACTACATTGCAGACAAAGTGAATGTGTCCAACTCATCTGAGATCCTTCTCATCTCTTTGACATCATCAGTTCCATCTCTCAACTGCTTACTCCTTTTGCCACTGCTACAACCACTGCCCTAGTTCAGAGCCTACCTTTGGGGAAAGAGGAGCCGTGTTTGATTCCCACCACCACCACTTATTATCTGAGGGATGTTGGACAAGATAGATGAGTCCTTTCTACTGTCTACACCTCAATTGTCTAATCTTTAAAAATGAAAGGGTTAGGGTAGATTAGGAGTTCCTAATTGAAAATTCAGGAAATTGTTTTTATTGTTTAAAAATAATTTTATGTTTATTTCAATATTTTTGTAACTCAATGTATTTTATTTAATACATTATTCATGTATTTCACATTATTCATTCTATTGTAAGCTACTTGAGGGCAGAGATGGACTTTTGCTTCTTTTTGATAATCTTGGTGCTTAGCATAATGCCTTGTGCTTAGTAGGTGCTTAATACATGTTTATTGAATTAAATTGAGAAGTGGTTCATGGGTTTTGCTAGTCTGCAAAAGGGTCATGGCATAAAAACAGATGACAGACTCCTGGACCCACTGTTCTCAAAACTAGGTATCCTCAGTTCCTTCTAACAATCATATTGAAAATAATCTTGAGAGCCAAAACCCTTCTAATCACCACAACCTCCTCCCTTGGAGACATTCCACAGGATCAGTTCCTTCCTGTAATGTTGCCCACTAAATGCAACAGAGTCCCCCATGTATGAGTTGATAAGATCAGAGGACTGTCATCTCCATAATCCTGAACTTTCTGCCCCACAAACAGCCCATGATTGAATTAGATTTCTTGACTGTGAATCAAATGGTTGATTCATCTTGAGCAGATCATAGATCAAAGGGGCCTTTTACAGATTTGAAAACTGAGACTTATGAAGATGAAGGGGAAGCTTGGAAGTGTCAGATAGGATACATGAACCCCAGAATTCTTTTAGAAAAATATTTGCCTCACCATTCTCCCTCATTTTGTATTTGGGAAGGTTAATTTTTGAATTCAAGTATAAGACTTTAGGGTTTATCACTCTTAAATTTCATCTTTATAGATTTGGACCAACATTCCAGTTGGATAAGTTCTTTCTAAAAGCCTGACTCCATCATGCACTTAGTTATGTTCCTAATGCTGCTTTGACCCCACGCTGCATCTTTTATTATCTATCCGAGGCTTGTCTACACTGATTTTCTCTTCTTTTCCATGTGTATATTTGCTTGACCTTAAACTTAAATCTCTGAAGTCTGGGGATTAAGGCCATTTCTATCCAGAGACAAATTATCCAGTCCAACTGATTCATTCAGTTGGTTGGTTACTTGTCATCACATAACCCTAACCCTAAATATCAGGTGGTTGAAAGAATGTTTACTTTTTTTTAACACATTGAACTTTGAAATTATCTAGACATAGCCTTTGTCTGATTGCCCTGATCTGAGTTCAACTGAGTATCACAATTCTAGGTAGAGATGCCAAAATTCTGAATCAAGTTTTTGTTTCAGAACAGGAAAATGTATAATATAATGGGAAGGGTACTGGATTTGAAGGGAGAACAGCAGATTGTGAAAAACTGTGCTACTGTTTAACAGTTGTGTGCCCTTGGTCAAAGCATTTCTAGCTTGGCTTTAGGACTCAGTTTCCTCTTCTATAAAATGCGAATGTTAGAATAGGTAGCCACTAAGGTCCCTTCCATCTCTAAAGACATAATGCTTTGGTTATTTCTATCTTTAAATCACATAAACATAGTTTCCCTTTTTCTTCAGACTAACTCAGATTTCTATGCTGTTTCGAATTTTGCAAAATGCTTTTCTCATAACAACTTTGAGATAATAGATAATAAATATAACAAATTAAATAATAAATAATAAAATAGATAATAAACATTGTTGTTACCATTTTATAGATAAGGAAACTGAGGCTCTGATTAATTGATTTGCTCAGTCTTCTATAATTAGGCAGTGTCAGAAACAAGCCTTCCTTATGGCAAATCTGGTGCTCTTTCCACTCTTACTTTTCTATTAGTAATGAAACTGTCTTTGACTACACTCTTGCAGCTTCCATAATCTTTGTCCTTTCCTTACCTGCTGACTCCTTCACTGCTACCTGTAAACATGCCCTGGGCTTCTATATCCTAAAACAACCAAACAGACCAAATAGTCAAAAATATTCCAATAGACCCAGTTAGCCTCTCATTCCATCTCTATCCCTCTATCTGGTCTATCTCTGTCTCTCTGACTCTGTCCCTATCTCTGTTTCTCTCCCCTTTTTTTTTCCTTTTCACAGCCACAATCCTAGAAAACCTTTCTGTATCCATTGCCTTTGTATTTTAACTTGTCAATCATTTCTTAAACCTTTGAAATTTAGCTTACCTCTATAATCAACTACAATTCCAAGGTTAACAAGTGGTCTTTGGCTTGGAAAACCAAATGTCCTTTTCTCAATCCTCATCTTTTACCTCTTAGGTTGACTATACCTTCCTCCCAGACAAATCCAGATTCCTTGACTTTCATGGCATTGCCTTCTCCTGCTTTTCTTTATACCTGCCTTATTACTCCAGCTCGATAATTCCAAGGGGAGGGGAGAATACTATCCACTGGGGAGAATCAGGGAAAAAAAAAACATGATGTACGAGATGGCATCTGAGTTGAATCTTAAAGGAAGCTAAGGATTCTAAGAGTAAGGCATGATGGAAAGCTTCATTTCAAACATGGGGGACAGCCTTACAAAAGGCCCAGAGGTGGCAGACAAAATGCCATAGAAAGGAAAAGTGAGGTTTTTAAACTCTATACCTCTAAGGTTATTCCTAGCTCTAGGTTTATGATGGTATGCCTGCCCTTTTAATTATGTATAAAGCCTGCTCTGGCTTCTCCTTCCTTCCTCACCCCTCCTCATATCATCCTTTATCTCCCACATGTGTGCACATTTAGGGAAAGAGGAGACAAGTTTGATTGGAATGTGATCTATTAGGGGGAATAATTGGAAATATGACTGGATGGGCAGGTGGAGGATCTATTGAGAAAGGCTTAAAATGACAACTTAACATTTTATATTTTTGTCCTACAAGTAGCAAGGAGACACTGAAAATTTTTGAGTAGGTATTGAAATGATTAATTGTATGTTTTAGGAATGTCACTTTCTGGCAGTGGGGGAGAATAAACTGGAGAGGGAGTAGGCTAGAAGTAGAGACAATAATCAGGGGCTATTGTAGGGGAGAGATGATTAGGGCCACAAGTAGGGTAGAGGCCACATGAATTGGGATAATATGGAATATGAGAGATATGCAATGAAAGGAAAATGCACAGAACAAAACAATTGTATGCCTATGGGAGCTGATAGAAGGGGCAGAATCCAGATGCCCCCGAGGTTCAGATCTGAGATGGTCACATGGCATCTGAGAGTGGTGCCTTCAACAGAATTAAGGATGTTTTAAGGAGGTTTATGGGGAAATATAGCACTCTGTTTTCTATATGTTGAGTGTGAGACATCTATGGGATATCAGTTAGAGATGTCTACTAGGAGGTAACAATATTGACTTTCAGAAAGTTTGGGGCTGAACACATAGATTTGGTAGGCATCTAAGTTGAACCCATCGTATCTGTTGAAAGAAAGAAAGAGAGAGAGAGAGAGAGAGAGAGAGAGAGAGAGAGAGAGAGAGAGAGAGAGAGAGAGAGAGAGATGACATAAGAGGACCTAGTGCAGAGCTCTAGGGAATTGCCTATTCTTAGTGACTGGGTTAAAGATGATGAATCAGCAAAGGAGAGAAAATAGGCAGTCAGGCAGGAGAGAGCTGTGTCATGGAGGTCAAAGACCAAGAAGAGTATTTAGTGTCTAGTAGTGGATTGTTGGATGGCTGAAGAGAATTCATGTGGAATGAAGATGGACAAAAGTTCTGTGGATTTAGCAGTTAGAAAATCAATGGTGATCTTGGAGAGATTATTTCAACAGTTCTCAAGGGTTCAGTTATCACTTGCATGCTGAATGAATGAGGTATTTATTTTTTAAAAATCTACTGTTGAGGGAATGTGGGAAAACTGGGGCACTAATGCACTGTTGGTAGAATTGTGAACTTATCCAACCATTCTGGAGAGCAATTTGGACTCTGCCCAAAGGGCTATAAAACTGTACATACCCTTTGATCCAGCACTACCACTGCTACTTCTATATCCCAAAAACCTCAAAAAAAGGAAAAAGGATCTATTTGTACAAAAATATTTATAACAGCTTTTTTGTGGCGGCTAAAAATTGGAAATCAAAAGAATGTCCATCAACTGGGGAATGCAACAAGCTGTGATATATGATTGTGCTGAAATATTGTTGTGCTGTAAGAAATGACAAGCAGGGTGATTTCAGAAAAAAATCTGGAAAGACTTACATGAACTGATGCATATTAAATGAACAAAACCAAGAGAATGTTGGACACAATAAGAGCAATATTTTTCGATGAAGAAACATGAATGAATTCAAAGGCCTCATGATGAAGTAAACTATCTGCCTCCAGAGAAAGAACTGATATTGACTCAATGCAGAGTGAAGCAGGATCTTTTTTACTTTCTTCCTTTCTTTTTTCTCTTATTCAAGTCATTTTGTATAAAAATAAATAATATGGAAATGTTTTACATAATTACAAAAATAAAATAAAATAAGATGAAGAATCTACCTCCCCAATAAAAAAATCTACATTGACACTATTTGTCCATGTTCTACTCTATAGTTGGCCATAGTCATAACTGATGTTTAGAATGGTGAATAGGTATCATTACAAGAATGTTAGTTGTGAAAGAAAAATGAATTATATTACTTCTACTTTTCTTATGACTATGTGAACGTGTACTAAATTACAGTGTTCTTTCACCATAGTGATTGAATTATTCCTCTCACATGCCTTTTACAGGGATCCCTTCCTGCTAAGTCTTAATTCTAGTGCCTTTCCTCCATTATTATTTCCAATTTATCCTGTCTGTAGCTTGTTTGTACAACTATTTTCAGTTTATTTGCCCCATTAGACTGGGAGTTTCTTGAGATCAGGGAGCATTTTTTTTTGCCTTTCTTTATGTCACCAGAACTTAACACAATGTTTGGGGACTTAATAAATGTGTATTGACTGAATGATGGACATACTCTGTGAGCCAGCCAATTGAAAGTACCAGATAGCTTCTCCAACATACTTTGTACTCCATTCCCTCTCTCTTTAGGCTGTTGTATACTACCAGAATATTTTCTCTAACTTCCCCTTCCCAGTCTCTTTCTGTGGACATCCCACCCATCTTTCAAGGCCCAAGTCAAATGTTATCTGCCCTGAATGGGGATCAATGGAAAAAGTGAGATTTGGAGTCACAGAACCTGGGGCACAAATCCTGGTTCCGTCAATTATATCTTATGTTACTTAGGCAAATGTCTCCATTTCTCTGGACTTGCATTTCCTTACCCATAAAACTAAAGAGGCAGACTTCATGGTCTTGACAATTCTTAAATCTTCTGATTTCCCAGCCAAAGTCAGTCAGCAAGCATTTATCAGGCTCCTACTATGTGCCAAGTATGTAGGTGTCATGTAGGTGTCCATCCCCCTCCTCAGTTCCTCATTTGACCTTCCTTCACTCCATTTCATTCTTATTTATGTGTATTTAAATTGTTAAAATAAAATGGTATGATTTATATATTGTTATAAAATTTACATAGCATTTTATATTCATTAACTCATTTGATTTTTGAAGCAACTTTGTGAGGTAAGGTGGTAAGATATTCTGGTCCTATTTTATGAAAGAAAATCAGTTCAGAAAGAGAGTAACATAGTCTTTGCATACTAATTGTCAGGAGGAAGATGCAAACTCAGGCTCCTCTACCCTCTGTTTTCAGCATTCTTATCACTCACTCACATTTTCTACCTTTTTATTTGACTATAAACATGTCTAATCATTTTCCCTTTGTTATGAATTCCTTAGGAGCAGACACCTTCTTATATTTCTCTAACATGCATTGTAACACACTGTATGCAGTAGGTACAACATAAATGTTTACAAGATGAATTAATGAGTAAATGAAAGGTTTTCTGACTAATTCTCCTTTACTCAGATCCAAGTTCAAAAACTTGGCAACTTCATTGTTAGAGGGAGTCTCCCCAAAGGGGGTTCTCTATGCAGTCACAGATGGAAGCAAATGGAAAAAGCAAAAAGTCCAGAAATCCCAGTCAAACCCAACAGTTACTTCTCCACAGTGAGGTCTATAAAACTGACACAGCATGAATTGTTTTTCATGGAAGTAGTTCTGCAAGATGGGCCATTCTGTCGTGGCACCAGCTGACTGTGTCCTTCAAGGCAAAGAACTATGACTTTATCAGGATGGACAACTTCTTAATGTGAATCAAATTTTAATGGAAAAAGTGGAGATCTAATTAGAAAGAGTTTCCCTTTTTCTACCCCCCAGGGTGAAATTTGGAAGCTCTTTCACCCTTCAGCCAATACAGATCTATGGCTAAGTAGATTAATTCTTTGAAAATGCCTGGGGCACATAGAAGGGAGGTAAGATCCAGGGTCACACAGCTAGTAAATACCAGAGGTTGGTTGGAAGCCAAGTCTTCCTGAGGTCAAGTCCAATACTCTATCCAGCATGTGATTTTGCTTTTCTCCATTTTTGCCCATTTAAATGATGCCTTCTCTATGAGGTCTTCCCACATTCCCAGCCAGGAAAGCGCTACCTCCCTTGCACAAACTCCAACATCAACACTTTGTTTATCCTGCTCCTATAATGCATCATTCATTTTTTGGTTAGCATGTGGAGCATTTTAAGGCCAAGTGCTTTTCACAGATTATCTTATTTGAGCCTTACATTGGTTTGCTAAGGGAGATATTCTGGGTGTTATTCTTAATTTGTTATCTTTCAATCATTTCAATGTTTCAGTCATTTCAGTGTTTGACTTTTCATGACCCCATGTGGGGTTTTCTTGGCAGATACTTGAGTGGTTTGTATTTCCTTCTCCAGCTCATTTTTACAGATAAGGAAATTAAGTCTCAGTTAACTTACAGTTTAAGAAACTGAAACTCAGTGTTATATCTTGGTTTTGCCACTTACTAGCTGTATGACCTCAGGCAAGTCATTTTTCCTCTCTTGGGAGTTTTCTTATCAATTAAATGAGATGGTTCAAATACATATCTAAAGTAGTGAAGTCAGAATTTAAACCCATCTCCTTCCTATTCTCCTTCCATTGTACTATCTTGGGCAAAGCTGAATTTTTTCTTCTTGATAAGAATAAAAGCCACAGCAGCAATGACTGTCAGCACTCAACAGAAGCAGCAACAATAGCTAATATTTGTATGGTGCTTTAAGGTGTGTAAGATCCTATCCACATATTCTCTCACTGGATCCTGGAAACAGCTTTGTCAGAGGTAGGTGTTATAGATGCTATTATTTCCATTTCACAGATAGGAACCTGAGGATCAGGGAGTTTGTGACGTACCAATGATCACATTGGTAATACAGACCAGAAAACCGATGAACCAAACTGGAAAGCAGAATGGCATGAGAGAAATCTCTTAGGAAATTGAAAAGAGGGAAAAATGAGCCTTTGGAGAGATAAAGAAAGAGAAAATTATCAGGTAAAGCAAAATATTGACTTTAACTTGGAGGAGGAAAGGAAAGAAAGCTTGTTAAAGTTCGGCTGACCTTGAACCATGAATCATGAGCAGACTTTGAAAACTGTAGTCAAAAGACTACATATTTCTGTATGTCAGCCACATATTTCTGTAGCCTAGTGACCGGCTAAGAGATGATACTTTTGGCTGCATGTTCCAGTTCCTGCCCGCTATTCTCATCTATGGCAGAGGCATAGTGAGGTCTATCTATCTCTGATCATTCTTCAAATACATGTTCAAATACACAGGCATTTCCTCAAATAACTTGAGCTGAAAATTTAGGGATGGAGCAATGGCTAGGGAATAGCAGGAAGAGTAGAGCAGGACAGAATTAAGGCATCAACAAGGAGGCATATAATCTAGTTATGAGATCCATGAGTATGTCTCTTAGTTTCTCTGGTTTCCTTCAATACTCAGCAAAATTTCTCTTCTACAAGGAATTAACTGTTTCTCCTCTCTATCTCTGTCTCTCTGTCTCTGTCTCTCTGTCTCTCTCTGTCTCTGTCTCTGTTCTCTCTCTGTGTCTCTCTCTCTTTGTCTCTCTGTCTGTGTCTCTGTCTGTCTGTCTCTCTCTGCCTCTCTCTCTCTCTCTGTCTCTGTCTCTGTCTCTCCATCTCTCTCTGTGTCTCTCTTTGTCTCTGTCTCTCTCTCTTTACTTCATATTTACATATATACACATATTTTTGCAGGGCAACTAGGTGGCACGGTGGATAGAGCACTGGCCTTGGAATCAGAAAGACTCGTCTTCTTGAGTTCAAATCTGGCCTCAGACACCACCTATGTGACTCAGAACAAGTCACTTAACATCTCTTTGCCCTAATACACTGGAGAAAGAAATGGCAAACAACTTCAATTTTTGCCAAGAAATCCTTGGCCACAAAGAGTCAACGTGACTGAAGAGCTGAACAAAAATAACTTCTCAATAAAATAATGACAAATAGAATGAGACATCTGGCAATAAATACACCAAGACATGCTCAACATTTATATAGATCCTTTCAAAAAATATTTAAAGACAAAAGGACTAGTTAAGAGATTTGAGAAAAATTACAAAGAGAAATTACATACTCTTAACAACCAGATAGAAGCTTGTTCCAAAATATTAATAAAAGCAAAGCAATTCTGAAGATTTATCTGCCATCTGGTGGTCTGGCAAAGATTACAATAGACAGAATGAACAATTCTAGAGGAGGACAAGCAGGTTCAATAATAAACTATTATTGAAGCTGGTATTTTATTCAAAATGTAATTTGTGATTCATCAAGTAACTAAAATGTTCCTACCCTGTGTGCAAGAAGTTTCATTGCTAAGCATATGCTCCAAGGAAAGAAAGAAAGGTCCCATATGCACCAACATATTATAGCATTTTTGTGTGTGTTGGCAAAGTACTGAGAATAAAGAAGATGCCCAATGACTAGGGAATAGCTTTATAATCTATGATACATGAAAGTAATCAAGTATCATTGCATTATAAAAATGAAGAATTTGAAGAATCATGGAAAAAATTATAGGAACTAGTGGAAAGGGAAGTAACCCAAACTAGGAAACAACTTAAGTAATGGTTATCACTATGTTAATGAGCAACACACTTCCAATGCCCCTCGCTTTTGTCTTTGGAGAGATGGGGCCCTATGTGTGTAGAGCAGTAAATACACTATCAGATTCAGTTATTGTGTTGATTCATTTTGCTGAAATACTTTTTGGTTCTTCTGTATTTTTTCTTAGCAAGAAAGGTGGTTTGGTTTGGTCTTGGTTTGGAAGGTGGCAAAAATGGAGTCAGAAAGAAAGATAATATTAAAACAAAAGATACCCCCCCAAGCTGATTTTTAAAGCAGGTTAAATTGATTGAGAGCTCTTACCCCTACACCACCCTGCCTTATTGATCTGCATTTTCAGGAGGATTTGAGCAAGATGGTCTAGATGTCTAGACACAGCTGTCGTTTGCCTAGCTTTGTATCTCCAGTACTTATGACTGTACCTGTCATACAGTGGGTGCTTCATAAACACGTATTCTACCATCTCATCATTGTCGTATTAAAAGTTTCCCCCTTTGTGCATTCCTATTTTTAAAATTTAGCAATCGATGCATTTCTCATTTTCCCCCAAATTCTTATCTTCTCTTACTCTACTTAGATCTCATTCTAGACTCACATCTAGCACAGTTTAGCTTTGTGAGGTTAATTCCTTACCTTCTCTGGGGCCAAGTTTCCTGCCCGAGAGAAGGGCTGGGGATTGGCTAAGATTAATTCCCAAGATTCCTTCTAGAGTACCGGTAGCTGGAGAGCTAGACTTAACAATATCCAGATGTAAACAAATTCAAATTTAAAGCCTGGGCCCATTTCCCTAGAGGAATCATTATTATCCTATGGTTTTTTTTTCTTCTCTTTTGAAATAATAGAGATCTGATAAGGTAGTTAGTACGAGTGTTGGGAAATTCTTGATCTGTCCCTTAGCAAAAATAAGGACTCGACTTACCCTAAAAACCCAGTTCTGGTGATAGAATTACAAGTATCAAAGCAGGCATCATCTCCTATATTAATTACTCTTGTCCTCTACTCCTATTAGGATCTGGGGATTAACATCGTCCCCATTGAATAAGGATGGTATAGTGGCCAGAGAGATGACCTTAGAGTCAAGAAGGATTGAGATTCAAATCCTGCTGGGGCACTTATTTTATGACCCTGGCAAAGTCATTTAACATCTCAAAGTCTCAGTTTCCTCATCTGTAAAATGGGGGTAACCATACCCTACATTACAGGGTTGCTGTTGGGATCAAAGGAATTAGTGCATATGAAGCTGTCTGTAAAGCTGAAAGTGCTATATCAATTTCAATTATTCTGATTTCCCTGAACACTGTCTCTACCCTGACTTTATTTATTTTTTAAACTAAAGAAGGTTATCTACACCATGGAATAAATTGTGTCTCCTACAGTTGGGCAATAATAAAAAAAGAGGCATCTAGCCAAACCTTTGATATGCTCTTCTAGAATTCCACACCTCATAAAGCATAAAAACACTTTATTAAACCATTTTCACAATTGCTTAAAGAAAAATACTCTGAGACTATCTCATTTTCTCTTGGAGGAAATGGCTCTGAACCCTTCCAGGCAGACAGTTTGTGTGCACAATGTTCTCTAACACTGTCCAGGTTTCCTAAGGTGGAAGGCCTGGGATGTAGCCCAGAAATAATTACCATATCAGAGGATGTAATTTATCTGTGGTCATTTAATATCAACTGCTTGTTAGATGAAGAATGACCCTGACTTGTCAAAAGAATGAAAGTCGGACTAGACGAGACCCAATGGAGAAGCTCATCTCCTAGCCCCTAGCTTAGGCTTAGGTACTTTAGATGCTTGAGTGATTTGGAATTTCCTTCTCCAGTTCATTTTATAGATGAAGAAACTGAGGCAAATAGGCTTAAATCACTTGCTTAGGGTCACACAGCTAGTGAGTGTCTGAGGCCAGATTTGAACTCTGGAAAAATGAGTATTTCTGATTACCAGTCCAGTGCTCTATCCACTGAGCCACCTAGCTGTCCTAGGCACCCTTCTGCTCCTAGGCAGGAGTGGGTATGCCCCAAAATAACATCATAGATGGAAGCTGGATGGCAGTCAGAGACCTCCTAATCAAATCCTTTCATTTTACAGAGAAGGAAATGGAGACTCAGACAACTTAAAATGTTCCCACCCAGTCATATAGCAAGTAATTAACAGTTTGAACCCAGATTCAGGGTGAACCTTTCAGAAGCTGAGGAGGTGGCTTCACAGACTGTCTCTGTCACTTCTGCCTATGTGGCCTTTACCTCTCTAGCCTTAGGTTTCTTCCTCTATAAAATCAAGGAGTTGGACTAAATGGTCTTTAAGATTCCTTCTGACTGCTTCACCCAACAAGGTGTAATTATAAAAGTTTTGTAAGGGGCGGCAATCATGAGAAAAGCACAGGACTAGTGACAGGAGAGCGGGGAGTAGAGAAGGAAGGAAGCGGCAGGGAACCCAAGGGCACAGGGAGAGGGAGAAGAGACTACCCCAGGCAACTTCTATAAAGATGAATAGGACCTGTATGAAGAATAATACAGCATAGAAAGACACACCAAAGTTAGCCTTGAGATCACAGGATTGTAGAGTTGAAAGGGACCAAAAAGGGCATCTAGCTCAAACTCTTTAGTTTACAGATAAGGAACCTGAGACCCAGAAAATTGAATGACAACCTTAAAGTGACAGAGGACGAGTGTCAAAGCTGAGTCTAGAAGCTGTGTCACTGAACTCTTAATTGAATGTTCTTTTCATCACAAACTTGTGGACCTTAAGATAGGAATTCTTGAACTTTTAATTTTTATTGAAGCAATGTTTATTTTTGTTTATTGAAATAATGTGCCCTGTAAGAGAATATGGGAACATGTCTATATTGTGCTGACATAGGTCACTTTACCGTTCTGGCAAAGCCTATGACATATTATTGTTGAATGCATAATGGAAAGAATTGCCAAATTTCAAAGATTAGTATAAATGAAGATGTCATTTTTATCCCATCTTAATTCATGGAATCCCTGAAATCTGACTCCAAACTCCCTCAGATCTAACCATAGATTCCTTGAGAGTCTGTGCAACTTAAGAAACTCTACCTTAAAATAACTTTCTATTGACAGGGTTAAATTTATTCATCTCCAGGAAGGAGAGAGGAAAAGAACAGGTCTCATGTGAAGGCAAAGTGTATATATGCTTTCACGTGGGAGCTAGGAGATCCAGAGAAATAACACACACACAGAACCTGTAATAGCTCTCCCCCTTACCAAGCAGTCTATTCACTCTGGTCCCACATCCCATAGGAAGAGTTGATCCAACTGAATCACACATTCTTGGCCATGATTCTTCTTAGGAAACGTCTGAAGGGATCCCGCTACCTACCTAGTGGTTCCTAACATGGACCTGGTCAGCTGTAGAAGAGGGAGATACTTTGGAGTAATCAGTCCATTTATAGTATGGGCTCCAAGGCAATCTGGCACTGAGGGCCTTGTTCTGAGTGTGTCTTTAATGCACAGAGCATTTACTTCCCAGCTTCCTGAGAACTCTCGGTGCTGCAATCTGATATGTGAGTGCCATAGTTCCTGGACAGCCCACGGCCAATAATGAGCTCCAGATGTCAGCTTTGAAGAAAGACAGTGCAAGATTCTCCCCAGCTCCATTCTGTTTTGTTCTTTGGAAAGTTTCTGACATGGACTGATCTTAAAGACCAAAGCAGAGGTCCGAGGAACGATTCTGATCCTAGCTGATGTTTCTATGGCCTTTTATGGGCATTATCTCACTTGATTCTCAGAGTGACCCTGTGGCCCCAGCATTACGGGCCTTTCTGTTCTTGTTCCAGACCTCTGATTTCATCAGCATAGTGTACTTCCTGTGTGGAAACTCTGTCTACCAATGCAGATCACCAACTCTTTCTCAAATTATAGTCTTAGAGCCCTTCCAGGGAAGACAATAAGAAGTCAGGTGACATGCCCAAGGTCACAAGGTCAACATGTATCAGAGGCAGGACTTAAACCTAGGTCTTCTGGACTCTGAGACAAGCTCTCTATTACCCTATGCTATTATTTTTAACAATTAACAATAGAGATAGAGACTCTGCCTCTAACCTCAATGGCATAGGAAATTTCTTCCCTTTACCAAGATCCATTAGCATCTGTTATGCAATGTATATGTAGTCTTTCAGAGTTACCTGGAACTTGAGGCTTAGAGGTACAAAAGCAGTGCTTGCATGTGGGTCTTCCTGACTTCCAGGCCAGGCTTCTTCTAATACTGTTGCACATCACTTTTCCTCATGTAAAGAACCACATGACACAGAGGATAGAAAGCTAGGAGCTAGGAATACTTGAGTTCAAGGCTTGCCTCTGATAAATACTGGCCTTGTGTCCCTGGGAAAGCCATTTAATCTCTCTCTCTCTCTCTCTCTCTCTCTCTCTCTCTCTCTCTCTCTCTCTCTCTCTCTCTCTCTCTCTCCTCCCTTCTTCTCATCCTTCCTCCTTCTCTTTCTCCCTCTCTCTTTCCCTCTGCATCTCTCTCTCTCTATGTCATCTCTCTCTCCCTCCTCCCCTCTTCTATAGGTAATGCTCTAAGACAAAGTTGCAGAAAAGATGCCAGTCTGTATTAGAGACGATTTCAACATTTAGGAGTTCACTGTACCAATGAAATCATGCTTAATCTCTAGCCACAGACACACACAGACACACACACACAGACACACAATCCTCTTAACTCGGAGCAATGGAAAGGTTAGAAACATTACAAATTACTGCTAGGATTATCCTACTCTTTGCCAACATAACTGTTTGTTTAAGGAATTCCATTTGCCTTGATTATAGCTGAGTGGGGGGAAAATGGGTTTACATTAAACAAGAATGTTTAAATTTTATAATATGCCCCCAAATTCAGTCCTTATTTTGATTTAGTGAGGGCCTCTGGGACATGGATATGGACATGCATGAATCTCATGTGACATGGCTCTGTTTGAAGAGTGTGGATTTGAAGGCATTTCTTTTAATGGAATCATCTCTGACTTGTTTATTGAAATAATGCAACCTAAGGCAGAATATGGGAACATGTTTATTCACAACCCTTTATGAGAAAGCCATGCCCAAAATGGTATTTTTCTCTCCTGAGAGGCATAGCTGATTGCAATTTTGTTCCACAAATCTTTGGATTTCTTTTTTCTAAAGAAACCACAACACAGCTCCCTGGTTGTCAACATTCAGAACTGCAAGACTTTGAAGTTTCTTCTAAACATTGGGAGTTGGTCATTGACAAATGAGTTGGTTGTTTTTTAAGGACTTTGTTAAGGCATTTCTTCTCCTGGCCTATGCTGATCAGTGGCTTTCCAGGGGCTTGAAAATATCCAGGTACCTTTGACAATATTAGTTCTACTGTCCCACTAACTCCAGAATAATATCTCACTCTGGAAAAAGAACGAAGAATTGCTGAACTTTAAAGTGAAAGTTCTCACCTTTGTGAATTATTTTAACTTTGTGAATACAGTACTTGATTTAGAGTCAGGAAGACCTGAGTCTCACCTTAGATATTAAACATATAGTTACACAACCCCAGGGCAAGTCACCTTTCTACCTCAGTTTCCTTATTGATAAAATGGGAGTAATAGTAGCACCTACTGCACAAGGTTGCTGTGAGATTCAAATGACAACCTATGCAAAGTGCACTGCAAACTTTGTGACTACATAACTGCTGGTTGCTGTTGAGATTGTTTTAAGTCTGCTGGATGGTGTAGTCAATAAAGTGCAGGACTTGAAGATAAGAGAACCTCAGTACAAATTCTGCCTCAGACACTTACTCATTATGTGCCACTCTGTAAGTCATTTACTGCTCTTTTACTATTCTTACCTCCACTTACTTCATCTATAAAAGAAGGAGATTGGATTTGAACATCTCTAGCTGAAAAATCTATGTACCTGATCCTGAAACACTCATGGTTTGAGGGAGATAAAAGTTTGTGACTATTATGTGATACACATACGCGCAAACACATGTCTGTGTGCCTGTATATAAATATACATATGTGTATATGTATATCAGACACACATACATATATAAACACATATACATACCTATGTGAGTAGTTCATTCTATTATTAGAACTGTTGATAATTACTGTTGTTCTGTAATGTCCTCATGTGTCATTATGCAGGCTAGGTAACCCTAAATTATTGAAGGCCTTGCTAGTAGAACAAAAACACTGGCCCCTTCTAGTATATTGGAAAAGCTTCACATACTGTCCCATCAATTAAATTATGTTTTTTTTGTGGATGAGTTTTTGAGGATAGTTAATTGCATACAGATGCTCAATCAACATAGGCCAGTGATAAAGTCTGGCCATGGCAACCCATGAAACAAAGGAAAATACAAGGTGATCTTCATACCCCTAACCCTAAATATTCTGTATCAAAAGGAATTTGCAAACCATTAAATGCTCTAGATATGTGAACTATCACCATCATCATGCATCTTGGTGTACCATTGGGATCTGGATTTTCACATGTTTGATTGCAGCAAATCTATGATCTACAAATTTTTCTGAAATTTTCTCCATGAAATTTACTGACTGTGTCCTTGATCAAGTAAAAACAGTTTTTTTTTTCATTTTCTCCAATATAGGGACAGTAGTACAACATGCACACATTGCCAGAGCTAGTTTAATGTTTGGGAGACTGAAGGAAAGTATAGAAGAGAAGCATTAAACTGCCTACTTAATTGAAGGTCTACAGAGCCTTTGTGCTGACCTCATTATTGTATACCTCTGAAATCTGGACAGTCTGCCAGTGCCATGTCAGGAAACTGAATTGCTTCCATGTGAATTGTCTTAGGAAGATTCTGGAGATCACCTGGAAGGATGTAGACACCTCACACTGAAGTCCTTTCTTGAACTAAACTGCAAAGCATTCGCACTCTGCTTCAGAGAGTGCAATTCCCATGTGCTGGCCATGTTGTTTGGATGCAAAATTTATGCTTGCCAAAAAGATGCTTTTGTGGAGATCTTACACATGGCAAACAATCACATGGTGGTCAGAAGAAGTGACACAAGAACAATCTCGAAGTCTCTTTTGAGAACTTTGGAATTGATTGTGTAACATGAGAGATACCCCCACAAAACTGCTCTGCATGGCATGCCCACCTCAGAGAAAGTGCTGTGCTCTATGAGCAAAGCAGAATTGAAATAGCTCAGGAGAAGCACAAGATGTACAAATTTTAGAGAATCCACCCCAAATGTTCACACAGACTATTTGTGTTGACCTGTGGTAGAGCATTTCTAGCTCATATTGGTCTGATCAGTCAGGTATAGTAGGATACACTGAAACCTGACCTGGCATACTGATGTCATTTTGGTCCTCTTTGAGAATGAAAGACAACAAACATCTCCAGTACCTATTTCACATGGGTATTTTGAGAAAGAGGTCAGGTAATATCTATAATAAATGTCAATTGTGTTGTGATAATTATGATGAATAACACTTGAATAGGACATAAATTGGTTTAACTTGGTGCCCAAGGCAATCAGGGGAGCAATCAGAGATAGGGACAAGGGTGGAGGATGGACTCTCTAGTGCTAAAGGCAGCGTCTTAGTAAGTATGAAATGTAAGAGAAGAAATAGAAGGGTTGTCAACCAGAGAAAAGAGCATGAAAATGACCATTGTCACAATTCAAGCAAGAGTAGAATTATTAAATTAAATTATATGGCTGAATCTTAGAACTCAGAGTTGGAAGGTTATTTAGTCAAACTTGTATCTTAACAGAAATCTGTTCTACATTGCCAGCTGTGAGTTATCTAGCTTTCAGTCGAAGATGTAATTCTACTTTTGCTTGAAGAGAATGTGTTCAAATAAAGTGTTCTTTAATTGAGTGGAGCCATTCTGTTAGTCAGCAACAAAGTAAAACATTCACAGCATTGGATGAAGATGATTCAATGAACAAGCAGTTGAACTGAAATGAATAGCATAGGAACAGATGCAGCATGAGCCCCCACCAGCAGCAACACAGAAATTCTAGTTGGCACGGAGAGCAAGTAAAAAGAATGGAGAAAGAAAGAGGTTAATCATGTAAGAAAAAGAATCAAAAAGTGAAAATTTCCATGGAACCCATAAATCATGGGCATGGCACCATCATGTAAGTGAAATTCTAGTTTCCAACATCTTATATAGAAAAAAAAATCACTGGCCTGAAGCCCAAAACTCTTCAAGATATAGGGAAAATTGCAATTATTCTTCAGAATTTCAATCCGTCTTCACATCTCCCCCACACTGTTAACTTAATGTCATTTTTAATGCATTATGCATTGTGTTCTGTTCCATTTCTGCTATGTGATATTTTTTCTTCTTTTAAAATAATCCAGTGATGATTCTCAGCTTGACAAGTAAAGGAAGCCTTTTGCTATTATATTGCATATCCTCTGAAAAAAAAATATCAAGGAAGAAGGAAACTTAGATAATGGAGTTTACTAAGGAATTTGACTGGCAATTTTTTTCCCCTTGGCTAATCAAATGGACCTTACTCATGGAAAATATTCATATTTAGTATTTTAAAATATATTTCTTACAAAAGCAAGTGAAAAAACAAGAGACAAAAGACACCCCCTGAAGAGAAAATAGGCGACTTGATTACAAAAAATCAAAACTCTCGTACACAAACAAAATCAATGCAGCAGTGATATGAAGGGGAATGAGTGGGGAAAAAAATTATTGCACTTATATTTTACAATATAAAAGCATATGTAACATATCAATGTTATATGAATATAAACATTAATATGTAATATATTATGTACTGTTATATATACATATATATGTTTAAATATACTTATATGTATATATGAGTAATAATTAATATCCAAAATATTTAAAGAATACCCTCCCAGTCACACAGACTGTCAACTTCAGTGTCATCATGAACTCTTCATTCATTCATTCACTTTTCAAATCTAATGATAATTTCAGCCATTTTTTAAACCTTCATACCATCTCTCATATACATTTTCTTTTCTCTCTTCAGTCACACTCAAGTTCAGTCCCTCATTAACTGTTGTCCTAGCTCAATTCTTTACCTCCTTCAAATCCATCCTTCAGTCAGCTACTAAAATACTTTTTTCTAAGAAGTAAGTCAGACCATGTGACTCCCCTAATTAATAAAATCCAGAGGCTCCCTATTTCCTTTAAGAAAAAAAAAGTGAAGTTTTATTTTTGGCTTTTAAAGTTCTCTGCAGATTGGTCCCTTCTTATCTTTCCTGTGTTCCTACACTTCATTCCTCTCTGTGCACTCTTTAGTCCTGTCTGAGGTACTTGGGCTTCTTTGCAAACAATAATCTGTCTCTTGACTCTGTGCCATTGCATTGGCTTCCCTTCAAGCCTGGATTGTTTGGTCTCTTCACCTCCACCTATTAAGCTTTCCTGACTTCCTTCACAAATCAGATCAAACCTTCCCTTCTGCAAGAGGCCTTTCCACATCAGCACAATGACCTCTCTTCTGAGATTACCTGCAATATACTCTGTATATATCTTAGGTGTGCCTCATTTATTATGTTTTCCCCATCACTAAAATGTGATGTGTTGTGTCCTTATGCTGTGACCTTTTTGTCTTGCTTTGTAATTCTGTCAAACACACACACATAGTGAGAGATGGAGAGATGGTATGTGTGTGTGTGTGTGTGTGTGTGTGTGTGTACTGCCTTAAGGTTAGAAAAACATATTGAAAATATTATCTAATTTTATCCTCACAGCAACTCTGTAGGTAGGTGTTATTATTTTCCCAATTTTATAAAAGAGGTTACTCAGGCAGACAGAGGAATGTTATTTACATGGCCAGTAAGTATTGGAGGCTGGATTTGAATTCAGGTCTTCCTAAGTCCAGTTTGAAAACTATTTCAATCAAGCCAAGAACCATTCCCAAGTAGAGAAATGGTGAAAATATACGGTTCATTTACCCAAATTTGGAATGGCGAACTATTAACAAGCACATAAACACTTGTTCTGCATCACTAATGATAAGATAAATAAAAATTAAAGCACCATTGAATTCACTTTACACTTAGAAATCTAGAAAATAAAGGTGACAAAAATGAAAAAAAAATATTGAATTATCTGCAGAAAGACAAGGACAATACTATAAGGTTGTTAGATCTGAGAACTGGTTCAGCTATCTGGGAGGAGAAATTTGCACAGAATGCTCTGCATTCCAATGGAATGATGTTATTTTTACTTGAAATCACACTTTTAGGGAAATGCTGCAAGGAGAATAGAGAAAAAGTCCAATATATAACAAAATGTTCAGAGTAGCTTTTTTTGTAGTAAAAAAAAAGGAAACAACACTGACATCTATTAACAGAAAATGACTGAATAAATTATCACATTTGAATGTAGTATTATCATGGAGTAAGAAATAAAAAAAAGAGGAATTCATAGAAACATGGGAAAACATGTGTCAACTATTGCAGGGTGAATTTAATACAACCAGAAAAATTCTGTGCTCCCTGGCTACAATTGTATAAATGAAAAAAAACCTGAAAAAATGGAAGGTGGGTAATTTTAATTACCAGCCAACTCTGGAGAAGATTTGAGGGAATGTCCCTTCCTACATTTCATGCAAAAGTTGGGGAATATAGTTGTAGAATGTCAATGTACCATGAGATATTAACTATGCCAATTGCTTTTGCTTAAGTGTTATTACTTGTGAAAAGTGAAGGGTTACTAAGTGGTGAGTGGGTGGAGATATTTCACAAATAGCTGATATAAAACCAAAAGGAATCTGTAAAAGCAAGTTAACAACAATGAAAATGACAGCCCTAGTGATGTATATCTACATTTCATATATGTTTTTGCGTGCTTAATGACATATTCTACATCTTTTTTGAACACTCACTGTTTTCTATTTCTTGCTGATAATAATGTTATCTAAAGAGCTTTTTTAATTGCTTGATAAAGCATTTGAGATTTTTTTCACAATAGTAGCTTGACATTTTTCTAATTTACTCAAGTATATCCTAATTTTCATATGCCCCATGAATTAATATGATGAATTTAATATATTCTGACTTCAAGTAAGGTGAAATGGAATTATTTAGTGGCTCCTGTTGTAATTAAGATCCAATAAAATTATTTATAACTTCATATGCCTGAAGTATAATAAAGATTTGAAAAAATGAGGTAACTGAACTCATTGTCTTCTGAGGTCTCTTCTATATCTGGAGCTATGAGGAGAAAGTTGCACAGATTAGGTTTTCAAGGTCAATCTTGATTGACCCTGTGATTCTCTGACATGGGATTTATCCTCTTTGAGTTTTGTATTTTCAGTTCCTCTATTGTCAAAGTAAGGGAACTTGTCTTCCCAAGGGAAGTCAACACAACTAGGATTCATACAACTTCCCTGGCACATCCCCCTCCTCAAATCATGATGACTCAGTCATCTGAAGCTGCTGACATGGTAGAGAAGTCAAAGATTTTCTCCTGCTGTCACACCCCTTAGCCAAAATCCAGGAATAGCTTGCATTGCAGAGAAACTGTATCCCACCCTTCATTGGCTGCAGGGTCATTTTTTTCTGGTATTTTAGTCTGTTGGTTATATCCTTGGATGAGAAGACAACATCTATTGGTTTGGGTCACAATGCATTTAATCTTGAGCAAATTAATTAATTTCCCTGTACTTCAGGTTCTATGCCCAATAAATGAAGAAACTTCCTCAGTAAAACTGGCAGGATGTCAACACAAATGAGGTAACAGCAGCACTTGGGCCTCAGAAGAAATAAATGGTACTATCCATATTAACTCTTGCTGTTATTAGTATTAGGCAAAATAATAGTGACTACATATTGAAAATTCATTTTTCTGAGCTTAGTAATAGTAGAAGTTGTAGCAATAGTAGTAATAGAATCCCCTTGGTTTGACCAATTCTCAACAATGAATAATCCTAAGTGAGTGAGAGATTTGCAAATATCTCTTCCTGTCCGTCCAGTTAACATGTCATATGACTGTATACTAGTGGTAATGAGATGCCTGCTTCCTGACTTTAGAGTTGAAATATGAGGGATTGAACCTGTGACTTTGGTTTTATCAGCAGAGTTCTCTAATTAGGTCCTTTGGCTGTGGTGGTAAAGAAGCAACAAATCTGCCACTGGTCTGGATTTCAAGGTCCTCTATGATGCAGTCTTACCTTACGTATCCATCTAGGTGTCCTTATATTTGATTAAACTCATTCTATCCAGGTTAGTCCCATAAACTGACACGCAAATATGCTTTGTGCTCTGTGACTGCTTATTCCCTTCTTTTAGAATACTCTCCCTTATTAGCTTTACCAATTCAATGTCTAACTGTCCTTCTAAGATTAAAGATCATAAATTTAGAGTCAAAATGTTCCTTGTAGGGTATCTAGTACAACTTCATTTTATGGACAAGGATCTTGAAGTATAGATTATATAGCAAGCTGATCTCACACACATGGAGTGGCAGAGCTAGGATCTGAAACTAGGTCATTGGACTCTGAATCCAACAGTTTTTCCACCGCATTACACAGCCTCTCAATCATAACAATAACAATTCTCATTTATATATCATTTGAAAAAGCCTTAAACCTAAATTAGATCTCTTTCTGGCTTCTGTGATCCTCAAAAATCTCACTGAGATTCAATCCTCCTCTTTTCTGAACTGCTACACTTGTAGTTTCTACCAGACAATCCAAGACAATCATAGACTTCGTTATACTACTCATTATTTAATTTATTTTATTCTTGTCCAGTCCGTGAATGTGAAACAAACCTTGAGTTCAGGGACTAGGTTTGATGCTTCTGTTTTTTCCAGGAATGGTCATTGTCTTTAGTATATAATAGAAGTATGCTTAAAAATGTTCATAGATTGATTAGGCTAATTGCTTTCAGGAATAGTGAAACAAATACTAGATTTCAAATCAGAGGCACTGGATCTAAACCCCAGATTTACTACTCTTGAGTTGAGTGAATTCAGGCAAGTCATTTGACTTCTCTGATCCTCAGTCTGTGAAATGGATTTCTTGGACTAGATCAACTGCTTTTTTATTCATTTGTGTCTGATTCTCCATGACATCTATAGTTATCCTGACAAAGACACTGAAATGGTTTGCTGTTTCCTTTTCTAGCTCATTTGACAGAGGAGGAACTGAGGTAAATGGGGTTGTTACTTATCCAGGATCAGATAGCTAATAAGTGTCTGAAGCCAGATTTGAATTCAGGGAGATGACTCTTCCTTGTTTCCAGTTCAGTGCTCTATTCACTGTGTTGTCTAGCTCTCACTATGGTTATCTTAGGATAGCTGTAAGGCACGATGGATAGAGTGCCAGCCCTGGGGTCAGGAGGACCCCAATTCAAAGTCAGTCAGTACATTTAGTAGCTGTGTGACCCTAGGCAAGCCACTTAACCCTGTTTGCCTCAATTTCATCACCTACAAAATGAGCTGGAGGAGTGAGTAGCAAATTGCTTCCATATTTTTGCCAAGAAAACCCCAATTGTGGTCAAAAAGAGTTGGACACAAATGAAAATGACACAACAATGAGAATGACAGCTGTTATCCTAAGACATATGGGAGAAGAGCAAATCATCAGGGTCATGTATTTACTTATCCCTTCCTATCCCATTCCTACTACTTCATATTTTGGGGATAGCACTGGGCTTAATTATGGAGTAAATTAGGATGAGGAGGCTAATGGTTCATGCTGGACCTCTTATCTATTCCCTTATTCTCTTTGTTCAACCTTATTACAACTTCAAAAGATCCAACATAAATTAGAGATTCTATCTAACTACCTCAAGAGAAAATTTGAAAGTTGTCTATTCTACATAACCCATTATTATGGAGCCTTTTAAAAACAAAAATTGAAAGTCTTTCTGAATATGAAAGCTAGCCACTTCTCACATTGGACTAATCAACACGTGCCATATTTTCTGGCTGAAATTCCAAAAGTAATTTGAGTCTAATTTCCTCACTTTCTATCCATTTCAAACTTTTACATTTTCCAATTAGCTAGCTTGGAAATCCCCTTCCAGGGTTATAAAAATATGAACATTTTTAGAGAAACAAATCCCAGTGGCCTTGTGCAGACATTTTGACATGCTGTTCCTGTATGGAGAATCAAGTAGTGCTACCTTATGAACAGAGACTGCCATGAAAAAAGACCTGAGCTCTTTAGGATGCTGAGCTGGCATATGCAAAATCACCCTGGGCTAAGAGTATAATTGGCTTTACTTGGATGAACCTTACTTAATCTTTACATTTGTTGTGACTTCTCTCACAGCTTCACAACCTTTTTTATCTTACTATTTTGGGGGAGTATTTCTGCTTAGTTGGATAAACAATGGAAACAGATTTTCTGTTTTGTAGTCAGTATGCTAAATGTTTTTTATCAACATGGTTATTTATGCCCAAACATCTTTTAGCAATTGACTTCCAGCCTCTCCCTGATTTTACACCTAAACACTACAAGGTAGGCACTTAAGCAGATTTCATAGATAGAAAATAGTCTCACAATATCACAGTGGGAGGGGACCTTGGAAGTCTTAATGTTTAATTGAGAATCCCCTCCAAAATATTTCCAAGTGGTCATTCACTCTTTGCTTGAAGACTTCAGATGAGAGGGAGTCTAGTATCTCCTGAAACATCCCATTCTGTTTGTGTATGGTTGGATGGTGAGGAAGTTTTCTCTCCATCCAAATAAGATAATCTTTTGGATGGTATTCATCTACTGCTCTTAGTTCTTCTGTCTGGGACCAAACAGAACAGGACTAATTCCTCTTTCACATACCAACCCTTAAAATATGGAAGACAGATCTATCCCCTGATATATCAAGTGAATATTTGGAATCTTCCATTCACAATCATAGGAGTCACCTAGCAATTGTATTGGTTGCTAAGACAACCAAAAGCTTCATATTGAGTGAGCTGTGGCTCAGTTAAACTTTATGTTAAATCACTGGGGAAAAGCCGCTTCTTATTTTAAGACTCTGGAAGTAAAATAGAATATAATGTTTTTTTTTTTTCCTCAAGTGATTACCTGAGCTTACTGTTTTCATTATTCATAGGTTGTCAACTTGGAATTTAGATTTCCTCTGATCTAGTAATAATATTACGTATTATTAAAGGTAGATGTTAGCTACCTAAACAAAAATGCCAGATCTAACATACATTGCAATTTTGAAGAGAGATTCAGGCTATTTTCCATTAAGGATGTGTATAATTTTGGCTAAAGATAGCCTGATGATCTAGTCTGAAATGATCCAACAGAGATTTGGAATCTGCAATATTGAAATTGGTGAACTATAGTGCCTTTAATCCACACATTCCTTCATGGTAGAGGAGAAGGTTAATAAGTACCAGAGGTCCCCATAGTGATTAACTACAAGTCTAAGGGCATCCTTGACTGCTGAAGGACAGAGATTTCACTAGTGTTTAGAGAGTAAAAGACTCATCATTGTCTGTACTATTTCAAATATGGTAATCATCCTTACCAGATCTGCTGTACAATCTGCTGTTTTTCTTTGATTAAATGAACGTAGAGTTGTTACAAGTTACACTAAGGTAAATGGCTCATTTTCTCTAGGTACCCAGCATTGCTTCCCAAGTGGAGATCAGAACTTCAGAGTAAGCAAGGGCTGAATCATATTCATGAGAGAAAAGAATCACTTGCAGTGGTTCCTAAAGTGGGCAATAACACCCCCTGGGGAGCCCTGCAATGATTGGGGGTGGGGTAGTAGCCTCAGGTACAATACTACACTTAATCTGAGACTTTTTTACTAGTTTGTAAGATTTCCAGGAGGGGAGGCATGGAGTTGTTTTTTGTATGTTTATTTGTTTTTGAAAAGGAGGCAGTAGGCTAAATAAGTTTGGAAACTTCTGAATCATCAATGAATTGGATTCAAATATCAATGTCGCTCCTGGTGTTGTGACATCTTCTACCTTTAATTCTTTGATTTAAAGGGAAATAAATAGCTTTAGAATTATAGCAAATTATAGCAAAAAGAAATGCTTTATTTCTCCTCCGTGTAGTGTCTCTTTAGATATAGACTCTTATTTCTATGTTGCCATGGTCGGGATTAAGGTTTGCATATCTGTGGACTTTAGTACAACATGTAATTGGTTGAGTTGTTGTCATGGTGAAGAATGAGGTCATTAAACTACTAGGTCTCTGAAGCTTCATAAAATTTCTACCCATAACTCACAATATAGAGTAAATTAATATAGATAATAAATAACCATAATAATTCAAATGTCTGTCACTTCTTTTGATAGCACTTTTCAGAAGCTGTTTCATTTGTTCTTCACAACAACCTCTTTAGACAACAGCCACAAGAATAATTGTACTCATTTTACAGCTGAGACAAGTTAAATGACTTGCCCAGCATTTCTTAACTTGTAAATAAATATGTGGGATGGAATTAAAATCCAGGTCTTCCTGGCTCCCCATCCAGCACTCCATCAAATACAAATTATGCCAAGCAGAGTTGTTCAGGTAATCTCAACATTTGCAGCATTTTATTCTGTTTCCAAGAGCTTGCCTAAGGTTGTATTTGTAGAAGAAAAAAGAGCTAGTTCCAAACACATGAATCTTACAAAATGATAAGGACACATAGAATCGTAGAATTTTAGAGCCAACAATGACAACTGAGATCATTTAGTCCAATTACCCTATTTATGGATGAAAAATGGAAATCTAGATGAGTTAAGTAGCTTAGCAAAAATGGAATAAGCTATTTTGTGGGTTAGTGGGTGATGACTACTTGTTGCCCATGTTGGCAAGGGGATTCATGTTGAGTTATAGGTTGGAGGAGATGGCCTTTGAATTCACTTCCAACTCAAGACTGATTTAATGACTTGTTTAGACCATGCAGGTAAAAGTGAGTGATTGAGTACCTGCTTCTAGTTTATTTGCAGGAAATCAATATGCTAAGTTATCACCCATGTGACAATATGCTGGAAAAAGTCGCTTTCCACCCACTTCATTCCTTTTCCTCTTCTAACTTTTTCTATGACTTTCCCTTGGTCTTCAATGTCATCTCTCATTTTAAACACAGCATCACTTTCAAACACTGGCCCCTTGCCCACTCATTATTTGATGCTTTTGGCAGTTAGGAACAATTTTCACAAACATTGAACCCATCAATTTAAAGTAATTTATATGACTTTCTCCCAGGCCCTTGGTGACCTGACAAGTTATAGCTCTTTCCCTGCACTGAATTGACCAGATATTTTAGTATCATGAAGACACAACCATGACCTCTTTTAGTTTATATCTCCAGGGATGCCAAACAACCAGGTGCAAAAGGAAGGTGAGTTAACCAAACTGCTAGATGCCTTTCTATATATGAACCCAAACATCCAGTTCGATTCATCTCTTCTTTCTATCTGCACTTAATAAGATGATTCTTTGGACATCAAGAAGACACGGGCTTCAGTTTCTTCATTTATTTTGCTTTGCCAAGGGGCAAACTTGGAAAACAATGCAGGGATCTAGATCATCAAGTCATAAGCTAAGTTAGCCTCCCCTACGCTATGAACCCTGGAGCTACATCAGAACTCATAGTGAGTGTAGTTTTTCATGGGAAGAGTTTGGAAGTTTATTGCTGTACTCTGTGACTGCACCATAACTTCAAAAATATTACCTATTGTATAGAAGATGAAGAATATGTATTTTGAAGGTTTCCATTGTACTCTCAATTGAAAACTCAAATTCCGTATGTTTGTACTGTCAATTTGTACTGACCGTTTATGATCAGATCAAAACAATGTCAAATGATGATGTGCATAAAAAGTTTTGTAGCCATAAAGCATGCTGGACAATTTAGCTATCATTGCAAATATTATTGAAGATGAATTACACACTCATTTGAACATGTTAAAGCTTTCTTGGAGCTAGAGTTAAATTTTTTCTTTTTTTCTTGTCAAGAAAAATAATCTGTTCAAATTTAATTTTAAAAGATGTGACTCAGTTACTGAAGTCTGAAAGGTAAAGTTTAGTTTAATACATGCTTATTAAAGAACCCCATGAGAACCTTCATCAATATGCATTATTAGGTATCAACTTAATTAGGATGATTCTCTTTGGAATTATTATACTGGTGTACCCAATGACCATCTTCTTCACTTAAAATGCAACAATACAAATTGTTTTATAATTTCACTAATAGAATTACTAGGCAAATAAGACCATATCCTCTAATAGCAATCTTCCAAAGTACAGTGTGAACCTAGAAAGGTAATGAGATTCACTGAAACCCAAGAAAAAGAAAAAAATCACTTTTAGGCTCAAACTATATTTCCTACAGAAATACAGGGATGAGTTCCTAAAGTTTTCCTGAATCTTACCTAGGGGAAGAAACAAAAGGTATGTTTGTTCTGACAGCTTGCCTCATGAAATGCATGAAACCTCTCAGTAGGAGCTCTATGACTAGAGATGTCCTTACAAATTGTACTGTGTTGTTGCTCACCTCCTACCTTCTACCACAAACAAGTGATTGACTAGAACTTACAAAGTGGTTTCCAGGTGTATGCTGATAGGTGATAAATAACCATGTAGAGGAAACTAGCAAAAAAGGACAATGGAGAATAATATTAGCATTACTTACTTAAGGTACATGCGATTACATACACACACACACACACACACACACACACCATATATCTCTCTTTGTCACATCTGGATTGCCACTTCTGTGTCCTGGTCACCATTTTCCCTAAGACAAAAGAATAATTGAGATCCTGCTTGCTCTTGATGATCCTAAGAAACCCATGACATATTTCCATCTGATTTTCCTTCTAATGGGAATAGAGGAGTCAGAGGACATGCCCTTGACATTCTTGGAACAAACCACCCCCTAATTATTCCCACTAACAAGACCATTCCACAATCTCCCAGAGGACCCTTTCACCCTCCAGGTAAACCAGAGATCCTTATTTCATTGGGTCTTCACCCCAAGCAGGCATTCAAACGAATAAAAAAGGACCACAGAGGACAGGCTTAGCCTACCTACAGAAACAATGCACAGGGGATGCTTTTCCAGATTGACATGCAAGGGGGAGGTTTATTACGGCCTTCCCTCCCGGGGAGGAGCTATTAAACACGCAATGATCATCAGTAACAAGAGTTAAAGAGAGAGTGAAATGGCTTAACGTACACACAGCCCGCTCCATACCGGAGAGGAGTCTCCAAGCTGCGGCTGGTGCTCTCTGAGGGCCAAGCTGAAACTCACTGCCCCCACGGCCACGCTGGACGCCCCCAGCCCTATCTCCAGCACAGAGAGCACCAGCAGGCTCCCAATGATCTGGCCGCTGGTGCACATCCTTCCTCGGTCATCATTCCTTCCAGATCAGCCCGGGAAACATCCACCTTCTGTCTTCCGCTTTCCCCGTGCACTCCCCTCGTTCCCCTAGCAGACCCCCAAAACTTTTTCCCCTTTTCTTCACCAGTTTAGCATTTTCCAGCAAGCATGCGAGTCCCAGAGATGGAGGCGAGCTACTCTGGATGGGGCCAAAGCACCCAGGGTCCCTCCTGGCTCATTTAAAGTACCGAAGGACAAAGGATTTTCTTCTGCTCCAGGCTGGAGTGGAGGGAGGGAAAGATAGAGCGGAGATGCTGCAAAAGTAGCCTCTTCTCAAGAGGATGGCAGCTTAGTCTTTTTGTCAGGGATGCGCTCACCCAGGCGCTGTCCAGGGTGCTGCTGCGTCCCAAGTCCCTGCAGGAATCCTGTACGCCCCCTCTCTTGTTAGCTGGCTTTTCCTCTGTCCTGTGTCTTCCAGCACTCCAGGCTCCCTTGATTCTTTTTCCTGAGCACAGGGGTTTTGCCTTCTGTTTGGGGGGGCGAGTGGGAGGGCTCGCTCCCTTCCTTCTGCTTCCTCTCTGCCTCCTCTCCCTTTGTTACTGTCGTAATAGAAAAGTGGCTCAGTCCTTCTGTCTCCTCCGTCTCTCTTCCAGGCAGATTACATTCAGCACCACACTCCTCACAGTTACTGTGTCTCAGAAAAAGTCGACCTTGTCTGATTGCCTCTTTCTGTTTCTTCTCCTTCTTCCTCCTCCTCACCTCCACCCTCTTCTTCCTCCCCTTCTCTTTTTATCTTGTTCTTGCTCATCGCAGTGACCTCATTGGAATTTAGAAGGTTGATGGAGGAGGGAAAAAGACAGATATATATGTAAGTGGTAGAGCCAATACCCTAGCTGGCTTTAGCTCAGCCCCGCCCAGAGACCCTAATGAACTACAAGCAGATCAAGACGCACCTTTCCCCCTGCCTCCCCCCTTTAACACTCCCTTTGGGAAGGGAGAAGATACTTGTGTAGATTCAAAGCTTTTTTTTCGCAAAACTTTCTGGGGAGGGGAAAGTGGGAGTAGGGAGTGTGTCAAAGGAGAGAGTAGAGAACATCGAGAAGGCTACCGAGCCTAAAAGACAAAAGGACTTTGTTATAGAAACACATCCACTTCCTAGAAGGGACAAACTTTTCTTCAGCCTCCAAATCCTCTTGGTCCAGGGAAGTCTCTCAAGTCAGACTTAAAGTGAACATTTAATTCTTAGTCGTGTTTTTGTTGTTGTTTCTTACTAGGTGATACTGGGGAAGGATGAACTTTTTTATTGTGTCCCAGTAGGTATCGGATGCAGCATTTCTTTCATTCCAGTCAGTAGCCAGTCCTAGACAGATCAGTGAAGGGCTCATTGGGTTCTCACTTTAATTCACACAACATGTTTTAAAATTCTTTGAACAAGATATTGATAAAAGAAAACAAGCACACACATGCGTGCACACACACACACACATACACACACACACTCACACTTGGCACATCCATAACTGACCCACAATAGAGATTCAGAGCACTGAATGAGGCACTACATCCAGCTAGTAACATTGTTTCCATGATTGTCATGCAAGGTTCATGTGGCACAATAGTCTTCCTAGAATTTCTGTATGTAGTCACCATGGTCAATTTTTGGTTTCTAATTCAATGAAATATTCAAAATTTCCAAAGGGAATGGATCTAGAATGGGGAGGGGCCACATGTGGCCTTCAGGGTCCTTGGATATGGTCTTTCGACTCAATTCAAATTTTACAGAACAAACCCTTTAGGATAAATCAAGGGGATTTGTTCTGTGAAATTTGAATTCCATCAAAGGGCCACATTTGAGGACCTAGAGGGTCACATGTGGCCTTGAGATCAGCAGGTTCCCCACCCCTCATCTGGAAAGCTAGTTTCCTCCTCACACCCTCCCCCCAAAAAGATACAAGGTGTCCCCAAATTCTTAGTTTAAAACTGCACTAAGGGTTTTGATGCATGTTGTGTATACTCCTACTTCTCCCTTTCATGTCCTAATAGTTGTTAGTGCCTAGGTACACCCAAACAAGCAAAGCATGACATTTTCTTCATACCTTCTCCTGTTTAGCTACAGTAGGGCACTGCCAGCTGTTAGGAAAGTGGAAGAATAAAAACTACAGGAAACAGCTCAGATAACTCTCTCTCTCTCTCTCTCTCTCTCTCTCTCTCTCTCTCTCTCTCACACACACACACACACACACACACACACAAGCATACATAATGTCTTATATTTCCAATCCCTTCCAATAAGTTCTGTTCTCTAACAGATCTATAACTTTATCCACAAAATCATTGGATTCATCCTATTTCTCTAAGAAAATATAAAATATTCACCTTGCCTGCTCCCTTTTCCTGGCATTTATCACTGCTGTATTTGTCTAATACTATTTGTTTCAATAGAAAGAGCCAGAAATTCATTATAAGCTATTTGATTAAGTAATTATGACAGAAACCGAAGTTAACTGTGATGTAATTATTGGGAGGTGGTAGTGGTGTTAGTCTAATATAGCATACATCTATTATTATTCCTATTTCAGAAATGATAAAACCAGCTCAGACCAAAAGACTTGAGGGTATGAACTGGTTTTGTTTTTGTCATCATATCCTTGGATCTTAGCACAATCTGATATATGGAATATGCTTAAGACATGCTTGTTAAGTTGTTTCCTATTAGAACATTTAAATTCAGAGGGGAAAACAATGAGCAAATGAATGAATTATGGTTCTATTTCTATTTCTAGGTTAATTATATTCACTTAGTAAAAGTCCCAGATTAGACATGTAAGCACATAAACATACTGCAATTGCCTGAATCCCTGGATTAAACCAACACTTGTCAAATTCAAATTCACTTATTGAAACTGAGACAGATTTTCATTGATACATGAATCTGGATGTTGGCCATCAAAGAAGTTTATGCACATATTTAGTCTTGGTTATAGAAATGTAGATGGAAGCATATTTCTCTTGGTTGTAGGTAGTATTTAATATAGCTTACAGCATATTTAAAATGTTGAGAATACAAATAAGGATTTTATGGGACCTGTTCTGCTGTACAAATTATGCTCCTGGGTATCTCATTAGATAGCACAAGGATTTACAAAGTCAGACTTAAGGATAGGTAGCATCTTTCTTTAATCATAGTAATCAAGAGTGAGCATGTGTCATCCAAGGTACACTGGATTCCCCAATATAGTGTTACTTCTTGGATGACTATATAAATAAAAGCATTTCTTAGAGAAAAGTTCATCTAAAAAGATATGAAGGTTTCAATAGACTGCTTTCAATATGAGTTAACAGTATCTGGTTAAGGAATGGAATCCTGTATTTCACTGGCAGAAATTGAATTCCCAGGAATAAAGGGAATAAAATTCTCCCCCCCCACCAACCATTTCACTTCCCTGGTCAGACCAAATATGATAGATTTAACTCTGGCTTCCACATTTTAGGAAGAGCATTAGTAAACATAGAAAACTAATCAGTATCATAAAAGGATGAATTGAAGTATATAGAAAAGTTTTCTTTGACCTCCAAAGCAGATTGAGGGGATACATAAATTCTACCTTTGAATATTTGCTGAGTTTTCAGGTAAAGCAGGTAATAGAACTGTTTAATTTTGCTGCAGGGGGCAGAACCAGGAACAACAGTAAAAATTACAAAATCACAGACAGACTTAATATCAGGGGGAAAAGACTTTTTAAAAGTTATATCTTCTTAAAGTAGAATAGGACGCCTAAGAAAGCATTAAAACTTCTCCTCATTGGAGGTCTCCAATTAAAGCCTGGATAAACAATTGTCAATTATAGGTTGGCTTGGAGTTCCCATGAAACCCTGAAACTCTGTCTTAGTAACAAAGAAGAAACAATACAAAAATATCTTTTGTTGACCAATGGCTGAGATTCTCATGTGATCTCTGTGAACCCTGAAATGCTAGAATTGTGTAAGGCTTACATGGAATGATCTATTCATAAGATTCTGTGACTGCTGGATCAGTATATGCACACATATATCAAGGGTTTCAAGTTGAAAGTCAAGTCAGAAATGCCTGAAAAGTCTCAAGCTTGCCATCTGCTGGCTTTTCAGTGCATAAGTAAAAAATTGTGTCTTCAATCTATTTCTTAGGAAACTAAGGAAATCAGGAAGATTCACTCACATTGCTCTCTACTAAAGTCAACAGTTAATATCACAAAAGAAATGAATGGTTCTCATACTCACCACTGGTCCACGGAACAACTAAACAAATTCACACTCAGTGGGACTATAGGAAGATACTCTTTTCTCCAGGTAAAGGAAACAGAAAAGGCAAGGTCAGAGAATGACTCCAATATACCTTTCCAAACCTTATCTGACATGACTCTACTTGATGCAGTAATCATTCAGGCCAACCTAGACTATTCCAAAGATTTAAAAATGCCATTTTCTTCTCTGTCTCTGAATTTTCAGAGGCAAATTTTCCATGAATGAATTGCATTTTCCTATTAAAAAATTAACTTAGGCTGGGCGGAGCCAAGATGGCGGAGTGAAAGCAACGACTCACCTAAGCTCCTGGAAAAACTCCTCTGGATATATCTGGGGGGAGAGTCTGACCAGACTTTGGAGGTGTAGAATCCAGTGGGAGACGGACTTTGACAGATTCGGAGCCCAGGCTGGACTGGAAGGTCCACGGGAGGGATCTGTTCCGCGGGGGTAAGAGCCCGGCGCACAGCGCAGTGTGGTCGGCGCGGTGCGGCAGGGCGGAGGGGACCCGAGGGGCCCGAGAGTGGTGGGCGAGACCAGCGGAGCAGGAGATAAGCCAGGCCGAGCCAACGATATCAGCGCAACAGCCTTTGAAATCTTCAGCCTAAAGACGGGACTTCAGTGGGTCACTACTTGAACATCCAGAAGCTGGGATGCCGGAGTGATCAGTAAGTGCTCTCCCCTCCCCCCCGATGACCGTGAGGGAACCATAAAATTCTTCCCCAGATTGATCCTGGATCAGTGGGAGCAGCAGAAGGGGGCGGGTGGTCTCATAACACCAGAGGCTGGAGAGGTGGCAAAGGGGGATTCTTCCCACCGTGGTGGAGGCTATCTGGAGGGACAGACGACCCAGGGCAGAGAAAAATTCGCACTGAGACCCAAGCAAGCCTCAGCCCAGGAGACGAGCCCCAGGAGGGGCGGGAACACGCATTAGCCTCTAGGCGTGCCCCAGCCCTCCAGGGGAAAGGGAAGACAATAGGGAAGCTGGGATCACCATCCCCGGACCTTGCCTTTGCCTCAGGCCAGCTGAGGAGATATCCTGAGACCAGACCACACCTCCCACACACCTATCAAGCTAAACCCAGGGTTGATCTGGGAAACAACAACAACAACAACAACAACAACAACAAAAAGCCTGCTTTTAGCCTAGACAAACATCAACTCAACTTAAAAGATCTGTATCTTCTGACTGAAAGAACCAAAAGCTACAACACTCAGCCAACATCATGAATCGGAAAAAGCAGACGAAAAGTGAAAAAACCATAGAATCTTTCTATGGGGATAAGGACCAAAACACAAACACCAAAGAGGTCAGAGCTGAAACTGTACTTCCATCTGAAACCTCAGATGGGACTATGAATTTCTCGCAAGCACAACTAGATTACCTGGAATGTCTGAAGAAGGATATAAAAGAAAAACTGGCCAATGATTTTAAAACCATAAAAAAAGAATTCACTGATGAGAACATCAATCTGAAAAAGAAAATTGAAGAAATGGAAAAGGAAGTTCAAAAATTAACTGGAGAGAATAATTCCCTAAAAGGAAGAGTTAATCAAACGGAAAAGGAAACTCAAAACCTAATAGGGAAAATTGATCAGATGGAAAAGGAAACCCAAAACCTAACTGGGAAAATTGGTCGAATGGAAAAAGAAGTACAAAAATTAAATGGAGAAAATAGCTCCTTAAAGGGAAAAATTGGCCAGATGGAAAAGGAGATGCGAAAGCTAACTGAAGAAAACAATACGATCAAGATTAGAATTGGGCAAGTAGAAACTAATGACTCAATGAGGCAACAAGAATCAGTCAAACAAAATCTAAAGAATGAAAAGATAGAAGAAAATCTAAAATATTTAATTGGAAAAACAACTGACCTGGAAAATAGATCCAGGAGAGAAAATCTAAGAATTATTGGCCTGCCAGAAACCCATGATGAAGAAAAGAATCTGGACAATATCTTCCAGGAAATCATCAAGGAAAACTGCCCAGAAGTACTAGAGTCAGAGGGCAAAATAGCCATCAAAAGAATCCACCGTTCCCCACCAGAAAGGGATCCCAAACTCAAAACCCCAAGAAATATAGTTGCCAAATTCCAGAGCTATCAAGTGAAGGAGAAAATACTACAAGCAGCCAGAAAGAAACAATTTAAATATCAAGGTCACACAGTCAGGATCACACAGGACCTTGCAGCTTCTACATTAAAAGATCGAAAGAATTGGAACCCAATATTCTGTAAGGCAAAGGAGTTGGGACTCCAACCGAGGATCAACTACCCAGCAAAGTTCAGCATAACATTTCAGGCAAGGAGAAAGTCATTCAACGAAATAAGGGATTTCCAGAGCTTCCTGACCAAAACACCAGAACTCAATAGACAATTTGATCTTCAAATGCAGGTCTCCAGAGAATCATAAAAAGGTAAACAGAGGGGAAAAAACAAAAACAAAAACTTGCAACTCAATTAGGGCAATCTGTTTACCTCCCTGTAAGGGAAGATGATACCTGTTAATCTTGAAAACTGTGCAGCTATTATGATAAAAGGGATATATGTAGAGGGAACAGGCATAAAGTAAATGATGTCATGGCAAAAATATGATTTAAGTATGAGAAGGGAATGTAATAGGAGGTGTGGAAAGGGGGAAGCAGAAAATGGCAAATTATATCACAGGAAGAAGTACAAAATTATAGTAGAGGGAAGGAGGGGAGGGAGATGAGCATTGTTTGAGAGGTACTCTCATCTGATTTGTTCAAAGGAGGGAACAATAACCTTAAGCAGATAATCCTAACTAGCTCTATAGGTAGTAGGAGGGGAAGGGGGAAGAAAGGGGAGGGTGGCTAAAAGGGAGGAAAGAAGCAATAAGAGTAAAGGGGACTAAAAGGGAGGGGAGCTAAAAGAAGGAGGGGAAGGCTGCAGGAGGAGGGGGAGAAAAGTGAATACTATTGAGGAGGGGAAGGGAGACGGGAGAGTTAAAAGCACAAATGGTGGGAAAGAGGGTGGAGGGAAATACACAGATTGTAATCATAACTGTGAATGTGAATGGGATGAACTCTCCCATAAAACGGAGACGGATAGCAGAATGGATTAAAAGCCATAATCCAACAATATGCTGCTTACAAGAAACACATTTGAAACGGGGGGATACACATAGGATAAAGGTCAAAGGATGGAGCAGAATATATTGTGCTTCAGCTCATGTAAGAAAGGCAGGAGTAGCAATCCTAATCTCAGACAAAGCAAAAGCAGAAATAGATCTAATCAAAAGGGATAAGGATGGAAACTATATCCTACTAAAAGGCACCATAGACAATGAAGCAATATCATTACTAAACATGTATGCTCCAAGTGGTATAGCATCCAGATTCTTAGAGGAGAGGTTGGGGGAGTTGAAGGAAGAAATTGATAGCAAAACTATACTAGTGGGGGACCTCAACCTCCCCCTCTCTGAACTAGATAAATCCAACCTTAAAATAAACAAGAAAGAGGTTAAGGAGGTAAATAAAACTCTGGATAAGGTAGATATGATAGATCTTTGGAGAAAATTAAATGGGAATAGAAAGGAATATACCTTTTTCTCAGCGGTACATGGAACATTTACAAAAATTGACCATGTACTAGGACATAAAAATCTCACAATCCAGTGCAGAAAGGTAGAGATAATCAATGCATCCTTTTCAGATCATAATGCATTAAAAATTACATGTAATAAAAGGCCATGGAAAGAGAAACCAAAAATCAATTGGAAACTAAATAATCTAATTCTAAAGAAGGATTGGGTTAAAGAAGAAATCATAGAAACAATCAACAACTTCATTCAAGAGAATGACAATAGTGAGACAACGTACCAAAACTTATGGGACACTGCAAAAGCAGTTATTAGGGGAAGTTTTATATCTCTGAATGCTTACATAAATAAAATAGAGAAAGAGGAGATCAATGACTTAGGCTTGCAGTTGAAAAAGCTAGAAAAAGAACAAATTGAAAATCCCCAAGTAAATACCAAATTCGAAATACTGAAAACCAAAGGAGAGATTAATAAAATTGAAATAAAGAAAACTATTGAATTAATAAATAAAACCAATAGTTGGTTTTATGAAAAAACTAATAAAATTGATAAACCTTTGGTTAATCTGATCAAAAAAAAGAAAGAAGAAAACCAAATTACTAACATTAACAATGAAAGGGGTGAACTCACCTCCAATGAGGAGGAAATTAAAACAATAATTAGAAACTACTTTGCCCAACTTTATGCCCACAAATTCGACAATCTAAACGAGATGGATGAATATTTTAAAAAATACAAATTGCCCAGATTAACAGAAGAGGAAGTTGAATACTTAAACAACCCCATCTCAGAAAAAGAAATTGAACAAGCCATCAATGAACTCCCTAGGAAAAAATCTCCAGGGCCAGATGGATTCACAAGTGAATTCTATCAAACATTTAAAGAACAGTTAATTCCAATACTACATACACTATTCTTGAAAATTGGGGAAGAAGGAGTCCTCCCAAATTCTTTCTATGATACAAATATGGTTTTGATACCCAAACCAGGAAGAGACAAAACAGAGAAAGAAAATTATAGACCAATTTCCCTAATGAATATAGATGCAAAAATTTTAAATAAGATTTTAGCAAAACGAATACAGCATCTAATCACGAGATTAATATATTATGATCAGGTAGGATTCATACCAGGACTACAGGGCTGGTTCAATATTAGGAAAACTATTAGCATTATCGATCACATCAACAACAAAGCTAACAAAAACCACATGATTATCTCAATAGATGCAGAAAAAGCTTTTGACAAAATACAACATCCATTCCTACTAAAAACATTGGAGAACGTAGGAATAAAGGGAACTTTCCATAAAATAATAAGCAGTATCTATCTAAAACCTTCAGCAAGCATTATATGCAATGGGGATAAGCTAGATGCATTCCCAATAAGATCAGGGGTGAAACAAGGTTGTCCATTATCACCACTATTATTCAATATGGTACTAGAAATGTTAGCTGTAGCAATTAGACAAGATAAAGATATTCAAGGAATTAGAATAGCCAAAGAAGAAACTAAGTTATCACTCTTTGCAGATGATATGATGATTTACCTAGAGAATCCCAGAGATTCAAGTAAAAAATTACTTGAATTAATAAACAACTTTGGCAAAGTTGCAGGGTACAAAATAAACCCACACAAATCCTCTGCATTCCTATATATTAGCAACAAAGTTCAACAGCAAGAGATAGAAAGAGAAATCCCATTTAAAGTTAGGGTAGACAGTATAAAATACTTAGGAGTCTACCTGCCAAAACAAACCCAGGGACTATATGAACACAATTACAAGACACTTTTTGCACAAATAAAGTCAGATTTAAGTAAGTGGAAAAACATTAGTTGCTCATGGGTAGGCCGTGCTAATATAATAAAAATGACAATTCTACCTAAATTAATATACTTATTTAGTGCCATACCAATTAAACTATCAGACAATTACTTTCTAGAGCTGGATAAAATAATATCAAAATTCATTTGGAAAAACAAAAGGTCCAGAATATCAAAGGGACTAATGAAAAGAAATGCTTGGGAAGGTGGCCTAGCGCTACCAGACCTTAAACTGTACTATAAAGCAGCAATTATCAAAACCACTTGGTATTGGCTAAGAAACAGAGAGGTAGACAAGTGGAATAGACTTGGCACTCAAGATGCAGTAGGCAAGGAATATAGCAACCTTGTGTTTGATAAACCCAAGGACCCCAGCTTCTGGGATAAGAACTCATTGTTTGACAAAAATTGCTGGGAAAACTGGATAACAGTGTGGTGGAAATTAGGCATAGACCCATACCTGACACCGTACACAAGAATAAAGTCCAAATGGGTACATGATTTAGGTATAAAGATTGATACCATGAATAAACTGGAGAAGCAAGGAATAGTGTATTTATCAGATCTATGGAGAAGGGAAGAATTCTTTACTAAAGGAGAGATAGAATGCATTATGAAATGCAAAATGGATAACTTTGAGTACATTAAACTGAGAAGTTTTTGCACAACCAAACCCAATGCAACCAAAATCCGGAGGGATGTAGTAAATTGGGAAAAAATTTTTACAGCTAAGCTCGGGGATAAAGGCCTCATTTCTAGAATATATAGAGAACTGACCCAAATGTATAATCATACAAGTCATTCCCCAATTGATAAATGGTCAAAGGATATGAACAGGCAATTTTCAGAGGAAGAAATTAAAGCTATCTATAATCATATGAAAAAATGCTCTAAATCACTATTGGTTAGAGAGATGCAAATCAAAACAACTCTGAGGTACCACATCACACCTATAAGATTGGCAAACATGACAGAACAAGAAAATGATAAATGCTGGAGAGGATGTGGGAGAGTTGGAACACTAATTCATTGTTGGTGGAGCTGTGAGCGCATCCAACCATTCTGGAGAGCAATTTGGAACTATGCCCAAAGGGCTACAAAAATGTGCATACCCTTTGACCCAGCAATATCGCTACTAGGACTATATCCCCAAGAGATCATAAAAATGGGAAAGGGTCCCACATGTACAAAAATATTTATAGCAGCACTCTATGTAGTTGCCAAAAACTGGAAGTCAAGGGGATGTCCATCAATTGGGGAATGGCTGAATAAATTATGGTATATGAATGTAATGGAGTACTATTGTGCCATAAGAAATGATGAACAAGAAGACTTCAGAGAGGCCTGGAAGGACTTATATGACCTGATGCTGAGTGAAAGGAGCAGAACCAGGAGAACTTTATGCACAGCAACAACCACAGTGTGTGAGAGTTTTTTCTGGTAGACTTAGATTTTTGTAATAACACAAGAACTTCTGAAAAAAAAAAAAATCCCAATGGTGGACCTCAAGGCAAAATGCCTTCCACACTCAGAGAGAGAAATATGGAAGTCACTCACATAATGTAGCAGATCATGTTTGTGTATGTGTATCTGTTTGTGTATCATGTTCTGATTTGTTATACGGATTCTTTCATTTATCTTAGTCTGACTACATAGCATGACTATAGTGAAAATATACTCAATAGGAAAGTATTTGTAGAATCTATACAGAATTGTATGCAGTCGTGGGGAGGGAGGGAGGTAGTGGGGGGTGGGTGGGGAGGGATAAAATTGCAATTGTATGGCAGTGATTGTTAAACATTAAAAAAATAAAAAAAATTAACTTAAATGATTCCAAATCCTTTCCTTTCAAAACTCAACTGAAGTGTCACTTTCTCCATGACCCTTTCTTTCTCTACCAGTCTTCTCAGCAAAAAAGTAATCTCTCCTTCCTCAAATTTCCCTAGAGTAATTTGCGTGTATCCTGCCAATTCAACATTTACTAAACGTTTTCTATAGGCAAGAAATTATGTAATTTATGAGAATACAAATCAAACAAAATGAAATAATATAAGTTTGTCCTCCAACATTTCATTGAGTCTTGAAGAAGTCAAGAGGATGCCTAAAAATAAAACTCTAGAAATGTGTACCTTATTAAAAAAAGAACATGATATGTAATAAAAAGTGATGGATGGGAGAGATCAACTAGCTGGTATGAAAAAATTCAGGAAGATCAAGCATGGTGAGCAATATTCAAGTATAGACCCAAAATACAAAATATAAAATATAGACAGATGCAAAAACTGAAGAGATATTTACATTAGAGTATTCTACAGACCAGGTGGTAGAACAGATAGTGTACTGGGCCTGGAGCCAGGAAGATCTGAGTCCAAATCCTGCCTCATACATTTATTAGCTGTGAGACCCCAGACAAGTCATTTAACCTCTTTGTGCCTCAGTTTCATCATCTATAGAAAGAGGATATGACTAATGCCTATGTAACAGGGTAATTATGAAGATCAAATGACTTAAATTCTGCAAAGAACTTTGCAAGTTTTTGTTGAGTTATTTCAGTCATGTACATCTCTGTGACTCCCATTTGGGATTTTCTTGGCAAATATCCTGGAGTTGTTTACCATTTCATTCTGCAGGTCATTGTATAGATGAGGAAACTGAGGTGAATAAGGTTAAGTGACTTGCCTAGGATCACACAGCTAGTATCTATGGCTGGATTTGAACTTATGAGGACAAATCTTCCTGATTCCAAGTCCAGTGTTCTATCCACTGCTTCATCTAGCGGCCCCACAAATATTAAAGTACCATATAAATTCTAGCTATTCAATGATCAGTTTTGGAAATGGAATACAAACCCAGAATGGAAGAATGATAGACTGGTGTGGATGTGTGGGGAACTCCAGTTATCAAGAATTATACTTGAGTTCTCTTTTATTCTATTCAAAGCAGAGACAAACATTTCTTGACTTGCTTCAGTTAAAATTTAAAATTAATTTTCTTGATGTTCTTTGCTTCTACCTTGCTTAAATCCCATTTAAACCCCAATTATCCTTTATAACATTTTTTAAAGGAAGAAGAAAACACAAATCACCTAAATTGACCGACATGTAAAAAACTGTCAAGAGCTTCAATTTTTTATATCTGTGCCTCCTTTCTGAAAAAGGAAAGTCTGTTTTCTTCTTTGGGGAAGCATTCTTTATTGTCATTATTATTTTGTGCTTCCTGGTCTTTCCATTTAAATGTTTTTACTCATTGTATCTGTTCTTTATTTGGCTCTGCTAATTTCATTCAACATCAGCTTGTAAATCCTTCCATACTTTTCTATAACAATCATATTAATCATTTCTTATATTCATATGTTGCTGTTTAGCCATGTCATTTGTGTCCCACTCTTCATGACCCTGTGGACCGTATTGTCTGTGAGATTTTCTTGCCAAAGATACTGAAATGATTTGCCATTTTCTTGTCTGGTGACTTAAGGCAAACAGAGTTCAGTGGCTTGACCAAGTTATATAGCTAGTAAATATTTGCAACCAGATTTGAACACAGATCTTCCTGACTCCAGGTCTAGCACTCTATCTACTGAGCCATCTAACTATACCTTACATTCATATGCTTCAAGTTATTTATCTATTCCCCCATCATTGGATATATATTTAATTTCTAGTTCTTGGCTAACACAAAAATGGAGAGAAGGCAGCTGTTTAAGCTTGATTTTGCATCTGGTTTATCTGTCAAGAAGAATGATTTCCAGAGAAGAAAGGAAAGAACAAGAATGCATGGTAAGAAACTGAAATATAAGATGAGTAGAAAGATAATGCCAGCTGCCCTTTATACCAGACCCAGATGAATTGCCTCCCTCTGTACGTGATTAGTAAGTCATTTTCAGAGATCTTTGAAAGATTGGAGACCATGGAACATACTACAGGGTTGGAGAGGAAAAAATGTCCTAATTTTCATACAAGTTAAGAGGATGGTATTATAAACTATAGGCCAGTGAACTTGACTTTGACTCCTGGTTAATTATCTGGAAGCTTCAACTATTCAGAATATGCTTAAAAACTCTGAACAAAGACACAAAGGTTGTAAGCAGTGAAGGTCTATGGCCATAAGATCTATGCACTAAACATAAACCTTACACTCTCACAGAAAAACTCATCAGGCCCCCGGAATCAATTTAAATGTATTTTTGATGCAATTTAAATCACACTGGAAAAAGTGTTTCCCCATATGCCACAGATCACAAGTAAAAAGAAATACATGCAAGTGTGTACACATAGATATGAAGAGGATGAGAAAGAGAACTTTGACAGGCACATAGTTTACTTAGCCTAGGGATGAACAGACCTCTATATCTTCATAGACTCAGACAATATCATTACATAATAATGATTTCGAGTTATTGAAAAAAAAAGGAAAAAAAGAGATGAAATGATTCTCAGAACCCTCAGTTTAAGAAACCAGTGAGAGGTGCAGCGCGTTTTAGAAAGTTTTCTATCAAAAATAGTGAAAATGACCCTGCCTTCCCAAGTTTTGGCAGTTAAAGATTTATCTGAGATCTGAGGTGGAGGATGTGCCATTTTGTTGTTTTTGCTTGGATTATAGGTTGAGGTTAAATAATTCAAAATTTCCACTGTTTCCAAAAAAGGTCCCCATTTAAAGCTGAAAGCTGCTGAAGGCAATCAGGACTTTGTCCCAAACAAAGAGTCCAAACAATGAGGGTTCAGTCAATACTTGAACTCCTTCTGAAACAGACCAACGATAGAGTTTAGCACCTAAGTTAGTCAAAATAATTGGGCAACTAGGTGGCATAATGGATTGAGTGCTGGGTCTAAAGTCCGGAAAACTCATCATCTTGAGTTCAAATCTGACCTCAAGCTCTTCCTAGCTCTATTACCCTGAGTAAGTCATTTAACCCTGCTTGTCTCAGATACTTCATCTGTAAAATGAGCTAGAGGAAGAAATGACAAACCACTCCAGTATTTTTGCAAAGAAAACCCCAATCGTGGTCACAAAGAGTCAGACACAACTAAAATGACCAAAGAACAACAAGCCAGAATAATTAAATGAAGGACCACTCTTTGGTGGTCACTCAAAATAAAAGACTACACTTTTAACACCACCATGTCCCAAGCAGTAGCCTCATGGTTACTCAGACCCTTTGTCTTCATTCCCCCAATATACACACTTTTGAGCCCTCCCCAAATTAATCTGAGCCACCCCCAATTAATTTGAGCACTCCCCAAAATTAATATTTAAAATTCTGCCTCTCTAACCCCAAGTCTGAGGGAAAACAAATACAACATGTCATATGCTTTCATTTAAAACTGATTTTCTCAGTTTTAAAGCCATGCATTGGGAATAAACCAGGTACTTTTTGAACTCCTATAAACTCCTGCAGGCCACCAGGGCACTGTTCAGGAAGTTACCATTTTAGTTCTGTAACTGATTCCCTACCTAGATAATCAGTCCAGCATTTTCCCAGAGGGAAGGAGATGGTCCTCAGATTTCTCCTCCATGATACTTAGCCCAGTGATTTCTTATTATTTATTATTATTATTATTTCTTTAGTAATAATGACTATAAGAGAAGTTTGGGATATAAGGTGTGGAGAAAGTTTCTGGAAGAGGAGGAAATTTAAAGGCAGCACTCAAACCACAAAGGTAGCTCAAATGAAGGGAGAATATTAATGGGATAACTACATGTCAAGTTGATAGAAATCTTCACTACTAGTAGTGGTGTAGAAACTTATCTGAATCTGAAATCAGGAGACTTGGTTTTAAATTCTGGCTCTGGTACTTCCTGCCTGTGTACCCTTGGACAAAGCACTCAACCTCTCTGGGACTCTGAGACTTTTCCTCCATCCCCAAATCCTAATTCATTCTATGATCTCAAGACATATTATTTATTGTCATATTAAATGTCCTCTATGGTCCATGATGTTATTTTTTTTCAATAATTTCATTTAGACTGAATTCAGACTGAATAAAAAAGGTAGAGGAATTTATCATCATTAATATTTAAACAGTCATTGGTATAATTATAATGAATAATTTGATAGCAATAGTTTGTACAGGACTAAAGTTTACAAAGTAATTTCTTCATAATAACCTTATGAGATTGATTCAAAATTCCCATGCACATGATGTTTATTTTTCAAAGATAGCTTAATGGAATTAACCTTTGGTCTTGGGAATGACCAAATATGCTGCCACACACAAAAAATATTATCTAGGAAAACCAAGACGTGGGGGGAAAAACTGTAATGAGTCCACAAGAATGAGCCAAAGACCAAGGAATCCTCTTTCCTTCTGGGCAGGTGGACCATGAGTTAGAAATTGGTCTTCCTTTAGAATTTCTTTTTTTAAGGATCTGTTCATTATGAGAGTTGAGTTTTGGCAGAGTGGTGGATTCTCAGGTCAAAGAAAGTTCTTACTTTGAAAAGGAGTGGGCCTCAGATGCTTGATGTTTGCCTTCAGTTCCCCAGATGCTTATTTTTTATTGCTTCAATTTTCAAAATTATATAGTCATTAATAAGCTTGGTATAGCAGGATAGCACATGGTAAAATCTTCCAGGAGAAGATTTTTTCAGTCAAATCTTTTCAGTTCAAGACAAATAACAACAACCTCCAAAAGGGACCCTTTCTTCAATTTTAAGTTGCAATCTTTACCAAATTTAAACAATAATAGGTAAATTTCTACCAAATTATGTTTACATACATGATCTCATTTCATTATCTCCACAACTCTGTGGCATTGCTATTATTTTCCTCATTTTAGAGATGGAGAAACTGAATCTCAGGAAGGTTAGGCAACTCAATTATAGTTCCATGGCTAATTAATGATCTAGGGCAAACATAATACATATGTCAAGGTTCTCTTGACTCTAGGTCAGTTATCATGCTATCATACCATGCTACTGAGTTCCAAAAATATGAAAAGAGGCAGAATATAAACCATATTAGAGTCTAAGAAGAGTTTCTTCATCCATGCTTTTCTCTTGATGGTTGTCCAGGTTTCTTTATCCTTGGTTCAGAGAGTGACTTTCTACTAGCTGCCTTAAGGCACTTTTATAGTGGAATAGTCTCACTATTCAAAGATGTTTATCCCTTCTGTGTAACCTAAATTATGTTTTATACAATATCATTCCACTGCTCCTAATTGTGCCCCTTTCCTTCTACCAGACCACAATCATGCATTTCTATCTTTATTTTTATTAACCTTTCAGATAAATAAAGCACCATGCCTATCTGGCCTCAGAGATTCACTATCTGTGTAAACCTTGCAGAGCACTTAACCTCTGTCTGCATCAGTTTTCCTCCACTATATAATGGGAATAATCATAGCCTTTAGCTCCCAGAGTTTTTATGAAGAACAAATATATTGTTTGTAAAGCACTTAGCACAGTTCCTGGCTATTAATGAATGCTTTCTTTCACTTCTTCCATGCATAAGTGAAATGTTATATTTCTTCTCAGTCACCAAAGAGAGCTAAGAACATGGAAGTCCTTGATTGTCTTCTTTTGAGTAAGCTTTCTTCAATGACATCTGGGATTCTTTCTGGTGGCACTCCCTTCCATCCATCTTTATTCTTCAAGGTTCCTGGGCAAATAAAAACTTCAAACATCTAGTTTCCCAGCACAAACTTACTAGTGTGATGTAACAGGAGATCACTACCTCCAGCCTCCTACCAGTGTATTTTGATATGGATAAGCATGAAGGCATACTGAGAGAGACAACCAGAATAGCAAATGGGTCTCTGTTAAGACCACTGGAAAGAACTGGGGACATTTAATCTGGCGAAGGGGAGACTGGAAGGAAGGACATAAAAAGACATTTCCACATGCTTGAAAGAATTTCAGGAACAAGAGGAAATAGGCTCCTTTTTGTTTGGATTTAGAGTACAAAAAATAAATCATAATGGGTTAGAGCTGCAAAGAAGCAAATCAGGTCTTGATGGAAGGAGAAAACAAAATGGAAGGTAAAAACAAAACAAAACTTCCTAACAATCTGAATTTTCCAAAGCAGAATGTCTTGACTTGGGAGGTAGTAGTTTCTCCTACACTAGAGGTCTTTAAGAAGACTGTATAAATTACCTGTGTGTTATGTTAGAGAAGAAATTTGTTTTCGGACATGTCCATCAAAGGACCTTTTGAGTTCAAAAATCTGGGATGCCTTGGCACTACAAAGTAATAAATCAGGTTGTTTAGTATTATTATTAAGTATTATTAGTAGTATTCTATTAGGTAATCAGGACAAGTAATACTAGTTCAAATTAACTAGAGCCTAAACAATGATGGCTGCACTGAAGATGAATGTCTTCAGGCATGGAAAATTTAAATGCAAATGTCTCACTAATGGAACACTGTATATTTGTAGGTTACTGATACTGACACATCAGGGGTATAATCCATATTACCTTGGTTAGGTTAGAATAATGGACATCTTTTTATAGGTCTAACATGAATTCTAGAACTTTTGAGAGGCTTCATTGTCATTGTCATCAAAATGAATGACCTCTGTATTTGCTAAGGACATACGCAGGTAGAATCCAGGTGAGTGATTCCTTAATCATTGCATTTGATTACAAACATGTGATGTCCTATGTTCCCCAAGTGGTTCATGTCAACCCCAGAGAGAAGAGTTGTAGCTTCCACTTCACTAACAAGGTATTTGAATCTTGAAAATTCAGTTTCAGGGGCAGAGCCAAGATGGCAGAGTAGACACACATATGCTGGCTCTCCCCCCACAGCCCATAAAATACCTGTACAGAAGGACTCTCAACAAATTCTGGAGCAGCATAAGTGGAGAACAACAGAGTGGAGGAGATTTCCAGCCTACAATGACCTGAAAAGCCAACAGGAAAGGTCTGTTGCACCAGATGCAAAGTTGAGCCCAGCCCAGCCTTGGCTATGCAGCCTAGCTCTGGGAGGAGGATGCCTTGGGGGCAGAATCTCCAGTTGCAGTTGCAGTGTTTCGCAGATCCCTCAACCCAGAGGTGTCAAAGGTTAGTGAGAGAGTTTTTTCAGGGAGAAGGGCAAAGAGCCTTCCCATAGCTCCAGCCTCAGGCAGCTGCCACCTTGGAGGAACTGAGATCTTACAGATTCCCAAAGTAAACCCTATTCTTGACAAAGTACCCAAAAGTTAAGTAACTGGTTGGGAAAATGCCCAAAAAAGGGAAAAAAAATAAGACTATAAAAGGTTACTTTCTTGGTGATCAGATATCTTCTGCCATCCTAGGATGAGGTAGAACAATACTTACCATCAGGGAAAGAAATAAAAGTTAAGGCTTCTGTATCCCAAACATCCAAAATAAATATTCAATGGTCTCAGGCCATGAAAGAGCTCAGAATAGCAGGACAGGTACATGTCCTCTGGCCCAAACTTGGTTTCCTTGGGCTCATTCTCCCACTACCCCAACTCCAACACTTAAGTTTTCTCACTGGACACTTGCCTCCTTCCTTCTTCTGATGTCTTGGTCTCCCAGACTCACCATGTCTAGTCTTACTCCTGTTCCACTATAAGCATAGCCACCGGGGGACTCATGAGACATATGAACACTAGATCAAATGTCACCTCTGGAAGGCCTTTCTGAATCTTCCTAGATACTAGAATGTTTGTCTCTTAAGTTTAAATTCAATCTTCTCTGTATTTATCTTACAGGTACTTAATGTTTGTCTATCATTAGAATATGAGCTCCTTGAGAATAGGGACTGTTTCTATCTTTCTTTGTGACCCCAAAATTTTATTATAGTGCCTGACACACAGTAGGCATTTAGCTTAATAAAAGTTTTTTGGATTGACAGATTTCATTGGGGGAGTTAATATGAAACTACCACAAATCATTCTGTCTTTGATAGCTTAATTAGATGAAAAAAATCTCAATTAATCATAGACTTTAGACTGATTATGAAAAATCTTTAAAAGACATTGATGAAATAAAATGACATGAAAGAACAAGTCTATTCTAATCTGGGAGATTTTTGAGAGAAAGCAAAGTCAGTGTTACATTTTAGCTAAAACCTTAAACACAACTGTAGAAAGGGAGAAAATCCTTAGATTTAGCCTTGGATTAACACACACACACACACACACACACACACACACACACACACACACACGTTAGCTGGAGGTGGACATGGAGATGTGAGATTTTCAAAGATCTAGATGATCTTTTCTTCCCACCTTCCCATCGGTGTCCTAGCATTGTCCTCTAGTACAATCCTGGATAATGCCAGTGTCTATATCAATATTCATGGAGAGAATGGCTGCAGATTTATCATCCTTAAAGGGAACTTCTTGGCCCCTGACCCAGCCACAAATAGGAGAAAACGACTTCCAACACTCATAATCTATGAATTACCTCTTTATCTTCTGTGGTCTCTGTGCTTGAGTTCATTTTCCCTGAGTATACTCAGGAGAGAATGCATAACAAACTTTTAGGAGATGTTTTGTACAAGATATTCTTACTGTAAATACCCTTTTTTCAAAGCTATTTAACATGACTGACTTAGAGGATTTTAAACTGATATTTGAAGAAGAAGGTATATTACTGAGTACTGAAGCTGATGGCATTAGATTCACTTTCAACTTCTCACTAATACTCTTAATACTGTGAGTAAATAGTATAGCTAAGTTAAGAATATGATCCTCATGGTTTATGGGATTTATGAAAATATATTTAAAATAAACTTGCTTTTGTAAAGTAAATAATCCTTTTTAAAACTGAGATTGTCTGAATACTGGCTGTTATTTGGTTCTCTTAAATATGTTTCAAGAAGATTATTGTTGCAATCATGAGAGCTCAATAATCTTGAATAAGAAGTATATACTTAGTATAATCATGCAAAGTCATGTTTTCAAGAAATTAGATGTGTGTGAAGTGAGGTGCAGCTAACTGAGCATAGTAGATAGGTCACTGGGTTAGCAATCAGAGGAACTGAGTTCAAATCTGAACTCATCCACTTACAAATCAAATATAATGAGACTCCAATGCTATTGCCTTTCTTTGGCCAAGAAATTTGGTCTTTAAGAGCTGTCATTTCCTCATCAATAACATGGAGACAATAAGAGTGACACAACATACCCCAGCATTGTGAGGAATTCACTCTTCAGGCCTTAAAACCTGAGGGAAATATAAGTCAGTATTTAATAGATCTTGGCTGCCTTAAAGGAATGGCTGCATCATTGTTTGTTTGCTGTCTTGGAGCATGTACTGAGTGAGTACAGTTGTAAAATAAGACATAATGCAGAATCACAGAATTAAAAGCACATTCAACCAGAAGGTATGTATATCTATAAGTATGTGTGTTTTTATATACACACACATGTTGTCTGACTGACTGGAATGAAAAACTTTTCCCAGTGCAGTCCAGGATTATGTGTATATAAACAGAGTACATATGAGACAGAGAGAGAGAGAGAGAGAGAGAGAGAGAGAGAGAGAGAGAGAGAGAGAGAGAGAGAGAGAGAGAGAGAGAGTCAACTATTATTGATTGTGAGTAAGTGCTAGGCTTCTCCTTGGATAATGAAGATAAACATATATAATGTATATACTCTCAGTAAACATAAATATATACTACACACATATGTATATGTATGTATGGCTAGCTATCTAAATCTATATCAGATTTATATGCATATAACCATATATTTTATTGATGAGGAAAGGAAACTGATACCCAGAGAGGTCAAACTGTGTGATTAGTGTGTCTTAACTTCTCCCATGGAACCCCGTCATCTTCATATATGTATATATATATATATATATATACACATACATATATATATATGAAATCACACTCTGTAATGGCAGTTGTTATATGGACCTATGGTGGATTTTGGAATTTCAAATTTCCCTAGAGCCAGGTGTTTGTACATAGATTTGAGGAACTGTGAAATTGCCTTTGATCGATGTCATCTATGGACAGCTCCAAGATGAGCTGCCCTTGAGAATATTAGTCAATTTCTCCAAGAGCCCCCCAACATTTGGGATAAATTCAGGAGAAATGTTAAAATTGATAAGATCATATTTAAAAATTATTTTATTATTTAATTTAATTAATCTAATAAATTATTGATTTACTTTATTTAAACATCTTCCAATTACATGTAAAAAATTTACTATCATTTTTTAAAATTTTGAGCCCCAAATTATCTTCCTTCCTCCCATCCCTTCCTCCTCTTTGAGAAGAGAAGCAATTTGGTTGCATAGTGGATAAAGTGCTGAGCCTGGAGCAAGGAAGATACATTATCTTGAATTCAAATTGAGCCTCAGACATTAACTAGGTGTTCATTCCTGGGCAAATCACTTAACCTTTTTGTCTTATTTTCCTTCTCTATAAAGTGAGCTGGAGAAGGAAATGGCAAACTACTCCAGTATTTTTGCCAATAAAATCCCAAAGGGGGTCATCAAGAGTTAAACACAACTTAAATGTATCAACAACATGTTTTTCTTGCTTTATAAAATAATTCTTTAGGATTTTGATTAATATGAAATTAAATAAATAAACTAATTTATGTAAAATTATCACTGATTATATTGGTTGCACTACCTATGGGAAATTATCATTTCTCCAGTTGTTCAGATATTACTTTATTTATGTGAAGTATTTTGTAATCATGTTCATATAATCCCTGGGTTTATCTTGGCAGGTAGAGTACCAAGTATTATATATCATTTTGCAATTATTTTAAATGGAATTTCCTTTCCTATTACTGCTGGGATTTCTTGGTAGTCTATAGAAATGCTGATGATTTTATGGATTTATTTTATATCCTGCAACTTTGATAAATTTGTTCATTGCTTCAATTAGCTTTGTTTTCTTTTTAGTTGAGTCTCTAGTGTTCTTTAAGTATACCATCATTTCATTTGTGGAGTAGGTATTATTTCCTCGTTGCCTATTTTTATTCCTTCAATTTATTTTTTTTTTATCTTATTGCTATAGCTAGCATTTCAAATACAATATTGAATAATAGTAGTGATAATGACCATTCTTGTTTCACTTCTGATCTTATTGGGAAAGTTTCAAGTTTATTCCCATTACAAATAATACTTATTCTTGGTTTTAGATACTTACCATTTTAAGAAAAGAACCACTAATTCCTACACATTCTAGTGTTTTTAATCATAGGTTTTGCATTTTCTCAAGTGTTTTTTTCTGCATCATTTGAGATATTCATATGGCTTTTGTTGTTACTGTTATTGATATATGATGAATTATGCTGATTGTTTTCCTACTATTGAATCAGACATATTCTTGTTATAAATCCCACGTGGTAATAGTATATGATCTCTACAATATATTGTTGAAATTTCCTTGTTAGTAAAACTTTTACATTGACATTCATTAAGACAATTGACTTACAGTTTTCATTGTCTGATTTTATTTCTTGGTTTAGATATCAAAACCATATTTGTGTCAAAAAAAAGAATTTGGTAGAACTCCTTGCATATTTAAAAAATAATTTGTATAATATTGGGATTAATTGTCCCTTAAACATATGGTAGAAATCAATTGGAGATCCACCTGGTCCTAGGATGTTTTTTTCTTCTTCTTAAGCATCTTATTCATGACTGTTCAATTTCTTTTTCTAAAATAAAATTATTTAAGTATTATATTTTTAATTCTGTCAATTTAGGCACTTTATATTTTTTGTAAATATATTCCTCCATTTCTCTTAGATTATCAGTTTTACTGGCATATAATTGGGCAAAATAACTCTTAATATTTGTCTTAATTTTCTCTTCATTGGGGTTATACTCAACCTTTTCATTTTTCAAAGTATCAATATAGATTTCTTCTTTTAAATCAAATTAACCAATGCTTTACCTATTAAATTGTTTTTTTCCCATGAAATCATCTTGTAATTTTATTGCTTCAATTTTTTAACCTTCAATTTTAATAATCTTTCATTTTTTAAGATTTCCATTTTGGTATTTAATTGGAGATTGCAACTTGTACTTTTTCTAGTTTTTTTAGTTGCATGCCCAATTAATTGACCTATTCTTTCTCTATTTCACTGATGTAATCATTTAGAGACGTAAAATTTTCCCTAAACATTGTTTTGACTGCATCCCACAAGTTTTGGAACATTGTGTCATTGTTGCCATTCTCTTTAATGAAATTAGTGCATGTTTCTATGATTTATTCTTTAACACTCATTCTTTAGGATCAGAATACTTAGTTTCCAATTAATTTTAATCTATCTTTGCACTGCCATGTATTGAATGTAACTTTTATTGCATTACGATTTGAAAAAGATGAATTTAATATTTCTGCTTTTCTGCATTTGGTTGTGAGATTTTTAATGCCCAAATATTTGGTCAGTTTGTGTAAAGATGCCTTTCCAAACTGAGACAAAAAGGTAAGAAAGTATACTCCTTTCTATCTATCATATCTAACTTTACCAAGATTCTATTTATCTCTTTGTCTTCTTTCTTGTCTACTTTAAGGTCAGATTTATCTATATGTGAAAGGAGAAAGTTGAGGGAGTCTACAAATAGTTTTACTATTTCACTCTGCAATTGACTTAACTTTTCCTTTAAGTATTTGAACACTATACCATTTGGTGTGTGAATATGTGTGTGTGTGTGTGTGTGTATACACACGTGTGTATATATATACACACACACATATATATGTATATATATATGTTGTATTGATATTACTTTATTTTCTGTCTTCCTTTTAGCAAGATATAGTTTCCTTGCTTATCCTTTTGAAACAGGTATAATTTTGCTTTTTCTTTGTCTTGTTTCATGATTGCTATCCCTGAAGCTTTTACATAAGTGATGTACAAAGGAGTTTGCTCCAATCTCTTATTTTAACTCTGAGTGTCTCTCTCTGTTTCAGTTTTCTTTTAAACATCATATTGATAGATTCTGATTTCCAATTATTCTGCTATTCTCTTCCATTTTATCAGCTATTCCATTCACATTCCCAGTTATGATTACTCAATGTGCATTTTATTACATTCTATTTTATTTTCTTCTTCTTTCCCTCTTTCTCACTCCTATGTTTCCTCTATATTGTGTTTTGCTTTTGACCACCTCCTTCTTTAATTGGTCCTCCTTTATCCCATCCCCAACTTTCTCTTAACTCCTTTTCCTCCTACTTCCTGTTGGTTAAGATAGATTTCTGTCATAAATGGAGAGAGAGAGAGAAAAGAGAGAGAGAGAGAGAGAGAGAGAGAGAGAGAGAGAGAGAGAGAGAGAGAGAGAGTATTCTTCCCTCTTTGTACAAATTTAGACTGTTTCAAGCATTGTCTGTCCCCATCGCTGTGAAAAGATTTTTTTTCCTATGGAGACCTCAACTTCTCCTTCTCAGCACTGGATAAATCTAATCACAAAATTAACAAGAATGAAGTTAAGGTAAATAGCATTTTAGAAAAGTTAGATATGATAGACCTCTGGAGAAAACTGAAGGAGAAAAGAAAGTAATATATATTTTTTTTTCCAGTAGTTCATAGTACTTACACATACAAAAAAAAAACCCTAACAATGTATAGGGCATTAAAAACATTACAATCAAATTCAGAAAGGCAAATATTTTAAATGCATACTTTTCAGATCATAATGTAATAAAAAGCCATGGAAAGATAAATTAAAATGAATTGGAAACTAAATAACCTGCTCCTAAAGAATGAGTGGGTCAAACAACAAATCATAGAAAATATCAAAGAGAACAACAGTAATGAAACAGCATATCAAAATATATGGGAAGCAGCCAAAGCAGTTCTTAGGGGAAATTTTATATCTCTAAATGCTTACATGAATAAAATAGAAAAAGAGCATATCAGTGAATTGGGCATGCCACTGAAAAAACTAGAAAATGAACCAATTAAAAATCCTAATTAAATACCAAATTAGAAATTCTGAAAATCAAAGGAGAGATCAATAAAACTGAAATTAAGAAAATTAAATCTGAGTTTTTTATAATAAAATAATTAAATCTTTGGTTAATTTGATTTAAAAAAAGAAAGAAGAAAACCAAATTACCAGTATCAAAAATGAAAAGGGTAAATTCACCACCAATAAAGAGAAATTCAAAACAGTAATTAGGAACTATTTTACCCAACATTATACCAATACATCTGACAATCTGAGTGAAATGGATGAATATTTACAAAATATAAATAGCCCAGATTAACGGAAGAGGAAATAAAATACTTTCTATTTTAGAAAAAGAAATTGAACAAGACATCAGTGAACTCCCTAAGAAAAAATCTCCAGTGTCAGATGACTTCATAAGTTAATTTTGCTAAATATTTAAAGAACAATTAATTCCAATACCATATAAAGCATTTGGAAAATCATAAGTGAAGAAAAAGTGCTATCAAATTCCTTTTATGATACAAATATGGTGTGGATATCTAACCAGAAAGAGCCAACAGAGAGAAAGAAAATTATAGACCAATTTCCCTAATGAATATTGATGCAAAATTTTAAAATAAATATGATCAAATAGATGATAGCACTTTATCCTGAGAATAATATATTATGACCAGATGGGATTTATTCCAGGAATGAAGGGCTGGTTCAATATGAGGAAAATTATAAGCATAATTTGCCATATCAATTATCTCAATAGATGCAGAACAAGCTTTTGACAAAAAACAGCATCCATTCCTAGTAAAAACATTAGACTGAATAGGAATAAATGGAGCTTACCTTAAAATAATAACTAATATTTATCTATCATCAAGAATTATATGTAAAAGGGATAAGTCAGAAGCTTTCTCAGTAAGTTCAGTGATGAAACAAGGATGACAACTATTATCACTGCTTTTCAACTTTGTACCAGAATAGCTTTAGCAAAAAGAGAAGAAAAAGAAATTGAAGGAATTAGAATAGACAAGTAAACAAAACTATCATTCTGCAGATGATATGATGGTATTCTTAGACAATCCTAGAGAATCAACGAAAAAAGCTAAATAATTAACAACATTAGGAAAGTTGCAGGATCTAAAGTAAATCCACATCAATCATCAGCATATATGTAATATATATGTGTATATATATATATATTTCAATAAATCCCAGCAAGAAGAGATAGAAAGAGAAGTTCCATTTAAAATAATTGTAGACAATATAAAACATTTGGGACTCAGCTTCCAAGTGAAACCCAGAAACTAAATGAACGAACCACAAAACGTTTTTCACACAAATAAAGTCAGACCCAAATAATTCGGAAAAAAGTCAGTTGCTTATGAGTAGAGTTAAAATAATAAAATGACAATTGCACTTAAATTAATTTATTTATTCATTTCCATACCAATCAAACTACCAAAAATATTTCATAGAGCTATAAAAATAATAAAAAAACTCATCTGAAAGAACAAAAGGTCAAGAATATGAAGGGAATTAAAGCGGCAATTATTAAAACTATTTTGATATCAAAACTGACTGAGAAATAGTGGCAGATCAGTGGAACAGTTTTGATATACCAGAATAAGGCACTGTAGTAGTAAATGCAGCAAATGACTAAAGTAATCTACTCTTTGATAAACCTAAGAACTCCAGTTTCTGGGATAAGAACTCACTATTTGATAAAAAACTGTTGGGAAAACCCGAAAGTAGTGTGGCAGAAACTAGGCATAGACCAAGTTAAGGACAAAATGAGTATATGACTTAGTTATAAAGGGTGATACCATAAACAAATTAGGATAAGAAAGAATAGTTTGCCTGTCAGATCTATGGAGAAAGGAAGAATGTATGACCAAACAAGAGATAGAGAACACCATGAAATGCAAAATGAATAATCTTGACTGCATCAGATTAAAAGGTTTTTTGTGCAAAGAAAACCAATGAAACCAAGATTAGAAGGAAAGCAGAAAACTGAAACTTTTTTTACAGATAGTGTTCCTGATAAAGACCTAATTTCTCAAATATATAGAGAACTGAGTCAAATTTATAAGAATATAAAACATTCTCCAAATGACAAAAGGTCAAAAGATATGAACAGGTATTTTTAAGATGAAGAAATTAAAGCTATTATCATATGAAAAAAGTTCCAAATCATTATTGATTAAAGAAATGCTATTTAAAACCACTTTGAGGTACCACCTCATACCTATCCAATTGCCTAATATGACAGAAAAGGAAAGTGATAAAAGTTGGAGAAGATGTAGGAAAATTGGAACACTAAGGCACTGTTGCTGGACTTGTCAACTCATACAACCATTCTGGAGACAAATTTGGAACTACACCCAAAGGTCTATAAAATTATGCATATCTTTAGATTCAGCAATAGTACTACTTGTTCTGTATCCCAACAAGATCACAAAAAGGCAGAAAGATCCACACATACCAAAAATGTTTATAACAACTCTTTTTGTGGAGCAAAGAATTGGAAACTGAGGGGGTTCTCATCAATGGGGGAATGGTTGAACAAGTTGTGCAATATGAATGCAATGGAATACTATTGTGCTACAAGAAATGATAAACAGGTAGATTTCAGAAAAACCTGAAAGACTTACATGAAATGATGCTGAATGTAGTGAGCAGAACCAGCAAAACATTGTGCACAGTAACAGCAACACTGTCCAATGATCAATAATGATAGGCTTAGCTCTTCTCAGAAATACAATGTTCCAAGACAATTTTAAGAGTGATGATGGAAAATGTTATCCACATTCAGAGAACAAACTGTGGAGTCTGAATGCAGATCAAAGCATACAATTTTCCCTTTTTTTTCTTTTTTATAATCCCTTCCCTTTGTTCTGATTCTTTTTCATAACATGAGTTATGTGGAAATATGTTTAATATGATTCTATATGTGTACAATCAGTGTCTCCCATAGGGAGTAGGGGAGGGAGGGAGAAAAATATGAAACTCAAAATCTTATAAAATGCATGTTGAAAGCTATCTCTACATATGATTCAAAATAATGCAAGTGGAAGAAAAAAAGCCCTTCCTTGAACATCTCTTTAATATGATATAATCCCTGCCATACACCTCCCCCCCACCCAAGGGCAGTCTTCTTTTTTTGCTTATCTAGTCTTTCTTTATATTTTCCCAACAAAACTGACTTATTCCTACACTCTCTTTATATCTAGAGTCCTTCAGACTGCCTTAATAATGACAAAGGCCTTAGAAGACACAGGCATCATTTTCTCATATAGATAGGTACACAGTGTAACTTACTGAATCCAATGTGTTTTCTTTCATGTTTATCTCTTTATCCTTCTCTTCATAAAAGTCAGATTTACTGTTCGGCTCTCGTCTCTTCAAGTAATGCTTGAAAATACTCAATTTCATTACATGACCTTTTTATCCCTCAAAGAATTATATTCAAAATATTACTGGGTAGGTTATTCTTGGGTGTAATCCCAGCTCTTTGGTCTTCTACAATATCATATTCCAAGCCCTTCACTCCTTTAATCTCCTACTGCTAAATACTGTGTGATTCTGAGTGTGGCTCCACAGTATATGAATGGTTTCTTCTGCCTGCTTGAAGTATTTTCTTTCTGACCTGGAAGCTGTGGAATGTGGTAATAATATTCCCAGGAGTTTTCATTTTGGGTTACCTTTTAGATGGTGATAAGTGGATTCTTTCCATTTTTATTTTACCCTCTAGTTCTAGCATATCCTGGTCATTGTGCTTGATAGTACTTTAAATGTGGTGTCTAGGTTCTTTCTTTGATTGCAGCTTTCAGGTAATCTCATAATTCTTAAATTATCCCTCCTTGATCTATTTGCCAAGTCAGACGTTTTTCCAATGGCAGATTTCACATTTTCTTCTAGTTTTCATCTCTGACTTTGTTTTGTTTCTTGATATCTCATGGAGTCACTAACTTCCAGTCTCCCAATTCTAACTTTAAGCTATTAATTTCTTCAATGAGTTATTATACCTCTTTTTCCTCCATTTGTTGGATTCTGATTTTTAAGGAGTTATTTTCATCAGTGAATTTTTGAACCTCTTTTTCCATTTGGACAATTCTGTTTTTTAAGGTATTGTTTTCTTCAGTTTTTGTGTAACTTTTGTCTTTTCTGTTGTTGAGTAATTTTATTCATGTCCAACTCTTCATGACCCTATTTGGAGTTGTTTTGACAGACATTGAAGTGGTTTGCCATTTCCTTCTCCAGCTCATTTTACAGAAGAAGAACTGAGAAAAACAGAGATGTGACTTGCCAAGGGTCAAGCAACTAGTAAGTGTTTGAGACTAGATTTGAATTCAGGAAGATTAATTTTCCTTTCTTCAGGCCTGGCATTCTATCCTATGTGCCATATAATTGCTCCAAGCTTTTACAAAGCTGTTTATTGTCTTTTGTTAATTTTCTTCATTGCTTTTATTTCTTTATGGAATCTTTCCTCTACCATTCTTGATTTTGAAAATAATTTTAGCTCTTCCATTGTGCTTGTGGGGATTGTGTACTCATTGTGTATTCATTTTTTTTCCCTTTGAGGTTTTGTTTAGAGCTGTTTTGACTTCATTGTCTTCTTCTGAGTTTATGTTGGGATCTTCCTTGTCACTACAGTAACATTTTATCATCAAGGATTTTTTGTTGTTGTTTGCTATTTTTTCTACTTTATTTCTTAGGTTTGAATTTTACTTTAATGTTGGTCTCTGTTCCTGGCTTGAGGGTGGGGAATTCCCTCTCAAACTTTAGGCTTTTTCATGCTGTTGTTTTCAGAGCTAGTTCTGGGAGTTTAAAAGTTTCCAGTACTTCTAAGTTGGTGTGATCTTGAGAGAGGTGTGATTACTGTTTTCCTGGTCTCCATTCTTGTCCTTACCCAGAAAGGGCCCTCGATCCCTCCATAAGATCTGCTAACAGCATGAAGAAAATGAACACCTGGTGGCTTGGAAGGGTTCAACGGTAAATCAGAGCTATGAATGTTGCAAACCACTCAATAGGCTACAATTTTATATGTCTCCAAACTCTTTTTATGTCCTTTTGGAGGCCATGGAAATATTATGTTCCAATAAGATGTCATGATGTTACTAGTCTGGATGTCTGCATCCCTTGAAGAAAAGAAGTTCTTTATAATTTGCATGACATTATCTCCTGTTGAAGTATTAGAGCTAGGGGAACTTAAGAAATCCCACTTGGGAAGCTAGTTCACTTAAAAATATAGCAATGCGATAGTGTTCTGTTTGTGCCAGGCTGTGTTGAGCATAGTTAAAGTCAACAGAAAGAAGGATCAAGAGAAACATAGTTAAAAATTATCGTCATAAAAGTGAATTAGCTAGGAGAAGTATCACATTATCTGCAGAGCTGGGCCTTGTATGGTAAATACTTTATCACTCATTCTATTCCCTTCATTCTTTTTTCATCATCTTTATCATCTATGAGAGAGAAAGCACAATAAAAATGCTATTTTTGAAGTAATCTCAGAAGCCATATGCAGGTAATAGGAGAGTGTAAAAGTTATTATGGCTAACTCAAACCTGGGTGTGAACACTTATCTTTTGTCTTTGGCTTTAGAGACATATTGAACCTAACTGGACCATTTATACCTATAAATGAGTTACAATGGGACATCTCTGGCTGTATGGAAAATTCATGTTACCTAATCATGTTAAGATAACAGGAGTATCTATATCACCCACTACCCCTGTTCTTTCATCAGATGTCTACCTTGATTCCAACCATGGCCTAGACAAGAACAAGATTAATTGTATAGCCCTAGAATTTCAAAGCTGTATACAATCTCAATAGCCATCTGCTCCAACTCATGCCTGAAAAAGAGTCCCCATACAACAATCACAGGAAGTCGTCATCTTTTGCTTAAAGATCTACAGTGAGTGGGTACCAACCATGTACTCAAACAGACCAATCCAAGTTTAGACAACTCTCAATATTAGCAGTCATAAACCCCAATATGCCTCCCTGAAAATTACATTTCTTGCTCCAGTTTCTGCCCTTTGCGGTCAAATAGAGCAAGCTTATCCCTTTCTCTCACGACAGCTTTGCAAGTACTTGAGAAGTTTTCTTTCATGATAACCTCTTCCCTTAATCCTTCTCTAGGCCAATAATAATGGTTATTGCCATTTCTATAGTATTATAAGATAGAGAAAAAACCCCTTAATCCCTCTCACTGTCTCTGTCTCTCTCTCCACATACACACACATACACATATATCTAGATATATCTTTATAAATCTGCGAGTCTATGTATCTATATATATATATGTATGCATGTATGTATGTATGCATCTATTGCTTTCCATACCTTAAATTATATGCATGTGTGCATGTATATATACACACATATGTATGTGTATACATATCTGCTTGTAATTTCTTCTGAAACTCACAACCTATTAAGTTGAAAGACATAAGCAACTTGCTCATAGTCACACAGATTATAATTGAGTCAGGATTGGAATTTGGATCTTCCTGACCACAAGTCCAGAGCTTTCTCAATGAACAACAACAACAACAACAAAAAAAAAACAAAAAAAAACCCCAAGCATTAATTAAGCGCTTGCCATGTGCCAAACACTATTGGGGATTTAAACTTCTGGAAATTTAAGAAGAGGCAAATAAGTATGATCTCATGGGGAGGGGAGAAAACACGCAAACATAAATCTTCAAAGCAAACTATATATAGGATAAACCATGATGCCCCTCTAACTGTTATAGATCGTGATACATTTCCTACCAATTCCATGTCATTATGTCTTCTTTATATGGCCTCAGAATATTAGAGAAGGGTGTTATTGATGTGAGCATTACACTTTATTCCATTTCTTTCCTTTGGTTTTATTTTTGTGAAGATGGTGCATACGATTTAATTATGCATATGATGCAATGTGGTACCATGATCACTACTCTATCAATGAAAAAGATTTTGATATAAAGATGGAAATTCTCCTCTCCTTTCCAGTGCCAGTCAATATGGTTGTCCCATCTGGGCTTTAATAGACTGTCTTTGTTTTCACAGGACCTTTGCAGAGTTAGAAGGGACCTCAGTTGTCATTTAGTCCAACCCGTGCCTGATTCTCCTGATGCAAGGGGGCCCATATGACTTTTCTACTCATTCTGTTGCCATGTCCTAAAATTTTCAATTACCCTAAAGAGATATTCATTTGCTCTGGCGATATAATACTGCTTCTATGGTGGCATGGTAGACCAAGATATGAACTTATAAGAGGACAACAATGTGAAAACCAGTACAAGGGAAACCTCAACAAAAATGCTAAATGAACCTAAGGCAGGCAAGAATTCCTTGAAGAGTTAAATAAAGAGATGAGTGGTAGAAGAAAAATTCTAAAAAGAAATAAATGAAATGCAAGGAAGTTTTGAAAAGAAAATTAACAACTTGATAAGAGAGTCCCAAAAAATTACTGAAAAAATACCTTAAAAAACAGAATTGGCTAAATGAAAAAAAAAAGAGGTATGGAAAGCTTGCTGAAGAAAATATTTCCTTAAAATAGAATTGGGCAAGTGGGAATGAATGAATCTGTAAGATTTCAAGAAAAAAATAAAATAAAGTCAAACTAAATAAAAATAGAATAAATGTTAAATATGTCGTTGGAAAAATAACTGAACTGGAAAATTGAGGAGAGATAATTTAAGAATTATTAGACTACCTGGAGGGCATCATCAAAGGAAGAGCCTAGATATATATTTCAAGAAATTCAAAAATTATCAGGGTAGAAAACCACACTGGTAACTTAGATCCAGAGGGTAAATAGACTTTGAAATGAATCCACTGATGTCTTTCAGGAATGTTATCACCAAATTCCAAATCTCTCAGGTCAAGGAGAAAACATTGCAAGAAAACAAAAAAAAATTCAAATGTTGAAGTGCCACAGTCATGATCACATAAGATGTAGCAGCTTCCATGGGACAGGAGTGGAGGGGCTGGGATATGTTATTCAGGATGATAAAAGATCTAGGATCACAACCATAGATAATCTACCCAGCAAAACTGAATATCATCCTTCAGGTGAAAAAAATTGATATTTAATTAAAAAGAGGACTTCCAAGCATTTCTGATGAAAATACCAGTGTTGAATAGAAAACAGGACATTCAAACAGAAGACTCTGGAGAAGCATATAAAGGCAAAATTGTTGATCAGTCTTTTCAGTTACGCCCAACTATTTGTGACCATATTTGTGGTTTTCTTGGTAAAGATACTGGAGTTGTTTCCTATTTCCTTCTCCAGTTCATTTTATAAAAGAGGAACTGAAGCAAAGAAGGTTAAACAACTTGACCAGGGTCACATATCTAGTAAGAGTCTGAGGCCAGATTTGAACTCAGGGGGATGAGTCTTCTTGGCCCTAGGCCTGGTACTGTATGAAGAATAATCACAAGGAACTCAATAAGCTAAACTGTTTACATTGCTTTATGGGAAGATAATACTTGTAACTCCTAAGCACTTCATAATTATCAAGGCAGTTACAATTAATCTACATAAATAAAAGGCATGGGTGTCAGTTAATTATGTTAGGATGATCTCTAAAAAATGATGTAGAGGTAGAAAAATGCACTGGGAGAAGGGAGAGATAGAATGAGAATTTTTTTTCATAAAAACGGGCATGTAAGGAAAAGTTTTTATAGTGGAGGGGAAAATGGGTTTCAAGGCAATGCTTGAACCTCATTTTCATTGGAATTGGTTCAAAGAAGAAAGAATATGTATGTGTGTATTACACACATGTTTATATACACATATATACTTACACGCATACATATGTATGTATGTATGTGCATATATATATATTATATATGTGTTTCAGTTGGGTATAGCAATCTGTTTTACTCAAGGGAAACCGAAGGTGAAAGAATAAGAGATTTGTGGGTTGACAAAAGGGAGAGCAGATGAAAGAAGGCAATAATAAGAAGTAAAGGAAACTTTTGAGGGAAGACAGGATAAAATAAAGAGTGAGAAGGAAAAGAAAATAACGTAGGAAGGAAATAAACAGTTGGTAACCACAATTGTGAATGTGAATGCGAAGAGACCAACCAAAAAATGAGCAGATAGCAAAATGGATTAGAAACCAGAATTAAACATTATGTTATGTACAAGAAACACACAAATTTTAAATAAATACCTGGAGTAGAATCTATTTTGATTCAGCTGAGGTAAAAGAGGTAGGTCTAGTAATAATAATTCCATACAAAGCAAAAGCAAAAGAAGACTTCATTAAAAGAGATACATTGAAAGGATGCTTATCATTTGGGGAATGGCTAAAGAAGTAGTGACATATGATTGTGATGGAGTACTATTGTACTATAAGAAACAATAAAGGGTGGTTTAAAAAAATGGCAAGACCTTTATGAACTCATACAAAGTCAAGTGGGAACTGGGAGATTATTACACACAGTAACAGCAGAGTTGCATTGATGATCAACTGTGACTTCTCTGATTAATACAACAATCTGGGACATTTCCAAAGAACTCATGATGAAGAAGATGTTATCCATAGAATAGATGAACTCTGAGTACAAATTCAGGTTTAATTTTCTCAGTTTGTTAAATTTTTTGCAGTATAGCTAATAAGTGAATGTGTTTTGCATGGTTTCACATGTATAATTGGTATCGTATTCTTGGCCTTTTAAGCGGGTGTGGGAAATGTGAAAAATTGGAGAGATCTGGAATTCAAAATTTTAAAAAAGAACACATATGCATGTGCATATACAAGTATAGGTATATATGTATGTGTGTATATATATACATGTACATACATACACACATATATATGTGCAAGTATAGCTTGTCACTATTGACTTAACTTCCTTTGTTGGGATGGTGTACAGTGGCCATTTCAGATAAGGGTAATGCTGAGTTTTGTGCGTTCTTCTTCTGGGATAAATTCTAATCCCACAAAGTCCTATTAAGAAAAGGCATAATTAAATGTTTCCAATTTAAGTGCAATCCAGCATTATTTTTTAAAACATATTCACTAAAGCAATTTGAAACTTGGAGGATATTGAGAATGTCTAAATATTATCAGAGCCTCTGAGAGTTGGAGCCCAAGTACCTTTCCTTCTCTCCTCCATTTATTCTCTGTTGAGGGCCCAATAGGAGATTATATTCAGAGCTCTAGCTGGGAGAAGGAAGCATTAAAAAGCAAACAAGGCATCTAAAAATATGTGACTTTGTTTCTGCTTCTGAAAAACCAGGCTCCTTTTCAGCTCTTCAAAACAAAGATGCCCAAGACTTTACCCTTCAGTTTAAGTGGTCTTTTCTGACCTACTTATTTATCAATTGCTAATCATTCTTAGTCTTTAGCCCTCATCCAACTCTAGAGTTCTCCTTTTAAGTTTTGGTATTCCCATTTGTGTGGGTCCAAACGATTCTCTGGTCAACTTTCCCATTTGGATGACTAGAACAGTTACTATATTCACAATTATAGCTGATTCATTATGCCCTGCTATAGCCTGAGCTTAATAATACTTCCTGCTTCTCATTGCATGGTATAGAATTTCCAAAATAAGGCATAGTTACATAGTAGTTAAAGTTGCAGGAGAAAGGTAAAATACATTGGCTTAAGCAGGGATTGTAGGACAGAAACGTTGCTTTTAAAATTACAAGGTGCTAAGCCATTTTCTAATCCTGTTCCCTGTCCAAACTGCTGACTCACACCAAAGCCAACACAGAGAACTGCTGGAGAGATTACAAACTATGCCATTGACTAACAACCTCTTGTGTCAGGAAATTTCCTTTTGTCTCTAACCTATCTCACTTGTGCTTCATTGAATGTCAGGATATGGTTTCAAGTAGAATGGATCAAAAGGTAGCAAATTTAGATCTAGAAGGTACCTAAGGGATCATCTAGTTCAATTTCCTTATTCTATAGATATGGAAATGGAGACTCAAAGAGTGGAAATGATTTGACTATGGGCATATACATAAGAAGCAGTTAGATAACAGTGGATAGAGTCCTAGATCTAAAGTCAGGAAAATTTGAGTTCAAATCTCGCCTCAGACACTAGCTTTGTGACTCTGGGCAAATTAATTGCTGTCTGCCTCTGTTTTCTCAATTGTAAAATGATGATTATAATAGAACCTGCATCCTAGTATTGTGATAAGAATCAGATGAGTTAATGTTTGTAAAGGTTTGTAAATTTTAAGCCTGTATTAGCCTTAAAGGTCAGTTAATGTTATTTTTTTTAAATAATTGTGATAATTAGCTAAGCAGGTACTGGAACTCAAGTCCTCTGCCTCCAAATCTAAATATCTAAATTGGGCTTTTTTGACTTCAACAAGAGACTTCAGTGGTGCATATTTGTTTTCACACATGTGGAAATTTTAATTGGTTCTCTTTGGATCTGGAGTAGACAAATATTCATGAATGGATGTATAGGCAAGTAAGTTTGTTTGTTTGTTTTTTGTTTTTTGTTTTGTTTTTTTTTTACTTCTTCAATGAAAGACTTCCTACCAATTGGTTTTGTCTGAAGGTGAAATGGGTATTCTATAATATCATCAGTACTTCATCATTAAAGGTCTTCAAGCCAAAACTTAATGATTTATACTTTTTGAGCCCATGTTGTATGTAGGGACCAGAATACGTAGATTGCACGATCCCTCCCAATTTAGGACATTCTACGAGTCTTTGGACAGCTTTGGATAAGTCTTGTTCTGGATTGCATAGAAAAGAAACATTCCTATACTACTTTAACTTAACTATGGAGTTCATATTTTTGTTTTGGATTATACCTAAGAATTTAATCTAGGAAGGTCCTGGAGAGTTACTTCCTCAATTAATGCAAATTTGGATCTGCTTTGCAGCTAGTTTATAATTTTAGCAAGTTGCATGGAGAACAGAGAGATTAACTAATTTGCCTAAAGTCACAAGTCAGTTTGTTTCAAGCGTGAGATTTGAACCTGGATTACATTCTCTTTTAAAAAAAAATGTTTATCTGCCAAGCCACAGTTCCTCTTTTATAATTAATTAGTGAAATAGAAGCCACCAGTTTTGGAGTAGTTCTCGTAAGGTAGGCATTCAAGTAAACTCTACCTGGAAGGGTAAGTAAATGTTTATTAACTGGCTGTTGCTACTGTCATAAATCAGTCTCAAAATCTTAAAAAAAATAATTTGGAATTATGTGGGAAAGTCACTATTTTTTCCCTTTAAACTGATCCCATAAATTCAAATACTGCAAGGAGATCAAAGATAGAAAAATATATGTGTATGTATATATGTGTATGTGTATATTCCATTATTCCATTTTTGGTCTAGATTCTGTTAGAAACATTTTGTGAAAATCAACATACCTGGTTTCATGTCTATCTCTGAAACAAAATGGCCATATGTTTTGAGATAATCACCCATTATTTCAGTGCTATAGTCAACTCTCAAAGTTGTAGAACAGTTATAAAGTATTCGCTAGTAGAAGAAGTAACTACCATTGAACATCCCTACACTGTCAAAATTTCATGTTAGGGCTTTAAAAAATATTGACAGCCATTTTATGGTAACAACTAACAAACCAAAACTGGAAACAAAGCAAATGTCTGTCAAGAGAAGAATGGCTAAGTGAACTGTGTTGTGTAAATGTATTTAAATATTATTTTGCTGTGAGAAAGTGCAAATATAAAGAATTTAGAGAGACAACAAAAGACTTTTATGAACTGATGCAGAGTGAAAAATACCAGATCAAGAGGATAATATATACAAGGACTATAGTAATTTTAATTAAAATAACACAAAAAAGTCACTGCTGTCTTATTAAAGACCAATATTGCTTCCAGAACACAGATTATCAGGCCTGCTTCTCTATGTTCAGTATGGAGGCAGTAGAATACAAATCAGCTCTATTGCAATAACTGTCAGATGGTGCTGTATTTCAAACTCTGGTGTGCTTTACTTTTTCTTTTTCTGAATCAGAAGGGAGGGTCATATGAAGGAACAATTATTAGGAAATAAGAGTGGTCTAAAAACAACAATAAATAGCTTCCAGAAGACACAGATATAAAAGAAATAGAAGCCTTAGACTTTACTTCATGACTCTTAGGGTTTCTGTCATTTTCTGGTCCTGAGAATCGAAGTTATACTTATAACCACAGTTCAGGAAGTCAGCCCCATGCAGAATGGCAGGCTCTGTGTGGATTATGGGTCTTATGGCTAACATTTTTTCTAATATCTAGGAGAACAAGGGTAGTTAGGGACTTATAGACCTCACCCACTCATGGATGTACTAGTCTTCAATCTTAAAAAAAAAATAAGCATGCTTCATCTGTGAGTTCATCAATCATTCTAGATGACTCTGTATTCCTGTGCCCCACCTTTTTTCCTCTCCAAGAGAATGGACCAACTTGATCTGTAGATTCATAAAATTATTCTAAATGTAATTATTCCGAAGAAGTAAGTCAATAATGTTTTGAGCAATGGCCGCTTTGGGAGGGTAAGTGTATATTCTACTAAGGTGAGTATTTCAATGAATGGATAAATGAATGACTCAGAGCATTTACTAAGTAGTTACTATCTTGGCACTGTATGAGCTGTTGCAGATACAGATGTAAGAGAAAGATGTTCATCTCCCTCAAGGTACTCACATTTTATTAGAAGAAGACCATGCATATAAGGAAGAGGTGATCAGGAAAAAATGTCTTGGTTTGGGGCACCACAGGATTGTGAGTATAGCCATAGGGTAGTCCATTGACAGCTGAAGTTTTATTTGATCATAATGCCCAAATTAAGAGATAGAAAGGATAGAGAAATGTTACGTTATCTTCATTAAAATCTGCCTCTAAGATTCATGACCACTTTTATAAGAGAAGTTGAGGAAGAAGTACAAGTTTCCTCGCTCTACCAGGCACATTTATCTTAGCAAGTATTGCAGGGGTCAGGACCATTCTAGAAGCATTGCAGTGATGCTCCTACTCTTTCCTTACCTTTGCGAAAGGGTTGAAAAGGGTTGAAAGAGCAGAGTATTTGGAGTTGAGAGACTTGATAAGTCTGGAATCCTGGCTGTAACACTTATTAACTATATGACATTGGTCAAGTTCCTCTGCTCCTCATAACTTACAACCTCTTTTGTAAGACAGTCCTTTACATTATATTATATTGTAGTGTAGTGTAGTGTATCATATTGTATCATATCGTATCATATCATGTTATGTTATGCTATATTATATATATATTATTAATAATTTGTTATCTTATCTTATATGCTATATATAATAAATTATAAATAAAATATATATAATATAATGTGATATAACAACACAAGACAACACAACATAATATAACAAATATAATAGAACATAACATAATATAAATATATATATATATATTATAATAATGGCCCTTTCACTCCCTTCCTCCCTGAGTTGTTGTGAGGATCAAATTATCTCATATACGTAAAGAGATTTGCAAACCTTTGGGTTGAATCACAATGTGCATTATAATTATTTGAGGAGGGTTTTTATTGAAGATTCTTTGTTGACTTTCTTCATCTATCAAATTCACCACTTTCTCATTTCTCAGCTTTTTCTTTGCTTTGGTGGACAAAACTCAGTGCTCCAAGTGTGGGCAGCTAAGCAGTGCCTACACACACACACAGAGACACACACGCAGACACACACACATAGACACACACACACACACATAGACACACACACACATTTTAGAGAATAATTTTTTCAATGGGAAACCCAAATCCCCACATTTTGCTTTCTCAGCATTGCTGTCCCAAGTGGCTGAGGTCTGAGCAGTCCAATTCCCCTCTTTTCAAGAAGAACAACAGTGTAAATTCTAATGACAACCAGATTTTAAAATGGCCAAGGTTCAGCTGTGAGTAGGAGTACTGCTTGGGAAGTCTGGAAGATTCCTCTGAATCATACATATTTTCAATTCCATTGTTATGTGGCTGAAGAGGAGTTTTTGTGTCCCAGGAAATAGTTTCACAATGGCTAATTGAACATCAGTTTTTGGGTGGGGTTCATGCAATGGTATTAGAAAGCAAAATGGTGACTAGTACTCATAGAGAACACCTTCAAAGAGAAAACGAAGAAAAAGAAAAGAAGGAAGAAGAAAGTTGTTTAAGAATAATGAATCCTTTGGACATCAAATATTATCAGAATCAAGGAGCAAAATAGAGCCAAACAAATGTATTTGAATGTCATTTGAGTATTTAGCATTTAAGAATAATACATTTTCCAGCAGGGTTTCGATAACAAAACTTTCTCTGATCCAAAAGAATGAGGAACAAATTGCAAAGAGGAAAATTGATTCTTGTAAGTCAGGGGACTTAAAAAAAAAGAGAAACAAGAGTCAGATAAGTCCAAATGTTAGATGGACTTTCTCTGGGAGTCCTGGTTTCCTAATGGCTGCTCAGGTCTTTAAAGCTGGATGACCATATTTTAGGTAAACTATATAAGGAATTCTCCTTCAAGTGCAAATGAACTAAAAGAATGAACTTGCTTTGCAAGTAGGGATTGTTTTATTCATTGTTGGTATATTCCTAGTGCCTCACAGTGCCTGCCACATTGTTATTAGTAGATTTTTATTGAAATCACTTTAACTCATGAAATTCTTGCCATATTTAAATGGGAAGAGCTCAGGGTTATTAGTTCCTTCTGCTGCCTTGCATACTATTCTTCTGAGAGGACTGTATTTTTTTGCCTCAGCTTTCAAATCACTGAATTTCTTGCCACTAGTTCCAACGAACAGGTCTGACGATTTATTTACATTTGTCCTTCAATATTCAATTCAGTAAGAATTAGTCTTTATAAGTTAGGACCTTCATTTCATTTTCCCCTATATTAACCTAGAAATATATGATAAACTTTTTGGGGGGGGAGGGGTGCAGGGTAGGTGAGTGGCCCACTCCTTTTGCCCATTTGGATTAACCTGGAAGGAAAATAGACCTTTTATTTTGACTATCGAGACATACTTCCTAACTATAAGTACAACCCAATGAGGTGACAAGGTTATTTAGAGCCAGTGTGGCATATGAAATAGTATATAGGATATGGATGCAGGAATTTCTTGTTCTACTCCCTTGAAGGCATTGAACTTTTTTAATATTAGATCAGAATACATGGTTAATTACCTAAATGGTCTCAGCCTCGGTTTGTTCATTTGTAAAAAAAAAAAAAAAAAAAAGACAAGATAAATACTTTGAATACTTAATTGGTAGAGTTATTGTGAGAAGAAAATGTATATAAAGTGGTCCCACAACCTCAAAGTAATATTTCAGTTATTATCATATACTCTTCCCTTGACAATGTGATTTTGGTTACTAGTCAGTACATAAAAGACTCAACATGTTTCATTTAGCCTAAACAACAAAATTCTATCTTTTGTCAATGAGGAAACACCATGAAAACATATCTTAAATAGGATCATATGATGAGACGGAACCTGAGAAACCAGTTAGGCAAAAGACTTCAGTCAGTTAACACTTGGATGCATAAATAGTTAGCATTATTCATTGTCAGGCACTTGCTATGGGATCGCTGTGTGTCAAGTACTCTGTGAAGTGTAGCTGAGCTTACAGATGTTCAAACTGAAGTCTAGATTATAATGGCAATAAAAGGCAGATTCAGAATTGAATCCAGGCCCTTGAATCCAAGGCCAGAACTCTTCTCCAACTCCCCTATGCTTCCCTACCAGGAGCTTACAACATAATAGCGGAAGTGCCTAAGCAAATTGCCATTAATTCAATCTTGTTCTTGTATTAGATCACGACTTTTTAGGAAATATAATGTTACAAAGTTGTAGGCAACCCAAATAAAAGAGGGCAGAAGGAAAATGACACTAATAAGAACATTTTATGACTTATTCCTGGAGGAAACTGTTATCAAATTTGCACATCCATCCCCTCCCCCCACAGACACACACAAGCAAAAACAAAACACTAGGAAAATCAGGAATCTATTAAGGTTTGGACAATGGCTGTGCAGCTGCTTGGGACTGCAGTGAGGCTAAATCTCATTTGTTGTTGTCATGATTTATTTATTTATTTTTGCAAGAGGTGTGTGATGAATGAACATCAGCCAGTCTATTTGTTGACTAAGCATTTTAACTGCAATTTTTTGTATTTCCTGATTGTCATACATAGAGGACACAAATAATGTTGCACAAATAAGAGGTCATTCTGAAAACTGGGCTCATCTGGAAGTGATTATCATTAGTACGTGGGAAATCAAGTCTTGTCTTTCAGTGAAAAAAGTGGTAAATAGAAAAATGGTTAATTTTGCCTGGTTAATTTCTGAGAAATATAAAATATTTATATTTAATGCAGTTAACCTGAGCTTCTTCCCTTTGAAATAAAAAAATTGATGATTATATTAAAAATATTCCAAAATTCTAGAAAAAATCTTTCAGAGCATTGCTACCTCTCCAAGTGATCACAAGATCATTGAAAAGAACCTTAGAGATGATTTAGTACAAATCTCTCATTGTACCAATGTGAGGACAGAAGCCCAGAGAAATTGAATGACCTATCAGAAGTCATGAAGAGAGAAGTGGTATATGAACCCAGGAACTTTGATTCCACAACTTGGCAGCCTATGCACTTCCCCATGCTACCTAGTGAGTCCTCTTTCTCTGATGATTGTGGACACAAAGGGATTGTAAATGTGATTTTTTTAGAAAAAAAATAAAACTATTCACAGTTGAGACACAGTTCCCCTCCAAAAATGATGGAAATATATCATAACCATATGTTAGAATTTAGGATCCATTTGTTCCAATATCCTGGAAGTTATTCTTAGGTCAAAGGATTAATGACCACTATTCAGAACACTGTTCATCATGGGAAGCCCAACTTTTTGTGACTCTCCCTTATCTGCCTCAGTCAGGCTTCTTCTTGGCTCAGTCACATAATAACATAGTTTGGGGATAGTCACATGGAGCCTGGGTTCTCTTAGCCTCAATTCACCAAGTGAGAGATTGTAGAGAGAAAATGGCTCAGGGCCTTGAGGGATACCCATAGATAGTAGGAATGACAGGAATGAAAATCCAACAAGAGGGAAATAAGAAGGCATGGTCAAAATAAGGTAGTTGACAGTGTACAGGAAAGTAAGGAAGGATGAAAATGGAAAAAGATAAGCCATTAATCTTGTCAACTACACTATCATTGATAACCTTGGAATGAGTGGTTCCAGTGGAATGATTAAGTCAGTAACCAGATTGCATAGGGTTTAAAGGACACTTAGAGGAAAGGAAGTGCAAGTGTCAAAAATAGATGGTTTCTCCAAGGAACTTAGCAAGAAAGGGAAGAAGTGGATAGGAGAAGAGATATTGGTGAGCAGTTTCAGGTATATTGGTTCCCTTTAACCAAACCCCATCCCTAATAAACAGTGGTTATATTGGTATTTTCTGACTTCTGTTAAAACACATAAGAGCTCTAGGGGGTAGGTTAGGCTTATAGCCATATGTGACTCATCAATAAGTTTCCTAGTTGGATGCTGGACCAGAAGAGGGGTGATATATAGCTTCTGACGGGTGCACCATTGAATGTAGCCCTGCAGGTGACAAGATGTGATTACAGCAGAGCATAGAATAGGATGGCCTTTTATAAACCAACATCATTCAGATGGCCAAAACTGATATGGAATATGAACTCAACTAGCTTACAGTGGTTCTCTCCCTCTCTCTCTCTCTCTCTCTCTCTCTCTCTCCCCCCCCCTCTCATTTTTTGACTTGAGTTGATGATAGAAAAGTAACCTCAATATCACTGCATCCAAAAAGTCAGTGATTTTTTGAGTACCTAAATATTGGAAAATCTTAGAAATTTTATGAATATTAGTAGTTGAAGTTTCCCTAGAGGAAGAGTGAGAGAATGCAGGGGAGCAGCAGCATAAGGCCACCATCCTTTCTCCATCAATGCTGGCTGTTTGATCAGAAAATGTCAACTGAGTTTTATCTCAGATCTGTTATATCTAAAGAACAGCCCTACATAAATTGTGTTATGTTCCATTAGAGCTTGAATATTAACCCCCCCAACTGACTGTACTCATCATAATAAATTAGTTATTGATTCTATTTTAATCATTTCATTAGTAAAAACAGTGATTATCATATACTTAAAAAGTGGCAATAACCTGTCCCACCCTGATTCATATTTGTATACTGAATAAATGTTTACTTAGCCTTTGGCAGAGGACCATAGAAAGTAAACACCCCACCCCAGATTATCAGGGGTAGGAGTTTGATAATCAAATAAATGCAAAAAATGGAAATTTTTCCCTATTGAGAAGTCAAGTTCTCTGCTAGTAGTGACACTGGTATAATAACATGTCTGGGTGCAAACTGGGGAGGGGCAGGAACCTTACTCATGTAAGTTCTAGTAGAATAAATGAGGATGGGGAACACTTGGAGATATGCTTATAGGAAGCAGGGAAGGAACTAGTAGATAAGGAGAAATTTAAATTAAAGAGAGATGAGGAATCTTAAAGGGGACAATCTGCTGGAGAAGATGGGAACTGAGAGACTTAATCAGTGACCACTCACACCCCCAGACTCACATGAAAATCAGGTAAGTCTAACAAAGCAAGTAAGAGTCAATGAGTGATTAGAAATATTCATTAAATTTCTGATAGCACTGTGCAACTTGGCTGATACTCACACTAACACTTAATGGTTACAAGACGTACAATCTCTAACAAATAGAATAAATATTGTAGTTTCACTTACTCTCTGTGCCACAATACTTTTATTATGATTTTTATCAGAATTGAGAGTATCTCAACCTATCATTCCCCATATTTATGGTTTCTCTCCTCTCTCCCACATCCATGCCAGAAAATGCATTCTCTTCCCCTCCTCCCTGTAATTGCTGGTGACCTCTCCCTCTTCAAATCTCCTTATATTAATACTATAGAGCATAGAAATAACTGGAATTGTCCTTAAAATGATAAGTAGTATTTATCTTAAACTATCAACAAGCATTATATGCAATGGAGATAAGTTAGAATATTTCCCAATAAGATCAGGAGTAAAACAAGGATGCTCATTATCACCATTATTATTGAGTACTGTGCTAGAAATGTTAGCTTCAGCAATAAAAGAAGAAAAAAAAATGAAAGAATTGTAATGGGCAATGAGGAAACAGAACTGACACTCTTTCCAGATGATATAATGATATACTTAGAGAATACTAGAGAATTAACTTTAAAAACTACTTGAAATAATTGACCACTTTAGCAAAGTTGCAGGATATAAAGTAAACTCACATAAACCATCAGCATTTCTATATGTTACCAATAAATCCAAGCAGCAAGAGATAGAAAGAAAAATTCCATTTAAAATAACTGTAAACAATGTAAAAAATTTGGGAGTCTGATTGCCAAGACAAACTCAGGAACTATATAAACACAATTTCAAAACATTTTTCACATAAATAAAGTCAAATCTAAACAACTGGAAAAAATATCACCTGCTCATGGGTAGGCTGAGCTAATATAATAATAAGAAAAGACAATTCCACCAAAATTAATTTACTTATTCATTTTCATATCAAAGAAGCTACCAAAATATTTTATAGAGCTAGAAAATAATAACAAAACTCATTCAGAAGAAAAAAGTTCAAGCATATCAAGGCAATTAAAGAAAAAAATGCAAGAGAATGTGGCCTAACCATATCAGATACCAAACTATATTATAAAGTGACAATCATCAAAACTATTTGGTACTGGCTAAGAAATAGAGTGTTGGATCAATGGAATAGGCTAGGTACACAAGACATGCTAATAAATGTCTACAGTAATCTACTGTTTGATAAATCCAAAGCCTCTAACTTCTGGGATAAAAACTCACTATTTCACAAAAAGCTGTTGGGAAAACTGGAAAACAGTATGGGAGAAATTAGGCATAGACCAACATCTCACATGGTTTAACAAGATAAGGTGAAAATGGGTACATGCTTTAGACATAAAGACTAGTAATATAAGCAAATTAGGAAAGCAAGGAACAGTTTCTCTGTTAGATCTATGGAGAGATGGAGAAAATCATGAAATACAAAATGAATAATTTTGATTATATTAAATAAAAAAATATTTTGCACAAACAAAATCAATGCAACCAAGATTAGAAGGAAAGTGGAAAACTGGGGAAAAAAATTTAACAGTCAGCATTTCTGATAAAGGCCTCATTTCTCAAATAGAGAACCAAATCAAATTTATAGTATCATATTCCTATAAATATGAATACAAGTCATTTCCTAATTGACAAATGGTTAAAGAATAGGGACAGGTAGTTTTCAGATGAAGAAATTAAAGCTATCTACAGTCATATAAAAAATTCTCTACATCACTCTTGATTAGAGAAGTGCATTTAAAACCACTCTGAGGTACCACCTCATACCTATCAGATTGGCTAATATTACAGGAAAGGAAAATGATAAATGTTGGAGATGTGGGAAAATTGGAACCCTAATGCATTGTTGGTGGAATTTTGAACTGATCCAATCATTGTGAAGGGCTATTTACATTCCCTTTGATCCAACAATAGTGATGCTAGGTGTGTATTCCAAAGAGATCATAAAAAAGGAGAAAAAAGACCCACATGTACAAAAATATTTACAGTAGCTCTTTTTGTGGTGGCAAAGAATTAGAAATTGAGGGCATGTCCATCAAGTGGGGAATGGCTGAACAAGTTGTACTAGATGAATGTAATGAAATACTGTTGTGCTATAAGAAATGATGAGTAGGTAGATTTCAGAAAAATCCTGGAAAGACTTACATGAACTGATAATGAGTGGAATGAGCAGAGCCAGGAGAACATTGTTCACAGAAACAGCAACACTGTGCAATGATCAACTATGATAGATGAAGATCTTCTCAGCAACACAATGAACCAAGACACTTCTAAAGAATCATGATGGAAAATGCTATCTACATCCAGAGCAAGAACTATGGAGTGTGAATGCAAATTGATGCATACTATTTTCAGTTTTTACTATTTTTTTCTTTCTAGTAGTTTTTCCCTTTTGTTTTGATTCTTCCTCCACATGACTAATGTGGAATTTGTTTAATATGACTGTGCATGTATAAACCATATCAGATTGCTTGCTGTCTTGGGGAGGGAGTGCGAGGAGGAGGAAAAATAATGGAAACCAAAATCTTATAAAAGTGAATTTTGAAAACTTTCTTTATAGGTAATTGGAAAAAATACTATTAAGTGCAAAATTCCTTATATTAACTTATTTGTTTATATATTTTGTTCTTCCAGTAGTACATAAGCTTCTTGAGGACAGAGATTATTGTTCCTTTGTATTTGTGTCCCTAGATCAAGCACTTCGTAAAAACTTGATAAAAAGTTTATTGAATTGAAATATATATGTTTGGTTATAAATACTTATTTGAATGATTTTCATTTTATCATTAAGCAAGCTAATGTGAACATATTATTAACTTCATTTTATCACACGGTTTTATACTCTTTTAATCACAACAACCTCACTTCTTATTATCACTATGTTCCAGAAAAGGAAACTGAGACCCTAAGAGTTTGCATAACTTGTGAATGTTTATGTAACTAATTTTAGGTCTAAGACTTTCTCCACCAAAGCATACTGTCTTCCTAGAACAACTGTTTTTATATTACAAGCTACCAATTACAAATTGACCCTGAGCTTTAAATGTTCCATTTAAAATATTAAGCTCGTAAAGCACAGGTATGACTTTCATAAAGCACAAGTGGCTCCTTAATGCCTTTAAGAAAAACAAAACAAAATAAAACCCAAAATCCTCTGTTTGGTATTTAATTCCCTTCCCAGTCTGACTCCAATCAATCTTTTTAGGTCAAATACACCATACATTCACTTCACATATGATATGTTCCAGATGAGTTGGCCATTTTCCATTATCCATCCATTCTACCTCCCCTCTATGCCTCTCCATCATCTGTCACTCATTCATGGAATGATCTTCCTCTTCCCCTCCACATCATTTAGTTACTTTCTTCAAGGCTCAGTGCAACTGCTACCTCCTACCTAAAGCCTTTTTGGATTCCCCCATTTAGAAAGACTCTGCCACTTTTTACTACTTTACATTTTTAATCTGTTTATATACTATTTTTCTCTCAGTAGAATACAAACTAATTGGGGGTCATCAATTGAACTTTTAGGGTCACACACAAAAAGAATGAGTATATGAGCCGATAGAACTACATCTCATTGATGAAGTGAGCATATTCACCAAGTCACAGAATCATTATCATGGAAAAGAATTCAGATTGTCCCATACAGCTTGTCCAGAGACACATTTCTAAAGTGTATTAGTTATTTATTATTATCTGCAGTCTCCCAAAATAACAACATTATGTAACCTCAGAGTTAAAAGGGACCTTAAGACTGACATTAATATTCAGTGGCATCAAGACATTTTTTCCCATTTCTCCATCCCTCTCCATCAGTACAGGAGAGATGAAGCTTCCAATACCATTCTTTCTTCTCATTTTTTCCTCATTTACTGATTGCTCTAATGGTTAGGATGCCCTGAGACATCAGTATAATTCTTCCACACTGTCTACTAGGATTCACCAATCCATTTAGCAATGTAATCTCCCCTGGCAGCCTCTTATTTTGAGGTTTAACTACACAGTATTTAAGGAATTAAATAGAATTTATTTGTATAATCCCTTATATAATTTGTAAGCCCACTGCTGGGCTGCCATCACTATCTAATTCTTCTCCAAAGCACCTCTAAGTTAATTCTTTCTAATCCTCAGCACCACATTCCCAAATCCCTTGTAGTCTATATTTGGGGGAGGGAATCAATACGCCCTTTTGCATTTTTAATGTTATTCTTTAAACAGAAATTTTGGCTGGAGAAAATGGAAAGGGCTAAGCACACACTGAAGACCATAATGTTGGGAGACCATTTTCTTTCTTTTTTTTTTTTTTTTATTAATTTTTTTATTTTTTTTAATGTTTAACAATCACTGCCATACAATTGCGATTTTATCCCTCCCCACCCACCCCCCACTACCTCCCTCCCTCCCCACGACTGCATACAATTCTGTATAGATTCTACATAAACTTTCCTATTGAGTATATTTTCACTATCGTCATGCTGTGTAGTCAGACTAAGATAAATGAAAGAATCCGTATAACAAATCAGAACATGATACACAAACAGATACACATACACAAACATGATCTGCTACATTATGTGAGTGACTTCCATATTTCTCTCTCTAAGTGTGGAAGGCTTTTTGCCTTGAGGTCCACCATTGGGATTTTTTTTTTTTTTTCAGAAGTTCTTGTGTTATTACAAAAATCTAAGTCTACCAGAAAAAACTCTCACACACTGTGGTTGTTGCTGTGCATAAAGTTCTTCTGGTTCTGCTCCTTTCACTCAGCATCAGGTCATATAAGTCCTTCCAGGCCTCTCTGAAGTCTTCTTGTTCATCATTTCTTATGGCACAATAGTACTCCATTACATTCATATACCATAATTTATTCAGCCATTCCCCAATTGATGGACATCCCCTTGACTTCCAGTTTTTGGCAACTACATAGAGTGCTGCTATAAATATTTTTGTACATGTGGGACCCTTTCCCATTTTTATGATCTCTTGGGGATATAGTCCTAGTAGCGATATTGCTGGGTCAAAGGGTATGCACATTTTTGTAGCCCTTTGGGCATAGTTCCAAATTGCTCTCCAGAATGGTTGGATGCGCTCACAGCTCCACCAACAATGAATTAGTGTTCCAACTCTCCCACATCCTCTCCAGCATTTATCATTTTCTTGTTCTGTCATGTTTGCCAATCTTATAGGTGTGATGTGGTACCTCAGAGTTGTTTTGATTTGCATCTCTCTAACCAATAGTGATTTAGAGCATTTTTTCATATGATTATAGATAGCTTTAATTTCTTCCTCTGAAAATTGCCTGTTCATATCCTTTGACCATTTATCAATTGGGGAATGACTTGTATGATTATACATTTGGGTCAGTTCTCTGTATATTCTAGAAATGAGGCCTTTATCCCCGAGCTTAGCTGTAAAAATTTTTTCCCAATTTACTACATCCCTCCGGATTTTGGTTGCATTGGGTTTGGTTGTGCAAAAACTTCTCAGTTTAATGTAATCAAAATTATCCCTTTTGCATTTCATAATGCTTTCTATCTCTTCTTTAGTAAAAAATTCTTCTCTTCTCCATAAATCTGATAAATACACTATTCCTTGCTTCTCCAGTTTATTCATGGTATCAATCTTTATACCTAAATTATGTACCCATTTGGACTTTATTCTCGTGTGCGGTGTCAGGTATGGGTCTATGCCTAATTTCCGCCACGCTGTTATCCAGTTTTCCCAGCAATTTTTGTCAAACAGTGAGTTCTTATCCCAGAAGCTGGGGTCCTTGGGTTTATCAAACAGAAGGTTGCTATATTCCTTGCCTACTGCATCTTGAGTGCCAAGTCTATTCCACTTGTCTACCTCTCTGTTTCTTAGCCAATACCAAGTGGTTTTGATAATTGCTGCTTTATAGTACAGTTTAAGGTCTGGTAGCGCTAGGCCACCTTCCCAAGCATTTCTTTTCATTAGTCCCTTTGATATTCTGGACCTTTTGTTTTTCCAAATGAATTTTGATATTATTTTATCCAGCTCTAGAAAGTAATTGTCTGATAGTTTAATTGGTATGGCACTAAATAAGTATATTAATTTGGGTAGAATTGTCATTTTTATTATATTAGCACGGCCTACCCATGAGCAACTAATGTTTTTCCACTTACTTAAATCTGACTTTATTTGTGCAAAAAGTGTCTTGTAATTGTGTTCATATAGTCCCTGGGTTTGTTTTGGCAGGTAGACTCCTAAGTATTTTATACTGTCTACCCTAACTTTAAATGGGATTTCTCTTTCTATCTCTTGCTGTTGAACTTTGTTGCTAATATATAGGAATGCAGAGGATTTGTGTGGGTTTATTTTGTACCCTGCAACTTTGCCAAAGTTGTTTATTAATTCAAGTAATTTTTTACTTGAATCTCTGGGATTCTCTAGGTAAATCATCATATCATCTGCAAAGAGTGATAACTTAGTTTCTTCTTTGGCTATTCTAATTCCTTGAATATCTTTATCTTGTCTAATTGCTACAGCTAACATTTCTAGTACCATATTGAATAATAGTGGTGATAATGGACAGCCTTGTTTCACCCCTGATCTTATTGGGAATGCATCTAGCTTATCCCCATTGCATATAATGCTTGCTGAAGGTTTTAGATAGATACTGCTTATTATTTTATGGAAAGTTCCCTTTATTCCTATGTTCTCCAATGTTTTTAGTAGGAATGGATGTTGTATTTTGTCAAAAGCTTTTTCTGCATCTATTGAGATAATCATGTGGTTTTTGTTAGCTTTGTTGTTGATGTGGTCGATAATGCTAATAGTTTTCCTAATATTGAACCAGCCCTGTAGTCCTGGTATGAATCCTACCTGATCATAATGTATTAATCTCGTGATTAGATGCTGTATTCGTTTTGCTAAAATCTTATTTAAAATTTTTGCATCTATATTCATTAGGGAAATTGGTCTATAATTTTCTTTCTCTGTTTTGTCTCTTCCTGGTTTGGGTATCAAAACCATATTTGTATCATAGAAAGAATTTGGGAGGACTCCTTCTTCCCCAATTTTCAAGAATAGTGTATGTAGTATTGGAATTAACTGTTCTTTAAATGTTTGATAGAATTCACTTGTGAATCCATCTGGCCCTGGAGATTTTTTCCTAGGGAGTTCATTGATGGCTTGTTCAATTTCTTTTTCTGAGATGGGGTTGTTTAAGTATTCAACTTCCTCTTCTGTTAATCTGGGCAATTTGTATTTTTTAAAATATTCATCCATCTCGTTTAGATTGTCGAATTTGTGGGCATAAAGTTGGGCAAAGTAGTTTCTAATTATTGTTTTAATTTCCTCCTCATTGGAGGTGAGTTCACCCCTTTCATTTTTAATGTTAGTAATTTGGTTTTCTTCTTTCTTTTTTTTGATCAGATTAACCAAAGGTTTATCAATTTTATTAGTTTTTTCATAAAACCAACTATTGGTTTTATTTATTAATTCAATAGTTTTCTTTATTTCAATTTTATTAATCTCTCCTTTGGTTTTCAGTATTTCTAATTTGGTATTTACTTGGGGATTTTCAATTTGTTCTTTTTCTAGCTTTTTCAACTGCAAGCCTAAGTCATTGATCTCCTCTTTCTCTATTTTATTTATGTAAGCATTCAGAGATATAAAACTTCCCCTAATAACTGCTTTTGCAGTGTCCCATAAGTTTTGGTACGTTGTCTCACTATTGTCATTCTCTTGAATGAAGTTGTTGATTGTTTCTATGATTTCTTCTTTAACCCAATCCTTCTTTAGAATTAGATTATTTAGTTTCCAATTGATTTTTGGTTTCTCTTTCCATGGCCTTTTATTACATGTAATTTTTAATGCATTATGATCTGAAAAGGATGCATTGATTATCTCTACCTTTCTGCACTGGATTGTGAGATTTTTATGTCCTAGTACATGGTCAATTTTTGTAAATGTTCCATGTACCGCTGAGAAAAAGGTATATTCCTTTCTATTCCCATTTAATTTTCTCCAAAGATCTATCATATCTACCTTATCCAGAGTTTTATTTACCTCCTTAACCTCTTTCTTGTTTATTTTAAGGTTGGATTTATCTAGTTCAGAGAGGGGGAGGTTGAGGTCCCCCACTAGTATAGTTTTGCTATCAATTTCTTCCTTCAACTCCCCCAACCTCTCCTCTAAGAATCTGGATGCTATACCACTTGGAGCATACATGTTTAGTAATGATATTGCTTCATTGTCTATGGTGCCTTTTAGTAGGATATAGTTTCCATCCTTATCCCTTTTGATTAGATCTATTTCTGCTTTTGCTTTGTCTGAGATTAGGATTGCTACTCCTGCCTTTCTTACATGAGCTGAAGCACAATATATTCTGCTCCATCCTTTGACCTTTATCCTATGTGTATCCCCCCGTTTCAAATGTGTTTCTTGTAAGCAGCATATTGTTGGATTATGGCTTTTAATCCATTCTGCTATCCGTCTCCGTTTTATGGGAGAGTTCATCCCATTCACATTCACAGTTATGATTACAATCTGTGTATTTCCCTCCACCCTCTTTCCCACCATTTGTGCTTTTAACTCTCCCGTCTCCCTTCCCCTCCTCAATAGTATTCACTTTTCTCCCCCTCCTCCTGCAGCCTTCCCCTCCTTCTTTTAGCCCCCCTCCCTTTTACTCCCCTTTACTCTTATTGCTTCTTTCCTCCCTTTTAGCCACCCTCCCCTTTCTTCCCCCTTCCCCTCCTACTACCTATAGAGCTAGTTAGGATTATCTGCTTAAGGTTATTGTTCCCTCCCTTGAACAAATCAGATGAGAGTACCTCTCAAACAATGCTCATCTCCCTCCCCTCCTTCCCTCTACTATGGTTTTGTACTTCTTCCTGTGATATAATTTGCCATTTTCTGCTTCCCCCTTTCCACACCTCCTATTACATTCCCTTCTCATACTTAAATCATATTTTTGCCATGACATCATTTACTTTATGCCCGTTCCCTCTACATATATCCCTTTTATCATAATAGCTGCACAGTTCTCAAGATTAACAGGTAGCATCTTCCCTTACAGGGAGGTAAACAGATTGCCCTAATTGAGTTGCAAGTTTTTGTTTTTGTTTTTTCCTCTCTGTTTACCTTTTTATGATTCTCTGGAGACCTGCATTTGAAGATCAAATTGTCTATTGAGTTCTGGTGTTTTGGTCAGGAAGCTCTGGAAATCCCTTATTTCGTTGAATGACTTTCTCCTTGCCTGAAATGTTATGCTGAACTTTGCTGGGTAGTTGATCCTCGGTTGGAGTCCCAACTCCTTTGCCTTACGGAATATTGGGTTCCAATTCTTTCGATCTTTTAATGTAGAAGCTGCAAGGTCCTGTGTGATCCTGACTGTGTGACCTTGATATTTAAATTGTTTCTTTCTGGCTGCTTGTAGTATTTTCTCCTTCACTTGATAGCTCTGGAATTTGGCAACTATATTTCTTGGGGTTTTGAGTTTGGGATCCCTTTCCGGTGGGGAACGGTGGATTCTTTCGATGACTATTTTGCCCTCTGAGTCTAGTACTTCTGGGCAGTTTTCCTTGATGATTTCCTGGAAGATATTGTCCAGACTCTTTTCTTCATCATGGGTTTCTGGCAGGCCAATAATTCTTAGATTTTCTCTCCTGGATCTATTTTCCAGGTCAGTTGTTTTTCCAATTAAATATTTTAGATTTTCTTCCATCTTTTCATTCTTTAGATTTTGTTTGACTGACTCTTGTTGCCTCATTGAGTCATTAGTTTCTACTTGCCCAATTCTAATCTTGATCGTATTGTTTTCTTCAGTTAGCTTTCGCATCTCCTTTTCCATCTGGCCAATTTTTCCCTTTAAGGAGCTATTTTCTCCATTTAATTTTTGTACTTCTTTTTCCATTCGACCAATTTTCCCAGTTAGGTTTTGGGTTTCCTTTTCCATCTGATCAATTTTCCCTATTAGGTTTTGAGTTTCCTTTTCCGTTTGATTAACTCTTCCTTTTAGGGAATTATTCTCTCCAGTTAATTTTTGAACTTCCTTTTCCATTTCTTCAATTTTCTTTTTCAGATTGATGTTCTCATCAGTGAATTCTTTTTTTATGGTTTTAAAATCATTGGCCAGTTTTTCTTTTATATCCTTCTTCAGACGTTCCAGGTAATCTAGTTGTGCTTGCGAGAAATTCATAGTCCCATCTGAGGTTTCAGATGGAAGTACAGTCTCAGCTCTGACCTCTTTGGTGTTTGTGTTTTGGTCCTTATCCCCATAGAAAGATTCTATGGTTTTTTCACTTTTCGTCTGCTTTTTCCGATTCATGATGTTGGCTGAGTGTTGTAGCTTTTGGTTCTTTCAGTCAGAAGATACAGATCTTTTAAGTTGAGTTGATGTTTGTCTAGGCTAAAAGCAGGCTTTTTGTTGTTGTTGTTGTTGTTGTTGTTGTTGTTTCCCAGATCAACCCTGGGTTTAGCTTGATAGGTGTGTGGGAGGTGTGGTCTGGTCTCAGGATATCTCCTCAGCTGGCCTGAGGCAAAGGCAAGGTCCGGGGATGGTGATCCCAGCTTCCCTATTGTCTTCCCTTTCCCCTGGAGGGCTGGGGCACGCCTAGAGGCTAATGCGTGTTCCCGCCCCTCCTGGGGCTCGTCTCCTGGGCTGAGGCTTGCTTGGGTCTCAGTGCGAATTTTTCTCTGCCCTGGGTCGTCTGTCCCTCCAGATAGCCTCCACCACGGTGGGAAGAATCCCCCTTTGCCACCTCTCCAGCCTCTGGTGTTATGAGACCACCCGCCCCCTTCTGCTGCTCCCACTGATCCAGGATCAATCTGGGGAAGAATTTTATGGTTCCCTCACGGTCATCGGGGGGGAGGGGAGAGCACTTACTGATCACTCCGGCATCCCAGCTTCTGGATGTTCAAGTAGTGACCCACTGAAGTCCCGTCTTTAGGCTGAAGATTTCAAAGGCTGTTGCGCTGATATCGTTGGCTCGGCCTGGCTTATCTCCTGCTCCGCTTGTCTCACCCGCCACTCTCGGGCCCCTCGGGTCGCCTCCGCCCTGCCGCGCCGACCGCGCTGCGCTGTGCGCCGGGCTCTTACCCCCGCGGAACAGATCCCTCCCGTGGACCTTCCAGTCCAGCCTGGGCTCCGAATCTGTCAAAGTCCGTCTCCCACTGGATTCTACACCTCCAAAGTCTGGTCAGACTCTCCCCCCAGAAATATCCAAAGGAGTTTTTCCAGGAGCTTAGGTGAGTCGTTGCTTTCACTCCGCCATCTTGGCTCCGCCCCCCGGGAGACCATTTTCTAACAAAACCTGTCTACATATTGTAATACGATCTACATGATTTCAGCTGAATAGGGTTCTGCCATTCATAATTGTATAAGCCCATAGACTCAAAAAGAGACCCAGGGAAAAACATTATGTAGATAATGTTTTTCCTCTCTCCTTAATTATTCCTAGAGACAAAAGCTCTACAAAATTTAAATGATGAAAAATATGTGTTTTTATTTAGAGTTTGTCAGCGTCTCTTTCATGAGTTTTAACTCTATAAATACCAATAGCTTCTTTTGTCCAAAAAACTAACCAAGCCAATTTTCTCTTTTTTTCTGGAGATATAGAGAATTTCTTAGCAAAAACTTTTTTTTTCATAAAGTTTGTATTAGGTCATATTTACTAATGAGCTCCATTTATCTCTTACATGAGTAGGTCAGTCTTAACCAAATCATCTCACAGTTGTGCTCACCCTGTCCTCCAATATTTTATTTTACCCAAAGGGATCTTTCACTTGGCTTCATAACTTACTTTTGTAGACCATGCACATTTCTTGGATTTTAACAAACTTTAGAAATATGTCTCTGGATAAAATTCAGATCTTTGCCCTTCTTGAAAATGTATCATAATATGAGAGAAAAGGAAAATGACAAATGCTAGAGGGGATGTAAAAAAAGAGAAATCAATGCATTGTTAGTAGAGTTATGAACTCATCCAACCATTCCGTAGAACAATTTGGAACTGTGCCGAAGGGATTCTAAACCAGGGCCTACCTTTGATCCAGAAATACCACTGCTAGGTTTGTTTCCTGATGAGATCAAAGAAAAATGAAAAAAAAAAAAAGACCTAGTTGCACAATAATATTTATAGAAGCTCTTTTGTGATGTAAAAGAATTGGAAATAGAGGAGATATCCATCAGTTTCATAATGGTGAGCAAGCTGTGGTATGATTACAATGGAATATTATTGTGCTATAAGAAATGATTATCAGGATAGTTTCAGAAAAACCCAGGAAGAATTAAATTGATAAAAGGTAAAGTGAACAGAACCAGAATAACATTCTACATAATAATGGCAGCATTGTAAAGATCAACCGTGAAAAACTTAGCTACACTGGTCAAGACAATGATCCAAGACCATTCTAAAGGACTCACGATGACAAGTTCTATCAACCTTCAGAAAAAGAACTGATGAATCTGAGCAGACAAGCATACTTTCTAAACTTTATTTGCGTGTATGTATGTTTTCTTTTGCAACATAGCTAATATGGGAATTTGTTTTGCTTGACGTCACATGTATAACTGATATCATATAGCTTGCCTTCTCAAATCATGGGGGAAGGATGGGAGGAAGGGAGAGAATTTGGAACTCATTTTTTAAAATGAATTTTAAACATTTTACATGTAATTGGGAAATATTTAATGGAATAAATAGCATATATTCAAAAGAAAAAGCTACTTCAGACCACATAAATCATTCAAAAACTTATCTACCTCACAATCTTTGATTCATTAGTGAAGACATTGCAATACTAGGTATTTTGTGGCTGTACTGCAAAATATGTGCAGGGCTCACTTGTAAGTAGATATGCCTATCATCACAGTTAATAAGACATCAAACAATTAATTAACCAATGAACATTTATCAAGTAACAACTACATGTTGGGCATATGTTGGGATTTCAAATACAGGCAAAAGTTATTCCCTGCACTCAAGGGACTCATTATCCACTGAGGGAAACATGATTCCAGATGAAGGGTGCAGAACTATTTTAGATCATTAGAAACTTCCTGAAATTTCAACTGATTTAGAAAGCAAGAGGTCAATAATCCAGAATTAAGCTTCTGATGAAACAGACCTGGTACAACTTTGGATTGGAAGTTCATTTTATCATTGGAAAAATGGGCATTTCTGAAATGAACTCTGTGAACCAGATAGGACAAGGGAAGAAAGGGTAGAAGGACACGAATAAAGACAGGGAGTATTTGTATTTTCCTGGGGGATTGAGGAGTCAAACTTTCTTCCTCTCCTGCCAAAGTTGGACTGTAGACACTTAAGTAGCTTACATGGGAAGCATGCAGAGAGCTCAATATCATTGCTGTTGAGTGACTTCTTGACTCAGTGTGCTCCACATGTTCTCAGACCCTAGGCAAAACCCTCCTATTCCACAGGAGCAATAAGATAACCAGGAATCTGCAAACATGGAAAGCTAGAAGGTTATATCGCCTGTAGATTTCTTTTAAAACAGCAACAATAAAAAACTAGCATTCATATAATGCCTACTATTGGCAAAGCACTATGCTAAGTACTTTACAAATATTATCTCATTTCACCCTCAAAACAACCCTGGGAGGTAAGTCCTATTATCCCCTTTTTACAGTTGAGAAAACTGAGGCAGACAGAAGTTGAGAAACTTTCCTAAGATGACACAACTAACAAGTATCTGAAGCTGTATTTGAATTCAGGTCTTTCTGACTCCAGGCTGTAGCCACTGTGCCACCTAGCTTCTTCTTTGATCTGTGCTAGAACTCCTCCAAGATAGTAGAAAAAGACTTTTGGCAAGTAAATATTTCCCTGATTCTTGAGGGAAATAACTACTTTTCTTTTCTTTGTATGGAATCTTTTCTGAGATCACTCTTCCAGCTTCTACTTACATAGGCAGGGTGGACTCCCAAGAGAGACTACTAGAATCTCAGTGATTTAAGGGTATCCCTTAGAAGCTACTAATGTTTTCTCTAATAATATCACTTCTGAGTGTCCACTAATATTTTCTTAACTTTGAGAAACAGGTATTTGCTCAGGTAGTATAAAAAAGGCAGGTGTACAAAACACCTTTCCAAATTAGGGCACACTATCCCACAAATTCATATGAAATCCAGAAGAAAATGGGCTTAAGTTCAGAGAACTAATATAAAAAAGTGGCCAACTCACTGTTCCTAATTATTGGAAATCCTAGTATGTCCTGTGGAGTCCTCATCAAGTTTTACTTCAGTATGCACAAATGTGTGTGTTTGTCCTTCATTGCCAAAGAAGACCATGCCATCAGAAAAATGATGACATGACTTGCACTTGACTTTGTTTGAGTGAGGGAGGGCTGTGCAGGTCACCAGCCTCACTTCTCCTCCAGAACCACCTGAATCCAGTGACCAGATATTCATCAGGATGACTGGAGATGACCCATGATGAGGCAATTGGGGTTAAGTGACTTGCTCAAGGTCACACAGCCAGTGAGTGTCAAGTGTCTGAGGTGAGATTTGAACTCAGGTCCTCCTGACTCCTACACTGGTGCTCTATCCACTGCACCACCTAGCTGCCTCAGTATGCACAAATATTGGTCTCCTTGAAGAGTCCTGAAACTCTGCTTCTGGGAATCTCATTTGCCTTTGGCTCCCATTGTAGATATCATTATCAACAGTGCATGAATGGTGATGGTCTAAACTAGTTCTAAAACCCCCAGGATATACTCCATTCAAGGGGGTGGGGACAGTCAGACAATATGCATTTATTAGGTATCTACTACATGCTAGGCACTACACTGAGAAATGAAAACACAAATCACAGCATAAAGAAAGACAGCCTCTCATCTCCAGGAGTGTGTGTGTGTGTGTGTGTGTGTGTGTGTGTGTGTATCTCTCTATATATAGATCTATAGATACACACACATATATGTGTATACGCATATATACATGCATACACTCACACACATATGTGTATATGTATGTGATTGTATACAGGTACACACATATATATGTATATGTGCATATGTGTATATATGTATGTGTATGTGTACATATATATGCATATATATTTTTTAATTTTAAACTTAAATACAAAATAAGAAAAGAAAAAGAAGCTTATTTTCTAATGGAAGAAGCCAAAACATAACCGAAGATTGGAAGGGGTGGAAGGAGAAAAGGTGCTTGTGAAGGAAAGATGGTGAAGACTGGACAGTCAGAAGCACTTCTAGGAAGAGAATGAAGTTTGGCTGTCCTGGGACCATTCCAGAATAGAGGCTTCAGAAAGAACTCATCAGTGGAAGAAGGGGACTGGCATGGCACAAGGATGCTGCTGGGTGACAAGGCATCTTAATTATGGTGGTGATGTCCACACAGGGGACAGAGACACTTTCCTCCTCTTTAAACAATTCCTTCTCAGGATGGTAACTGAAGCTATTCTACCACTAGACTGGCTTGCTAATGGAGTGCAAGATTCGTAACATTTGTATGTGGTACTTCAGGGTTTGCAAAGAACTTGATATTATTTCCTTTTATTTGCACAGTTTTCCTCTAAAGTTGATACTGTTGTTATCGCCTTTTTATAGATGGGAAAGCTGAAATTGAAAGAGGTTATAACTTGACCAGGATCCAAAAACTAGTAAAGATCCAGATTAGGAATTGAATTCAGGTCTTCCTGAGTCCAAGTCCAACACTCTACTTACTGTGTTAAGCATTTCATGTCTGAAGAATCAGAGCCTAGCTGATATTAAAACAAATCTGAAGGATATACTCGTTATCTCCTAATGACGGTAGATATCTCGTTAATTGGAGAATTTTAGGAATGAAATATCTGCCATGTTAGATTCTCTGGTCATCAGGATTAATCAGAAACCTTTCTGAGTTTCTGACATCCTGGCAATTGAAATTAAATTCTTTCTGGAGGGCTTAAATCCCTTTTCATTAATTGATTTAGGATATCAAAGTGCCTGAGGATCATCATTCTACATTCTACACATATGGCTTAAAAATAGTATCCATGAAAATCTCTCTCTCTCTCTCTCTCTCTCTCTCTCTCTCTCTCTCTCTCTCTCTCTCTCTTCTCTCTCTCTTTCTCTCTCTCTCTCTCTCTCTCTCTCTCTCTCTCTCTCTCTCTCTGTCTCTCTCTCTCTCTCTGTCTCTCTCTCTCTCTCTCTCTCTCTCTCTGTCTCTGTCTCTCTCTCTCTCTCTCTCTCTCTCTCTCTCTCTCTCTCTCTCTCTCTCTCTCTCTCTCTCTGGGTGTGGGTGTGTGTAGAGACAAAGAAAGGACAAAAGTCCTTTCTGGTAGGCTAGATGTTTATTAACTCTAAAGCAAAGCAAACACTAAAAGGTTTTTGTTGTATTTTGATTTGCTTCTGTTTAGTTTAATGTCTCTTCTTAACATTAAATCCTGGTATTGCCTTGTTTTCTTTTGATTTTTCTCTTTACCAGTAAAATTTAACTACAGAAAAAACTATTCCAGTAAATTTCCTTAGGGTTGAGAGGGGTGGTTCTTGGAAGGGCCTGAACTCCCCACCTGCTGGCCAAAAAGAAAATGAGGACACATCAGGTTTACAAACTTTTCTATTCACTGTCAGACTCAGAGCTTACTAATTTTAACAGGAAAATTCCCAGGAGTCTTCTACTGGGGCTTTTCTTATTATTCATTTAATAGATTTCCTATGTTGTACTTTCTGGGCACTGCTTGGTACTTTCGTTTTTAGTATCCCCTCCTTGAAAATAAAAAAACCCTTTAAAAGATGTTTGAGCCCTCAAGAAATTTCTACAACTACTGCCACAATGAGGGTTTGTCCTTCGGACCTGGCTGTTGGTCAACGAATCTGGATCCATGTGTCACCATATAGTCATAAAAACAAATTAAGAAAAAACCTGCTCTGCTTGCCGCTGGGTGGTCCCATGCAATATTCACAGTTATTCTACTTGGGAGTGAGGGCATAAAAAATGCTAGCAATGCAAAGATTTTTTGTTTGTTTGTTTTTTGTTTTTGCCTAATAAACAGTTTTGAAAGGCTGATTTGCAATATGGAAGTCTGACCAAGGAGCCTGGGTCAGCAGAGGAAATGTTTGGACTTCACTGCGGCAAGATTTCCTTTTGGAAGCACTGCTATAATTGGAAACAAGATTCATCTGAGCTCTAAGCTGGTTTCCTGACTTCCACACTCCCTCTCCCTGAACTCGGTGACTGATGAATGGACTCCAGGCAATGATGTGTTTCCCTCTGAGTGATCTTTGGGGTCAAAGCCATGTATATGATTACTATGGTTTGGGAAATGAGAATGGGGCACAATCAGCTTGTTTAAAGGTAGAATTGAAGGTTACCTTCTTCCATCCAGGAGGTGGGGATAGGATGCTAGGGTGCTTAGTTTCACAGCATAACAGTTAACTTCAATCAATTGTCCAACTGATTCAGCAGTTACCTCTCTTCCCCTCATATCGTGTAGAATAGCAGGCTAATGTTAGGAGAATTCACAGTCTTTAAGAGAGAGTATGAGGTATTAGGTAATTAAAAGGTTATGTGTCAAGTCTTTTTTCTTTTTTTGGCATGGACAGCACATTTTAAAAACTACACTTTTCTTAATGAGCAGACATGAGAAATAGGAATACATTTCCTTTCTCAAACAAATTGTGGGCTTTTCTCATCATGCAATTAAGCAGCTCACTTCTTTTTTTGGGATTCACATGGATAGTAAGAAAAGAGAGTGCCAGGGTGGGACAAATATAAGATAATTAGTTTAAGGGAAAGGATTCCTGAATATATCTGAGAATTTATGTGAGTGATAGAGTGGTATTTGATGTTTCTCTTGACAAACTGGATATACCTTTCTCTACACTTCCCTTACACTCACCCCTAATAAAAAAAAAAGAAGTCATGAATTAAAAGGTCCTAGCTAGGTCAGATGCAGAATTCACAAATTTAGAGTAGTTTCTAAACTTGGAAAAAGACATTATTCTATCCCTAAAGCATGCTGCTCACTCAAATATATTCTTTTTAAAAATTCCTTCCCAGTGAATAAACATGGTTTAGCTCTCTGTGAAAATAGACTATATGTGAATATAGTTTTGCATTAAGTATAATCTTGCCAATTCACTAGAATAAACCAAATTAAAGGTGCATTTTTAGCATCTCAACTACATTCAACCACAGATAAATTTATATAGAATTCTGTAACTTGACAAAAGTATTACATTCCTTATTTTATTGGATGCTTACAAAAAATACTCTATGGGACAGGTAGTACAAATATTATAAGTTCCATTTTAGAGGTGTGGAAACTGAGGCTCATAGGAGTGATATTCAAGTGACTTTACCAGAACCAAATAATAAATATATGAACCAGGAGTGACACCCAGTCTTTCTTACTACAAATCTAATGCTTTTTCCACTAAATATACTGGTAGTCTATTTAATTCATCTTAATGAATATTCCTGGAAGATGTTTAGGAAGTAAAAACTTGAGAATAAACCATAAACCACATAATCAGAGAGCTGGAAAGGAATGAAGAGGAATCTAATCGAACTCTGAGGAGCAATTCCTTTCACATCTTACGCAAATACTGGTTATCTAGGCTTTGTCTGAACAAGCTCAGTGAAAGGGATCTCAATGGCTTTGCAGGCAGCTCATGTGACTCACCTTCCTGGGAAAATGTTGTTTAGTCATTTTTCAGTTATGTCCAACTCTTTGTGACCCTTCCCCCTTGAGGTTTTCTTGGCACAGATGCTAGAATCGTTTGCCATTTCTTGCTCTAGCTCATTTTGCAGATGAGGAAATGGAGGCAAATAGGGCTGAGTAACTTGCCTGGGGTCACACAGCTAGTAAGTGTTTGAGGCCATACTTGAACTCAGGAAGATGAGTATTCCTGACCCCTTGCCCAGCATTCTATCCATGATGCTACCTAGCTGCCCACTGGGAAAATTGCATTATTGCTATTTAAGCTTCCAAATTCTTCATTAAAAGTTCTTTTAGTTCAACACAGGATAATGTCCTGAAAGCAACTCAGTGAGGGCCCAACTAGGGGGCAGTAGCTTGTAGTGTAGATGGTATTCCCTTTGTAAGAGAAGGCATTAAAGGAGGGGTTAGAAACTTAACGCATATGGGAGGATACAATCTATCCTGGTCAGACCACATATTAGAATACTGTGGTTTGTTCTAGGTACCACATTTAAATAAGGACATTAAGATGTTGGGAATTATCCAGAGGAGGTGGGGTTGGATGGAGATAGGCTTCAAGTTCTTGCCTATAAGGATGCACTCAAGGAATTATATATATTACACAGAACTTTTCTCACAACAAACTTTTATCACTGTTGTCAACTGATAAGGAGAAACTTGAAACTCAGATGTGTAGAGACTTATAAAAGATGATATCACTACTTGATTTAGTACCTGGGGTCCAAGGTTGTACCCTAAGGCCATGGGGCCTGTCCATCTGGCTTGCACATGAAAATTTCCATATGCATTGTCTCCTCCATTAGAATATAAGCTCTTGAGAGCAAGAACTGTTATATTTTCTATTGTTTCCTCAGAGCTTAGCACAGTGCTTTATATATAAGGAGAACTCAATAAATCCCATCTTCATTCACGTAGAGTAATAAAGAAGAGTCTAAGCACTTTTGAGTGGCCTTCTTATGACAGATCTATCTGAAGTCATGAGTACAAGTCTCTCCTAAAGGGGATTTGATGTCTTCTGTGTCACTGTGGAGAGTGAATTTTCTGGCAGCTCTGTCATAAGGTCAGTAATCTAGTTGGAAGGATAGGATTGTTTAACTCCTAGGATTCATATACTAGAACTGTGGACACACAACCTAAGGCACTGATAAGATGGTTACATTGTGAAATGAGGAAAATAAGATTATTCCCACACAGGAAAATCTGCACCTCCATGTTTGTGCTTGGATGTCTGACACAGGATACATTGGCATGGGGAAAGAGATTGCATTTTGATAGTTGGCCCTTTCCCCCTAAATCCATCTTACTTTCTTCTTCACAGGAAAAAAGCAAATTAGCATCTCAGCTGTACCCCATTCATTTACCAATGACTTAGAAAGGTAGAGATGGCATGATCATAAAATTTGCAGATGACAGAAAGCTGAGAAAATTTCAAAAGATTTAGAAAATTCGATCGAAGGTGCCACCTAATAGGCAAAACATTAATTCTTGTACTAGATGTGGGGGAGGCTGTTTGGCTATCTTTCGTATGAAAGACATCTGAGGGTTTCAGTGAACCAAAAGCTCAATCAATCAACAAGTATGCTATACAAACTGTTTAAGGCTACGGGGGATACAAATGATCAAAAAAGGATACTATCTCTGCCCTGGAGTATAAATATAAGACAAATAAAAAGTATTTTATGAAAAGGCTGTAGCAGTTGGGGAGGGCATCAAAATAAAGCCTCATGTAAGAGATGATTCTGGAGCTGTTTTTTTTTTAATTAATTAATTTATTCATTCATTCATTTTTAGTTTTCAACGGTCATTTCCACCAAATTTTGAGTTCCAAATTTTCTCATCATCTCTCCCTTCCATCCACTTCAAGACACCATGTATTGTGATTATCCTGTCCCCAAATCTGCCCTCCTTTCTATCACACTCCTCCTTTCCCTTATCCCCATCTTCTCTCTTTTCTTGTAGGGCAAGATAGATTTATATAACCCATTACCTGCATTTCTTATTTATCAGTTACATGCAAAAACAATTCTCAACATTTGTTCCTAAAACTTTGAGTTCCAACTCCTCACCCTTCCTTCCTCCCCACCCATCCCCACTAAGAAGGCAAGTAATTCAATATAGGCCATACATGTGTAGTTATGCAAAAAATTTCCATAATAGTCATGTGAAAGAGTAACTATATTTTCCTCCATCCTGTCCTGTCCACCATTTATTCTATTCTCTCTTTTGACCCTGTCCCTCTCCAAAAGTATTTACCTCAAACTACTCCCTTCTCCCATTTGAACTCCCCTCTATCATCCACACAGTACCCCACTTATTCCTTTCTCCTCTACCTTCCTGTACTGTAAGAAAGATTTTCATACCAAACTGAGTGTGCATGTTGTTCCCTTCTTAAGTCAAATGTGATGAGAGTAAGCTTCACTTTTTCCCTCTCACCTTACCCTTTTCCCCCTCCATTGTAAAAGCTTTTCCTTGCTTCTTTTATGAGAGATAATTTGCCCCATTCCATTTCTCCCCTTCTCTTCCTAATATATTCCTCTCTCACCCCTTAATTTTATTTTTTTAGATATCATCCTTTCCGATTCAACTCACCCTGTGCCCTCTGTCTATAAGTATATAATTCCTCCAACTGCCCACATACTGAGAAAAGTCTCAAGAGTTACAAATACCATCTTTCCATGTCAGAATATAAACATGTCAACTTTAGTAAGCTCCTTATGATTTTTCCTTCCTATTTACCTTTTCATACTTCTCTTGATTCTTGTGTTTGAAATTTAAATTTTCTATTCAGCTCTGGTCTTTTCATCAAGAATACTTGAAAGTTGTCTGTTTCATTAAATGACCATTTTTGTCCCCTGAAGTATTATATTCAGTTTTGCTGGGTATGTGATTCTTGGTTTTAATCCTACTTCCTTTGACTTCTGGAATATCTTATTCCAAGCCCTTTGATCCCTTAATGTAGAAGCTGCTAGCTCTTGTGTTATCCTGATTGTATTTCCACAATGCTCTAATTGCTTCTTTCTGGCTACTTGCAATATTTTCTCCTTGACCTGGGAACTCTAGAATTTACCTAAAATAATCCTAGGAGTTTTTCTTTTCAGATCTCTTTCAGGAGGTGATCGGTGGATTCTTTCAATATTTTATTTACCCTCTGGTTCTAGAATATCAGGGCAGTTTTCCTTGATAATTTCATGAAAGATGATGTCTAGTCTCTTTTTTTTTTGATCATGGCTTTCAGGTAGTCCCAAAATTTTTAAATTGTCTCTTCTGGATCTATTTTCCAGGTCAGTTGTTTTTCCAATGAGATATTTCACATTGTCTTCAATTTTTTCATTCTTTTGGTTTTATTTTGTAATTTCTTGGTTTTTCATAAAGTCATTAGCTTCCATCTGCTCCATTCTAATTTTTAAAGAACTATTTTCTTCAGTGAGCTTTTGAACCTCTTTTTCCATTTGGCTAATTCTGCTTTTTAAAACATTTTCCTTCTAATTGGCTTTTGGGATTTCTTTTGCCATTTGGGTTAGTCTATTTTTAAAGGTGTTATTTTCTTCAGCATTTTTGGGGTCTCCTTTAGCAAGCTGTTGACTTGCTTTTCTTGATTTTCTTGCATTGCTCTAATTTCTTTTCCCAATTTTTCCCCTGCCTCTCTTACTTGATTTTCAAAATTCTTTTTGAGCTCTTCCATGGCCTGAGGCCATTGCATGTTTATTTTGGAGGGTTTGGGTGTAGAAGCCTTGATTTTTATGTCTTCCTGGAATGGTATGTTTTGTTCTTCCTCATCTGAAAAGATGGAAGAAAATATTTTTTCGCCAAGAAAGTAATCTTCTATAGTCTTATTTTTTCCTTTTTTGAGCATTTTCCCAGACAGTTACTTGGCTTTTGAGTCCTTTGTTAAGTGGAGGATATACTCTAGGGACTTTTAAGTTCTCAGTACCTCCAAGGTAGCACAATCAAGGGAGAGGGCTTTCTTCCTCTCCTGGCAACCACAAGCTTTTCTGCCCAGGTTCTTCTTCAAAGCCTCCACCAGCTCTGCCAGTGCTCTTCCTTACCCCAGGGCTGCCATTCAGGACTGAGATCCAAATCAGCATCTTGATTCCCTCAGGGTCTTTAGGCTGAGGGCTTCAAAAATGGATGCTGCTGCAGCTCTGGGGTTGGGGCTAAGTCTAGACCCTGCTCCCTTCTTACCTAGGTGAAAGAGCTTTCTTACTGACCTTTGAAGCTGTCTTTGGAGTTTGTGGGGTGAGAAATCTGGGAACCACAACTGCTGCCCATGACTTTGCTCCCTGAAACCTGCTCCAATCCTGTCCCTGTCATGCTGCGGCCAAGAGTGGGCTGCGATCTACTCTTAGGCTGTTTGGATAGATCTTTCCTGTCAGCCTTCCAGGCTGTCTTGGGCTGGAAATCTTTTTCACTTGGTCATTTTGTGGTTTCTACTGCTCTAGAATTTGTTTAGAGTCATTTTTTACAGGTATTTTATGGGCTATGAGGGGAGAGCTAGATTAGGTCAGTCTTTCTACTCTGAAATCTTGGCTCTGCCCCCCCCTCTGGAGCTGAGTATTGAAACAAACTAAGAATTGTCATAACAGCAAGCCTTGGCTTCCATGTTCTCTTCCCCATGATTTTAAAATGTATTGATTAAGGTATAGACATGCAGCAAAAACCAACAGTTCAAAAAGGTTTGCCAAGGCCTGCAATCAAGAAAGAAGTCAGGTTTAGCATATGTACCTAAATATTTCCAACTAGTGCCTGGAGATTATTCCTTTTGTCCCAATATCAATATCCCTACTCCTTTTCACATTGTGGCTTTTGAAAGTTGGAATCAAACAGCATTATACATCATCAACTTTAGTATCTGATAACATGATAATTCAAGTGTTTTCATTAATCTAGAGAAGAACCATAATATTATTGTCTGCCTGTTGGGGCAGGGGGACAAATGGGTTTCCAACTTCATCATGTTGACAGTGGGTTGCCAAAATCTTCATGTTGCATTCATTATGAGGTTTTCTTAAAAGTCATTTTTGAGAATGGCTCAAAGACAAATCAAGCAAAAGAAATTCATAAAAGCCTTTTTAATTGTCAAGATAATCATTGTAAAAGTATTTTAAATGTTACCTTATATTGATATGGAGATATGCTGAAAGGATGTGTGTACAGGATATGGTCATGTTTATACTATCAACCTGGTGTCTGTGCATACAGAATATGAGGACAAAATTTGAGAGTGGGGAAAAAGTCTCAGTGACTAATCTGCCCGATGAATACTCCAAAGGAATTCTTAATATAATTACCAAACAAATGGCTCTTTTATCTCTTATTAAAGACCGCTACTGAGAAAAAGACACTTTTCAGAGCTGTCCATTTTATTTTGGTATAACTTTAATTGGTAATTGGTTATAACTTTTTTTTGGACATCAAATCTGAATTGATCCATATACCATTCCTGCCTATTGCTTATATTGCTGACTATTAGGACCAAGTAGAATAAATCGAGTCCCATTTTCACAAGAAAGTCCATCAGATACTTGAACACAGCTCTTTTGTCCCCATTCTTCTTCTCCTCTCTAGGTCAACTATCTTCATTTTGATCCTCATATTACATGAACTTGAGATCTTTTGCTATACTAATTTTCTTCTTCTGGATATTCTCCGGGTTCCTAATGTCTTTAAATTATTTTGTACAGACATAAACATAATACTGAAGATGGTATGTGATTAGGCCAGTATTTAGTCAGACTATTACTTTTTAATTCCTAAAATCTATGTCCCTCTAATCTAATAATATATATGTGTTTATGTATTTATCTCTGTGTGTGTCCTCATTTATATTATTTTTTTCTTGGTTTAAATTCCACATCACACTGCTGACTGAAATTAAAGTTATTGTTCACCAAAACCCCAAATCTATTTCATAAAAGTTGTTATCTAAATATGCTGTTAACATATTGTAGTTTAGAAGTTTATTTTTGAATCCAAATAAGATTTTGCATTTATCTCTATTGACTTTCATCCTATCAGATGCAGCCCAATGACCTAACCCATCACTATCCCTTGGACTCTTGTCTCCGTCATTCACTATGTCAGCTTCCAGCTTCATGGCACCTGAGAATTTGATGACAGTTACATGGTTGTTTCAATTCAAATTGTGGGTGAGAGGATTAGACACCACCAGTCCAGGCACTAATCTCCACTGAAGACTTCATGTCAAGGTGACTTGAAATCAGTTACAATGGTGCCTTGCTTCCCACCATTCATCCAATTCTAAATATATTTAATTTTCTTATGGTTTAACTTACATTTCTACATCTTGTTCATAAGAACAGTGTGAGGCACTTTATAACCTTCTTTGCTGAAGCCAAAGTAATCTATATTTCTAGCATTTTATTGATCAGTTCATTCAATAAGCTTTTTTGAGAAATGGGGCTAATGTAATATGACTAGTCCTTGACGAACCCTATTGGCTCTTTGTAGTCAATGTTTCATTTCCTTCAGTAACCAGTTTTGTTATGATTTGTTTTCCCAGGTATCTGTCAAGTTCATAGACCCAGAGTTTGCTGACTCTGCTTCTCTAAAAAATAAATTAAGCATTTGATGGAGTTTGACTTTAAATCCATTTCAACCAGTGTTCCCCACTCTTCCCATTTTATTAGTTCTATAATGGCTTCTACAATTTCATTTCCAAAGATCAGAGTGTTTATAATCTCTATTTCCAGAGCCCACAGGTTCTGGAAGCAGGCAGACTGAGCTTCAGAGGCCCATCCCTTATGTTTGCATCATTCTTCTTGCCTTCTGTATCAAGAAACATAGACTCACTAAATGTTTGAATGAGGAGGAACCTCAGTAGAAATCTAGTCCAAATATTTCATTTTATAAATGAGGAAATTGAGTTCCAGAGGAGGGATAAGACTTGTTCAGGACTATATACTTGCCACGTGACAGAACTGGGATCCACATCTAAGAATTGTTTGACTCCAGTTCAGTGTTCTTTCTCTTACATTAATAGTATGATTTGGAATACACCAATATTTCTGACTATGCCTTTTTCTCATCTGTAAAATGGAGCTCAAGAGATTATACTCATCCCTTCTAGAATTACTGTTATTAGTGAGGTTATAAATGCCCTTGGAATACACTGAAAAGGAGTGTAATTATTGCTTCTATTTCTTCTGTTGCTCCCCAGCATTTAATCTGTCAAACTCCCATTAAGAGAAGAATAATCAAGCCAAACGAATGATGTTCCCAATAAAGTTCCTTGGATCATATAGAGGAAATAATTTTTAAAGTAATATTGTATTAAAAATAAAAATTAAGAGGAGTTGTGCTTCTTTTAAACTTTTTTATTGATTTTATTTATTTCAACATAAACTTATTTTGTGAATAGCCATAGCCATAAATCCATTGTAACAGAGGGTATAAAAGTACTGTAGCAAAGTTGTGCTCATCCTTCATTGCCAAAGAAGACCACACCATGGGAGAAATGATGACATGACTTGCACTTGACTTTGTTCTGAGGGAGGGAGGGCTGTGCAAGGTCACCAACCTCACTTCTCTTTCAGAACCATCTTAATCCAGTGACCAGATAGTCATGAGGGTGACTGGAGATGACCCAGGATGCACTGGGAGACCTTGGCCCCTTTAAGCCAAGGTCTATTCAGGTACTCAGGATGAGGTAATGCCCATTCATTGAATAGACCTCTTTAAGAAGTAGCCAGGCAACTTGAATGAGACAAAGAAAAATGAAGACATCAGGCTAAGAGAGAAACAGCAACAGTTAATGTTGATAATCACTCTGAAGCCAGGAGGGCCCAGAAGAGAACCCTTAGGCAGGTGCCTAGTGTTGTCCAAATTGTGGTAGGTTTAAGGTTTAAGGAAAGGAAAGGAAAGTTAATCAACTCTTCAGTGAGGATGAGAGTATATATGATGTTCCACATCCATAGACCTTCACCTCTTATACTTCCTTTTTAATTGAACTGCATCTCACCCTTTTCAATATCTACCCAGAAGAGGGTCACACCAATTAAGTAATCAGTAAGAATTTGAGAGTTTATTATATAGATTTCCAGGGGTGGAGCCAAGATGATAGCATAGAGGAAGTACTTAGTAGAGCTCTTCCAATATTCCCCTAAAAACAACTTTAAAATAATTACAAATCAAATTCTGAAGTGGTAGAGCCAACACAAGGCCAGAGTGAGGCATTCTTTCAGTGCAAGACAACTTAGGAAGTTGGAAAGAGGGATCTGTGACAGGGGGATAGAGGACAGCCTGGAGCTCATTTGAATGAAATACCAGTGGGGGAAATAGATGATAGTGGTAAAAACAAGCAACTTGGTGAACTCTCAAGTCAGAAATGATCATTGACCCTGGCAAATGGTCAGAAAAAGATTGCAGGGAACCCTGTGTTAGCACTGGATGTAGGATGGGAAGATGTCTGACAATTCCTTTGTCTATACCAACTTCTGGGTCCCAGTTCAAAGACAAGAAAGGAGGATTTTCTGTCATAAGGGAGCCTGAAGAGTACCAGGCCTAAGGGTTCAGAGACCCCAAGGAACAGGATCATTTTCCTGACCAAGGGGACAGTGGCTCTGAGGTGCCGTATCACTTTCAGGCTCAAGGGACCAAAGGACTTTCCTAGGTAAGGACCAGAAAGTAGAGCAAAGGAGAAGTGATCACACCTCTCACCAAACTGCATCAACTTGGAAGCACTGAAAACTTTAAAATCCTCAGAATCAGCTCTGAAAATAGCATTATTAAAAGTCTGAAGTTTGGAATAATTAGTTACCCTCCCCCATCCACAGCATGAATGAGCACAGATATAACATAAAGTCAAAACCAAAGAAATAGGCTGAAAAATGAACAACAACAACAATAGAACCTGGCAATAAAAACCTACTATGATGACAGGGAAGATCTACCTAGAAAAAATAGAAGAAGACAATGATGTGAAAACAGCTATGAGCAAAACCACAAAGAAAAAAATGTGAATTGGGCACAGGCCCAACAAAAACTTCTGGAAGAGCTATTTTTTTTTCAAAATGAAATGAGTGGTAAAGTTAAATGAGGTGAAGGAAGAAAAGACATGAAAACAATAGCTTAGTAAAAGAGGAAGAAAATATTGAAGAAAATAATACCAGAATTGGACAACTGAAACAAAATGGGTACAAAAATCATGATGAAAATGACTTCCTAAAAAAATCAGAATTGGCCAAATGCAAAAAAGGGGTACAAAATTTATTGAAGAAAGTAATTCCTTAAAGATCAGAATTGGACAGGTGATAGCTAATGACTCCAGGAGACATCAAGAAAGAATTAAACAATGTCAAAAGAATGAAAAATAGAAGGAAATGTGAACTATCTCATCAGAAAAACAAATGAACTAGAAAATAGGTCAAGAAGAGAAAACTTAAGATTTATTGGACTACCTGAAAGACATGATCAAAGAAGGAGGGTAGACGTCCTATTTCAAGAAATTATCAATGAAAACTGTCTCAACATCCTAGAAGTAGAGGGTAAAATAGAAATCAAAGAACATACTAATGAGCACTTGAATGAGATCCAAAAATGAAATCTCCTTGGAATATTATAGCCAAATTATAGTGTTTGCAAAACAAAAAGAAAATATTGCAACCACCCAGTAAGAAACCAGTCAAATTTCATGTAGCCATAGGTAGGATAATACAAAACGTAGTAGCTATCACAGGAAAGAATGGAAGGTTTGGAATATGATATTTTGGAAGGCAATGGACCTGGAATTACAAACAAGAATGACCTACCCAGAAAAACTGAGCATAATTATTCCAGGGGAAATGTATATTTAATAAAATAGAGGAATTTCAAGCATTCTAGATAACAAAAACTGGAATTCAATAGAAAATTGGACTGTCAAATATAAAACTCAAGAGTAGCATCAAAGGATAAACATGAATGAGAAATCATGAGGGACTAATTAGAATTAAATTATTTCCATTTCTATATAGAAAAAGGATGTATATAACTTCAGATGAGCTTTTATCAAATAATATCTTTTCTCTAAAGAAGAAATCAAGACAATTTACAGTCATATAAAAATGTTCTAAATTATTATTGATTAGAGAAATGCAGATTAAAACAACCTTGAGATATCATTTTACACCTACCAGATTGGCTAAAATTATAGAAAGGAATGTGACAAGTGTTGGAGAGGATATGGAAAAATTGGGACACTAATTCATTGTTGGTAGAATTGTGAACTGAATCAACCACTTTGGATAGCAATCCGGAATTCTTCCTCCAAAGTTGTTAAACTACCCTTTGACCAAGCAATACCACTACTTGGTCTATTTCCAAAGATGATTAGGGAAAAAAGAAAAGAACCTATATGTTCCAAAATGTTTATAGTAGCTATCTTTGCAGTGGCAAAAAAAACCCTACAAAATTGGAAATTGCAGGGATGACCATCAATTAGGGAATGGCTGAACAAGTTGTGATGTATGATTGTGGTGGAATACTACTATGCTATAAGAAATGATGAGCCAAATTATTTGAGGGAGAACAGGCATGGAAAGACTTGCATGAAATAATAAACCGAAAATTTACAGAAACAAGATAAAATTGTGCATAATAACAGCGACATTGTTTTAGGAATGACTTTGAGCAAATAAATTATTTTATTATAAATACCCAAGTTAACTACAAAGGACATATATATATATATATATATATATGTGTGTATATATACATATATATATATGTTATCTGCATGTAGAAAAACAACTGATAAATAAAAGTATGCATAGAATAGTTTTACATACATATACCTCTTTGTATCTAATGATAGCCATCTCCAGGGCAGGGACAGGAGGAAGAAAAAAGAGAGAAAAATTACATGATAGCTGTGTTGAAGAGCAAGTTATGTATAGTAGATTTGCACTTTTATGTACAACCATCTTAGAATTGTAGTATGTTATGGAAATGCTTGTTTTATTCCATATTTTTTTTAAAAAAAGAACTTTATCATTATTAGGGCATTAGAAGGATTCTATATAGGAAGAGGGTGAATCACAAGACAAGTGATCCTTTAATGTAGAAGTTGCTAAGTCCCCTACATAATCCTAACTGTGGTTCCTTGATTCTTGAATTATTTCTTTCTGGCTGCTTACAGTATTTTCTCCTTGACCTGTTAATTCTGGAAATTTTGCTACAATGTTCCATGGAGTATTCATATTGAGATTTCTTTCAAGAAGTAATTAGTAGATTCTTTCATGGCTATTTTACTCTATGGTTCTAGGATATCTTGAAAATTTCTTGAAAGATTCTGTCCAGGTTCTTTTATATCACAGTTTTCAGGTAGTTCAATAATTCTTTTTTAAAATAATTAATTTATTTTTAGTTTTCAACATTCATTTCCACAAGATTTTGAGTTCCGAATTTTCTCCCCATCTCTCCTCTCTCCCACCCCAAGACACCATGCATTCTGATTATCCCTTCCCTCAATCTATCCTCCCTTCTATCATACCCCTCCCTTCCTTTGTCCCCAACTTCTCTATTTTCTTGAAAAGTAAGATAGATTTCTATTTCCCATTACCTGTATTTCTTATTTCCCAGTTGCAAGCAAAAACAATTCTCAACATTCGTTTCTAAAATTTTGAGTTCCAACTTCTCTCCCTTTCTCCCTCCTCACCCATCCCCACTGAGAAAGTGAGTAATTCAATATAGGCTCTACATGTGTAGCTATGCAAAAGACTTCCATAATAGTCATGTTGTGAAAGAGGAACTATATGTCTCTCCATCCTATCCTGCCCCCCATTTATTCCATTCTCTCTTTTGACCTTTTTCCTCCCCAAAAGTGTTTACTTCTAATTATGCCCTCCTTCCATTTGCCCTTCCTTCTATCATCCCCTCTTACCCCACTTATCCCTTTCTCCCATACTTCCCTGTAGTGTAAGATAGATTTTCATACCAAATTGAGTTTGCATGTTATTTCTTCCTTAAGCCAAATGTGATAAGAGTAAGATTCATTTTTTTCTCTCACCCCCCTTTTACCTCACCATTGAAAAAGCTTTTCCTTGTTTCTTTTATGAGAGATAATTTGCCCCATTCCATTTGTCCCTTTCTCTTCCCAATATATTCCTCTCTCACCCCTTAATTTTATTTTTTTATATATCATCCCTTCCTCTTCCACTCACTGTGTGACCTCTGTATCTGTCTATCTATCTATCTATCTAATCCTTCCAACATCTCAAATAATGAGAAAAGTTTCAAGAGTTACAAATATTATCTTTCCAAGTAGGAATATAAACAGTTCAACTTAAGTAAGTCCTTTATGACTGCTCTTTCTTACTTACCTTTTCATGCTTCTCTTGATTTTTGTGTTTGAAAGTCAAATTTTCTATTCAGCTCTGGTCTTTTCATCAAGAATATTTGTAAGTCCTCTATTTCATTGAATGACCATTTTTGTTCCCTGAAGTATTATACTCAGTTTAGCTGGGTAGGTGATTCTTGGTTTTAATTCTAGTTCTTTGACTTCTGGAATATCATATTCCAATCCCTTTGATCTCTTAATGTGGAAGCTGCCAGATCTTGTGTTATCCTGACTGTATTTTCACAATACTCGAATTGTTTCTTTCTGGCTGTTTGCAATATTTTCTCCTTGACCTGGGAACTCTGGAATTTGCTACAATATTTCTATGAGTTCTTCTTTTCAGATCTCTTTGAGGAGGTGATTGGTGAATTCTTTCAATATTTATTTTACCTTCTAGTTTTAGAACATCAAGGAAGTTTTCCTTGATAATTTCATGAAAGATGATGTCTAGACCCTTTTTTTGATCATGGCTTTCAGGTAGTCCCATATTTTTAAAATTGTCTCTCTGGGATCTATTTTCCAAGTCATTTGTTTTTGCATAATTTTTTGGAGGTTTTCAATGCAGAAGCTTTCACTTTTATGTCTCCCTCTGATGGTATGCTTTGTTCTTCCTCATCTGAAAGGATGGAAGAAAATACCACTTCACCAAGAAAGTAACCTTCTGTGGTCTTATTTTTTTTCCTTTTTTGGGCATTTCCCCACCCTGTTACTAGACTTTTGAGTCCTTTGTCAAGTGGAGGGTATACTTTAGGGACCTGTAAGTTCTCAGTTCCTCCAAGGTGGCACAATCAAGGCCTGTGCTCTGGTCTGGAAATAACCAAAAGCTTTTCTTCCCAGGATCTGTAAGTAGAATTCCCTCTCCAGAGCCTCCACCAGATCCACCACACCAGTGCTCTTCCTCACCCCAGGGCCACCACTCAGGACTGAGACCCAGATTAGCAGTTCTATTCCCCCAGGATTTAGGCTGAGGGTTCCAAAATTGGACACTGCTGCAGTGGTTGTTGCCACCCCGGAGTCGGGGCTAGGGCAGGAATCTGCTCCTTTCTAACTAGGTGAAAGAGCTTTCTCACTGACCTTGAAAGCTGTCTTTGGCTTTTGTGGGTTGAGAAATCTGGAAACCGCAGCTGCTGCTCATGATTCTGTGCCCTGAAGCCTGCTCCAGTCCTTTCCTTGCCAGGCTGTGCAGCCATGGTTGGATTGCACTCTGTTCTGAGGCTGGTGTGATAGACTTTTCCTGTCAGCCTTCCATGTTGCTCTGGGCTGGAAATCTCTTTCATTCTGTGGTTTTGTGGCTTCTGCTACTCTAGAATTTGTTTAGAGTCATGTTTTACAGGCATTTTATGGGCTGTTATCTCTCCTGGGCCTATTTTTCATGTCTGTTGTTTTTCCAATGAGGTATCTTACATTTTCTCCTATTTTTTTTAATTTCTTTTAACTTTGTTTGAATGATTATTGATATCTTGATGTCTCATGGAATAATTAATTTCTAATTTTTAAGAAATTATTGTTTTCAGTTAGCTTTTTTATTTCCTTTTTCCATTTGGCCAATTCTACTTTTTAAGGAGTTGTTTTTTTCAGTAATTTTTTTTTCATTTGACTAATTCTATTTTTTAAGGAATTATTTTCTGCAATCAATTGTTGTCCTTCCTTTTTCAAACTGTAGACTCTCTTGCACAACTCTCATTTCTTTTCCCAATTTTTCTTCTACTCTTATTTGATATTTAAAATGTTTCTGAGCTTTTCCAAGAAGGCATTTTGGGGCTTGTAACTAATTCATAACCTCTGTAGAGGGCTCACATATGAGCATTTTGACATCATTGTCCTCCTCTGAGTTTATATTTTGATATTCCCTGTTTTTTATATGGTCAGGATTTTTTTCTTTTCTGGTTTCTTTTTCCTCGTTTTTCCCTATTTTATTACTTTTACAGTTGAGCTCTGCTCCTAGGGAACCAGCACTGTTGGCTTGCTCATTGCACTAGAGTGGCCCAGCCAAGTTGCCCCTGTTGTGCCTGGGGTTCTAGGGCTGGCAGTTTGCTTGCTCAGCTGAGTTTGAGGACTTCACAGATAATGTGCTGTGCCACAGGCCTGCTGAGCCAGGATGGAGGGCCCTCAGTTGCTGATCTGTTCTATTGTTAAAAGCCTCCCACTGGCTTGCCTGGACACTGTCTTTACTGGGTTGTATTCTCCTTTTACCCAAGTGAGACTGACTTTTCCTAAAGTCCTGAGTTGTCTTACACTGGAAAATTATTTCACCCTATTTTTTTGTAGGTTCTGTCACTCCAGAATCTGTTTAGAAGCTTGATTTAACTTTGTTTGTGAGGGAACCTGGGGAAAGCTCAGGCAATTCTTGGCTTTTCTCTGCCACCTTGATTCTACCTTGCCACTGGAGTGTGTGTGTGTGTGTGTGTGTGTGTGTGTGTGTGTGTGAGAGAGAGAGAGAGAGAGAGAGAGAGAGAGAGAGAGAGAGAGGGAAAGAGAGAGAGATGGTCCAATCTATCCTTTATGAAGGTCACATTGATAGTTGAGTTGTAGATGAACTGGAGTATAGAGAGAAAAGACTATGAGCATACTTAGAAGACTGGTTCAATAGTTCAGGAATAAGATGATGCAGGCCTGTTGCAGAATGGTGGCAGTATCTGAAGAGAGAAAAAGACATAGATAGATAGATAGATAGATAGATAGATAGATAGATAGATAGATAGATAGATAGATATAGATATAGATATGAGACTTATTTACAAGGTGGAATTGAAAGCACTTGGAATGGAAAACAAGTGTGCAAGAGTGAGAAGTCAACAACGACATGTGGGTTGTGAACCTGAATGACTGCAAGGATAGATATTCCTTCAACAATAATAGAAATGTTAGGAACAGGGAGCCTTTGTAGGAAAGAGAGTGAATTCAGTTTTATATATAAGAAGTTTAAGATGTATGAGTGAAACCTATGGTCCAGGCTGAGCAAAGAAACCGATCTGCATGGAGATCATAATGAAATCTATGAGAGTGGATCAAAAACAATAACCCAAATAATGACGAAGAGGAATGAGGGAAGAGCTCTGGAAGATACCTAAATTTATTGGGTAAACCTGGGTGAAAATTGAACATAGGAGCCTGAGAAGGCATGGTCAGACAGGTAGGAGGAGCACCAGAACAGCAGTGTCCTAAAAACCTAAAGAGAGGAGAACAACAAGAAGAGGATGGCTGACAATTTCCAAGACTGATGAGAGGTCAAGAAGAATGAGGAGAGAGGAAAGGTCAGTGGATTTGATAAGAGTTCCCTGACAATTTTGGAGAATTGCAGCTGAAAGTTAGAAACCAGACTGCAGAGAATTCAGGAGTGAGAAAGAGAAAGGAAGTGGAGAAGTGATTATACACTCCTTCTCTAGGTGTTTAACTAAGAAAGTGAGGAGATATATGGGATGATAACTCGTGGGGATGGACCAATTAGGTGAGTGTTTTGGGAATGGAGGATGTATGGGCCTGTTTAAATGGGGAAAGATTAAAGATTAATGAGAAGTGAGGATGACAGAGGAGGCATAATGGAAACAATAGTCTCTCCGGAGTGAGAGGACCTGGATTCAAATCACACTTCTGATGTTTATTACTCACTTTGACTTATTGGGTCTGAGATTCTGATGTAAAATAAATGGGTTCTGAAGTCAGAATCCGTGATTCTATGTGCAGGGTGGGCTATTAGGAAGAAGGTTCCACTTGGAATCAGGATTGAGTCTGGATCCCACTTTGACTTGAGATGCTCTGCTTTTCTTTATAGGGTAGTTACCGACATCATGACTTTGATTCTAATATTCTTACACATCAAAGGAGAGGAGTGAGGAACTATGTTGAAAACAGAAGCACTCCACCAGGCCTCTGTATACCAACCTGTAATAAAATATTTCTTCATCTCCTTAGTAGAATCATATGGTAATGTGGTAGTCTGGCTGGACAGTGATTGGCTTTGCCAATAAAAAACCATTCACCCCCTGCTTCCCACACACATAATGAAGAGTCATAGAATCTTCATTTGGTTTTTATCTTTCTTCAGACAAACAAATGAGCATTTTAAAGCCTTCTAACCTTGCAGATTACTGACCTTATTATCAGCCCAAAAGGAAGAAGTTGACCAGTTCAATTCAAAGGAGGTTATCATGTAATGAGAACAACCCCCTTCAGAGAATCAGTGACTATTTTGTGAAAATAATAGGAAGTTAAAGTCGCCTGAGTCCCAGCATTGGGGGAAAAAAGGTTCTTCCACTTTGGCAATCTCTGACACTGGCTTATGTTCCCTTGTCTAGAGCTCTGCATGATGCAGACACAGGGTATCAGCATTTAGGTGCCATAGAAATGCACACTTTCATGAATACAAAGAATTTCCATGCCTGAAGCACAGTCCAGAATTCATGATCAAAACTAACAACAGGTTCAGGGGCCATGATGGGAGAAGATTTATGGAAAGGGATATTGGGAGGTGATTGGGTCTAGGGCAGACCACTACTCTGGGGTACAAGAGTGCCAGAGGAGGGGACAACTCAACCCAAAGGAGCTGTGCTGGAACAGTACAGAAAATGGTCTCTGACATACTGCAGCCTCATATCTTGGCTCCTTTATATAACAATAAATCAGTAAGCATTTATTAAGTGCCCACTATGTGCCAAAGACTGGCCAAGACTTTGGTGATGCAAATAAAAAAATAGAACAGCTGCAGGTTTCAAGGAACTTAATTAAATTGGGGGAAAATGAGAGAAAGAGACAGAGTTAGAGACAGAGAGAGAATAGAGAGAGAGAAGAGGGGGGAGTTGGTTGGAGTGGCATTAGCACCTGGGAAAATCAGGGAAGGCTCTATATAAGAGATGATACTTTAACTCGAAGTTCACAGGTACTAGAGATTCTAAGAAGCAAAGGTGAGGGATGTGCTAAGGCATGGAAAAAGAGATGAAGTAGTATGTGTGAAGTAAGAATGCCAAGTTGACAGGACCACCAAGTAGTAATAAAGTGTAATAAGGCAGGAAAGGTAGACTGGAAGCAGATTGAGAAAAGCCTTAAATGTCAAATGGAAGACTGATCTTAAAGGTAGCATGGAAGTACCGAAATCCAGAGGTGCCAGAGGACAAGGCCACTCACTACCCAAGGATCTGAGCTTTGTCTCTATAGCTTTAGAAGGTAACCTATGATTTAGGAAAATCACTTTGGCATTTGTGTGGAGGTTGGATTGGAGAGGAGAGAAACTTGGGTGGCTGTTGCCATAGTCCATGTGAATGGGCTGAACCTCTGAGACAGTGGTGATTGCATGACTGAAGAGGAGAGGAGGATGGGAGATATGTTCCAGAGGCAGAGCTGAAAGAATTGGTTAACTGATTGGATACAGGAGGTGAAGGAGAAGGTTAAAAGGGTACCTAGTCACAGGATTGCTCCCCACCAGTGAAAAGCTGCACCAGAGCCAAGAATTGGGGGAAAAAGGTCAAAGGAGATAAGTATAAATATCCGTTATACTCCAGATTCAAATTCTGTGACTCCATAAACTACCTACTATGTTCAACATCCTTTTGTCTCTCCCACTGTCATATAGACATGATATTGAATGAGCCTGGTGATGGTATTGAGGCAAACAGATATTGATGGAGAAAAGTAAGTGTAGACATCCTAAAAATAGCCACTATTTTGAAGTAGAAAAGTCATTTCATTCAAAAAATTCCATACATCCCTGAGGTGAGTGAGGAGAATCATTGAATAGGATATTAAGTGGGGGGAGGGGGAATTCCTTTATCTCTCCATTCAGAAACATAATGACTGACACTTGACATTCTATTGTTCCATTCAGCTCAGCACCCTAGTAAGGTTGAGACCATGTGCCAGTCATTCAACTCACACTTACAGACAAGACTCTGTGCTTTTGGCAGCCTGTGCTCAGGATAAACTCTGGCAAAGTTGGTGGAAGTTTTGTGTCTCCCTTCTGTTTTTTCTTGTTATTTTAAAAAAATGTTTGTTTCCAAATTTATTAATTTGCTTTTTGTTTTCAACATTCACTTCCATAAGTTTTTTTAAATTTTATTTTATAAAGATTGAGTATTTTATTTCCTTTTCCCCAAATTTATTAATTTGTTTTCAATTTTCAACATTACATAAGTTCTTAATTTTCTCCCCCTTCTTTCTCTCTCCATCCCCAAGACAGCATGCAGTCTTGTATGGTGTCTACACCTACATTCCTACTAAATACATTTACAAACCAGTCATGTTACATGGAAGAATAACAATGAATGAGAGAAATCATGAGAAAAACAAGACAAAAAAGAAAATAGTCTGCTTCATTCATTTTAAAAATTTTTTAAAACTAATTTGTTTTCAGTTTTCAACAATTGCTTCCATAAGTCTTAAATTTTCTCCCCCTCCCTCCCACTCCCTCCCTGAGATGGCATGCAATCTTATATGGTTTCTACACATACATATTTTTTTTTTTACTTTTTTCATTCAGGACACTTGTTTTAACAAATAGTTGAATCCTCAAGATGAACTAGATGCTGCAACAACTGCTCTCTTGGGTTTAGGTGTTGTTCCTTCATGAAATCCAGTCCTGAATAGGCGATAGACAATATTTAGGTTCTTCATTCACCAGTACCAGTAGTATTGTGCCGTGTAGCCTCTGCACTCCAATTATACTTTCTCTTGTGTGAAGCAGGATATCCACATTTGCCATAGGTCAACTTCAGAAGGTGGTATGCCTTAGAACCACAACAACGGCACAAAGTGTGTGTTTTATTCCAGTGCTTGCCAAAGGAAGACATTCCCTTTGTCATCTTCCTTCTGCTGTTGGGACCAAAGAGAACAAAAGAGACTTACACATACATTCTTATCAAACATATTTTCACATTAGTCACGTTGCATAGAAGAATTAATATGAATGAGAGAAACCATGAGAAAAACCAAACCAAATGAAAACAAAACATAACACAAGACAAAATAGTCTGCTTCATTCTGTGTTCTGATTCCATAGTTCTTTCTCTGGATGTAGATGGCATTTTGCCTCAAGAGTCCTTTGGGAATGTTTTAGGTTCCTGCATTGTTGTAAAGGGCTAAATCTATCAGAAATAGTCCTCACACACTGAGGTTGCAACTGTGTATAATGTTCTCCTGGTTCTGCTCATTTCACTCTGCATCAGTTCATATAAGTCTTTCCAGGTGTTTCTGAAGTCCTCCTGTTCATTATTTCTTATAGTGCAATAGTATTCAATTACGTTCATACACCACAGTTTGTTCAGCCATTCCCCAATTGATAGGCATCCCCTCAATTTCCTGTTCTTGACACTCTCACCACAAAGAAAGCTGCTATAAATATTTTTGTACGTGTGGGATCATTTCCCATTTTTATTATCTCTTTGGGATATAGTCCTATAAGTGATATTGCTGGGTCAATGGGTATGCAGATTTTTGTAACCTTTTGGGCATAGTTCCTAATTGCTTTCCAGAATGGTTGGATGAGCTCACAGCTCCACCAACAATGAATGAACATTCCAACACTCCCACATCTTCTCCAATATTTATTATTTTCCTGTTTTGCCATGTTAGCCAATCTTATAGATGTAACGTGGTATCTAAGAGCTGTTTTGATTTAGAGCATTTTTTCATATTACTGTAGATAGCTTTAATTTCTTCCTCTGAAAACTGCCTGTTCATATCCTTTGACCATTCATCAATTGGGGAAAGTCTTGTGTTCTTGTAAATTTGACTCAGTTCTCTATATATTTTAGAAATGAGGCCTTTATCACAGACACTAGATGAAATATTTCTTTCTCAGTTTTCTGCTTCCCACCTATTCTTGGTTGCATTGGGTTTGTTTGTGCAAAAACTTTTCAATTTAATGTAATCAAAATTATCCATTTTGTACTACATAATGTTCTCTATCTCTTGTTTGGTCATAATCTGACAAATATATTATGCCTTGATCTCTTAATCTGTTTATAGTATCAGCCTTTATACATAGATCATGTATTCATTTGAACTTGATTCTTATGTATGGTGTCAGGCATTGGTCTATGCCTAATTTCTTTTTTTGCCTCCTAAAGGCATTTATTAGACATTCTCTTTTTATTATTATTGTTTTATTTATTTTCAGTGTTCTCCAATCACTTCCATATAAGTTAGATTTTTCCCCCTCCCTCCGTGAGACAGCATAAAATTTTATATAGGTTCTACACATACATTTCTATGAAATACATTTTCACCTTAGTCATGTTTCATAGAAGAATAAAAATAAATGAGAGAAATCATAAAACAAACCAAAACATAATACAAAAGAAAATGATCTGCTATATTCTGTGATCAAATTCCACAGTTCTTTCTCTGGATATGGAAGGCATTTTACCTTAAGAGACCACTGGGAATTTTTTAGTCCTTGCATTGCAATGAAGTTCTAAGTCTACCAGAAAAAATCCTTACACACTGTGGTTGTTGCAGTGTATAAAGTTCTCCTGGTTCTGCTCCTTTCACTCAGCATCGGTTCATATAAGTCTTTCCAAGCCTCTCTGAAGTCTTCCTGTTCATCATTTCTTACAGCACAATAGTATTTCATTACATTCATATACCATAATCTATTCAGTCATTCCCCAATTGATGGGCATATCCTTGATTTGGCCACCACAAAGAGAGCTGCTATAAATATTTTTGTACATGTGGGACCCTTTCCCATTTTTATGAGATCTTGGGGATATAGTCCCAGAAGCAGTATTGCTGGGTCAAAGGGTATGTACATTTTTGTAGCCCTTTGGGCATAGTTCTAAATTGCTTTCCAGAATGGCTGGATCAGCTCACAGCTCCGCCAACAATGAATTAGTGTTCCAACTCTTCCACATCTTCTCCAACATTTATCATCATCCTATTTTGTCATGTTAGCCAATCTGATAGGTGTACTGTGCTATCTCAGAGTTGTTTTGATTTGCATCTCTCTAATCAATACTGATTTAAAGCATTTTTTTCATATGACTATAGATAGCTTTGATTTCTTCCTCTGAAAAGTGCCTGATCATATCCTTTGAACATTTATCAACTGGGGAATGATTTGTATTCTTGTAGATTTGACTCAGTTCTCTATATATTTTAGAAGTGAGGTTTTTATCACAGACACTAGTTGCAAAAATTCTTTCCCAGCTTTCTGCTTCCCTTCTAATCTTGGTTGCATTCGGTTTGTTTGTGCAAAAACTTTTCAATTTAACATAATCAAAATTATCCATTTTGAATTTCATAATGTTTTCTATCTCTTAATCAAAAATTTTTCCCTTCTCCATAAACCTGATAAATACACTATTCCTTGCTCTACTAATTTTTTAAAGTATCAGTCTTTATATCTACATCATTTACCCATTTGGACTTTATTTTTGTGTATGGTGTCAGGTATTGGTCCATGCTCAGTTTCTGCCACATTTATCCAGTTTTCCCAGCAATTTTTGTCAAACAGTGAGTTCTTATCCCAGAAGCTGGGGGCCTTGGATTTATCCAAACAGTAGACCATGATATTCATTGCCTAATGTGTCTTATGTACCTAACCTATTCCACTGGTCTACCCTTCTGTTTCTTAGCCTGTACCAAGTGGTTTTGATGATTGCTGCTTTATAATACAATTTGATATCTGGTATGGCTAGGCCACCTTCCCTAGCACTCCTTTGCATTAATTTCCTTGACATTCTGGATCTTTTGTTCTTCCAGATGAATTTTGACAATATTTTTTCTAGCTTTATAAAATAATTTTTTGGTAATTTGATTGGTATGGCACTGCATAAGTAAATTAATTTAGGTAGAATTGTCATTTTTATTATATTAGCTCAGCCTACCCATGAGCAGCTGATGTTTTCCCAATTATTTAGATCTGACTTTATCTGTGTGAAAAATATTTTGTAATTGTGTTCATATAGTCCCTGTGTTTGTTTTGACAGCTACACTCCCAAATATTTTATAATGTCTACAGTAAATTTAAATGGAATTTCTCTTTCTACCTCTTGCTGCTGAGGTTTGTTAGTAATATACAGAAATGCAGATGATTTGTGTGGATTTTTGTATATCCTGCAACTTTGCTAAAGTGGTTTATTATTTCAGGTATTTTTTTTACTTGATTCTCTAGCATTCTCTAAGTATATCATCAATCATCTTCAAAGAGTGATAAAACTAGTTTCTTCTTTGTCTATTCTAATTCCTTCAATTTGTTTTTCTTCTCTTATTGCTAAAGCTAACATTTCTAGCACCATATTGAATAACAGTGATAACAGACATCCTTGTTTCACCTCCCACACCCACTTTTATTGGAAATGCATCTAGCTTATCCCCATTACATATAATGCTTGCTGTTGGTTTTAGGTAGATTTTATTTATCATGTTAGCCCTCCCTCACTCAAAACAAAGTCAAGTGCAAGTCATGTCATTATTTCTCTGATGTCATGGTCTTCTTTGGCAATGAAGGGCAAACACACACACATTTATCATATTAAGGAAAGCTACATTTATTGCTATGCTCTTCATTGTTTTCAATAGGATTGGGTGTTGTATTCTCTCAAAAGCTTTTTCTGCATCTACTGAGGTAGTGTTATGGTTTCTGTTAGTTTTGTTGTTGATATGATCAATGATGCTGATAGTTTTCCTAACATTGAACCAGCCCTGCCTTCCTGGTATAAATGCTACCTGATCATATTATGCTATTCTCATGATAAATTGCTGTAATCTTTCTACTAATATCTTGTTTAACATTTTTGCATCTATATTCATTAGGGAAATTGGTCTATAATTTTCCTTCTCTGTTTTGGCTCTTCCTGGTTTAGTTATCAGAGCCGTATTTGTAACATAAAAAGAATTTAGTAGGACTTCCTCTTCACCTGTCTTCCCAAATAGTCTATATAGTATAGGAATTAACTGTTCTTGAAATGTTTGATAGAATTCACTTGTAAATCCATATGGCCCTGGAGGTTTCTTCCTAGGAGTTCATTGATGACTTGTTCGATTTCTCTTTCTGAGATGGTATTATTTAGTATTTTACTTATTCTTCTGTTAATATGGGCAATTTATATTGTTTTCTTCAGTGATTTTTTTTCCATTTGATTTTTAAAAGAATTAGTCCATTTTTCTTCTGCTTCTCTCATTTGGCTTCTAAAATCCTCCTTGAGCTCTTCCAAGAATGCTTTTTTGAGATTGAGACCAGTTCATATTCCCTTTTGAGGTTTCAGATGTGGGTATAGTGTCAATGCAATCCTCTTCTGAATGTGAGTTTTGATCTTCCCTTTCCCTGTAGTAAGATTTTATGGTCTTTGTTTTTCTAGTTTGCTTCTGGTTCATTGTGATTGTCTTTTTCCTGACTTTTAAAGTGGATCTCTGCTTCTAAGACAAAGCTTCCTACTTCTTGTACTTGTGGCTATGAGCCTGGTTACTGGCTTTGTGTACTGTGGCTTCTGGTTCTGTCACCTACAAGCTATATAATGCTGCAGCTCACCTGATCCTGAGCTGGAGCTAGCTGGTGTATGCCAAGGTCTAGGCCAGGTGAAATCTTTCTGAGTCCATCTCAGAAAGAAACCCATTCAGGTTACACTGAAGCTCCCAGCCTGAGGTGTGAGGAAGGGGTGTTCTGGCCACATTAAGGAGGTCCCCTCCCCTAGGGCCACACTAGAGTACAACTTCTGGTGGACAACGTTCCACACTTGTTTCTGCAGATTCTCTGGATTAGGGATGGCACACCTGGGGGTCTGATGTTGGTGCTTGATGGCTCCACTACCCTAAGGCTCCTAATCTCTTGCTGGTGCACTGAGGTGGAGCTTGCGGGATGCCTCCAGGCTTGCCCTGGTCCCCTTGAACTACACCAGGAGGGATCCTTCCCTTAAATCTCCCTATCCTCCTGAGCTTGAAGACTTCTGTCTCCCTTCTGCTGGCTCCACTATTCCAGGACTTTTCTGGAGGTAATATTCCCAGGCGTTTCAAGGTCAGTAAGGTGAGATGAGAGCCTTTATGGTTTACTCTTCCATCTTGGCTCCAAGGAATTCTATGTCTCCCTCCTTAACATGGGAAGTTGTTTGGAAAATTTGAGTTGCTTGAGAAACTTTTTCTTCCTCTGCTACTTGAAGAAGCAGATTCTTAAAATGATGAGTGGGAAATGAATGTCACACTTCCCTGAGATCTCAAAAGTCAAGATAGGGCATGTTTTTGCTTGAAAGGCAGAGTGCTGTACTGAATAGAGACCTGATATGAGTGGGAAGATAATGGGTTCTAATCTTTCAGAGTCACTTTAAAAATGTGTGACCCAGTAAGATGCTCGACCTTGGTGTACCTCCATAAAATGAGGACAATAATAGCACCTACTTTGGTGAGCTATTGTGACTCATTAATGTATATATCATACTTGCAAATATAAACTTATTTTCAGCCTTTAAAACACTGTATACACATCACATTATCAAGATAACTATCTTATTTTGCTAACTTGTTTTGGAATTTATAAGGAAATGGTCCTGGGACAAGTCACTATCATTTAATCATTAGTTTTCATTTAATATTCTGCAACCTATTTTAGAATTGGAAAAAAAAATCCTGATTTCTGTAATCAAATAAAAGTATTAAAGTACAATCTCATTTTCTTTAGGTTCAAAGAAAACATACTTGGGAATATTCCAGGAGAAAACAGGGTCACGAGAAGGAGGTAGATGTGACAGCATTAGTTAGCCACTACACAGGAATGAGAATACAAAAATAAAATAAAAAAGTAATCTTTGCTATTCTGCAGCAGCACTGTCTGGAGTATGAGGACACAAGGGACAAGGGGACCTGGATTCAAATCCTGTTTCAAATGAATACTAATTGTGTAACCCTAGAAAAGTTACTTCTCCTTTCTGAGTCTCAGTTTTCTCATGTGTACAGTAAGGGGATTGGAATCAATAAACTCTAAAGCCCCTTCCAACACTAAATCTATAATCCTTTGGATGCTGTAATTTAATCTTGTATAGTCCCATCACTGATTATGTGACTTTGATTAAGAGAATTTATCTCTTTTAGCCTCCATTTCTTGACCTGTAAAAAGACGGTGACTTCTAAGTGTCTCTCCCTCACCAAGTCTATGACCTTTTGATGTTCTGTTTTAGGTTGGTAGAAGGACATACAGAGACTGAAACTTTAGGCTTTTGACAATTTAAAAGACATTGAATTCAAATGATGTTTACTATGGACCATTCTGGGGACAACAGGAGGATCTCCTTTCCTATGTGACCAGACCCTATTAGTATGCACAGTTATTCTAGTAAGAATATTTTCCCTCCCAATAATGACAATATTATTACCTAATGATATAATTGAGATTCAGTTTGAAAAAAATGAAAATGTGAGTGGATGTGGAAAATGACACCAAAATCACAATTTGTACCATTTACCATGGTCAAAGGAAAAGGAGAGATGAACAGCATCTTCTGGAAGCAAGGTCAAACACACAAAAATGATGTCACAGATTGGTTAATATGAGCTTAGCCTCAACATGAAACTGAATGTTTCCTTTCATTCTGATAAAAGCCAAAACTAAAAGTGTATAAATTCTGTACAAAATATTTGTTCTGGTAATCCACTTACTAGCCTCTCATCTTTTCTAATGATTACCAGGATTTTAGTAGCCCAGGGGATGTGAGCTTATCTAATCTAGCCATAATTGTTTCCTATTAAGTTTATTGAATACCTAGCATTGATACCAAAGGGAAATTAAAAAGTGGGGGACTTCAGAAGAACCATAATTTAGTTGTGACTTGCAAATGTGTAAAGCCACTCCTGAGAATTGAATTTTACTCATGGAATAAGCTTTTGCATGAATATTTAATTTCCTAAAGTGGAAATGAGATGCTTGATTCATTAAAGATTTACATTTGCTACATGCATTGGCTTATTCATTAGGCATAACTGACTGGTAAACAATCAGCAATTCAATTTTAAGGTATATGTCAAAACTGGGAGAAAATCACACCCACATGTATTATTTTAACTCCAGTATGAAGTGTGGTCCTTGAAGGCAGGGACTTTTTTTTTTCTTTTTTCATTTGTACTCTTAATGTCTGCTATAGTGACTGGCAAATTTGAGTATTTACTGTCTGTTGAATAGAATTGAGTTACGTGGTGGCAAAAGGGTCACACCGAGGAAGAACTTGAATGAGCCATGCTGTTAGTCCTTAGTAAAACTTAATTCAAAGCCATAGAAGTAGATAATATATCAGCTAACCTGGGGGGATATTTGTGAACTATTCCCTTTTTCCCACACCAGTCTTCCATTGGTAGGTGATTGAACAACATTCTAAGAATTGATTGCATGTTTTCTGGGACCAGGGTGAGTTATAATGGAGAATAGTGGAAGGAGAAAAGAGCAAAAGCAAATGAAGAAGTGCTAAGCTGCTGGTCAGAAGCAAAAGGAAGATGAATCCAAACTGGACATACTAAACAAAACTGTCCTTTAGTAACCTTAAAGATTAATTCATGTGTAAGCATGGGGATCATACACACCCATCGTAGGCAGGATCCCAGCAAAGCAGGGTATTTCCATTGCAGTGGTCTTGACTTTGTATTGTCACTGGACTCCAGTAACTCTGGGAGAAAGAGTGTGACTGATAACTTTGAACAACTCTGCCTCAGTTAAATCCAATTCATGTGCACATCAAGACATCACACTCTTGGTGTCATTGGTCCTCTTCAAGAACAAAGAATGAATACCAAACAAAAACCAATGAGTAAGGACAGAGAAATGGCATTTGGAAGGCTGAATAAGAGGTATAACACGTAAACATCATGGAGAAAAGGCTACCAGAATTTTGGGTGGCTTCTGGGAAAAGTGATAATTCACAGCAGTCAGTCAGTAAGTATTTATAAAGTACTTACTTTATACCAGGCACTAGTACCTAAGCACAAGGGATAACAAGAAAGGCAGAAACACAGTCCCTGCCAAAGGATTTCACATTCCAGTGGGTGAATGTGACATACCAACAAGTTTTATAAACAAGGAAATTTCACACACACACACACACACACACACACACACACACACACACACAACAATGGATAAGCAATGTCAGGTTTCACAAAATCAACATGCAAGAAAATTGGTGCACATAGTTACAGGGCAGAAAATCAGACATTGGGTCTGGAGTTGAGTAGTATAGCAAAGCTCAATGCTGAATTAAGGTTCAGGTTGGGTGGGAATGAGGCAATATCTGTGCCCAAGGTCTAGATCAATAGCTCTGAGTGAATTCAACATTCAGTTGGTTAATACATGGAAGAGTGCATTGAAACTTGACTAATGGCTTCCTCAGCAGATTTATTTTTTGGCTGATCTTATCAACTCCCATGGATCCAATTATCACCTCTATGTAGATAACTCCATATCTAGGGCTTATCCCTTCTGAACTTTGTTTTTGAATCATCAAATACCTATTGGACATCTCCACCCAGATGGCCCACTGGAATCTCAAATGTTACATGTCAAAACAGTGAGACTTGTGCCACAAACCATCCCTCTTCATAACTTTCCCACCCCTGTTGTGGACACACTCTTCTTTCTATCTCTTAGATTCGTAGCCTAGGAGTCATGTACTTTTCTTCCCTCTCCCTTGCCTCCCATGTCATAGAATTACTATACCTTGTCACTTCTAATCATATCTTTCACTTCCATCCTCTCCTCTCTAATCATGTGGATAGTAGAGTAGGCCAGATCCTCATCACTATTCACTTGAACTATTCAAAAAATGCTAATGGAACTCTTATTCCATAATCTCTCTCTTCTAGTCCATTTCCCATCAAGGTGTCAGAATCCTCTTAAAATACAAATTTGATCATGTCACTACCTTATTTAGTAATTTCAGTGGCTTCCTATTGCCTCTATGATAAAACACATATTCTTCAATTTAGCACATAAAACTCCTTTAAAAAAAGGTTTCAGACTACCTTCATAGACTTATTAGGGAAACAGAAGGCTATGATGGATAGATCATTGTGCTTAGAATGAGGAAGTCCAGAGTTCAAATTCTGACTCAGTCCTCACTAAAAAAAAAGCCATTAATAGATAAAATCACTAATAAAGTGGTATGACCTTCAAACAGTCTATTCAGTTTTCTTGGCCTCAATTTCCTAACTCCAAAATAAGGAGATTAGACTTTATAACTTCAAATTTCCCCTCCAGCTCTAATTCTATGTTCCCATATTTCTGTGAATTAGTTTATACTACCCACCTTTGTTTTATATCTCAGGCCAACTAGTCTGCTTGCTCAACACCAATGCAGCATTTCATCTCTCTCTCCTGTGCTATTGGCTATCTCCCATCCTTTAAATCTACCCCACCCTTCATCTCTAACTTCATAATCTTTAGCTTTCTTCACGGTACAAGTCAAGTAAATGTTAGGTTCTTAAGGAAACATTTCCAAATCACTCAACTGTTTAAATGTTGCATCTTCCTTCACCCTGCTCAGTAAAGAGAATGTAATTATGTGTAGGGAAAGTTCATGGCATAAGGGAAAGAGTATAGGATCTGGTATCAAAGACCTAGATTCAAATGCTAGTTATGGCATTTATTCCATGTATGAGCTAAGATAAATCACTTCCTTCCTGGAGGTTTCAGTATGCTTACCTATAAAATGAAGGGTTTGCACCAGATGGTTTCTAAGGTCCTCTGAAACTCTAAAACAATGGTACTGCTTTCCTTTTGTATGTAATCACTGATGACCAGTCCAGATGCATGTTGTAAAGGCTCAATAAGTATTTGAGTTGAATTGAGTTGTAGCTGAACTTCCTGTGTATGTAACTGAATTAATGAGACTGATAGGGCATCCTGAAGCTGTATGATCCAAGAGTTAGTGAATGGTGGAAGGATGTTTTACTTGATCATAGAGAAGGTGAGTGGGTCTATAGCCTTTGAGTACCAATGAACCCCTCTGGATTCATTTATTTTTCTAATGACTTAAGAGAAAAGGAGAGATGAGTAGTAGGGATGAGTGGTTTGAGGTGAGCTGGATAATCGAAGTCAAAAGCAAGAATTCTCTGAAAATATATGCCCTCAAAAGAATAGCTGTTTAGGTGATCCTAACTGTAATCAAACAATCAATATGAAAATATTTATTGGAATGGAATTTTAACATACTTACTAAGCATTTATATTATAGAGATAACATGTGACAGGATTTTGTTAAGTTGTAACTCTTGTTCAGTGGTTATTATGTGCACTCTGTTAAGTGCTATGGGTACAAAGAAAGAGTAAAAAAAAAGTGTCCCTGCTCTCAGGAGTACTATAAGCATATTCATATTTCTTTTATGGTCACAACAACATGTTAAATTGAAATCTTGAAGTTAATGTGTATAGATGGCCTAAAATCTGTGACTAACATTTTTCTGTCTAATTTTGATACCTTATCACTCACTATCACTGCAAAAGTGGAAGGACAATGGGTAGGACCAAGAATCTTTGTCTTTCTCTTCTTTTCATATGTTGCCATGGCCACAGAATTATCAAACAGCAGGTCTACTCAGTCTTTTGGAGGTGAGTCTTCCTGTATGAGCTAAGCTTATCCTTAGCGAGCAGCCTCAGTTTGTCTAGACTGGTCAAACCCACTGGAGTTTGTGATCCCTCAGCATAGCCTTCACACACCCAAGGTCTTTTCACATAGTAGCAAACATTGTCCAAAGTGGCTAATTTTATAATCATAGGATTGGAGGAAGAGGATTGTGGTGAGAGGATTAACTAGGAAGTCTTCTCTGCTGGATGCCATATGAGGAACATTACATGGAGAGGTAACCCAGATTTTCAAGAAACAGAAGACCTCAGGCCAGGAAGCAATCTGAGAAAAGAGCTTCACAGACCTGAGGGACTATTGGTATTAAGAGAACCCCCAATCCAGCAATAAGCTGAGAAAATGAAGTGTAGACTGACAGTGAAGTTCTATTAAGAAAAATGTATTAGATCCAGTACACACATACACATATATGAACATATGAACACAAATGCACACAATGCTTATGGAAAAAAAAGAAAAGAAAAGAAAACCAAGATGAATAAAAAGGACTAGCAATGTTTTTCTTTAAGAAACAATACCAAATCATGTTCTTGAGAATATCATCATGAGGCTAAAATTGGCAGCATTGCATACTGGTTAGTGACATAGGACTCAGAATCAGGAAGTCCCTGCTTAAAAGCCTTTCCCTGTTATTAATTGATCGTATTTTCTTGGGTAAGCCATCTAATTTCTCTGAGTCTCAGTTTCCTCTTTTTCCAGATGGGAATGGAAGCTAGGTGACACAGCAAACAAAGTGGTGGGTTTGAAGTCAGGAAAACTCACCTTTGTGAATTTAAATCTGACTTTAGATACTTACTAGCTATGTGACCCTGGGCAAATCACTTAACCATTCCTTCTTAAGAAAGAAGTTCTTTCTTCATAAAACCTAGTTCTCTCTCCCTCCCTCCCTCCTTTCCTCCCTCCTTTCCTCCCTCTCTCTCTCTCTCTCTCTCTCTGTCTCACTCTCACACATGTATATGGATGTGCACATATATAATTTCTTTGTGTGCATGTATGTATGCATGCATGCATGCATATATAAACTGTAATTCTGATTTCTTCAGTATAGGTAACTTACTATGCCATTGCAGATTATACTAATATGCAGAAATTTTATCTACTAATGCACATTGTCAACTTCTCTGAAAGTTCCAGTATTAGAGAGGTGTCCAAGGTACTAAGAGGTTTAGTGATACTGTGACAAACAAACTAACTCTATCATAATTTAGAAGACAAGTGGAATATCTGCTCCATGACTATCTCCTTAATTCACTCTTTGATAGGCAGAATATGTCTCCAGAGACTTGGTACTACTACACTCTTCAAAATTCTAGTGGTGCCCTATTGTGGTTGTAATTTCCCAACTGTTACTCAAACTCAACTATTTGTTTCCTGTTGCCTAACACTTGAATTCCATTGGTGTTTAGAAAATGGATTTTCTTAGATTTTATAATAGAAGTTATACTTTTAAAAATAGGTAGGTTGTCCAAAACAAGACCTAAACTCAAAGCCTTCCTCAGATATCTATTATCTGGGTAACCTTGGGCAAGTCATTTAACTTTTATGAACCTCAGTTTTCTTTTCTGCAAAATATGAGATTTGGGGGGCAGAGCCAAGATGGAAGAGTAGAAGGACAGACCTGTAGAAGTTCTCCACCAATAGCTCATAAAATACCTGTAAAAAATGACTCTAAACAAATTCTAGAGCAGCAGAAGCCACAAAACAAAAGAGTGAAAGAGATTTTCAGCCCAAGACAGCCTAGAAGCCTGACAGTCTATTGCACCAGGCTCGAAGTCCAAGCTGCACAGGTAGGGACAGGACTGCAGCAGGCTTCAGGGCATGGAATCCCAGGCAGCAGCTGTACTTCTGAGATTTCTCAACCTGCAAATGCCAAAGACAACTTCAAAGGTCCATGAGAAAGCTCTTTCACCTGGGTGAGAAGAGAGCAGGGTGTGACCCTAGCCTTGGGCCCAGGGTGGCTGCAAGGAGCAGTAGCATCCATTTTTGGAACCCTCAGCCTAAAACCCTGGGAGAATCTAGCAGTTGATCTGGGTCCCAGTCCTGAGTGGCAGCCCTGGGGTGAAGAAGAGCTCTGGCGTGGTGAAGGTGATGGTGGAGCTGGTGGTGGCTCTGAAGAGGGAATTCTACTCACAGATACTAGGCAGAAAAGCTTCTAGTTACTCCCAGACTGAAGCACAGGCCAGGAGAAGAGTAAACTCCTCTCCCTTGATTGTTCCACCTTCGAGGAACTGAGAACTTACAGGTTTCCAGAGTATACCCTCCACTTGACAAAAGACTCAAAAGTCAAGTAACTGGCTGGGGAAATGGCCAAAAAAGGGAAAAAAAATAAAACTATAGAAGGTTACTTTTTGGTCAACAGTTATTTTCTTCCATTCTGTCAGATGAGAAAGAACAATGCATACCATAAGAGTAACACATACAAGTCAAGGCTTCCACTTTCAAAACCTTCTGAATAAATATGTAATGGTCTTAGGCCTTGGAAGAGATCAAAAAGGGTTTTGAAAATCAACTAAGAGAGGTGGAGGAAACATTGGAAAGAGATATGAAAGCAATGTAAGAAAATCATGAAAAGCAAGTCAGCATCTTGCTAAAGGAGACCCCCAAAAATGCTGAAGAAAATAATACCTTTAAAAATAGACTAACCCAAATGGCAAAGGAGGTCCAAAAAGCCAAAGAGGATAAGAATGCTTTAAAAAGCAGAATTAGCCAAATGGAAAAGGAGATTCAAAAGCTCACTGAAGAGAATAGTTCTTTAAAAATTAGAGTGGAGCAGATGGAAGCTAATGACTTTATGAGAAACCAAGAATTTACAAAACAAAACCAGAAGAATGAAAAAGTTGAAGACAATATGAAACATCTCAATGGAAAAACAACTGACCTGGAAAATAGATCCAGGAGAGACAATTTAAAAATTATAAGACTACCTGAAAGCCATGATCAAAAAAAGAGCCTAGAAATCATCTTTCATGAAATTATCAAGGAAAACTGCCCTGATATTCTAGAACCAGAGGGTAAAATAAATATTGAAAGAATCTACCAATAACCTCCTGAAAGAGATCCGAAAAGAAAAACTCCTAGGAATATTGTAGTTAAATTCCAGAGTTCCCAGGTTAAGGAGAAAATATTGCAAGCAGCCAGAAAGAAACAATTTGAATATTGTGGAAATGCAATCAGGATAACACAAGATCTAGCAGCTTCTACAGTAAGGGACTGAAGGGCTTGGAATATGATATTTCAGAAGTCAAAGGAAGTAGGATTAAAACCAAAAATCACCTACCCAGCAAAAGTGAGAACAATACTTCAGGGGAAACATGGTCATTCTATGAAATAGAGGACTTTCAAACATTCTTGATGAAAAAACCAGAGCTGAATAGAAAATTTGACTTTCAAACACAAGAATCAAGAGAAGCATGAAAAAGTAAATAAGAAGGAGAAATCATAAGGGACTTACTAAAGTTGAACTGTTTACATTCCTACATGAAAAGATAATATTTGTAACTCTTGAAACTTTTCTCAGTATTTGGAGAGTTGGAGGGATTACACACACACACACACACACACACACACACACACACACACTCTCACACACACACACATAGACAGAGAGCACAGAGTGAGTTGAAGAGGAAGGGATGATATTTAAAATATAAAATTGGGGAGTGAGAGAGGAATATATTTTGAGGAGAAATGGAGAAATGAAATGGGCAAATTATTTCTCATAAAAGAGGGAAGAAAAAGTTTTTTCAATGGAGGGGGAAAAGAGGGAGGTGAGACGGAAAAAGTGAAGCTTACTCTCATTGTATTTGGCTTAGGGACAGAATAACATGCACACTCAATTTGATATGAAAATCTATCTTACACTACAGGAAAGTAGGGGAGAAGAGGATAAAAAGGGTGGGGGGGGTGATAGAAGGGAGTGCAAATGGGAGGCTAGAATAATTAGAAGTAAACACTTTTGTGAAGGGACAAAATCAAAAGAAAGAATAGAATAAATGGGGGGGCAGGATAGGATGAAGGGAAATATAGTTAGTATCTCACAACATGACTATTATGGAAGTCTTTTGCATAACTACACATGTATAGTCTTTATTGAATTGCTTGCCTTCTCATTGGGGATGGCTGGGGAGAGTAGAAGGGAGAGAAGTTGGAATGCAAAGTTTTAGGAACGAATGTTGAGAATTGTTTTTGTATGCAACTGGGAAATAAGAAATACAGGTAATGGGTATAGAAATGTACCTTGCCCTACAAGAAAAGAGAGAAAATGGGGATAAGGGAAGGGAGAGATATGATAGAAGGGAGGACAGACTGGGGGAAGGGGTAATTAGAATGCACAGTGTCTTGGGGTGGGGGGAGGGGAGAGATGGGGAGAGAATTTGGAACTCAAAATCTTGTGGAAATGAATATTGAAAAGTAAAAATAAATAAATTTTTAAAAAATGTAAAAAAAGAAAAAAAATATGCGATTTTGTCTTTCTGGCCTCTAAGTTTCCTTCTGATTCTGATTAGATCATGTTCTAGAAGAGTATTTTCTCACTGCACACAAAATATCCCAGGAGAGATTGCTCTTAAACTTATCACAGAAAAGTAATGAGGCACATGTGTAGGGAATACATGTGGCAAAGGGGTAATTCATAGTTCATGATTATTAGAAGTTCTTTTCTCTTTTTGTGGTGCCCTATCCTTTTCCTGCTTCTACTTTTTTTGTATTGTCTTCCTCAATAAGTCTAAAACAGAACTCATGTTTTCTCCTCCCCTCCTCCCCTCATTATTATGGAGGGCAACATCATCCTCCCAGTCCTTCAGGTTAGAAACTTATGAGTCATCCTGGATTCCTCACTCTCTCTCACCCCCACCACATTCAAGCTGTTGCCAGTGCTTATCAATTTCACCTTTGCAATATCTCTTTCTCTGCTCTGACTGTCACCACTCTAGTACAAGCCCTCAACACCTCTTAGCTAGATTACTGGCCTGCCTTAAATCTCTCCCCACTCTAATCCATTCTTCATTCTTCCACTACAGTGATTTTCCAAAATGCAGATGTCATCATGTTACCCTCACACTCAATAAACTCCAGTGGCTCCCTATTGCCTTCAGGAGCAAATGAAAAATGTTCTGTTTGGCATTCAAACCTTTTGTAATTTAGTCCCAAACTACCTTTCCAGTCTTCTTATACCTTACTCCCCAACACAGCAAGATATTCTGTCTCTCAGCTCCTGGCAATCTCTGTCTCCCTTGCCTGTAAGACTCTTCTCCACTCTCCCTACTGACCTACCTGATTTCCTCTAAATCCCAACTAAAATTTCACCTCCAGCAATCATCAAATCCCTCAAATCCATTGCATTCTGTTTGTTATTTCCCATTGATACTATATATAGTTTGCTTTGTTTATATTTATTTATGCTTGTCTCCCCCAGTAGATTGCAAGCCCCTTTGATGACAGGTACTATCTTTCCCCTCTTTTCTGTGTCCCCAACACCGAACACAGTTCTTGGTATACAGTGGGTACTTAATAAATGTTTATTGAATTGAATTAGATTAAAAGCTCCTTGAGGGCAGGGACTTCCTTTCTTTATCTTTTATGCCTGAGCCACAAAAGAAGTTTCATAAATACGTATCATATTGTATATGGATGATGACAACAGCCTCCTCATTCAATTTCATTCCCAGTTTTTCTCTCCAGTCTACCTTCTCACATTACTTGGTTAGATGCCATAAAGTAGGTGGCCATGCCTTAATGCTCCATTTGTTGTAAAGGCCACTAGCACCTCTTCCATCCTTACCAAAGGGAGTGCTAACCTTCTCTCTCACTTGCATGTCATGGCATCACCTTCCTGAGGCTATAATCCCCTTCCAGAATGAAGAAAAACAACAATAACAACCCATTACTTAAATAATCTTCGTAAATCACCTGTGAGAATGCCTCTACCCTGATCAAGAATTTTCCACCCTCCCTATTGCCCATAGGATAAAATAATTCTCTTCAGTTGGCCATTTACTACCTGGCACTTGACTCCCTTTCAGATTTAATTCATATTACTTCTCTTCCTGTACACCTCAATCTAACCAAATTGGTACTTGACATCTCTCACCTCCATGGCATGCCTCTTTACCTTTGATTCTTTGGATAATTTCATTTAAAGCTCGGCTTATATGGGACATTGCTGAGGATAATCCATTTCTAATTCTTTCAGTTAGCATTTTCTCACTGTCCTAATAGCTTTTAGAATGAGTTATTTACATGCTCTATGCTGCAATATGATGGTCAATTTTAAGTGTGCATAGATTATATAGATACTAAAGAATATTCCAACTCTAAAATTATGTGAGTCTCTGATGCTTAAATCTCTCAAGGGGGAAAAGGCTTTTGTTTTTTTTTTTGGCTTTCTCTGGGTACCTTTAGCATCTAGCACAATGCTGAGAAGGCATTCTTTAGGAGATGGTAATTATATTTGTTCTATGATCTTTCTTATGTTTCTTCCACTGGATAATTCTTTAATGATCTTCTCAGAGAATGGATAGTTGAATGAATGAATGACAAGTTTTTTGAGTTCTTACTACATACCAAATAAATTGAAAAATCAAGGCATTTCCTAGCTTTGTATTGTAGTGGGGAGGTCTAGTACCTCTGGTATGAAGACTTGCCAAGCCATTTTCAGGGTTGCTCATTCATCTTTCATGTACACCTGTCACCCAACTCTCACCTGTGACTCCAAGAAGGTGTAGCATTCCCAGCAGCCACACCACAGTAAAACCACATTGGCAGATGTGCTAAACCAGATTGATATTATTGCTGAGTTAGGGGGATGAATGCTCTAAGCATGTAAATATTTCCCACAGTAGAATGAGCAGATGGAAATGATTTGTTCCATTGGCCATTTAGGTGGCTGAAGCAGGAGCTGTGGAGCTCTTAGAGCTTAGTCAAGCATTGAAGATGCCACAGTTATCTACTACATCCTGGGCAACCACCAGTCATCTTGACTTTTGTTTTTCCACTGGAATTCAATGACTGTGAAAAAGAGAGTGAGGCTCTCTCTTCTGCAACTCCACCTCACTTAAATCCAATTTACGTACAAGTCAAGACATTGCCCTATGATGTCATTATTCCTCTTTGAAATTGAAGGATAAAGAACGACAGCAGCGGTGACAACAAAAACATTCTAAAAGGAGAAGCAAGGAATAGGGGAATGGCAGCCAGGAAGGGATAGTTGATGTACAAAATCACAGGGTAGGTTTCTATCAGTAAGAATGCTAATGGTAAGTACAGATTTTACCAGTTGGAGTGAGGGGCTGGAGGATAATGGAGTCAGAAGCTCTGCTCAACGAAGTGTGTCCAAGAACTTTAATAGGAGAGTAGTCTTGATGTACATGCCTATACCATTCTCCTTCATCACCTTTACTTTTTAGTTTCCCTGGTTCCTTAAAGACTCAACTCAAATCTACTTTTTCAGGAAGCCTTTCCTGGTCCCCACCAGTAGGTAGTATCTTCTCTAAGATTGTGTGCCCTCTATATCTATAACTATATCTATATATCCATATCTATCTATCTATCTATATATATATATATATATGTATGTAGATATGCACATATATACAGAGATGATACGTATGTATAATATATATTACTTGACGTATGCATAATACATAGTTTATAAAATATATGATAAATTTTATGTATTATAGCACATCTGCATATATTTTGTTTGAATTTATTTACATATTGTCTCCACCACTAGAATGTGAGCCTCTTGAAGTCAAGGACTGTTTTTGTCTCTTTTAATCTCTAGTGCTTGGCTCAGTACATGGTACATGTTGCAGTTCAATCATTCAACTGTATCGAACTCTTTGTGACCCTGTGGACCATAGCATGCCAAGCTCTTCTCTCCTTCATTGTCTCCCAGCATCTGTCCAAGCTTATGGTCATTGCTTCCATGACACTATCATACCCTTTGCCATCCCCTTTTCCTTTTGCTTCAATTTTTTCCAACATCAGAGTCTTTTCCAATGAGTCCCCCCTTCACATTGTATGGTCAAAGTAGTTAAGTTTCAGTATTTGACCTTCCAATGAATACTTTGAATTACTTTTTTTAAGTATTGATTGATTCATCTCTCTGTTATCCAAGAGATTTTTGAAAGTCTTCTCAGAGCCACAATTTAAACATGTCAATTCTGTGGTGCTCAGTTTACCTCATAATCTAACTCTCACAGTCATACATTGCTACTGGAAAAAACATAGCTTTGACTTTACAAATCTTTGTGAGCAAGGTGATGTTGCTGCTCTGACAGTCATTGAATTCCAGAGGCAAAACTGTCTAGATTTGCCATAGTTTTCCTTTCAAGGAGCAAGTGTTTTCACTTCATGGCTGCAGTCATTATTTTCAGTGATCTTTGAGCCTCAGAATATAACATGTGACACTGCTTCTTCTTCTCCCTCTATTTGCCAAAAAGTGATGGGACCAGTTGCTAGGATCTTACTTTTGCTTTGTTTTTTATGTTAGTTCTCAAGCCACCTTTTACAATTTCCTCTGTTCCCCCCATCAAGAATGTTCTTAAATCATCTTCACTTTCTGCCATCAGAGTGATATCCTCTACAGATCTGAAATTGTTGATATTTATCCCAGCAGCCTTAATTCTGGTTTTTGATTCATCTGGCCTAGCATTTTGCACAACGTGCTCTGTATGTGAGTAAAATAAGTAAAGTGACAACAAAGCTTTGTTGTACTCCTTTTCCACTCCTAAACTAATCAGTTATTCCACATTCAGTTCTAACTGTTATTTCTTGACCCAAATACAAGTTACTCAGGAGACAAGTAAGATGATTTTGCATTCCCATCACTTTGAGGATTTGCCACATTTTGTTGTGAGCTACACAGTAAAAGGCTTTTGTGTAGTCAAGGAAGCAGTTTTTTTTTTTTTCTCCTGGAACTCGCTTGCATTCTCTATAATCCAGGGAACTTTGGAAATTTGACTGTAGCTCCTCTGCTCCTTTAAGAACCAACTTGCTTTTCTGGTAATTTTCAGTTCACATATTAAGAAGGCTAGCTTACAGAACCTTAAACATAACCTTGCTGGCATGTGAAATGAGCACAAAATGTTCACTAATTTAAACATTCTTTGGCATTGTTCAGTAATTTGAATATTCTTTGGGATTGCCCTTCTTTAGAATTGGAACCTAAACTGACCTTTTCCAATCCAGTAGTTACTACCGAGTTTTCCAAATTTGCTCACACATTGACTGTAACACTTTATCAGCATCATCTTTTGGGTTTTTTAAATACCTCGTCTCGAATTCTGTTCCTTCCATTAGCCTTATTATTAGCAATGCTTCCTAAGCCTCACTTGTCTTCCCTCCCCAAGATTTCTGCCTCTAGATCAGTAACCACACCATCCTGGGTGTTGTTGATGTTAATCTCTTTCTTATATAGTTCTTCTGTATATTGTTGTTCCCTCTTAATCTCTCCTGCTTCTGTTAGGTACCTAGCATTTTTGTCATTTATCATGCTTATTTTTGCATGAAACATTCCCTCAATATCTCTAATTTCTTGAGATCTCTTGTCTTTCCCATTTTATTGTTTTCCTCTATTTCTTTGCATTGCTTATTTATGAAAGCCTTATGACTCCTTGCTATTCTCTAGAATTCTGCATTCAGTAAGGCATATCTTTCCTTTTTCCTTTTCCTTTCCTTATTTCCTCAGCGATTTGAAAAATATCAGCCATTTTGTTTTTGTGAGCTTCTTTTTCTTTGAAAATTTTTAGACCTGCTTCCTGTACAATATTTTGAACCTCTGTTCATGGTTCTTCAGGCACTCAAACTACCAGATCTGATTCCTCAAATCTAGTCATCACTTTTACTTCATATTGACAAGGGATGCTGTCAAGGTCATGTCTATAGAGTCTGATCATTTCCCATAATTCCTTCAATTTAAGTCTGAATTTTGCAATAAGAAGCTCATGAGCCACATCAGCTCCAGGTCTTGTTTTAATGCACTGAATTAGAGATTTTCCATCTTTGGCTGCTGAGGAGTTTGCGTAGCTCAATGAAATTATGAGATACGCTATGCAGGATTGCCAAAGATGGGCAGGTCATATTGGAGAGTTCAGACAATAGGTGATGCCCTCAAGAAGGAAATGGTAAACCACTCCAGTATCTTTGCCAAGAAAAAACCATTCACAGTATTAATATTATAAAATATATAACATTGGAAGCTTAGCCCCTCAGATCAGAAAGTCCCCAGCACACTACTGAGAAAAAACAGAAAATAACTACAAAGAGCTCTAGAGCTAATGAAGCAGCCGCTGAAAGGAAGTTCAGCTGTGGACATGTTTGGTGATGAAAGGAAAGGCTGATGCTGTAAAAATCAATATCGCATAGAAATCTAGAACGTAAGATCTGTCAACCAACATAAGCTGGATGTGGACAAATGGGAGATGGGAAGACTGAACCTTGACATCTTAGGTGTCAGTGAACTACATGGGTGGCAATGGATGAATTTAATTCAGGTGATGACTACATATGCTACTGTGGACAAACATTTCTGAGAAGAAATGAAATAGCCTTCCCAGTCAACAAAAGGGTGGGAAAAGCAGTAATGGGGGGCAATCTCAAAAAATGACAGAATTTGATGTGTTTGAAGTAGGCAAACCACTCATCATCACAGGAATACAAGTATATGCTCTAACTACTGATGCTGAAGAGGTCAAAGCTAATCAGTTCTGTGACTATCTACAATATCTTCTAGAAATAACACAAAAAGATGTCACACTCATCACAGGGGATTAGAATGCTAATGGAGGAAATCAAAAGATGATTGGAATAACAGGAAAGTTTAGCCTTGGAGTACAAAATGAAGTAGGGCAGAGATTAATAGACCTTTGTCAGGATAACTCGCTAGTCATAGCATGGTACATAGTAAATCCGTAATTAGTGCTTGCTTACTCTCTGATTTTAGAAATATGAGTTATGGAAATAAGACCCTTCCCCCTTCCCAAAACACAATAAAAAATATGAACACTAGTAGAAGGACACAATCATTCTTACTTGCAGATGGCATGGTCATTTATTTAGAAAAACCCAGGGGAACAATGAAGAAGGTCATTTGAGTGATTAGTAACTATAGTAAGTTTGTAAGATTCAAAGTAAATCTACAGAAATCATTAGCCTTTCTAAATGACCCTAACAAAAACCAGGAGTAAGTGATGAAAGAAAATCCACTTAAAAAAATATAAAATGCTAACCTCCCAAGACACAATGAAGATTTATAAGAATACAATTATAAAACATCCTTGAGAAAAGTAAAGAGAAATAAATAACTACATAGATATTTCCTGCACATAGTCAGGCCATGCCAACATAATAAAAATGATGATAAGACTTAAAAAATATTAAAGATTTACTGATATACCAGTCAAATTACTGAGGGGGCACTTTTAAGAAATAAACATAAAATAATAACAAAACTCATGTGAAAGAAAAAAGGGTGTAGAATTTCAAGAGAAATATTGAAGGAAAAGTGTAATTAGAAACATGACATAGAACTCCATTATCAAGCAGTAATTATCCAAACTATTTGGTCGTAATCAAAAACAGCATAAAATGAATACATAAGGAAGAAATACGAGCAACCCAAAACTTGTCCAGTATTTCAGCAACCCGAGAAAAAGTCTTACTGAAGGAAAGATTCCCAGAATGCTTAGGAAAACTGGAAAGCAATTTGATAGATATGAGTATTAGGGAAGCAATTTTTTCATAATTCCACAAGGTCACAAAATATGTATAACTTAAGTGTGACTAAATCGTTAAAAAATAATATTTATCCTCCTCAACTAATGCTAGATGAGTATTTCTTCACCAAACAAAAATAAAGTACACAATTTCAGTTATATAAAATTGTGTGTGTGTGTGTGTGTGTGTGTGTGTGTGTGTGTGTGCGCATGCACAGGTGTGCTTTATATTGTAACAGCAGCAGCATGCAAAGTGGGATTTGTTTGTTTGGAGTTGTTTTCCAGACTCAGACTAAAATGTGAGCACCTGAAAGTTCAATCCCCTTTGAACCCTGACAGTTCACAGCTGTGCTGAATCATGTAGGTTCGATGCCTACTGACGCTGAACCAATCAGAAGCTGAGTCTTCATTATATAGTGGGAGGCTTGTACTTTACTTTGGGGGTTCTTATGGTTGAGATTCTGAGTGACCATTTTATTCAGGCAGTAGATCCCTGTCTGTTGGTTTTTATTTCTCTGTATTTTCTCTGTTTGTTGAATAGATAAGAGGTTTGTAGCTTTGGAAATTTAAAAGATAAAAAGGTATGTTTGGAAGCATCTGGTTGAACTAAATAAAGGGATTGTTAATCCCTCAAAAGTTGCCTTTCCTCTTATAAATACAGATCTAGGAAGCTGTGATAGCAGGCCCCACTGTGTTATGTTGAGGTACTTACTGATACATATATATATATGTGTGTGTGTGTGTGTGTGTATGTGTATATATGCATGTGTGCACCTATGTGTATACACATATATAGTACAAATATAAATATATAAGTATATAATAAAATTGTATATACAAATATATGAATGAACTCAGTGAAGATGGCATAAAAGAAAAGCAACTCAGTTGGGAAATATTTACATCAATTATCAATTGATATCAAAATAACACAAGCGTATCATACTGAGAATTGAAATAAACATGGATCAAGAGCCATAATAATGCAGCCAAAAGACCATGTGAAGACATATTCCAAATTGCTAGCAGTAATGTTCTGAAATTTCACATAATTTTGTGTACATTAGCAAAGATGGAGTGGGAGGAGAGTCAGTAGAGTCAATTTTAGAGGGACTGAGGGAAGACAGGGAGCTGGGAAGTGGTCCAGTTGTTCAGGATTTCAGTTTGGAATAGTGCAAATAAAGGGACAAACTCTTCAAACTTTTAGACCCATAGGTCTTATGACTGGGTATGTGCCCCGAGGTGTTGCAGGTCAAAAAAAAAAAAAAAAAAAAGATTGCATATACACCAAAGCAAGCCTTTATGTGGGAAAGAAATAACCGAAAACAAAGTGTTTAAGTGATCTCCAAAGGGCAATAGCCACTCTCTGAAGAAATCCCAGACACTTGCAGTATCAAGTCCGGTTCTAGAAGCATACCCCTAACCCAATAATGTCTATAGTCACCCATTAAAGTCTCAAAAGTCAGAAGAAAAGATCCACAAAAGAAACCTGTCAGAATAGGATTGTTAGAGTCAGAGACAACTACCTATTAAATTTTGCTTTTAAGTTACTGTCCTGAAAGGAGCAGCCCCAGAACAGCTCAGGAATTTTTTGTAACAAGTTTGAGCTTGTTGAGAACTAGACTATTATGAGAAATTCATGACTTCAGGACTTTGTCACTTCCAAAGCTGGAGAAACAGAGACAGAGGTGGGTGATTACAGAATGCAAGCCATATGGGATGGAAAATTCCAGAGTGCAATCGCTTCTAAAATTAGTCATAATACAGTAGAAAAAAATCTTTTGGTAGAAAGATTGAGGGATTGGGGGAGGTTGCAGTCATTAAAAATTTGTGTTCCCCAGGTCCTTGAAGTAAAACCTAGATAGCTGAAATAATGTAAGTCAGGTTTATAGGAAGACAGTCAGAGCTGAAAGGAACCTTTAATGTCATTTTGTCAGCCCTCCTCATGTTACAGTTGAGTAAACTGAAGCCCAGCAGGGTTAAAACTCTTGACCAAGGTCACATGGGTAGGATGCAGCGAAGCAAAATTTCTCCCAAATGTCTAGTTTCACTTCTTCCTTTCCTCCACTTCCAAGCATTTCTAGCTTCTTTCCAAGTATTGTTGCTTTATCGATTCCTACATTAGGTCTTCCTGATAACCCCAAGTCTTAAGATTTCTTCTTTATCAAAATGATTTTTCATGATTTTGTATGTGTTTTTTATTCACTTAGTTGTATATATGTTGTGTTATTGCAGTAGAATGTCAAGCTCCTTAAGGTGACGAACATGTTTTTCTTTGTAACCTTGGCATCTAGTACAGTACATTACACATAGTAGAATGTTGGATAAATAATTTTGAATTTCATTTAACAGAGGAAAAAAAATACAGCTTCCTTTTTCCCTACTGATTGTTAATTCATCAACAATAAGGGGAAACATTTCCAAAAAATTCTATATGGATCTCCTTATGATTTGCAATTTGAGACTGGAATCCTCTTCATGTTAATAAGTCAATTTGTCAATAACTTAGGACCATGAAATAATTTAGTTTGATATGGTCTACCACACTGAGGTCAGAAAGATCAACCATAAATCAGCATAGCTAATGGAATCACCCTGCTTGTCACTTATACTCGCTTACTTTTTGGCTCAGTGAACCCCAACATTTATCAAGAACAAAGAACACTGAGCTCAGAGTTGGAGAACTCAGATTTGAATCCTCCACAATTTATTGTTGGAAGTCCTTATCCCATTTTCATGTGCCACAGACCTAGAAGGATTAGTTGATAAAGTGCATGGAAGAAGCAAGATCCCAAGAATATAAGTAGACTAGAACAGGGGTGGGGAACCTCTGGTCTCGAGGCCACATGTGGCCTTCTAGGTGCTTAAGTGTGACCTTTTGAATGAGTCCAAGTTTTACAGAACAAATCCTTTTATTAAGGGGATTTGTTCTGTGAGTTTTGGATTCAAAGGGCCACACCTGAGGACGTAGAAGTCCTCAAGTCCATATGACCTGGAGGCTGCAGGTTGCCCACCTCTGGGCTAGAACATTGTCTGAATTCAGAGAACAAAGGTTATTTGGGTAACTATTTAAAGTTGGGTTCAAAAGTCAGGTTCATGAGTCCAAAATGGGTGAGGCATAGTGAGAGAGTTGGTTATTGGAAAACTGTCTGGAGTCTCTACTGCAGTGCAAGCTAAGTATGAAGAAATAGTGAGACATGAGAAATAAAAGCCTAATGCCATTTTTAGCTATTTTAGCAGAATGAAGGATATAATAATAAGACTGCATGACTGGGTGAGACCACATGCACAATATTTTTTTCAATTTCAGTTATCCAATTTTAGGAAGAATTTTGATAAGTTGGAGAATATCAAGAGCCCATGCAGGATGCTGAAGGGTCTTGAGATAATGATATGAAGAGTAATTAAAGAAATTAGGAATATTAGAGAAGAGAAGACTTACGAGGGGAATGAAACTGTTCTCCAAATATTTGTAGACTCACAAGTATAAAGAGGGACTAGATTATTCTTTTCAATTGGAGAGGACAGAACAAGGAACAATGAGTGGATTTTATAGCTAGAAAGGCAGATTTTAATTTAAGAAAAACATCCCTAAAATTAGAGCCCCCTCCCCACAAAAGAAAAGAAATTTTTCAGATGGCAATGAATTACTTATTCCTTGAGGTCTTCAAGGGAAAGCTGGATGACTGTTTTTCAGAAATGTGGGAGAAGGAATTACCAGTTTACTTTGGGTTAGAATAAATATAGTCCGCGAAGTTCCTTTCCGACTCTTTAGTTCTGTATTCTGTGATTTTGTGGCTTTAGACAAGATACTTTATAGGCTTTTGTTTCATCTAAAAATTGAAAGAATCCAACTGAATGGTCTCTGATATGACCTCTAAATCAATGGATTTAGAATTATTCTACAAGGTAAAATTATTAAGTAAGGTGAATATCATCTTTCAATAAAGCAAAATTCAACTTAAGTATTTATTTGGCATCTTGATTACACAAGGCACAATGGTAGGACCTGGAGGAGACACAGGGACACATAAGATACAAATCCTACCTTCAAGGTGTATCAAAGTTTCCATCTCAGTCATGCTGGGTACTATTGGGAGCTTAAAAAAAGAATTGTTCCCTTGATTTTAAGGTACTGAAAATTTTCTAGGGAAAGATTTATTTATTTTTAGTTTTTGACAGTCAGTTTTATAAGATTTTGAGTTATAAGTTTCTCCCTCTCCTGCCCATTCCTCCTCCCCAAGATGACATGAAATGATATATTCCATACATATACCATCATATTAAACATATTTCCACATTAGTCATATTGTAAAGAAGAATTGGAACCAAAGGGGAAAACCACGAGAAAGAAGAAACAACGACGAGAGAATATAGTGTACTTTGATCTGCATTCAGGCTCCACAGTTCTTGCTCTGGATGTGGACAACATTTTCCATCATAAGTCATTTGGAATTGCCTTAGATTCTTCCACTGCTGAGAAGAGCTAAGTCTATCAAAGTTGATTATCCCACAATGTTGCAGTTACTATGTACAATGTTTTCCTGGTTCTGCCCACTTCACTCAGCATCAGTTCATGCAAGTCTTTAATTGGTGGTCTATAAACTTGTGTTTTTTAAGTGTCTGATAACTATATTTCAATCTGATCAGTTTCCTTTGCAATCTAGAGTCAGAGTCTGAGTGAGAGGTTGGTTAGGACTAGAGACAGAGATTTGTATCCCTGCACTCAGCACAGTGCCTAGCAAGCACGACGCATTATATAAAAACTATTTGTTGTTGTTATCATTGTTTTATGCATTTAAATCTTACGCTGAGAAGGGGTCATAGGTTTTACCATACCACTAAAGGATTCATGGCACAGAACACAATGTGAACCCATATGCTAGGGATACTCCCATGTTAGAAATAAGGAAGCCATCCTAAACTCTGAACAACTAAAAAAAGTCCCTTAGCACTTTCTGTATGCTAGGTCCCTAGATACTAGGAAGACAAAGACCAAACTCTCCAGAAGCATGCAGTTTTGGAAGGATTATCTGACCGTGTGCTACCCAGCATTTTTGCAAGGTAGAGTTGACAGAACTGTTGCTCCTGTGTCTAAAACAAGGTGTCCTAAAGATATTCATGCATTCTCTTTATTTACTTATCCAGTGTGCCCTTTGCTCACAACGGATAAGTAAATAAAGTTTTCATCTGAAGAACACTCTTAGAAACTCCATATCCTTTAAGAAAATTACTATCATCTGGTACTAGAGAGGAGCCATGTGTGGCAGCCAATGAGTGCTCTTCAATCAGTAAACCACATGTCAACATTCTTTTACTTCAGTGAAGGGAAAACAGAATCAGGCTATCCAGAGCTACAAAGTCAGACAAGAAGTCCATTTCTCACCTACACTTTTGTCCACTGTTTTCCCTAGGGTTCTCTGAGGGTACCATGTAATCTTAGCCATTCATGCATGCACTGATTTAGTCATTCATTCAAAAGTGATGCTTGACATTCCAGGGATTTAGAAGAATAGCATGAGGTAGTAGATAGTGTCAGTGGCTTCAAACACTGTTTCAGCTACTTACTAGTTATATACCCCAGGGCTTCTGGATAATGTGCATGAGCTTCAGGCAGATCTCAATATGGGTGCCAAGGTACCACATTGTGAGGTTACTGGTGTGACAGATTACTGATGTTTTTATATAATAACTGTGTGAGAAATACATATATGTACATAAACATATACACATGTATATATATACACACACATACAAATATACACATACATGTCAATACTCAATTAAATCTGTGACTTCTTTGATTCAGGAGTTTGTTGTAACAATGTAGATCATAATGCATATACACCTGACAATCCTATGTAAGACTTGTCTATATCCTTCTGAAAGTTCACTATGTGGGGTTCATCCATCTTGCTGAGGGTTTTTCTTACTTTTACTCAGCGTTAAAAGTCTCCCAGAGCAATATTCTGGACAGCCATTTGTTTTCTATTGTACTTGCTACATGATTAGCCCATCTTTTTCTTTCTGTCAGGGAATTCCTTAATGGTGTTATTAACTTTTTTTTAAACTTGGTCTCTGTATTCAACCCAGGCAAACCCAATCCCATTGCTCATAAGTAGATAATCATGGACTTGCTTCCTTGGACCAGTTTTTCTCTCAGTAGGGACCCAGTGATCCCACCACATCAGTGCTAATCTTGATGGTGACACCTGATTGGCATAGCCCACTTCAGCTCAGAGCTACCAAGCTCAAATGTTCCATGAGCTTTGGTCTCCCCTAGTAGCAGGGATAATAGGTATGTGCCACCACATCTAGCACCTTTGGAATTTCTCTTTGATTACATGTTACAAACAGCTTACAGTCATCATGAACATCTCCTTCACCTGCCATGTGCTACTCATTTTTTGTTCTTCAGAGGCAATGGTGTTCCATGTTTTGCTGCCACATGACATCAATAAAATACTAATATTTAATAGATGAGCCTTTTCTTTCTTTGGAAGTTTGAGATTAGAAAAGAGATGAGATGGCTTGGAATCACTCTCCTCTGTCTCTAAGGAAAAGAAACGACACTATAGCTTCAATTTATGGGAGGATATGGAATGGTATAAACAAGAATAAGTAGATATTGATGTATTTTGATCTGCGTAACTGGAAGGACTCTTCATTAAAAATATTGACAAAGCATTGATAAAACCACAAATCTGCCAAATATTGAGGTTATACATGGCAGACAGATTACATGGTGGTCAAGATCAGGGTAACAAACATAGGTAAGAAGCAAACTGACAAGCCTCAATCACATCTGCTCTCTTCAGCATGAAGAAAGAATAGTAACAACTGATTTTTTCTGTAATACTTTGAAGTTTAAAAAGCACTTTACACATATTGTCTCATTATAACTGCACACTGATCCAATGGGCAAATGTTACCACAGGAGGGAAAAATCTTTCCCAGGGAAGAGATGTTGGTTACAACTCATGGCACTGTGAGATCTAGACTATGATGGTCCAAGTTTATCAATACTATAGGAATGAAAGATGAACAACATGTTTTCGTGAAAAAGATTATTGGAATGTGAGTGGAGCAACTTGAATCCTAGTTCCACTCTTGACATTATGACTTTAGGCAAGTTATTTAATAGCAACAGATTTCCATTTTCTCCTTTGTAAGAAGAAAGAAAAGAAGGAAAGATGGAAGGAGGAAGAAAAGAAGGAAGGAGGGAAGGAAGGATGGAAAGAAGGAAGGAAGAAGGAGGGAGGAAAGAAGAGAGGGAATGAGGAAAGGAGGAAGGGAGGAAGGGAGGGAGGGGAGCCTTAGCCCTACCTTATTTAAGGTATATTAGTAAATTTGATGCTAGGGACCCAGGGTCTAGATTGTATAGTGATAGATGGAAAGGTCTGGTGATCCTCTATTTTACTAATAGGGTTATGGCTAGTCATTATCAGTTCCATTCAATTAGCTTTAGTAGCTCTTGTAGGACTAAGACAGCTGAGGTTTGGGAGGTGGGACAGGAAGACAAGAGGGAAAAATACTCTTCTTTTGCCCAAGTAAATTGTCCTTTTATTCTACAAGAGTCTAATATAAAGCAGATGTTATAATTTTGTGCTATAGACAGCTATCCATTTTCTAAAGTTATGAAGTGCATACAAATATAATTGTCTTATCTCCTGCCCGAAGTTTGCCATACAATTAATAAGGCTGGAGGGAGCTGAAAGTTGACTTTAGCTGTCTGCAAACAGTGCCAGCATAGCTCATTCTGAAGAAACATTCTGATATTTTAACATGTCATAATTGAGATGAGCCGGCAATATTAACCAACAGTTGATAACTTAAAATAATTATACTAGACAACCCAGTTTAATGCTTGGATGTGGCAAATGGAATACTTCTCAGCTAAATCATTGCTGCTAAATTTGATTTACATGTGTTTATAAACCTTTACGTGATACAGGCAGTGTTTAGGGAGTTCTAGACCTCTGGTAAGAGGACTTGCCAAGTGCTCTTTTAGGGCTGTGCATCAACATTTTGTGTCTACATGTTTGTAATCCAACTCTTACCTGTGGCTCCAAGAATCTGTGGAATAGGCAGTGGCCACACCCTGTTAACCATCTTGGCAGACATGCTAACACAGGTTGAGGATAGACAACACACTTCAAATCCATCAGTGAGGTAGTAGCACTCCTTCTTCAAGCATGTGAAGACTTTTTCCAGCAAAGCTGGTAAACAAGTGCAATTTGTTCCACAGGCCATGAAGGAAGCAACTGATTTAAAAACAAACCATAGAATTAAACACTTTTCTGAAGACCTGCTGTTACCACTAAATTCTTCAGGATTTGATATGTAATGGCATTCTTAAAATAAAGAATTCTTTTTTTCTGAATCAAATATGTAGATTAACTAGTCCCAGGTATCGCTTAAGTAAGGCCTGAACTCTATATCTATGTACTTTAACTGGTTCCAAAGAATGTTGAAGATGATGGAAAGGGGGGAATGCATTATTGGCAGGAGAAGTACTCCTGGGGTGACTTAGAATTATAGAATTTTTAATTGAGTCGGTCTCTTCCTTTAGGATCCTTTGATATATGGAATATGAGTCAACTACAGTGGGTGGAAGAATGGATGAGAGAAAAAAACAAGAAATAATTACCTTATTAGAAAGAATATCAACACTTTAGCTGGAAAACTATCACCTCAGAATGGATCCCATTCGATGTGTAGGTATAGAAGAATTATGTCAGCCCCAGCCCCTGCAGTTATACCCAAAGATATTGAGATGATTGTCTTGGTAATCCTCTTGTCTCGGTGTGCTATACATTTCAATATGGCCCCTGTCCAAGTAGCCTACTGAAGGCTAACAATTATATAGACTTGACTAAGCCAACTGGTTGAGTGATGTCACTTGATCTATGGAACATCTGGCTATGATTTATGAGCTCCGATTTCTGAGTAGTGTTATTAGGATTAGTGCCTGTATGAAAAATAAGAGAGGATAACGATGGAAACAATAGCATTAAGTGTGTCATATAGTCCACTGAACAGATCTCAATATATGGGTAAGGAATCTCAGCATTTATCAACATCATCTACTTGCAAAGGAAAAAATAGGAAATTCTTCAAAAACTGTCTAAAGTAGACACAAGGGATGCCAGTTTAAGGACTCTTTTTCTTAAGTTTTCAGTTTTTAGAGGTCTTATTCAGCCAATCTTTTGTTTGTTTGTAGAGCATTCTTCCTGAGTAAGTCAAAGTCCATTTCATCAAATAGTCATACTTTCCTGGGCACATGTGGATGACTCATGGTCATGTAGCAGAGTTGTAATTGCTGGCATAAGTACATGCAATATGGACAAGAATGTCATAAAGGAGTACTATTGATATCCTTTAGAATACTGAATGTTACTGACATATTAATGTGAGACTGAAAGAATTTCAGAACCTTCTGAACTGAATAGTTCCAGAGTTCCCAACAGTTTTATTTTATCTGGTTTCTTTGGGGTCTTTGCCCCACTTTTAGAGTGGGGGGGAATTCCCCTGCTTTACAAGTAGCCACACTGGAGTCAACATTCTTCATTTGAATGAGTTTGAGAAAAGATGAAGTGTGCTGCAAATTTTAAAGTGATGTCATGTCAGATCTTTATTTTTCTGAAAAAAACATATATTGGTAGATTTGAAACTGGGATAAAAAATAGTGGGAATTTCTATGTAGTTGCCTACTAAATTTAGTGCATTATGGGTTTTGTTTCCTCTTTTTTGCCTATGCCCCAAATAGAGAAATAGTTTGAGCAATAAGGGTATCCCACAACAGCAGTGTTTTCTCAAAAACAACATAAGAATATGATTTATAACCCCAGCTATGGGATATGCAGATAAGGAGTAGCTAAAATCCCATGCCCCTTTGACAAATATTCAGAATTGAATTCAAGGGCCTTCAACCCTAAGAAATCACCACTATTTTGAATGAAGAATACATCAATATATTAATTTTTAAAATGTCATTGACATTAAACTGTGTTCTTTTCAACAGTGCAGATTGCAACCTTTTCACATTTTATTAGCTTGGATAATTTTTGTCCACTTTCTATCATAAATCATCTATAGAGGTTGCAATATATCAGTTACCTTCTTCTACATATTGTGCCATTGGATATTGCTTGCCCACCAGTTGGCTCTTGCTTCCATTAAGTGACCGCCTAAACTCCCTTTGTCTTCCTGGTGTATCTTTTATTCTCTTTTACTTTTCTTCTCTAGTGCAACTTTTCCATGGTATTACAACTTTGTCATGCCCATTGGGCCCTTCTGTATTGCCTAGTGTGTGATATGTACATTTAATTATTTGGATGTTGAGAAATTTGTGACATGTAGACATATTCCTGAAAGAATCAAAACAAGGAGAAGCTTAGGGTAATGGAAAGCATTGTTGCAGTTTCCCAGATAGAATCCAACCTGCTCACATCATTTCCCTATTCAATTCTAGCCCAATGACCTGTCCATTTTCAGTGCATATCCATAGTATGCCTTCAGATGGTCCATTGGTTGTATATTCAACTATATACCATACTGGCCAAGAAAACTTATCCACTTGACATCTTCTTTGTGATGACATCAACACCATCATCCTCCCAGTTGTAAGCCTCCTTATTTCAATGAACTCTTTAACTCCTTATTCTCTCATATCTAATCAGCTGCCAACACTTTTGCCTTCATCTTCACAATGTCTCTTGTGTACTGTTATTTCTCCTCTAACACTGCCACCACTCCAGTAGTGGTCCTCATCACTTTAGGCCTGGACTATCATAAAAGCCTATTGGTGGGTAGACTTCAAATTATTCCTTACTTCTATCCATCTTGATAGAACTCAACTCAACTGTCATTTTCCCACAGAAGAGATCGGCCTACATCATCACAACATTCATTAAACAAACTCTCTATTTGTTCTCTATTAACAACAGTGGTTTCTTATTGTCCATGGATCAAATATAACATCTTCTGTTTGGAATGTAGATCCCTTTAGAGCCTTTCTACCTTTCCAGATTTCTTACACCTTCCCCGCTTCCATATACTCTTGTGACACAACGGCACTGGCCTCTTTATTGTTCCTTTCATCTGACACACCACTCCCCAACTCCTTGAATTTTCAGTGCTTGTCCCCCATACCTGGAGTTCTCTCCTTCATCATCTCCATATTTAGACTTGCCTGACTTCCTTCAGATGTCTGCTAAAACCCTACCTTATTTCCCTTAGTGTCAGTGGCTTCCCTTTATGATTAGCTCTGATTTATCCTATCTATACCTTGTGTGTACAAAGATTTTGTTTATTTTTTCCCCCATTCAACAGTGAGCTTCTTGAGAGGAAAGACCATGTTTGGCTTCAATTTTTATCTCCAGTGCTCAGCTAAGTGATAGGTGCCTAATAAATGCTTGTTGTCCTTGTTGGATTAAGTAGTTACTAAGAGCCAGGGACTCTGCTGAGCATGAGAGATAATAATAGAAATCAAAAAGAAAGATAGTTCTTGCCCTCCAATCACTTCTATTCTAAAAAGTGAAATCAATATATAAAAGGGAATAACTGAAGGGGGAGTACGCTCAGTATTGGGGGCATACTAGTTAAATGCAGTGGTACAGAAGCAGAAGTAGGAGAGAAATGAAAGCTGATGGCTAGCTTGGTCTCTTACTCAAACTTAGGTTCTGGAACATCCCACACATGACAGAAAGGGGCTTTTGGGTCAAAAGGATCTTCCAATATGGAGTTTGCAGGGTGTTGTTTATCATTCATTTTCAAAAAAGACCAATGAAAATAGAAGGTGATGTGTATTGGCATGCTTGTGAATTGAATTTAAGTGAGGCAGAGTTGCATGAAGTAATCAGCCTCACTCTCTCTTCCAGAGTCATTGGAATCCAGTGGTGAGATAAAAGTCCAGATGACCGGCAATAGCTCAGGATATAGTGGGTGACCTTGTCAGCTTCAATGTATGGCCAAGTTCTAAGAGCTCCACAGCCACTAGCTTCAGCCACCTTCATGACCATTGGAACAAATTGTTCTCATTCACCCACCACAATTCTTCACATTTTGTGGATAGACGTCGCCCTAACCCACCAATGAATATGAGATGTTTCCATTACCCTCAACCTGATTTAGCTCATCCACCCAGAGGGGTTTACCAAGGTGTCGTTCCTGAATACGCTACAGTTTCTTGGAGTCACAGTTGAGTACTGGATGAATCAGACGGACAGCAAAGGTGGATGAGTGGACTTAAAAAGGATTTGGCAAGCCCTCAGGCCCTGAACACCCCATACAACTCAGGATAGTGGCTGTTGTCCTTCATTCTTGAAGTAGACCAAAATGACATCACTATGTTAGAGTCAAGTTTCAGTGTGTCCACCTAACTGATCAGAACAATATAAGCTCATAATGCTCTACCACAGGTCGGGCATAAATAGTCCATGTGAACATTTGTGGTGGATGCTCCAAATTTGCAAATCCTGCATTTCCTGTGAGCTGTCTCAATTCTGCTTTGCTCATAGAGCACAGAACCTTTTCTGATGTGGGCATGCCACGCTGAGCAGTCCTGTGCCAATGTCCCCCATGTCACACAATCAATTCCAAAGTTCTTGAGAGAGATCTTAAGAGTGTCCCTGTATCTCTTCTTCTGACTATCATGTGAATATTTGCTCTGTGTGAGTTCTCCATAAAATAATATTTTTGGCAAGCTTTCATTTTGCCTTCAAACAACTTTCAAATTCTCCTTCTACTGCATACTACATATGTGGACTTAAGGAACAACTTTATCTGTTTGGACATCAGTTTTTCTATAGGTGTATACTCTAATCACATCTGTAAAGCAAGGGGTCCAAACTAGATATATTCTGTTATTTTCAGTTTCTAAATCCATGGTCCTTTGAATTTTATGTGATCTTATCTTCTACATGGAAACAATGTTGGAAGTAAATCTTTAAAGAAGAATTTGACTAAAGTTAATAAAATAATTTTAAAAAACAAGCACATTGACCTCTTACATATTCCTGGTAACTTTTTGCTCATTTCTATACCTGTGAGCATATTTTTTTACTGTGGACCTTTAGAAAGCCTTCTTGTTCCCTTGTCATACTTTCACTAAAGATGCCTTTGATTTCCTGTACATCATTCTTATGATGATTTTTCTAGAGATGAGAAAGTAAGCAGAAATGGTATTTTAGTAATTTCAATAAACTAATACTTTAATTTTACATATATGTATATACATATATATACATATATGTACATATATATTTCTCCCTTGTACATTCCCATCTTGTTCAATTTCCAAAGACAAAACAATTGAAGTGACCACTTCAGTGTTTCCAATATGGACAAGTTCTGAGAGTGAAGAGTCTACAATATCAATATATTCAAATGGAAATCTCTACAAGTACTGTGGAGATTCTATGACATTCTTGTTTTTTTTTAAATAACAGGGAAGCTGACAGATGCTTCAAAAGAAAAGCAGGTGAATTGTATCCATACACCATGTATGATCCATACAAGACACAAGTTACCTCAATTCAGCTGACCAGTCTTATAAGAAGGGAAATGGATTTTATGAACCTCTAAACCTTATAGAAACAAATCATGTTACCTCTCCCTAGAGCATAAGACCTAGAGAATATGTCTGAAAACTTGATTACAATAAACTATATTCACTCAGAGACACATCTTTTTTGTAGACAAATTGGGGGCCAATCATTTGGAATAAATTGCAGAAATTCATCATCAGATAATTGAAATAAGTCTGAATAGATATCCTGGTAAAGGAAAATGCCAAACATAGGGCATGCCATCTAGATTCACCTGGCCTTCCTCCAAGGCCAAACTTCAAGTGTAAATCCTGGAATCAGCTCAAATCGTAACTGAAATGTTGGCTAACTCTGAGAGCATGGGCAAAGCATCCCTGAACCTCAGCTTTCACATCTGTAAAATGGGGGTAATACTAGCAGCTACTACATAAAATCAAATGAGAAACACACACACAGTCTGTCAAGTGAAAAGAGATTAAGAATTGTTCTATTTGGCCCCAGAGGATAGAGACCTAAAAGCCATGTAATTGCAGAGAGGCAGATTAAGTCCACACATAATGAAAAACTCCACCAGTTACAACTGCCTAAAAATGGACTGGGTTAACTCAAGGAGTGGGTTCCTCTTGGTGACAGATATTTTAACAGATACTGGATGATTGCCTGTCAGGCTAATTATGTTTCAGAAGAGAATGATGTTTAGGCACTGGGTAAATTGGGTAGCTTCAGAATTCCCTCCTAACTCTGAGAAAATGGATTTCTGCAAAGGCAATAAGCTCTAAAATGAGTGTTTGACCTAAAGTATAGAAACAAACTCTGAATCTTACTAAAGCAACATACTATTTAACTGTGGACACACAGATGTAAATATTACTCTTAAAAATCATCCAAAATTGCCTAAATATCCAATTCTATGGATTTACTCACAGGTTTGTTGTTATTTTTGCTTTCGTTAGCGTTAGTTTGCTTTTTCTTGAGGAAGGCTGGAGTACAGGATGATAATTATAGCCAACATTTATGTAGAACTTTACAGACATTATCTCATTTGATTCTCACTATAACTGTATGATACGGGTGTATTGTCATCCTCATTTTACAGATAAGGAAACTGAGGTTTAGAAAAATTAAATCACTTTCCCATGCCACACATTTGATAAATATCTGAGATAAGAGTTTATTCATGTCTTCCAAGTTCTATGGCACAAACTGGAATGCTGCTTTTGGAGGAAGACCTAGGTTGGATTTACTATTTATTTTTTATCTACTTGATCATAAACAAGTCATTTCATCTCTTTGAGCCTCAATTCCTGCATCTTTCAAATGGGGCTAAGTATACCCATAGGACATCTCTCACAGAGATGCTATAAGTTTCAAACATGCTAATGTCCATACATTTTCCCACTAACCTTAACATGCTAGGCAATGTTGGCCACTAGAACTTTTTCTGAACACATTTAAATTATATTCTTTTCTCCCCTGCACCCAGGCTGTGCTATCCCCTTTAATTAAGTATTGCTTTTCCATGCCATCCCTAATCACATAGCCTCAGAGCCATTACCACCTCTCTTTTGCACTAGATCATATTCTCAAACAAATACTCATTCTCTCACTGATCTGACCTCATTCACAACCATATGGGCAGGTCAAAGAAAATGAGGGGCTGCTCTTCAGATGAAATCAGTTTTGAGACATTTCCAAGGCCACCGAAAATTAGCCTGTTTTTTGTCCATATTGGAGTCTTTCCCCATATTGTTATAGTTACAGTGAAGGAATGTAAACACTTAGTAAGGAGTCAAAGGTTTGTCCGTAAATATAACCATGTTCTCTGACCCCTGGAAGCTTCTAAGATTCTTTTCATGCATAGATTGAGGAGACAATAACACAAATTTCTTTTGACTCCTTTGTTTCAAGTGAAAATAAGGGACTCTGAGTTTCATTTTATTTTTCTTATCCTGTATAGATTTCTGATATTCTCTTTCTCAGTGGCTTGAGTACAGTCAATATTTTTCTCTGTTTAAATTTTCATTTATGGTAGGATGAAATTAATATTTGCTCTATTGCAATGCATGCAGGGGACCCTTTGTGAATGATGGCTGTAGCTGCTGACAAGGATGGGTCGGGCTGCCTGTCAAATTTCACATCTAGCAGCGATCCCAGTCATGACCTCATCTTCTAGAGTCACACTTGAAAGGCCACAGAAAAAGAGTGAGAGGACTTGGTGAGCTTTTAAAATGTATCTCAGAGAGTATACTCACTTGAATACCCATTGGTGCAAAACTCTAAAATGAGGTCAACTTCTAAGATTGCCACATTCATGATTTTCTCCTTTGAGAACAATTTTAATCTTTAGATAGGAAATAAAGTATCTTTTGCTTCTTTTTGGAGGGTAGAATGTAGTTTTATTTTTGCCAAACTAGTAACATAGAAATATAGTATATTATGGTTGAAGGTGTGTGTATATGTGTGTGGGGGTAATCTATAGTGATGACAAATTGAATTTAAGCTACCTTTTTCTTTCTAAAACTTCTAGGAAATTGAATATATCTTCATCAACAACAATAGCTCCTGGCCCATAGTAGGTGCTTAATAAATGGTTTTTGATTGACTTAGGAACTGAGTTACTCGACTCCTGTCAAGTCTTCAGTACATGCACACATGTATCAGAGATAAAAATTGTATATAATTCATATCAACTGTACTCTGACTTGCCTGGAGAAATTCTCCATATATGGAACTAGTAAAAATAAAATAAATCTGGGCTAAATTCATCTGCTATATTAACTAGGATGGCAACCTTTGAAATGGCATCACACCAAACACGTGTGTTGGGAAGTTCTGTAGAGTCTATGAATCAGAGTGGCTTTGTTTATGTCACACATGTAGGCATACCACTAAATAGAATTTCAAATTTTCCAACATTTGGTCACCAAGTGACAATGAATTACTTCCAACTACTTCAACACCTCCTGGGTTTTCTTAGCCTACCAGGGAGTGGGATCCCCTACAGAAAATTTATCAGAAGTGTACAAAAACACCATAAGAAGAGAAACATTTTTTTTTCCTGCTGCCCCTGTGCCTTTGGATGTCCCCCTTCTTGGAATGCACTCAATCCTTTCTTCCACCTCTTGTAATTCCCAGCTTCCATTATAACAGCTTAGGGTACTGCCTTCTCTTCAATGCTTTGTCTAAGCTTTTCAGTTATTAGAGTTCTCTGACTCTTAGGCTTGCTTTATATTGTTACCATATACGTACATTATACCACAATAGTACAAATGTAAGGTCCTTGAGGGCTTGGGATATGTCCTTTTAGTCTTTGCTCCTCTAACACACAGCTCAGTGCTATTCACACAGTGGAAACAATAAAAATTCATTGAATTGATTTGAATTAATGGATGTGGAGAAGAGCTCTGTCACTGGATGAAGTAGCTACTCTGATGACATCACAGATGCAAGAATCTATCCAAATATTTATGTGGAAACATTCGACTTGCATCTCAACGGCCTTGGGGTGTCTACCTTCACCTGGCTGTCTGCTCTTGGAGCTACCCTTTATCCCAAATTGATATATACCTTCTAGATCTTGATATCTACTATGTACCATGCATAGGAGATATGGGCTATTCATTCCTTTTCCAGTTTGAGAAGTAACACATTTGTGAGACACAGAGACTTGGATTCTCAGCCACGCCATTTATTATAGTATTGTGGGAACTGGACAGAATTAACTGAGAGTGACCTGAAGTGCAACATGTGCCAGGGAACAGGAAATGCATCCTCTGACTTAATGGTAGGGTAGGAAAATGAGGCATCAGATCACTTATCTCCCTTACTCTTGCCAGTTCACTTTGGGCTGATGCCAAGTGTGAATGAGAATAGCTGCAAATCTCAAGGCACTTCATGGAAGTCCAAATGTGTCTTGGGAAAATGAGTCAAAGCAAAAGGGAAATTCATGGTGGCATACTGTGTGGCCTACCTCTGCTTTACAAACCCCAGATTCACTTCAGAAATTCAGATAATGTGATGTGCTACATAAGGTTATGGAAGTGGAGTTCATTTCAGTTAGCTTATTCTTCCAAGATCTCTCCCTTTACTGGTTTGGTAGCATGGAAGAACTCTAGCATCTGGGCCACCATAAATCCACTACAAATCCTTCTAGGATAAGCCAAAATCTGACCCTGGTCCTTGTTGCTAGACACTTTTACTTGTCTTTATCAGTAAACCTTATAAAGACTTCTGTTGAATATATGAATTCCTTCACAATTTGGCTTCAACCTACCTTTCTGAGCTCATTGTTCCTTACCACCCTTCCACCTACCCCCACACTCCAGCAGATGTGCTACAATCCAGATCAAATGGCCTGCAGGCTATTCCATGTACATGACATTTTAGCCTCCACCTGAAGTACCTTTGCATTTCCTATCAAGAATACTTGATTTCTTCACCTTCATCCCCTGGAATCCATTTCACCTTTCAAGGTTCACCTTGCATCACTTCCTTCAGGTCTTTCCCCCTATCCCACTGTCATTTTTTCTCATTCCTGATTTTTTTAGGTATTTCATCACCTTGCCTAGTTTCCTCATCTTAAGGTTTAGGAAACAGAGTTCAACAGGAGCAAACTGAGTTTTTAAATGCCATAAAGCAAAGCAGTAGAAGAATTTAGTTTACAACACATTTTTTCTGATTTCTAAGACATAAGAATTTCTATTTCTATTTTTTTTCTGTCACCTGCTTCCCTCAGGGTTAGCACTAAGGACAAATCTGCCATTGGTGAGAAGGCTTGCTGCTAACTACAAAGGAGTAGCATGTGTGATAGGGACTGGTGTCCCAGAAGCCTGGAGCTCCCTGTCCCTGTCCCTCCCTCCCTCCCTCCATCTCTCTCTCTCTCTCTCTCTCTCTCTCTTTCTTTCTCTCTCTTTCTTTCTCTCTCTATGTCTCTCTCTCTCTGTCTCTGTCTGTCTCTGTCTCTCTCTGTCTCTCTGTCTGTCTCTGTCTCTCTGTCTCTGTCTCTCTCTGTCTCTCTCTGTCTCTCTCTGTCTCTCTCTGTCTCTCTCTCTGTCTCTCTCTCTCTCTCTCTCTCTCTCTCTCTCTTTCTTTCTCTCTCTTTCTTTCTCTCTCTATGTCTCTCTCTCTCTGTCTCTGTCTGTCTCTGTCTCTCTCTGTCTCTCTGTCTGTCTCTGTCTCTCTGTCTCTGTCTCTCTCTGTCTCTCTCTGTCTCTCTCTGTCTCTCTCTGTCTCTCTCTGTCTCTCTCTCTCTCTCTCTCTCTCTCTCTCTCTCTCTCTCTCTCTCTCTCTCTCTCTCTCTCGGAGAGGGAGAGAAGGATGACAGAAAAATGCCCCAAAAGATTATGGTGGAAAAGAACTATTGGCTTTGGTGACAGTGTATATATGCAACCCTTCAGTCTAATGCCTGATGCCCCTTCATTATTTTGTTTTCTGCTTTTTTCTTCTTCTTGAGACAGCATGGCATATACTGGGTAGTGACAGCTGCCATTTATATAGGACCCAGGTCCCCTGCCTCTGAATCCAGACCTCCTTTTACTTATTCGAGTTTTCCTTCAGAAGACAAAAGGAACACAAGGCAGAAGAGGCAGGCTTGTGCTTAGTCCAAGAAAGAGTATAGATGGACAACTTGCCACCTGCCATACCCCTAAAGAACAGCCTTTTGTGTTGTTGCATCACTTGTCATTGGTATTGATTAAATGTTCCTGATGACCAGTGATGACCCTAAAGGGGGGAACCAAACTTTGGGTGAAAGGGTGGGTTAGATAAATGATAAGACCTCTTCTTATTTTACGATTCTTAACAACTGTACAACAAAGCACAAGGACAAGATTCTAGCCATGGAGTTTTCTATTTACTTCCATTTTCTTCTAAGCCTTGCCTCAAAAGTAGGTAGAAAGGACCCCAAAGGGAGAGAACCAATGAACACTGATTAACAGGTTCTGCTGGCAAATGTCCTGAACCAGATGGTGTCATCACCCAAAGGCATGTGAGAAGATGTGTTGCTAAGCACTTCCACTGAGATAGTCCCTCAAGAGCAAATGCAAATACAAAAGAGTCACACTGAGTCTCATTCCTCTAAGAATGATTCATAAAAGTTGTTGTAGCATTTTAAATTGCCATCTTTCATGTGGCTCTGGGTAAATTCCTCATTTGTGAGTCTTCATGCCATGATATTCCTGGTTTCTGATAGAATCTATCCTATGTACTAGAGTTCCTCATTTTTTGTTAAATTGTATCTGTTTCATTAAGATATGCTCCAACATAATATTCTTTCTTTATCAAAACATCACCTTAATATTAATGCACAAAACTGGAATGGCAAAATATTGTTTCTGTGCAGTATATAAGAACCTTATTATTAAACATGACTGTAAGCTGTGGATTGGATTCAGGAAGACCAGAGCTCAAATCCCTCCTGTCACTTTTTGCATGTTGATAAAAAAGTCATTTATGTGTAACAGCTTTCTCATATGTGAAATGGGGTGATTTAGTGTTACTAGTATCCTCAAGCAAGAGCATGTGTAAAGTCCTAGACCAACTTTATAGAGCTATATAAATGTGAGTTATTAGAATTTGGCCCAGTTGATTCCCTGGAAGACTGTCTGGGCACTGTTCTATCTCTTTTGTTAGATTGTCACCCATATCCACAGATGGACACACCCCAGGCCTCCACTCTGTTATATCTTCTACATGCTTACCTGGAGACTCATCAGCATCTATAGAGCTGATCAAATATTAAATATCATCTGAGTATAAAATCCTCAAATCATATAACCTCTTTTCTTCTGTCCTGAGCTTCAGTCTTCAATCTCCATCTATCTTCTGGATATATCTACCTGGATATTTCAGAGTCAATGCAAACTTACTGTGCTTGAGGAAAAAACATAGTGTCTTCCTCCCCTCCAACTCATCCTGCCTTTCCCCTTTTCTTTCAAGATCATTGCCATCGTTTCAGTCACTCAATTTTATAATGTAAGTTTTCTAGACTCTCTATTCTCAATACACCCATTTGTTTATTTGTCAAGACTTGTCAATTCTGCCTCCAAGATCTCCCAAAGTGTTGGGACCACCTATGTCTTAGAGTGATATCTTTATATGGCTCTCTCTTCATTTAGTATTGCTGTCTGCTTGGTGATTCTCTGTGTTAGTCTTGCATGTGAATTTTGCGTCAGATCAATGCTGCTTCCCCAATGAGTGTCCCATCTCAGAATCTCCCTGATTCATTCTCTGTACTAGACTTTCCATTGGATTTTGCCACCTCACCAGTCTTGAGGTCACTTTTGGACATGTCTCTATCAGCTTCTGTCTTTATTTAATTAGAACCATTGACAAGTTGGTTCAACTTCCTCTGGGGGAGTTGCAGAAAGACACAAGCCATAAGGAGCACAAGATGAGAAGTAAAGAATGGCTTGTGATCTGCACCATTTCAAGGAATGATCCCCACCTATGAGATTAAGAATCCACTAAATTATCAAAGTAAGCATTTAAAGTTATTGATAATGTGTTGATTCTTTTGATAAATATTCTTTCATAAATATTTATAGCAAAGATTTATTCCAACCTCTTTCTCATTTACCCTGGAAACATTTTTAATATAAAAGTCTTTATTTTATACATTTTGCACTTCATAATTTCTTTTATTTCAATATATAAATATCCTTCTCAGTACAATTTTAGTAGATACATAATTTTATTTTATTGTCGCTTTTATGTTTTAATATTAAAATCAATGCTACTTTTAGAGAGAGAGGAATCTAATTCCATCATCATATACATAATTCTTCAACAAGTTTATAATAAATTATAATTCCTCTCCTTTATGAATTAGGATTTTGAGATATTAAAAAGCAGTATATATTATGTCTTTGGTACTAATTTTGGACTGTCTATTCTGTGTCAGTGATTCCATTTCTCCATTTTTGTGTGGTACCATATGGTTCTTATAACAAGCATTTAACATGGAATTTTAAACCTATAAGAACATCTCCTTTCCTTTGTTCCATAATTCCACTTAATATTGTTTTGCTATAAACATTGTCATCATTTTATGAAATATTATTATATTGTCATCATTATATGAAATAGTTTATCGATTGGCACAGCATTTAATAATATGCTGATTGGGCTACCAATGGTACTAAATGGATTCATCTCAGACACTCATGTGCTGTGATCTAGCAATGATCAAGATCTGATACATTTTTTATTACTATAAATATTATCCTTCATTATATAAATTCCAGTTTTTTTGTCTGATATAGAAATGCTAATAATTGTATGAGGATATCTTAAACCCTGGGCAGCTTACAATGCATAGAGCACAAGGCCAGGAGTCAGCAAAGCTCATCTTGATGAGTACAAATCTGGTCTCAGACACTGATTAGCTGTGTGACCCTGGACAAGTCACTTAATTCCCTTTGCCTCAGTGCCCTCATCTGCAAAGTGAGCTGGAGAGGGAAAAGCTAAACCACTTCAGTGTCTTTGCCAAGAAAAGCCCAAATGAGATCACAAAAAGTCTGAAATGACTAAATAAAAATAACCTTAAATCCTGTTAAATTTTTCTTTAATTCTGTGATTGTCCATTGAATTTGTTTTACATTTCCTTTTCAAACTAGATTGCCAAGCATTCAACTCTACTGCAGAAAGCACAACTCCAATGCTCTGGTCATGTTGTTCGAAAGCAGATTGTATGTTTACCAGAAAGACTATTTTATGAAGACCTCACACAGAGCAAGAAATCACAAGGTGGTCTGAAAAAGTGATACAAGGATGCTCTCAGGGTATCTCTTAAGATCTTTGGAATTGATTGTGTGACATGGGAGACAGACACTGGGACAGGACCGCTCATCATGACATGAACTCATCAGAGGAAATGCTGTACTCTATGAGCAAAGCAGAATTAAAATACTCAAAAGAAACATGAGATGTGCAACTTTAGAGAACCCACCCTAAATGTTCACATGGGTTATTTGTGCCTCACCTGTAGTAGAGCATTCTGAGTTTATCCTAAAAATCAGCCACAGTTGGACACTTTTGGACACACCATGACTTAAGTCTAACATAGTGATGTTATTTTGGTTCCCCTTAAGAAAAGACAATCAACCAACTATATGTTTATGTATGTGTATGTACATAGGTATATATGTGTGTATGAATGTATGTATGCATGTATGTATGTATGTACGTGTGTAACTTCTTCATTGGAAGGAAAGCTATGACAGGTCTGGACAGCCTACTAAAAAGCAGAGATATCAACTTTCCAATAAAGGTCCACGTAGTCAAAGCTATGGTTTTTGCCAGTAGCAATATATGGCTGTGGGAATTGACTATAAGGAAAGTTTAGAACCACAAAATTAATACTTTTAATTGGGGGGAGGAGAGCTTTGAGAGTCCATTGGACAGCAAAGAGATCAAATCACTTGATAGTTAAAGAAATTAATTCAGAGTATCTATCCCTAGAAAGGAAAAATGCTGAAGCTGAAGCTTAAATACTTTGTCCATCTGATGAGAAGTTAGGACTCATTGGAAAAGACCCTGATGTAAGAAAGACTGAAGGCAAAGGAGAAAGGTATGGCAGAAGATGATATGGATAAACAATGTCATGGAAGCAATGGATATAAGCTTGGACAGATTTGGGGAGATTGTACTGGATAAGGGGCCTGGCATACAATGGTCCATGGAATCCTGAAGTAGACATGGCTGAGTGACTCAGAAACAATACCAACATAACTATATGACCCCTACAAACCATTTGAACACTATACTATACATGATTCTCTAAGAATCTAAATTGTAGAACAGTTACTGATACTCACATGCAGACAGTTTCCTCATAGGGAGCTCTTTACACTGATGGAGTCTTGAATACACAGCAAAAACAAAATTAAGTAGAAAGTGTAGAATTACATGGAAACTGGTCAATATACTACACAATGATGATGATTGGGAAATGGGGAGCCTAAATAGAAATAATGATAACAATGTCATCCATCAAATCTCTGCGGTAAAGATAAAGTAGTTTCTTGTAGAGAAAATTACACTGCTTAGTGATTTTATTGACAGGGAGAAATATAAATAAATAAAAATGTACACATAAAAGAAGGAAAAGACACAGAGCAAAAATCCAAAGGGAAGGAAAACAGACATTAGAGCAAAAAATGAATAGAAAATGAAGTAGTACTTAAACTGATCAAAGTAGTGCACTTATAAGATCAATGAAATTGATATATTAACAAATATTTTAAGAGAATATACCAATCTTCCAAAAGATTGGAATTCAAAAGAAAATCATTAAAAGATTATAAAATATAAAAGAACATTAGTCAAGAATATTACACAAAGCTAAAGACTGACAAATGAGAGAACTGTAAGGAAACTTTATTATTTACAAAGATATAAATTACCCAGTCTGACATGAAATGAAATTAAGAATTTGAATAGACTAGACTTAGAGAAGGAAATAATATACCAATAGAGAATTACATGACTAAGACAGATTTAATGGTGACAACCTTCAAAGCATCAAAGAAAATAGATAATTACAAATATGATTCATAGATGAATCTTGGAGATTTGATCCTGGGTGACTGAGAAAATGGAGATACCATTGGTACAAAAGAGAAGTTCAGAAGAGAAGAGGTTTTGGCTTACCAAATGGGTTCTATTTTGGATAAGTGAAGCTTAAAGCTGTCTATAGTACACCCTACTTGAGATACAATAGGCAGTAGGAAATATAAGACTAGAGAGAAGTTAGGATTTGATCTATTGGTCTAAGATTCAAAAACAAAGATCATAACTGGATCCCTAGAAATTAATGCAATCACAAAGCAAAATAATATGGAAAAGAAAAGGAAGACCTTGGAGACAGTTAAGGGGACATCTACAGTTAGTGAGAGAGACCTGGATGAAGATCCAGCAAAGGAAGCATAGGATGGAACTAGAATAGTTCATTAAACTGAGAGAGAAGAAAATATCAGGAAACGGGGATAATCAATGGTGCCAAAGACCAAAGAAATGTAAAAAAGGATAAATATGTTTTAAAAAACTATTTGATTTGGCCATGAGGAGATTGCTGGTCACTTTGGAGGGAGAAGTTTCTGTTGAATAATGAGGTTGGAACCCAGCAAGTTTAGAAGAATGAGGAGCAGAAGAGAAGGTATGCAGTTTAGATAACTTTGTCAAGTTTAGCCATTAAAGGGAGGAGAGAGGGCTAGGAGGTTAGGGAAGGGAGGAGGAAAAGAGAGAGGGAGGGTGGGGGAGAGAGAGAGAGAGGAAGAAGGAGGAGGAGGAGGAGGGGAGGGAAACAAAAGGAGAGAGAGCAAGAGAGGAGGGAAGGGGAAGAGAGGAAAAAGAGGGGAGAGAAGGGAAAGAGAAGAGGAAAGAAAGAAAAGGGAAGACCTGTGAGGTAGATACTATTATTATCCTGATCTTCCACTTGAGAAAATTGATTCAGACAGAGGTGAAGTGACTTTCCCAGGGTCACACAGGTAGTAGATCTTCAAATTTGATCTCACTCTAAGCTATTAAGACACTGCTCTTTCCTGGTTCTACTCCCACCTCTATGACCATCCCTCCTCCATCTCCTTTGCTGAATCCTCATGTAGAGCATGCCCTCTAATCATAAATATCCCTCAGGGTCTTTCCTGAGCTCCCTTCTCTTTTTTCTCTATATTATTTGGCAGGGTAAACAGGTATTCAGGGAACACTAGCACCTCTTGTGTGAGCTCTTCCAAGTCCTTTTCATGCCTGCTTTTTACTTTTGCTGTCCACTTGATTCACCCTAAATGAAAAATGTCACGGTTGCACTGAATTTAGTCATTCAGGTCAGAACACTCACAAACATCAAGATTATTTTGATGAAAATAATGCAAAAACTCAAAATCTGCAAAAGGGAAAATCAAGAACTTCACAGTGTTTGCCATCAGGATTGTTCATCCATTTCTAAGAAGATAGGGTTTAACTCTGTCAAAAATAAAGTGCAAGTGAAACTTAGAGAGATGCAGAATTGTTGGTCCAGTAAGAAAGCAGATGAAATTCACTTTTATACTTAATTGTAACAATCCAAAGTGCTTTTATGATGCCCTGAAGGTTATTGATGGGCCAAAGACCTGAACTCAGCAACGATGGAGCCACATTGATTACTGATAAGGACATGATTTTAGAGAGATGGGCTGAACACTTACGTAGCATTCTCAATGGACTACCATCAACCCATCCTGAAACTTCTGACCATATACCACAGGTTGAAGTCAATCCCTGTCTAGTTAACCTTCCACCTGAAGAAAAGGTTCGAATGCCATTAGGCTACTCTCATGTGGCAAAGCATCTGGATCTGATTTTATTCCAGTTGAGATTTACAAGGCAGGGATTCATTGCTCATACAAAAGCTGACAGAAATTTTCCAAGTTATATGGCAAGAGGAAAAAGGAAATAAGTTGCCCTATGACAATTATAGGGGTGTCTCTCTCTTAGTCATTGCTGGTAAGATTCTTTCCAAAGTTCTTCTTAATAAATTGATCCCTCACCTGGAAGATGGACACATATGCAAGAGACAATATGGCTTCAGACAGGGCCAAGGAAAGGTCAATATGGTGTTTGATTCCTGACAATTCCAGGAGAAATGCTAGGAGCAAAACAGAGGTCTGTGCACAATGTTGTCAGTCTGACCAAGTCCTTTGATACTGTCAGTCAAGATGGTTTGTTGAAGGTTGTGGGAAAAAAAAAATTGTTGCCTTGCATTCATCAGTATTGTGTGCCAGTTCCATGATGGCATACTTGCATGAGTTCTAGATAATGGATGATCCTTTTGGACTTTCACAGTCACTACTGGAATGAAGCAAGTTTGTATGCTTATCCACATGCTTTTTAACATGCTGTTTTCAGAAATGTTGTCACATGCCTTCAGTGAGGATGAAAATGGCATCAAGTTCAACTATTACAGACAGTAAATTATTTATCTCAAAAAGGCTACAAGCCAAGACTGAAGTAGAGGGTGTAAAAGCAAGCACTCCAATATACTGAGAAGGGCCTGCTCTACAGGTTCTTAAATCTGCTTTTCTAAAAGGAAAGGTAACTTTTGGGAGTCAACAATCATTTTTATCAAGCATATATATCATTCACTTATTCAGGAGAAAAAAGCACCCTGAACTCCAGAGGAAATACAAAAGAATAATAATCAACAGCCAGGGCTTCCGATTGTCTGATAAGAGCAATGCCTGTATCCCAGATCAACAGACAGATCTGTGGGGCTGGGGACCTGCACCAGGTGGGACCTCCCTTCCTCAAAACAAAGTCAAGGGCAAGTCATGCCATCGTTGCTCTGATGGCATGGTTTTCTGTGACAACGAAGGAAGAACGAACACACTTACCTTTCTAGTTTCCTTTAAATCTCCATGAAAATTTCAGCTTCTAAAGGAAGCCACTCAATTCAAATGCCTTCCCCTTTAGATATTTCCTATTTATCCTATACATAGCTCACTTTGTTTATATGTTTAGATGGTAAGCTCTTTAAGAGCAGGGACTGCCTTTTGCCTCTTTCTGTATCTCCATCACTTTGCACAGAGCCTGGCACAGAATAGGTGCTTAATAAATAGCTAATAATTGATTGTTGATTGATTGAATTGCTGCATAACCTTGAATAATTAATTCAGATGTTGTCTGTTCGCATCGGTTTCCTTCTCTGTAAAATGAGGGTAGTAATAACATCTCTCTCCCAGGATTTTTGTGAGGATCAAATGAGACAATTGTAAAGCACTTAGAACAGGTCTTCCTGACTCCAGACCCAACAGTGTTCACTATATCACCTAGCTACCACTGGAAGTGAGATGACTTGTGCATTTAGAAGCATTTGCTTGGAAGGGAAAAGGACCATCTCTTCATGTGAGACAGAAGTGAATGTAAAAGCATCTGGGTGACATGAGATGGAGAAGATGAGAGAATAGTTAACTCTTGGGAAATTGCCTCATTTCCATCCCAGTAAAATAGGAGGCAGATTTCTCAACTGAGAGGGTAGGAGTAGGGAAGTCATGGATATTTTGAGGAGGGATGAAAAGGTTTGTAAAAAGTCACTGTGGTTACTGTAATTGTGAATTGATTGGGGAAATATAAAAACATTTCTCTTGCTATAGTAAGTGTCCAGTGGAATTTATGTGACATAAATTTGTAGTAGACCCAGACATCAGGGTTTTATCATTTTCTCTAGTTTCATCTAGCATCATATCAATCAGAGCAAAGAGAGAAGACTGAGGCAGAGATATAAGGTTATAGTTTGGCAAGCCATTGCCTTCTTCAATAGAATAGGGAGACAAGGGACTGGAAAGAAGAGGAAAGCTCATATTTGATCTGATTCACCAAGGGCTCAAGATAAAGAACGTGAAGAGTAAAGCCAGCCAAAAGGTAATTGCTGGGAGAAGAGGGGGACTGAAGGTTAGAGGGATGGGAGGTCATAAGGCAGAGGGCAAGATCGAATTATAAAATACTACAATTAGATAAGAAAATTGCAGAGTTCATGAAAATAACCATAGAAAACTTGTGAGTGATGGCAAGAATGCATTAATAGATTTAAAATTATCTATCTTGAGCAGGAAGGTTATGCTCTGGATAGGAAAAGCTGGTTCACTGTAGTAAAACTCTTGAAATAGGGTAGATAATTTTTTCAATTATTCTGTGAAGTTACTTGGTACATATTTGTGATTTTATTGATGCAGCGAGCTTCCTGGTGAGGGAAGTCCCTCCATCAGTGAAGATAATCTCCTTAGTCTTAGAGATCTGCTCAGGGAACTGGAAGGTTAAGTGATTTGTGAGTCAAAATGTGCCCGAGGTGGGACCTTAAGTCAAGCTCTCAGTTGAGGAGTACAACCCACTACTGACATTATTGAGGAAATCATACAATACAGGAAAAAACCCTTTTATAAAATCAAATCCTTGTTGATGATAAAAGAAACTAGAGTTAGTAAGAATAATTGAATTTTTCTTTCGCTCACATGCACAAAATCTCTGTCAAATAAAACAATACCAAAGTACAAATGTTAGATGATTTCCCATTTTCCTCACTTCATCACTTTAACCAGATTTTCTAAGTCCATGTTAAATCATGAATGTACACAGCACTGCTCACCCTTGCTTTTACTAAAACATCAAGTAAAAAATTCTCCTTTACTTTTAATGCTAGCTCATTTTTTCAAATATTCATCAAGGTAAAGAAAAGTCATGCCATTCTCAGACTGTTCATTGTCGTTAATAACAATGGATATTGAATATCATCAAAGGCCATTTCTGCATATATTGGAAGAGACAGAGGACTTAGGGATTTTCTTTTGACATAACATATTTGATTGTTGTTCTGACATTGCTCTACTTTAATTTTCCTGCTATACCTAGTACTTAATTAGAATGAATATGAGTCAACGTTGTGACATGGCATCTGAAAAACTAATCAGGGCTTATGAACATGAAGTGACCTGTCTGGGATGATATAGCAAAGAATGGGGAAGAGGGGTTCCAAGCCAGGCCTCTCCTCACTCCAAGTCTAACACTCTTATTGCACTGTGCTGCCTTAATAAGTATGTGTTTTCAATCTTCTGAAATCAGAAGAGCAAAGTACTGTGCTAAAGGATGCTTTCGGAGTTCTTCAGTTGGATAGTAGGGAATCCTGGAATAGAGCTTATAGAATTTATTGTCAGGAGATTGCCCTGCCTGTTTATACTGTGTTTCCCCATTAATCATGTTGCAGACCCAGGAAATTAGATGGAATTCCATAAACACACACAAAAACTGGATTCCTGAGGTTAATGTGAACTAGAATTTTTTGAGGTTTCTTCTTGAGTATACTATATAGTTCCCTAATACATTTTTAAAGCTATACTTTGAAAGACTTGGTTGTACTAAAAAGACAACATTCTTTGTAAAATCAGCTGGCACCGTAATAATTTCATATAGTATCTATCCATAGCATGATATTGTCAGGGCAGACTCACAATGAATTAAAAAGATGCTATTGTTATTCAAACTGATCTGTAAAAGTCACAGCCTGATGTTGGCATGATTATTTATAGGCTTAAGCATCACAAGGTAAATAATTGTTTTTGAAAGGAAGCCTGGCATGACACATATATTTGAATGCAAAATTACTTTCAAAGAGGGATTTTGTGAGGTTCAATAAGAACTAAAAGTCCAATCAATAATTTCCAATAACTAAATAAAACTGTCTAAAATTGTTCTTTACTAAGCCTCAAAACCCAAATGAGATTAGAGCCTCACCTCTTGTTCCCATTTGGTTTTGTGAGGTGCAAGAACTCTGCAACAGACATGAATCAATGAAGTAGCACTGAAAAGACTCTCTTATTAATAATGTATTTTCTCTTTGGATTCTCCATGGCATTAGTTTCCAAACCCCATACCAGGAAATTCACACTTGGCAAGATTCAGCTGTGAATTCTAAGTGGGAGTTCTCACATTCTGGATTCCTGCCCACCTTCGAACCCAATTGGAGGCAGATTGGCTCAGCAAAAAAAATAAATAAATAAAGATGCTAATACTCAAAATCATGGCTTTCTTGGTCATCATGTCTACCTGACATCTGTTCCCATGAGACCAGTTATATCTTGAAATAAGTCCCAGATGTTGTGTCTATTACCCAAATTGCTGCTAGAACAGAGATAGAATAAATTTTCAGCAATTTCTAGCAACTGAATTAATAACCCTAATTGAAAGATACATAAATCTAATATAGAAATTTCCATAGTTAACTACAATGTTGTTTATCAGAGAAACCAGAAGAAATACAGACTCAAGAGAGCAGGAATGAGCCATGGAGATTCTCTAGTTTCCTCCACATCCAGATTATAAAGCTGAGGCAGAGAAATACAAAGTAAATTGGTTAAGGGCACAGAGTGAGTGAGTTGGAGAGACTGAAACCCTCATGTCCTAGGGCTGAAGTTGGAGAATAAGAGTTGATTTACATAAATCATTAATGATACAATCTGTGTTTTCAAAGTGACACAAAGTCCGTTTAAATGACTTGCCATCAAGCCCAAAAATGGCAAGGACGCCCAGAACAAGCTGTACAGCATCTGGGGTATTCAGTTAGATCACAGCTATGAGTACCAACAATGAATTACACTGGTTAATACTTTGGGCATTGGCTCAATGAAAGCATCCCAGAGAGAGATCCCCAAAATACTGGCGATGAATCAGTGCCTTGTATATAGCTCCAAGCTTCTCACAGCATAAAGCCATAGCAAAAAGATAACAAAGCATTAATGACTAGTGATTCCCAATAGTGGATGAGAGAGAGATGATTGGAATCTATGTTTCCAAATCAAGATCAGTTGTATGCAATTGGTTTTTTCCCATTTAAGCTTATTATTCATGTAGGAAAATTACCAGTTGACCATAGAATGATGTAGCTAAATGAAATCAGGGTATGCTTAAAAATAAATGAACCATTACAACATAAATTCTTCCAAGTCCTTGGTTTCATTACATAGTCATTCACAGAATGATAAACTAGAGGGAGGCAAATGGGAATTTGTCCAAACACATGAAAATTTAGAAGGTCTTGCAACATAGAAGTCATCCTTGACTCCTCACTCTCCTTCATCCCCTCCCATATCTAATCTGCTGCCAAAACACATCAACGGGTCTTTGCCACATCTCTTGAATGTTCCCCTTTCTCTCCTCTGACACTACCACCCATGAATACTTGGATTATTACTATAACTAGTTATTCTTTCTGCCTGGCTCAAGTCTGCCTCTACCCTAGCCCATATTGCATTCAGCCACCAAAGGGATTTTCCTAAAGGACCAGTCTGATCATGTCAGCACCCTTGTCCCCACTTTTAACTCAAGCTCCAGGGGCTCCCTGTCACCTCCAGGATCAAATACAAAATGCTCTGTTTGGTATTAGAAGCCTTTCATGACCTAGCCACCTCCTTCCTTTCCAGTCTTCTTATCCATCATTCCCTGACAGATGCCCTTCATTTCAGTGGCACTGGCTTCCTGGCTTTTCATGAAAGAGACATCCTGTCTCTTGGCTCCAAGCATTTTCTTTGGCTGTCCCACATTCCTGGAATGCTCTCTCTCTTCCACTGTAACTGCTGACCTCCTTGGATTTCTCTTATTTCTTACTTAACCTGAATACAGTTTGTTTATATATTATATAATATAATATTTATGTAGCACTTACTATATGCCAGGTACTTAGTATGTCATTTGATCCTCATAAGCACCCTGGGAGGTAGTTGGCATTATTATCTTCATTCATAGATGAGGAAACTGAGGCAAACTGGAGACCTCTATCTACTGTACCACCTAGCTGCCCTCATATGTCTCTGTCTATTGTCTTTATGTTAAGATTGTAGGCTGCTTGAAGGTAGGGGTTGTTTTTGTTTCTTTTTGTATTCCCAGTGCTTAGCACAATGCCAGACACATAATATATGTTTAATAAATGTTGATTGATTGATTAATTGATTCCACTCTGAAGTCAGGTCGGCTAGGTGTTGCAATGGACAGAGCTGAGGTGTGGAATCAGGAAGACCTGAAATCAAATACAGCCTCAGACACTTACTGGCTGTGTGAACCTAGGCAAGTCATTTGGCCATGTTTCCCTCAGTTACCTCATCTGTAAAATGAGCTGGAGAAGGAAGGGCAAACCACTCCATTATCTTTGCCAAGAAAAGCCCAAATGAGGTCACAACAGCAACAGTAGCCTGGGGTCATCTAGCTCACCAACTATATACTACACAGCCTCGGAATTGAGGAAAATTACAGCTGTGGCATATTCTAATCCTTTTGTATTTCCCCTTCTGTAGCAGCAAGCTCTCTGATCTGATACATCCAGGATGGCCTGTTAGCACAGGTTCTTAGATCTGCTTTCCTAAAAGGAAAACAACTTTTGAGGAGTCAACAATCTTCTTTAGTTACATATACCCACAGAGAAAATATAAGCAGAGAAATAAAGACCAACAGACAAATTGACAAATGCATCACAGATCAACAGACAGATCCAACTGTGTGACCAGAGAGAGAAGCATGAACATCTGGGTTTTCAAAGCTAGGGGTGCTCCTTAACAGCTACCCAGAGGCTCATCTGGTACATGAACATTCTTCCAAAGAGTCAGCCCAAAGCAACACATCATCTCAGAGTACTTGTAGCTTTACAGAGCTGGAGGGCATCATGACCCTTGTGACCCAGTGCCTCATTAGAAATTAAGAAAAGGTGTGGGCCTCCCTAATTAAGCTTCCCTTTATGGGCTCCATGTGAGGCCTATTAATGGAAGGGGAAGATCTTTAACTTTCATTTGCATTACACCTTCCTTTTTCCTTCTGTGTCTCTACTGTCTAATTTGGGCAGATAGCAAACTTTGGGAGGATGGTCTGCCCATCCCTTGGTATGACTGCTCAGGACCTTGAGTTACTCATACAGACTCCATATGTACTTAGATGAAAATGAAGACTAGGCTGTCAGATGTAGACTCTTGAATTCTTTCCACTCTGTCTCTCATTCCAAGCCTGTCTTCATCCTATTCTAGGGGTATGCTTCACAGTATCAACCTCATGACCTCCTCCCAAGGTACTGGTCTATCCCTGCATCTTGGCCCCGTTGTCAGAATTCTTATATTAGGCTCTGGAGATTAATTCATTGATGCAGATTACAGCTTGGCAGATTCTCTTTACATCCAGCCCTGGATGAAAAATGGTAAAACATCAATTGCTCACCTTTTGGTGATAAGTTTCTTCAGAATTAATTTCATTGATTCTCTGAGACCTGCAGGTCATTACCAGTTCTACATAAAAAGCAAGAATCTTGCTCAAAAGACAAGAGCTTCAAATCAGTGCAGAAGCTTAAATGGCTGCCTTAGTCTTTGTTAACCCAAGGGAATCCTGCCATAAGGAAGCATCAGAATTGGAGTTAAGGGGATTTTTATAACACAGACATAGTAGACACATGTTCACTAATTTTCCACAATCTTGGAACCTCATCTCCTTCAAGACCCGAATTTGAGGCAGCTTTGAATCTCATCTATAATAGTAGATAATTTTTTTACTTATTGATCTATTGAACTTCTAAAATTGGCACCTGTAAGAGGTGCTACTTATCCTACTTATGATAACCTTTTGTTCCTATGGGTGTCATTTGTATTTACAATTAGGATGGAAGATCCTGGAAGGTAGGAATTATTTCTTTGAGATTCTTTTTGAACATATCTCTCCCATGATCAAGTACTTGGCCCACAGCGCATGTTCAATATTGACTCCAAATACAGAATTAAAGGCTACAATGAATCATCTTTGCCAATGGTTTTAAGTAACAGATGAGAGAATTCTCCATTGTGAGGCAATCTTTGATTAGAGAAGTATCTAAACCATTTTATTTATAAATCTAACCCAAACCAGCTGATTAAACAGAAAATAAATCAAGTAGATTACTCATATCATGGGATATAAAATTTCAAACAAAAAATCCATCTATCTATACCATGATTGTTTATCCAAATTCAAATACTGTACAATACTTGCTTGTAGAAAGTCTTAATAGATTCGATTAATGTAGATAGTCTTTTGTGAATTTAGCTGCTTCAGAAGACTAAAGCACAGCTATAAGATCTTTACCAAATGGAATAAGGGGAAGGGGAGAGGAAATAGTTTTAGTAATTCCAGGGAAACAATTTCCCAAATGACCACATTGTATGAATATACATCAATAGGATCATTGAGGCCATAGAGACAATTGGTATGGTTATGGAATGAAAAGAAAAAAAAAGACTTATTCTTTTGGGTCTCATGGGGACTTTAGAAAACAACCACATTGTTTTAATATCTCTTGATCGAGCCATTATTTTAAATCTAACTTAATTGAACTTAATTGCACCACTCTCATATTCCCATGGGATAAAAAACGTACTCATGGGGGATTTCTATTTGGTCAAAGTCACTGGTAAACTCCAAGGATTCCAATTCTCATGACATGGATTTCCCTCACTTTGTGCAATGTTCTCTTTGGCACCTTTCCAGTGGAAAATTTAAATTCATCTTGTTCTTATTAGTGTTCCCCTGCCCATCCCATATGGAAATACTCTGAATACTTTGTCCCAACAATTCAAGCCCAGCACTCAAAATATCTCTATTGAGTGTCATGAAGACTAGAAAAAGGTAGAGAGAATAGGAGCGGGGCTGAAAACTATTACCGTCCTAAGAGAATTAGCTCGAAAGAACACAAATAAACATTCTTTGTCAGTTTCACATACCTCTTTCTGATGGATGGTTGAATGGCTGGTCAACAGATCTCATAGTTACCTCTTTGGATGGAAAAATCATCCAGTGCCTATTATGGAGGAATGAATTAAGGAAAGACACTCATTTTCTTCTCCAATACTAAATACTACACTCACAGATAGAAACATGATATGGGAACTGTTAATTACCACATTGTTTCACTTGAGCTTAGCAAAGGGTTTTATAGATTTTGAAGTACTATATACACGATAATTGTTATTGTTTTTTATGAGGATTATAATTGTGTGATGTATCAGTTAAATTAGCTACCCTTGGTAAAGACACCTTACCATCCAATACTCATTAAACTGCAGACATTGTAAAATACTTGGGATGAAGTAGTGTAGTGGAAATAAGTATGTTCTTTTAGAATGAGCAACCCCAAGGGAGAAGATGAGGAGTGGAGCTAAATTGTCTGCTCTTTCACTCTTGATGTTGCTAGAACAATATGTGAGTATCCAGTGAGTGACCTTATCAACAGGGTGGGGTCCACTTAATTCCAAAAGGAGTTGGATCTCAGAAAAGACATGATGCTGACCTTCAGATACGGCACAGTTTGGCAGAAGATGAGACATTGCTTCTAACTTGCAATGGACAGTAGCGGAGGAGGAAACCTAGAGCCTGGCACAAGACCTCATTTGATGAGGAATCATACATAGGCTTTAAGACCAACTCAACAAGACCAGACTTTTCTGGGCTTATCATGTCCTAGATATAAAGATGGAAAAGTCCAACCTCTTCACTTTACTGATGACAAAGTTGAGGCTCTTTGAGTTTAACTGACTTGTCCAAGGCCACACAGATAGTAAGGCACAAAGATGGTTTCTAAAGTTAGCTGCTCCCTGATGGCATAACTGCTCTTTCCAGTACATCATGGGTTAGCTTTTCCCATTCACCTTGACTTTTTCCCTTTCTATATGGCTGAGCAACAAGTAATTTCCTTGCTTCCTTCAGCCTTTAATTCTAGTGCCTTCACTTTGTTGATTATTTTTGATTTATCTTGCCTCTAGCTTGTTTGCACATAGTCCTTTGCATGTTGACCCCTCCCCATTGCAGAGCATCTTTCTCAGTACTCCCAGTGCTTGGCACAAGGTCTGGCGCATAGTAGGTACTTAATAAATGTTTATTGCCTAACTTGTGTTTTCTGTTTTTTTCTGCAGGGAAATGTCCCTGGGCACTTACACCATCAAGTGACAGCGGAGCAGGCCCTGCTGGACCAAGAACTGGTATCGGCTGGCAGTCCTTTTCCATCCTTCTTTCAGGAAAAATGTGACTTATAGTTTGAGGATTAGGATTTTGGTTAAGAATCTTGTTTTCATTACAATGAAGTCACTCTCCATATTTGTGCGTTTGCCTTAGCTGGGAATTTCCCCTTATCCTTCAAGAGCTATTAGTTCTCATATCTGTTTCTAGATTTCTTTCTCTTTCACTGTTCTCTGACCCTCTCTTGAGGCAGCCTGGTGGCGCAGTGGATATAGAGGGGTGGGCGAATTCAAATCTGCCCTCACATATATACTAGCTGTATGACCCTGGTTAGTAGCAATGGTAGTGATAAGAATTTATACACATATACATACATACATACATATACACACCTATATAACACATATATGTATGTTTGTCTATATTATGTCTATATATATATATTTGTGTATAAATAGATGTGCATATATGTACATACACAAGCATATACACACAGATATAAACTCCTATCATGTGCCATATGTTGTGCTAAGCGACTTTATAAATATGATCCTGATATTATAGTTGAAGAAATGGAGGCACAGAGAGGTTAAATAATTTGTCTAGGGTCACACAGATAAGCAGTATCTGAGAACACATTTGTTTGAACTCAGTACTTCCTGACACCAAGCCCACAGCTCTATCTATTGGGCCTTCTTGCTGCCATTGTACTGTTAATTTTTTTTAATTGTTTCATTTTGTTACAAGAGAATTCTCACACAGTAAAAGTAATCTGGAGACATTTATGATGTAAAACAATATACATTAATAAAACTTTCTAAAAATTAAAAAGTAAAGAAAGTAGTTCTTTCTTCATAAAACCTAGTTCTCTCTCTCTCTCTCTCTCTCTCTCTCTCTCTCTCTCTCTCTCTCTCTCTCTCTCTCTCTCTCTCTCTTCCCCCTCCTTGGTTTTTGACTTAAATAAAAACAATTTGACATTGCTGCCAGATCAGCTACCATTATAATTTCTGGAGCATACTCGGTGACCAATTTAAACTTCACAGTCTGCTAAGAATCCATCTGTGCCAGCTCAGACGCCAAGGGGGAAGGAGGACTTGACCTGTTTCATCATGCTCTAACCTCCAAGATGGCGAATAAAATCTTCCCAGGCAAACAGTCCTCACCCAGGCTCCATTTCTGCCCTTAAATGTCCTGATAGCAAAAGAGAAGTGGTTTTCTTTTTTTCATCATTTAAATTTTCCCAGTAATTGACTCATCTTGCATTTTGTGGGGTATGTGGACCCGGCCAAAAAAGACAGCTTGCCCCTGGAATTCTGAAGGTGTGGAGAGCTGGCTGCCTTCCAGCCCAAAGGAGTAAGATTGGCCCCATTACCAGGAACCTAAGAAGGGCATGGGCCAATCCAAAGCTATTTTTATGTCTGCTCTTTCTATTTGCACATGGCCTTTGACCCTTTTCCTCTTGCTTGGCTACGTAAAACGTTCACATTCTTGTTGCTGGTGTGTAGGAACACTGGGCAGATACATACATCTTGGTCCTCTTGGGTAACAGTTCTGACCATGAGCTTGAGGTCAGGACTATCCTTTTGCTTTCAGACTTGTTTTGCCAGATTCTCTCTTTCTACTGTCAGGAGGGTCTGTTCAGTTTCATGCTGAGAATGTGTGGACTGTGAGTGCAAACAAGGGTCCCAGATGGTATGACTCAAATCTCATTCTTGACAAAGAAGAGTGGTCCTTCCCTTCTGCCTCCCCTGTCATTGTGGAGTCACTGATAGGCTATAGAATTTAATGGCTCCAGGGGCTATGATCAAGGACTGCCAAGCCCTAACTGCCAAAGGATAACTGGATCTGCCATGCTGGCACACTTCCTCAAAAAAGAACTGAAAATGACTCAGCCTTGTTTTTGGACAATGTATCTAAGCAACACCTTACCTCTGCTTTTCTTGTTAAGTTTCAATGTGACCTGGGCCCAAGCTATCTTTGATATCGTGTCTGACCTCTTGTCTCTTTTGGTTTGATCATCTCCTTTTGGAATCATCCTGTGTCTGACTTAACTTGGCTTTATATTCACTACACTCCTGTCTGACCCTCCGATGTGACACCATGGTTATATCCCAATAATGAAAATAATCAAGAAATCTGGCTTCTCTGTAGTGTCTGAACCACTTTCCAAGGTGTCTGCCTACTCCTCAATCCCCTTTGTTGGATTTTTACGCAGGTCACTATCACTTACTATGGATGTCCCTCAAAGCTTTTCTTTCTCTTTTCCTTCTACACTAACTCATCTGGTGACCTCATCCCCAGTCCCCAAAGATTCTAAATGGAATTGATTCTTATGTCTATTTATTCAACCCTAAATCCTCTCCTCATCTCAGTTCTCATATTTTGAATTACCTATTGGATATCTCAGACTGGATGTCCTGTGGTCATCTAAACCTCATCATGTCCAAAATAAACCTCATTTTGTCCCCCCTCAAATTCTTTCCCCTTTTGAAGTTCCCATTATCAGTGAGGCCCTTAGCATCCTCCTAGTTACTCACACTCAAGACCTCACTGTCATTTTTGGCTCCTCACTCCCACTCACCCTACAAATCCAATCTATTTGCCAAATCATGCTGTTTGTACCTTGCTGACATCTCACATATAAGCTGACTTCTCTCCTCTGAATCAGTCAACACATCAGTATGATGCCTCTTCCCTCGCCCCTGGAATAATGCAATAACCTATGTGGTGGTCTTCCCACCTCAATCCTTTCCCCACTCTAGTCCACCCTCTCTTATTCCCGACTCAATCAATCCCAGTGATTCCCTGCACTCCCTGCTTGGCTTTTATCTGCCTTTCCCATCTTCTCATATTTTTTATCCTCACTTCATTCCCTAGAAGCCATTAGGTGGAGAAGTGAGATAAAAGGGAGGAGGAGAAGCACTGAGCCCAGAGTCAGGAAAACCTGAGTTCAAATGCAGCTGTAGACCTGGCAAGTCACTTAACTTCTGTCTGCCTCAATTTTCTCATCTGTAAAATGAGGAGACTCACAGATCTACCTCTCAGAATTGTTACAAGAATTGAGATAACATTTTATAAAGTGATTAGCATAGTACCTGGCACATCACACCAATTTAAGAAATGCTCATTTCATCACTTCTTCTATAATCCAGTACATTTCTTAACACTATGTCTTTTCATTGGCTGTCGCTCACACCTTGTTTCCTCACCTTCCTCAGCCCTGCCTCCCAGGTTCACTGACTTCCATCGTGTCTAACTAAGACCCCACCTTCTCTAAGAGGTCTTTAATGCTAGTGCCTCCTAGTAGAGACTATCCGGATTTATCCCATTTGTGTTTTGCTTCTTTGTAGTTGTTCCTTTGCTGCTCTCCCCACCCCCCAACCCCCTATTAAGGCAGAGACTTTCATTTGCCCTTCTTTCTATCCCTTGTGCTTAGCACAGGGCATGGCACTTAGTAGGTGCTTAATAAATATGGTGACTAATTGAATTGCTGGGCCATCTCCAGTCATCCTGATGAATATCAGGCCACTGGACCCAGATGGCTCAGGAGAAGAAAGTGAGGTTGGTGACCTTGCACAGCGCTTCCTCACTCAAATCAAAGTCAACTGCAAGTCATGCCATCATCTTTACGTCATGGTCCTCTTTGAGAATGAAGGACAAACACAAAAATCAAACAACACAAGACTGAATGAATAATGATTGCTTACATCTACGTAGTGCCTTTAGAATTTATAAAATACTTTAAATAGATATGGCAGGCATTTTTATGACTTCTGTTTTATAAATAAGGAGTGGGGGAAGTTCTGAGAAATCAACTGGCAGGCCACTGGCCATGTGGCACTGTCACTTTTTCCACTACACCCTGATTCCTTTCACGTTCCCCCAAATATCACAGCTCTGTATGTATGTGTCCTCCCCAGGAGGTGGCAAGCACTTGAGAACATGGCTTATGTTTTGTTCCTTTTTCTATAATTTGATGAATTCACAGAATCACAGCTCTTGAGTTGGAAGAGAATTTAGAGTTCATGTAGATTATGGCGATCAAGCTGCCTCCAGCCCCAGTAGTCTAACTTTCTTATAGGCCCCACTAAACTGCAGGCCCACTGCCCCACCTAGCCATTCACTCATCCTCCTAACTTCTGCATACACACCTCACTGCTCACTACAACAGGTGTATCCATGAACTCCTATTTTTCACAGACAGCAGGCATGTCCATGTGATGGGATCCCAGTTATGGCCTCTAGCTGGCCACTGCCCCCAGACCCATTCCTCATATTTCCCGCAGAAACAGCAGGTGTGTCCATGCACTCAATCACAATCACATCCATCTAATCTCAGGTCCACACATCCAGCCAACCAGAAAGCAGCACCACCAGGATGCTTGGGCAGGATGCAGGCCCCAAAACAATGGAAGGGACTTTCCCTAAGTAGGCATCCCTTAAGTGAGCTTGTGACATAGAGAAGCTGATCATAATATCAGTATCGTACATACATAGCCTTCTGATTGAATTTTTCTGTATATATTATGACTAATTGCATGTGCAATTCCACTGTGGCTGGGACCCCTCTGCTACTACCTAATCCCTTAACAAACCCCTCCTGCCTTTTTAATGGTCATAATTTCTGTTATGTAATTTCATCTTTACCTTATAAAAATCCACCTTGATTTTTCTGACGTTGTTGGTTCCTCTTGGAACTTAGCCTGCCTTGTGAGAGGTAGCAATCTCAATGAATGTGTCTACTTCAATTAGAGGTGGTCTGACTGAATTCCTTGAGATGGTTCCATCACAATGATCCACCACATCATGAAACTGAACAATGGCACTGTTGAGGTTCAGGAGTGCTCGGGACCCCGAAATACCAACAGGGCAGGTCCTGCTCAAATGAATTCAACACAAGCCTTCTTAAATCCAAAGAAAAACACGGTTTTTTAAAGATTTGCCATACTGAGTTGACTCTTAAGGAGCCTAAGCATTTGTAAGACTTGTATTCACAAGTGAGTCAGATAGAATCTCAGCTAGACAGAGTCTGAGCTGGATTGAATATGAGAGCTTTCATGGAAGCAAGATGGAACTTGGAAGCATCTAGGTGTTGCCAAGTCGTCTGGGGTTCCAGCAATGGTCTTGATAGATCAGACCCAGGGAGGAGCCTAATGGGAGTGGCTGGTAAGAGGATCAAAATGGGGAATATCAAAAAAATGCTAAATAGGAGATAGGGAGTATCTGGCCTGAGATAAAAGGAAGGGGAATCCAAGGAGCCCCCTTTTTCCCCCAAGGTCAGACTTCCCAGGGGCCCTTCAGACAAATGGGACAAAAGCCCTCCTAATCCAAGGGGAAAAGGTCTTCACTTGGGCTGGTATCCCACCAGTATCACATTTTATATTTGGGGAAACTGAGGTCTACCAGGTAAAGTGATTTATCTAAGGTCACACAAGTAGTAAGTGGCATGTCCAGGAATCACTGAATCTGGGATGGAGGGGACCACTGCATCTTTGTAGCCCAACTGATGCATTAATAGAATCCTACTTTCCAGTGTCCCTATCAAATGGTAATACAGATTTTGCTTGAATTTTTCCTTTGAGGTTAAACTCTCTAATCTCCTAATGAAGCCGATTCCCCTTTGGGATAGCTCCAATGGGCGGGAAGTTTTCTTTGACAACAGTGGCATTGTCATGAGTGAAAAAACCACTGGGTTTAGCCTTCCAGGAGTGAAATTCAAACCCAGTTTCTATCATTTTCTTTTTGTATGGCCCTGGACAAATCACTTCCCTTCTCAAGCTCTCCAACTATAAGAGTAGAATATTGAACAATGACCTATCAGGGCCCTTCTACCTGGAAGCCTAAGGTCCTGTTAAGAAGTATGCATTTGCTTCTTTGCATTTTCCAGCCATGGTTCCAAATTCTGACCTCAGGGGGCTAAGCATATGAGCCCAATGCCCCTTCCACCAACATCCCATCTGTCTCCAGACTAAAAGTCCTTCAATGCCTTCGCCTTCAGCACAATCTCATGGTTTATCCCCATTCTGATGATCCTCCTCTGGACATTCTGAGGATCACTGAGGTCCTGAAATTGAGACATTCAGAAATGAACAAAAACCTCTAAAAGTTGTCCAATGTCACAAACGTAAAATGTGAGGAGCTAGGATTTGAACCCAGACCCCTAAATCCAAAGGCATTGTGTTTTCCACCTTACAAAACTTTGGATCTCTATTGGCATGCTCTTTTGGAAGCCACCACTCACATGAGCCAAGGTCCATTAGAAGTGTAGCATTATCATCATTGTACAGATGAGGAAGCTGAGGGCCAGAGAGATAAAGTGATTGCATACATATGGTGATTTTTTTTTTTTTTTGACAAATTGCAACTGGAATCCAAAAGGATCAGAATCATGGGATCACCTAGATTCATCAATTTGGAACTGGGAGGAGCATTGGAGACCAGATCCAACACTTTCATTTTCTTGACAAGGAGACAAGCACAGAGGAATAAGAATGCCTGAGGACAGGGATCTGGAAGCCAGATCCGGTGTCTCCAAGAGCAGCATGCTTCACTCCACCATGCTGCATGGTTGGGCAGACAAAGTCACTCCCCATGGGGCATTAGCTCTTACTTGGAGAGAAATAAGTTCCTTTCTCTCCCCAAACAGGTTATATCATTCTGGATGAGCAACACCCTCAGTCTAATTTTCCTTTGCCCAGTTCTCATCTCTGTGTTTAGTTATTTCTAGCAGGTGAAAGGGAGGAAGGGAGAGGAAGCAAAATCATCCTGGTTCCATCCCCCCTCCCTCATGCAATGGGTGGAGGAGACAAGCCTTAAAATGGGCTCTTCCCTTTCTATTATCATTGCTGAAGCCTTTCTATTGTTTTCTGTTCCGATTATCAGGGATAGGATGGGACTATTAGTGATTTCATTATTAGAGGTTGGAGTCTTTGTATTTGTGAGGATGGCATATTTTAAATTATATTGTGTCATGTTTCCTGAGGCCTTCTGGCATCCAGGGAGATGTTAAATAAATCTTCTGTATTACTGTTTCTTTTTTCGTTTGCCCTCAGGAAAGTAAGCGTACCCTAAACTGAGGGGGGGGGGGGAGGGAGGAGAAGAAGGGAGGGAGAGAGAGACAGAGACAGAGATACACAGAGACACCGAGAGACACAGAGAGACAGAGAGAGACCCAGACACAGAGACATATAAAGACAGAAAGTTAGAACATCACACATACACACACACACACACACACACACACACACACAAGACAGAAAAATTCTGGCTGGCTCTGCAGATAACAATTCTGCCCTGTCTTTTCTTTTACTAATGTAGCATTTTGCCAGCCTTGACTTTCCCATGCTGAGAATTTGGCCTTCCAGTTTTCCCAGAACATTAAGCTGTCTGGAGTTTTGTTAGTCCATAATTGCCAGGAAGAGTTAGGTGCACAGGCATTGCAAAGAAGAGGACTTGGGGATCAAGAAGCTGCTGATCACTGAATCCTTAATATAGAAGGTACAGCCTCAAATCCTTGGGGTCCATTATATGGAGAAGAGCGTTGGCCCATTTGTCCCCAGTGATGACTGCAGTAGTGGCAAAATCACAAGGTTTCAGTAGAAGGTTTTGTTACTCAGTTCAAAGAACCATTTATTAAGTACCTGTCACCTTCCAGGTGCTGGTCTAGGTTTTGGAACCACAAAGACAATAATGAAGAGTATTTGTCCTCATTAGCTAAAATTCTACTGGAAGTGGGATGGGGATACACAGGGTCTTAGATTTAGAGAGACAGAGCCATAGAGACACAGAGAGAGGTAGAAACAGGGAAGAAATAGAATCACCTGCACACACAGAAATAGAGAAAAGCCCACAAAGAAGGACAGAACCTGTGATTCCATGGACCATGGAATGCAAACCTAGACAAGAACATCCTCAACAGCAAACATACCTGAGAAAAAGGAGGCAGCCAGGATATTTTGTTTCAGGGAAGAGGAGGAACTTCACTGAGAAGGAGTACTCTATCACCAAGGACCATAGAATTACAGATTTAGATGTTGAAGACAGCTGAGGGCCAGTGAGGGCAGCTCTCTCCTTTAACAAATAAGGAAGCCAGATAATTGTACTAGGGTCAGCCCAAAGTCTTCCTGACAATGGTAGACCATCCCACTTCTGAGCAAATGAAAGTTCCTGTGATTTGTTTCAGAGAAGTCAAAAACTTCCTCAATGTAACTCTCCTAGTTCTGCTTGCAGGAAAAATGCTGGAAAAATATTAAAGGAAAAAAAATTGCTAAAAAAACCCCAAACTCTCAAATGTGATAGCCTTCCAGACACTTGGAACCGATCATAAAACTCACCCATGACTAATATTATGTCTTTCTGTTTAAATACACTTTCCTCACCTCCAGGCTTGTAAAAGGTCAAAGTGTTCTGGCAATTTGCGGTACCTAACTTTCCCTGTGCTTTCCACACTTTTCTCACTTCCTGGTGGTGCTGGGTTCCCCGCAGGGAGAAATTAATATTATATTACTATGTTAATAATTAAATCTTAGTTTTTTTTTTAAATGTTTAAATTTGTTTAAAATTTTTATTTTTTCTTCCTATTTCTGCTAAGGCCCAACTCTTGAAAATGTCAGTTGGCTTCTGAAGGGTAAGGCTGACTGATGAGATGGTTCTAACTCTCAAGAAACATGCTCATTACTTTTGAATGGGACCCCCATCCACCTGGGAGACTTAATTTCTGTTTACAATATGAATAGAATCCAGTCTGGGCAGGTCTTTGTCTGGGGGAAGAATCCTCTGTCCTTGATCCCCTCCATTAGAGGATAGGGCAACCCAGTTTGTGAAGGAGAAAACTAGCTGAAGAAGTCTGGATGGAAATGGCTTCCCCTGATCAGATGTCTTGAGGCTGCTCAGTCTTATGATCGTCACGTTCTCAGTGGAACTAGAGACTTTTAGCTCACTTCCCCATTAAATATTGATTAATAAGGGTTGAGTTTCATTTATCAGAGGAGTTTCTTTTCAGAAGGAATTTGAAACATTTTAGGTTCTCTCTTGGTGTCTTTGGTTACCAAGAGAAACCACTGACCCCTAATGTATTGATTGCTAGCTAGCCAAATTAGTAAATTGATTATTAATTATCCCAAAACTCTGCCTCTCAGAGTTTTAGTTTGTTACATAGCCCAAGGACAGTGAATTTCTTTCTGTAGATGTACAAAACCTTTCATGGACACCATCTTCATGGAAGGTTGCCTCCAAATCATGGTCACTCCTACCTGACCTGGCAGAGGATTGAAGAACTCCTTTCCCATGCCTCAGTCAACAAAATAGGGGTGCTGGACCTAGCTCATCATTTAACAGCATATCATTGATAGAAGACCTTCCTTTTTGAGAAGGTCCTTCAAGGTGAAAAAACAAAACAAACTCTTGATAATGGAGGATGTGATCATTCTTGGTACATAACCAGATTTTACCTCAGAGTGAGAAATGCCATCTTTTTGCCCTGATCTACTGGACTGATTCATACCATTAAGGAAGTAGGAAGCTGAAGAAAACAGCCATTACCTAGGGCCTAGGGACTATGCTAACATCTTCATTTCTATCAAGAAGGAACTGTGATATTCAGTGTCAACCACTGAATCAATCAAACCACTAAAAAAAAAATTATTTTCTAGAGTTAGAAAAAATAATATCAAAATTCATCTGGAAGAACAAAAGGTTCAGAATATCAAGGGAATTAATGAAAAGAAATGCTAGGGAAGATAGCCTAGTCATATTAGATCTTAAATTGTATTATAAAGCAGCAATCATCACAACCACTTGGTTCTGACTAAGAAATAGAGGGGAAGATTTGTGGAATAGGTTATATCCTCAAGACACAGTAGTCAATGAATATAGCAATCTACTGTTTGATGAACCCAAGGACCCCAACTTCTAGAAGAACTCACTGTTTGACAAAAGTTGCTAGGAGAACTGGAAAATAGTGTGATGGAAACTGGGCATAGACCAATATCTGACACCATACACAAGAATAAAGTCCAAATGGGTAGATGATCTAAGAATAAAGACTGATACTATAAACAAACTAAGGCATCAAGGAATAGTTTATTTGTCAGACTTATGGAGAATTGGAGGGATTTACGATCATACAAGAAAGACATTATGAAATGCAAAATGGATAAATTTGATTACATCAAATTGAAAAGTTTTGGCACAAAGCTAATGCAACCAAGATTAGGAGGGAAGCAGAAAACTGGGAAAGAATTTTTAAAACTAGTATCTGTGATTAGACTAGATCTCATTTCTAAAATATATAGAGAACTGAGTCAAATTTACAAGAACACTAACCATTCCCCAATTGATAAATGGTAAAAGGATATGAAAAGGCAGTTTTCAGAGGAAGAAATTAAAGCTATCTATAGTCATATGAAAAAATGTTCTAAATCAATATTGATTAGAGAGATGCAAATCAAAACAACTCTGAGGTACCACATCACACCTATCAGACTGACTAACATGACAAAACAGAAAGATGATAAATGTTGGAGAAGATGTGGGAGAGTTGGAATACTAATTCATTGTTGGTGGAGCTGTGATCTGATCTAACCATTCTGAAGAGCAATTTGAAACTATGCTCCAAGAGCTGTGAAAATGTTCATACCCTTTGACCCAGTAATACTACTTCTAAGGCTGTATGCCAAAGAGATCATAAAAATTAGAAAAGGACCCACATGTATGAAAATATTTATAGCAGGACAGAGCCAAAATGCCAGAGTAAAAGCAGGGACCTGCTTGAGTTCTTCCCCCAAGCCATGAAAATATCTGTAAAAAAAATGACTCTAACCAAATTCTAGGCCTGCAGAAATCCACAAAATGACAAAGAGGGGCAAATCTCTAGCCCAGGACAGCCTGGGAAGGTAGACAGAGAGAGTCTGTCACACTAGCTGGGAGCAAAGTAGAGTGCAGTCCTACACAGATGTGGCTGGAATAGGCCTCAGGTGACTAAATAGCTGTGGCAGTTTCCAGACTTCTCAACTCACAAATGCCAAAGACCACATAGAAGATCAGTGGGAAATTTCTGTAGAACATGATTGGAGGAGGGTCATGGTCCAGCTAGGGTCTGGCCACAGCCCCAGAGCAGAGGGGAAGGCTGTGCGGGCAGAGACAGCAACAGCAGCTTCCACAGCTTTTGGCCCACAGACGGTGAGGGATTGAGCAGTTGATGCAAAACCACCGAAGCCTGGGACGGTACACCAACCCCTACCCCCACCCCTTACCACCACTGGAAGCAGGGTCTTACCTTGACAAAGAGTTAGAAAGTCAAGTACTTGTCTGGGAAGATAAGCAAACAGAAGAAAAAAAGTCAGACTATAGAATCTTACTTTGATGGCAAAGAATAGCAATGCATACCACCAGAAGATAACAAAAAGAAATCTCCTACATCAAAAGCTTCAAAGAAAAGGATGAATTGGTTGCAGGTCATGGAAGAGCTCAGAAAGGCTTTTGAAAATCAAGTAAGAGAAACAGAGGAAAAATTTGGAAGAGAAATGAGAGTGATTCAAAAAATCAAGAAAAATAAGTCAGCAGCTTGCTAAAGGAGACCCTGCCCCCCTCAAAAAAAAAAAAAAAAAGCTGAAGAAGATAACACTTTAAAAAAATAGACTAATCTAAATGGCAAAAGAAAAAAGCGAGTGAAGAGTGAAGAGAAGAATGCCTTAAAGATAGGTTTGGCCAAATGGAAAAGGACGTCCAAAAGCTCATTGAAGAAAATAATTACTTAAAAATTGGAATGGAGCAACTGGAAGCTAACAACTTGATGAGAAATCAGAAAATTATAAAACAGAACCAAAAGAATGAAAAAAATAGAAGACAATGTGAAATATCCAAAAATTGGAAAAAAAACACTGACCTGGAGAATAGATCCAGGAGAGACAATTTAAAAATTATGGGATGGCCAGAAAACCATGATCAAAAAAAGAGCCTAGACATAGTCTTTCAAAAAATGATAAGGGAAAATTGCACTGATATTCTAGAATCAGAGGGCAAAAGAGAAATGGAAAGAATCCACTGATCACCTCATGGAAGCGATCCCAAAAGGAAAACTCCTAGGAATATTGTAGCCAAATTCCAGATTTCCCAGGCCAATGAGAAAATATTGCAAGCAGCCAGAAAGAAGCAATTCAGGTACTGTGGAAATACAATCAGGATAACACAAGATCTAGCAACTTCTACATTATGGGATCAAAGGGCTTGGAATATGATATTCCAGAAGTAAAAAGAACTAGGATTAAAATCAAGAATCACCTACTCAGCAAAACTGAGTATAATACTTCAGGGGAAAAATGGTCATTCAATGAAATAGAGGACTTTCAAGCATTTCTGATGAAAAGACCAGAGGTGAATAGAAAATTGACTTTCAGATGCAAGAATCAAGAGAAGTATGCAAAGGTAAACAGGAAAGAGAAATCATAAGGAACTTAGTAAAATTGAACTGTTTCATGGAAAGATGATATTTGTAACTCATGAGACCTTGCTTAGTATTAGGAAATATGGACAGATAGATAGATAGATAGATAGATAGATAGATAGATAGATAGATAGATAGATAGATGGATGGATGGATGGATGGATGGATGGATGGATGGATGGATGGATGGATGGATGGATAGATGGATAGATAGATAGATAGATAGATAGATAGATAGATAGATAGATAGATAGATAGATAGATAGATAGATAGATAGACAGACAGACAGACAGACAGATGGGTAGATAGATGATAGATTGATTGAATATGAAGGGATGTTATCTAAAAATAAAATCAAGGAGTGAGAGAAATATTTGGAGGAGAAATGAAGAGATAGAATTGGGTAAATTATATCACATAAAAGAAGCAGGAAAAAAGTTTCACAATGGAGGGGAAGGGGAGGAATTGAGAAGGAATGAGTGAACATTACTTTCATCGGATTTAGCTTAAGGAGGGAATAACATACACACTCAATTGAGTATCTTACCCTACAGGAAAGTAAGGGTGAAGGGGATAAGGGTGAGGGGATGATAGAAGGGAGGACAGATTGGGGAAGGGGTAGTCAGAAGCAAACACTTTTGAAAAGGGACAGGGTCAAAGGAGAAATTAGAATAATTGAGGAGTGGGATAAGATGGAGGGAAAGATAGTTAATCTTTCACAACATGAATTATGGAAGTATTTTACATAACTACACATGTGTAACCTATATTGAATTGCTTGCCTTTTTAATGGGAATGGGTGGGGAGGGAGTAAGGAAGAGAATTTTGAACTCAAAGTTTGTTTGTTTGGTTTTTTTTTTTGGGGGGGGGTGGTATACTGAATACTTTTATTCTGCACATAGAAGCCACTAAGGATTTGGTCTGTGGGCTCATCAGGCTACATGACAACAACATGGCTCCACATATCAACACCAGGTTTGGAAGTGAGAACAGGTCAATCTATCCCAGTCACAAGATAATAAAGGATCTTCTGACAGAGAGCCAGATGATCAGGTAGTCTCCTGTATAAGACAGTTCTAATGAAGCAGTGAGAATATCACAGAAAGGTTTAAGGGAGAGGGAAGTTAAGCCCCAGAGGCCCCTGCCCCCAAAACAAGACTGGCCTAGTATTTGGTGTTGCCCATTCTTAGGACAGGAGTAGACTTCTATATAGGTGACTGGTGCCTGTGAGCTCTTAGGCCTCGTAGCCACCGAGCTTACTTGGCCCAAGGGTTTCTGAAGTTCCTTCCAGCAAATTTAGCCTTGCTGCCCAGCTCTTCCTCAATTCTGAGAAGCTGGTTATACTTGGCCAGATGCTCAGATCAGCAGGGGGTACCAGTCTTGATAGGCCCAGTACAGAGACTCACCTCCAAGTCTGCAATGAAGGTATCTTCAATCTCCCCAGAACGATGGGAAACCATTACTCCCCACCTATTGGATTGGGCCAACTTGCACGCCTGGAGAGATTCAGTCATGGAGCCAATCTGGTTCACTTTGAGTAGGAGGCAATTGCAGGCCTTCTTGTTCACAGCCTTTTTAATTCGCTTGAGATTGGCCACTGTGAGATCATCTCCTACCACCTGGATGCCAGCAGTAGCAGTGAAATTTTTCCAAGCTTCCCAATCATCCTGGTCAAAGGGATCTTCAATAGACACCACTGGATAATCCTTGATGAGGCTCTTGTAGAGGCCCCCAAGCTCAGAAGGGGAGATATATCTGCTGAAATCATCAGGAGATTTGAAGTCCAAGTCATATTTCCCAGATCAGAAGAATTCAGAGGCAGCAACATCTATGCCAATTACGACCTTATCAGTATAGCCAGCCTTATCAATAGCATTCTTTAGCAGGTCCAGAGCTTCTTTATTCTCCAGGACGTTAGGAGGAAAGCCACCCTCATCCCCTATGCTGGTGGCATCCTGTCCATATTTCTGCTTAATCACACTCTTCAGGTTGTGGTAGAACTCAGCTCCAATGCACATGGCCTCCTTAAAGTTTGCTGCTCCATCCTTCAGATACATCTAAAAAGAGAATCTGACCAAATTTTGGAGGTGCAGAATCCAATAGGAGACAGACTGTGGCAGATTCACAGCCCAGGACAGACTAAAAGGTCCACGGGAAGGATCTGTTCTGCAGGGGTGAGCCCACAGTGGGCAGAGCAGCACATTCAGCACAGCAGAGTGGGACGGCCCTGTGGAGACCTGAGACAGGAGCAGGCAGAATCAGTGGAACAGTAGCCCAGGGTGAGAGAACAACAGATCCGAGTTAGTGATAGCCACTGAGAACCAGATATCAGCCCCAGCAGCTCCTGAGACTTTCAGCCCACAGATTAAAGAGATGCAGATTAGAGAGATGCAAATCAAAACAACTCTGAGGTGCCACATCACACTTATTAGATTGGCAAACATGACACTACAGGAAAATGATATATGTTGGAGAGGATGTGAGAGAGTTGGAACACTAATGCATTGTTAGTGGAACTGTGAGCTTATCCAAACATTCTGGAGAGCAGTTTGGAACTATGCTCAAAGGGCTACAAAAATGTGCATACCTTTTGACCCAGCAATACCACTTCTAGGACTGTATCCCCAAGAGATCATAAAAATGGGAAAGGGTCCCATATATACAAAAATATTTATAGCAGCACTCTTTGTAGTTGCCAAAAACTGGAAATGAAGGGGATGCCCATCAATTGGGGAATGGCTGAATAAATTATGGTATATGAATGTAATGGAATACTATTGCACCATAAGAAATGATGAACAGGAAGACTTCAGAGAGGCCTGGAGAGACTTATATGATATGATGCAGAGCGAAAGGAGAAGAACCAGGAGAACTTTGTTCACAGCAACAATCACAGTGTGAGAGAGATTTTTCTGGTAGACTTGGATCTTCATAGCAATGCAAGGACATAAAAAAAAAAATTCCCAATGGTTTTCTAAGGCAAAATGCCTTCCACATTCAGGGAAAGAATTACAGAATTCAGTCTCAGAATGTAGCAGATCATTTTGCGTGAGTGTGTGTGTGTGTGTGTGTGTGTGTGTGTGTGTGTATTATGTTTTGGTTTGTTATATGATTTCTCCCATTTATTTTAGTTCTTCTATAAAGCATGACTAGTGAAAATGTATTCAATAGGAATGTATCTGTAGATCCTATGTAGAACTGTATGTCGTCTTGGGGAGGGAGAGGGTGGTGGAGGGTAGGTAGGAGGAAAAAATCTAAGGTTTATGGTAGTGATTGTAGAATATTAAAAATAAATAAAATGATTATATTAAAAAAAAGAGTTTGCTGGTCCAACAGGGAGGATCATGAATTCCTGCATGGCCAGCTTGTTGCCAGCATGGGAGCCACCAGTGATCACGTTGAAGGCTGGAACGGGAAGGATGACTTCATCGTTGCTTGCAAGGTCAGCAGGGAGACACCTTTCTCAGCAGCTCTGGTCTTATAAACAGCCAGAGACACTCCCAAAATGGCATTTGCACCAAGTGCCATCCATGTCTATCATCAGTCTGTTGATCTTCTCCCGCTCCACAACATTCAATTTCTTGCTAATCAGGGTCGGGGCAATAGTTTTATTGATGTGCTCAACTGCTTTTGAGACACCTTTCCCCATGCAGTGAGTCTTATCATTGTCTTGGAGCTCCAGGGCTTCATGGATACCAGCAGAAGTACCACTGGGCACAGCAGTTTGGAATTGACCTTTTTCAGTGTACAGATCAACTTCAACAGTAGGGTTTCCACGAGAGTCAAAGATCTCTCTTGTATGGATCTTGTAAACAGACATTTTGAGTTTCTGGATGAGGCTTCCTCTGCTGAACTCCTAGAACAGAGGCCAAGGGCTGGAAATCGAAGTTTTAAAAACAAATACTAAAAACTGTTTTTACATGCAACTGGGAAATAAAATATGAAGGCAATGACATATAGAAATCTATCTTGCCCTACAAGAAAGGGGAAAGGACATAAGTAGGGGGGGTGATAAAAAGGAAGGCAGACTGGGGGAAAAAGTAAGCAAATGCATACCACATTGGGGTGGGGGGAGGAAGAGATGGGGAGAAAATCTAGAACTCAAAATCTTGTGGAAATGAATCCTGAAAATGAAAAATGGATGAACTAATTAAAAAATAACATTTATAGCAGCTGTTTTTGTGGTGGCAAAGAATTGGAAATCAAGAGGATTCCCATGAATTGGGGAATGGCTGAAAAAAATTATGGTATATGAATGTAATGGAATACTGTTGTGCTATAAGAAATGTTGAACAGGCAGACTTCAGAAAAACCTGGAAAGACTTATATGAACTGAGGAAGTGAGCAGAACCAGGAGCACATTGTACATAGTAACAACCACAGTGTGTGAGGACTATTTTTGATAGGCTTAGCCCTTCACATCAATGCAAGGACCTAAAACATATCCAAAAGACTCATGATGCAAAATGCCATCCATATCCAAAGAAAGTATTATTTAATTGGAACGCAGAATGAAGCAGACTATTTTCTCTTTTGTTGTGTTTTGTTTTGTTTTTCTTATTGTTTCTCCCTTTCCTTTTAATTCTTCTATCCAATATGACTAATGTGAAAATGTATTTCATAGGAATGTATGCAATGAACCCATACAAGACTGCATGCTATCTTGAAGAGGGAAGGAGGAGAGAGGCGGAGAAAATTTGGAAGTTATGGAAGTGATTGTTGAAAACTGAAAACAAATAAATTAATAAATTTGGGTGGAAAAAAGAAGTAACTGTGACCCAGAGCTGTGAAATATCTTTCTGGGGTTTAGGGAGTGAGGGCTTCCTCAAAGTCATCAGAAGGTCTGTCCAAATGACAGCATATGACAACTTTCAAAGGGAATGATACTGTCTTAATATCTTAGATTTTTCATTCTTGCATAATCAACAAATGTAAGGTTGTGTGCTATGGTGAAGAAAATGCTATCCTCACAACCAGAACCACCTAGGTTGGATTTATACTTTTGACACATACTGACTGTATGACCCTGGGCAAATCACTGCTAATCACTGCCCAAGGAAATTCTCTAAGATTACAAATTGCCAAGAAATTGCTGATGGAATTTCCTCACCTGGGAGTTCTTTAGTCTAATGAATTCATAGATCTAGTTTCTACTCCTGTTCCTTTTCCCCCTTAGGAACTAATTATGCCTCATGATGGTATAAATTAGCTACTATCCCTTACGAGAAAACATAGTGATAGTTGTTAGAGACATCCACCAACCCGAAATCACTTCATATTTACTTTTTGTACCTTTCATATTTATTTTTCTATGAATATGTTTAAATAAGGTGCTGAATGTTAGGTTCTGGGCCTCAGAATCTTCATGTGCTGGGGCAGCTAGGTGATACAATGCATAGATAGAGTACCAGGTCTGGAATCAGGAAGATTTATCTTCTTGAGTCTAAATCTGGCCTTGGACATTCACTTGTCCCTGGACAAGTCACCTAATCCTATTTGCTTCAGTTTCCTCATTTGTAAAATTAGCTGGAGAGGGAGATGGCAAACCAAGTCAGTATCTTTACCTAGAAAATCCCAAATGGGATCGTGAAGTGTCAGACATGATTGAAAAGGTGACTAAATGGAAGCTTCATGTGTGAAGAGAAGTAGTCTGACCATATTATCTTTGAGTTTTCTTCCATTTCTGAAATTCCCAGGAATATCATACATGAAATTCAAAATTTATATGAGATCATTTTTCAGCGTCCTTCTGACTCTCAATCCCATAGAGATGTTGGCCAACCAGAGCAGTCTGGGATGCTGCTCCAACTATCTCCTCTGTGGCTCCTTGGAAGAAACCACAGCAGTTCCGGCAGCTAATTACAATGTTTGTTCTTCCTTGGGAACGCACAGCATCCTGACCAAGAGAAAACTAAACTATAATTAGGACGTTGGCTCTTGATGTTCTCTTGCTCAGACACTCTGCATTGTCTCTGCTTTTGCTCAGCTTGGTCTCTCTTAGGACCATTTATGATTCAAAGAGCACATTTTCATAAAGGCAAATTTTGGCTTGCTTTTTGGATATCAATTCACTTTATTTTTCTCCCAGTACAAGAAATTAATAAAAAGGAAACTCACACATACAGTTCTGTTATTATTTTTTTCCCATTAACTTTATACCACCACCAACATTCAGGATGTCCCAAAAGTCTTAGTTTTAAAACTGCATTAAGACTTTGGGGACATCCTTTATATTTCTTAGAGTCAATCATGTACTCAAAAATAATTATTTTTGGCCACTGTATAAAGGTGTTTTGATGGGGGATCACCCCCTAGATTGTGGGGCTATAGTAAGAAAGGAGGAAAGCTGAATTGTAGGTGTGGGAATGTAGCTAGAGGTAGGAAGAGTAAGGATTTGTGAGTTAAGTTCTTCAATTCAAACAATGTTTTCTGAAAAGTAAGATATGAGAATGAGAAGCCACATGGCAAAGTGGATAGAGAGCTGCAATTGGATTTTGCAAGTTCTCTGTTCAAATTCTGTTTTTGACCCTGCTTTGCTGTATGACCTTGGGCAAGTCACTTAATTTCTCAGTGTTCCAAGTTACTCTAAGACTATGTATGACAGAAAAGCTACTGATCATCACATAGGGAATTTCTCCCTGAAGGCTCCTCCCTCATGAAATCACAGATCTTTCCCCTTGCACTCTTCTACTGCTGCATATATTTGGGGTGTGTGTGTGTGTGTGTGTGTGTGTGTGCGTGTGTGTGCGTGTGTGTGTGTGTGTGATGTGGATATATAGAAGAGAAAGATCATCATCTCCCAAGAGTAGGAATTCCCTCTACAACCACATATGACAATGCATCCATGACCTAGATACATCTCAGTAAGTTCTGGAGGCATAAGTGACTTGCTCAGCTTCACATACATCAGGAATTGAGTTTGAAACCAAGTCTTCTTAAGATTCTGATGAAAGGCCATGTGGTACAATGAAATGAATGATGGATCAAGAGTCTTAGGACTTAAATTCAAACACAGCTCTGCTACTTCCTACCAGCTTGACAATGAGTAAGTCAATTCACTTGTCTAATTCTCAGTTTCTTGAATTGTAGAATAATTTGGTTGAGCTTGTTGGCCTCTGAGCCCCTTCTATACAGCTCTAAATTTAATATCCTATGACTCCAAATTCAGCATTCCTATTAACTGTGTCTTCTTTTGTCACCAATGAGAAATAATACATTTTTAAAAAATTGTGCTCTTTCTAGAAAAAAAATTATATCACATGGTTTGGACACCTTGAATCAACCCATAGCATTGTTTAACTTCTTCCATGGGCACTCTGTTTTTTGGTTTTGTTTCTTTTGGTTTTTTTTTTCTAGATGGGACATTGCTGTTTCAATGCCATGAGAATATTTGATTGATGGAAAAAAGAACACTGAAAGAATGAACAAATCTCACCATGCCAATTTAACCTTTCTTGTATATGTACTGTAAACACCTAATTGTTTGCATATTATCTCCCCCAATTTGACTGAGATCCTTGAAGTTAGAGATTGTATTCACCTTTCTCTGTATTCCTAGTGCTCAGTACAGTTCCTGGTCCATAGTAAACACTTAATAAATGCTTGCTGACTGACTGACTGAAGATTCAGAGCAAGTTGAACAAGAGCTATCACTGACCCTGTGCCTGGACACAGCTTTCTTCACTGTCAGTCAGGTAAGAAAGTGACTTGATTCTGCCATCAGCATTATCATTGTCATCATCACCCCCACCATCATTATTGCTAGCATTTATATAGTACCTATTATGTACCACGTACTGTGCTAACCACAAATAATATCTAATTTTATCATCACAGCAACTCTAGGAAGCAGGTGCTATTGTGATCCCCATTTTATAATTGAAAAACCTAAGGAAAATGGATATCAAGTGATTTGGATAAGATCACTAGTTACTGATCAGCTAGTAATTGCCTGAAACTGGATTTGAATTCAGGTTTTCCTGACTCCATGGCTGGTAGTTTATTCACCTCCATTTACATATGGGTCTTACTGGATCTTAGCTGTCACCACCTTCTTTCTATTTTTTACAGAATGTTAAACAGAGTCAGAGTCAGAAGTCACCTAGCTTGGTCCACGACTAAATGATATTTTACTCAATGACTTGTTCAATAAGCAGTTATTAGGTCTTTTACCTGAAGATCTTTCCTCAAAGGGGAGTCACCATCTTCTCATTCCACTTCTGTTAAAGTTTTAATTGGCAGGAAATGTTTCATTATACTGTTCTTAAATTTGCTCTTTTTGAATTTCCTTCCTTTGTATCTACTTCTGCTCTTTAGGGACAAACAGGCAAATCATTGTTTTATGGGAAAAGCTCTGAATCTGAAATCAAAGGAGATGGCTTCCAATCCCTTCTCTGCCTCTTGCAGCCAGTGGGATCATGGATAAATCTTTGGAAAATGAGGGGGTGGACTAGATGTTCTCTGGGGTCCCTTCCAGCTCTCCCTCTATGGCCCTGTGTCCCGTACTTGTAAGCCATCCTCCATCAGCTTTGAATTCATGAAAGTCCAGGCCAATTTAACCTCCAATCACATGTACCAAGCTAAAGTCTAAAGTGTTGTTATTTATGGGGAGTGGGTCAGAGAATAAGCAGAAAATTTTTGGGAAATTATGAAGAAAGGAGGAAAAAAAACAACCTCATGTAGGTCATAGATTTAGATCTAGAAGGAACTCAAGTGGTTAAGTGCAACCCTTATGTTTTATAAAATAAAACTACACAATTGTACCAAAAATTTACTTATTCAGTGCCATGCCAATTAAATTATGAGAAAATTATTTTCTAGAACTAGAAAATAATATCAAAATGATTCTGGAAGAATAAAAGGTCCAGATTGTCAAGGGACTTAATGAAAAGGAATGCTAGGGAAAGTGGCCTAGCCAGACCAGATCTCAAATTGTATTATAAAATAGCAATCATCAAAAGTATCACTTGATACTAGTTAAGACACAGAGGGGTAGACCAGTGGAAGAGTTTATGTACTCAAGATACGGTGGTCAGTGACTATAGCAGTCTAATGTTTCATAAACTTCCAGCTTCTGGGATAAGAACTCGCTGCTTGGCAAAAACTGCTGGGAGAACTGGATAATAGTGTGGCAGAAATTGTGTGTAGACCAAAGTCTGACACAATACACAGGAAGTCCAAATGGGTACATGATTTAGGTATAAAGGCTGATTCTATAAACAAATTAGGGGAGTAAGGGATAGTGTATTTGTCAGATTTTTGGAGAATGGAGAAATTTATGACCAAACAAGAGATAGAGAACACTATGAAGTACAAAATAGATAATTTTGATTATATTAAATTGAAAAAGTTTTTGCACAAACTCAAAGCAAACAAGATTAGGAAGAAAGCAGAAAACTGGGAAAAAATTTTAAAAACTAGTATCTGTGATAAAGGCCTCGTTTCTAAAACACATGGAGAACTGAGTCAAATTTACAAGCATATAAGTCATTCCCCAATTGATAAATAGTCAAAGGATATGAACAGGCAACTATCAGAGGAAGAAATTAAAACTATCTATAGTCATACGAAAAAATGCTCTGAATCACTATTGATTAGAGAGATGCAAGTTCAAAACAACTCTAAGGTACCACATCACACCCATCAGGTTGGCTAACACAACAAAACAAAAAGATGATAAACATTAGAGAAGATGTAGGAGAGTTGGAACACTGATTCATTGTTGGTGGAGCTGTGAACCGATCCAACCATTCTGGAGAGCAATTTAGAACTATGTCCAAAGGGTTGTAAAAATGTTCATACCCTTTGACCCAGCAATATTGCTTCTAGGGCTCTATGCCAAAGAGGTGATAAAAATAGGAAAAGGACCTACATGTACAAAAATATTTATAACGGTTCTTTTTGTGGCGGCCAAGAACTGGAAATAAAGGGGATCGCCATCAACTGGGGAATGGCTGAACAAGTTGTGGTATATGTATGTAATGGAGTACTATTGTACTATAAGAAATGATGGTCAAACTTCAGAAAAAACCTAGAAAGACTTATGTGAACTGATGTTGAGTGAGATGGGCACAGCCAAGAGAACATTGTACACGGTAACAGTATGTGAGGACTTTCTGATGGACTAAGCCCTTCACAGCAATTCAAAGACCTAAAACATCCCCAAAGAACTCTTGGGGCAAAATGCCATCCACATCTAGGGAAAGAACTGTGGAATCAGAACACAGAATGGAGCAGACTCTTCTTTTGTGTTGTTTTTTTGTTTGTTTTTCTCATGGTTTCTCCCATTCCATAGAACATGACTAATGCCAAAATGTGTTTAATAAGAATGTACGTGTAGAACCCATATAAGATTGCATGCTGTCTTAGGGAGGGAATGGAGAAGGAGGGGGAGAAAACTTAAGACTTCTGGAACTGATTGTTGAAAACTGAAAACAAATAAATTAAAATATAATTAAATTAAAAATAAAATAAAAACCCAGGAAAATATCTATAGCTATTTCTAAGTGAAAAACAGAAGAAATGGTGACAACGAAGGATAAAATGCATGATCTGAAAAGAAAAGAAATGTGAGCCTATGTTTTTTATCCAAGAGGTAGTGTTGATAGTCAAAAGAATGTTTGGTTTGGATTTGGAAAGAACTGAATTCAAAACCTTTCTCTGATATTTAATAGCCATGTGGCCACATAGACTATCTAAGACTCAGTTCCTGATTCTGTAAAATGGGAGAACTAACACCTGTAACACCAATCTCTTACAATGTTATAATTTCAGCTTTAATAACCTAGAAATGCACTGAGAGTTTTGGGACACTCTTTATAAATGCCACGTCACCAGCTGAACCCACTCCAAGTTTAGACTCTAGATTACCTTTTCTCCTTCTCAGATTCTTCCGCCTTTCTCCCCTTTCCTTTCCCCCTCTCTTTCCCCTCCCTCCTCTCTCCCTCTCCATCCTTTCTCCTTCCTTCCTTCCCTGGTCTAGAGTGATGATGCCATGATGGAGATGGCCAAGGAGTCCATGAGGGAGCCCAGCAAGACAGGTATCACTGCTCTGTGCCAGGACATGTTCTCCAAAATGGCCATGTCCCTGACAGGTGAGCTGACAGCCACCTGAAGGTTCTACACTTGTGGAAAATATGAACAAACTAGATGGAAGTGTCTCAAAATGAAAAACACTGCAATAAACGTATAGAACTCTAAAGGACTCAAACCAGAAATCTGCAGCCCTTCAGCCTTATCTGGATCAGATCACTTTAACTGAGGAGCAGGTAGCAGCTCTGAAGCAGGTAACCTACTCGTTGGATGCATATTCAAAGAAACTAGACTCAAAGTGCAAGAAGTTAGAGAGATGATGAAAGAATCCTTTAGCACAAAGACTTAGCTACAAGAATATTTCACCATAGCAAACTGAACACGCAAAACAGGAAATATGCCATTATCAGGTATGGTCACATGGTAACATAATGACTTCCTATCAGGGTAACAAACAATCAAACCATCACTACCACCAAAGAAACCCTTTAATCTCCCTGGCAGTTGGAACTCCCAGAGAACTCAGAGAGGCTCCTGATAGGAAGCTTGGAATTCCCACATGACCTTGACGAAATGATTTCCCCAATCTGTGAGTCTTTCTCTTCAGCTATAAAATGAGGGAGTCAGACAAGATAAATAATTTCACAAACAGCAAGCAATTACTAAATATCTATCATACGTAAAGAGTAAGAAAAGAAATTATACTTAAAAGAAAAAATACTTCTTGTCCTCAAGAAGCTTACAGTCAACTAGGGGATATACCATAAAAATTAACAAATAGAAAGGAATTTAAAGAGGAAGAGAACAGTGAAAACTCTCTCTTTCTCTCTGTCTCTCTCTCTCTTTTTTGTGTCTCTCCTTTCTCTTTCTACATCTCTCTCTGCTTTCTCTCTGTCAGTCTCTCTCTCTCTGTCTCTGTCTCTGCCTCTCTGTAGCTGACTGGGTCTGTTGGTGGCATGTGTAAGAAGCATTAGAGTAAAATGCCCATAGGAGGTGGGGCCTTTGTTGAACCTTAGAAAAAAACTAGGGATTCTCAGAGACAGAGGAGGTGAGGAAGAACAGTTCAGATGTGGAGATCAGTCTTTGCAAGGGCATAGGACAAGACATGCTGAGATCAGGAAATACCAAGTAGGTCAATCTGGCTATAATATGGTCTTCAAAGGAGAATAACTTGAAATCATTCTGAATAGGTAAAATGGAGCCAGATTGGAGATGATTTTCCAAGCTGAAGATTGTGTATTCTATCCTAGAGAAAATAGGGAAGCACTGAATCTTCTTGGGGAAGGGGAAAGATCAGCTCTGACCTGTGCTCCAGGGACATTATCATAGCAACTGTGCAATGAATGGATTAGAGAAGATATATTGGAAACAGGGAGACTCCTTGTGGGCTCATACAAAAGTCTAGGCAAGGGGTGACAAAGGTCCAAGCTAGGATGGGAGGCATGTGAACAGAGAGAAGGGAATGAATGAGCTTTAGGGAGGTATTACTGAGATTCAATTAAGGACTTCAGTGATAATAACAATATAATAAAATAATAACTAGTAGCTATTAACATAACACTTCCAAGTTGCAAAGTGCTTTACAAGTTAAGTCATTTATCCTCATGAAAATCTTAGGTGGGTCCTATTATTATTTCCATTTTTAAAGGTTAGGAAACCAATGTTAAGGGACTTGCCCAGCGTCGCAGAACTAGTAAATTTCTATGGCAGAATTTGAACTCACAGCTCTTCTTGACTTCAAATCTAATACTCTATCCATTGAGCCAATTAGTGACGTTACGTGAAAGCACAGAGTTAAGGAAAATTAAGAGTTTAGAAATGGGCAAAGGGAAAGATGATGGTGCTTTCAAAGGAAATAGAAGGAGGGAGATGAAGAATGCAATCCGAATATTGTTTTAAATGGGGTGAGTTAGAGATGCCTATGGGACATTCAGGTGGAAGTGTTTGGCAAGCAGTAGGTAATACAGAGGAACAGCTAGGGGGCACAGTGGGCACAGCTGGGTCTGAAGTGAGGAAGATTTATCTTCCTGAGTTTAAATACTACCTCTGTGGCCTTGGACAAATCTCTTAACCCAACTTGCCTCAGTTTCCCCATATGTAAAATGAGCTGGAGAAGGAAATGGCAGCCAGTATGTGCTATGAAAACCCCAAATGGGATCACTAGGAATCAGACATGATGGAACCAACTGAATAGCAATGAGACAATCTAGAATGGAGGTTTAGGGAAGAGTGGAAGGACAGCTTTACAGATCTGGAAGACATCCAAAGAGATGCTAACTGAGCCAATGGGGACGGACTTGACCAGTAGCAAAACATTTTTACATATTTCGCCACAAGCGTCTTGTCAATTTACATATATCCAGAGCTATAAATGGAAATATAAATGCACATCTTCCATTAAACATTTATTGACAACCTGTTTTGCATAAAGTGCCGGCTCCTAGAACAATGGAATTCTTAAGCTGGAAGTAACCTTATCGATCATTTGCCCATTTAACAAATGGCAAAGAAAGTCCCAGGGAGGGATAATGGTTTCCTGATGGTGAGGCAGCTACACAGGGTTAGAGTGGGAATCAGAGCACGAATCTGCTACTGTCCTGACCAGTTTCCTTCTATTAGATCACACTCAAGAAAATTCAAGAGACTATTCAAGAAAAAAATAGGCTGTAAATAAATTTCCACAAAATAAATTGATTTTTTCCCCCTCAACTTTTGCTTCCGGTTCAAAGTGGTGAGAAGATTCTCAGGAGGAGGGAGTAAGTGTAGAACAGGATATTGCAGATGAATTGCATTTGCAGCCCCCACTTCAAGGATCCAGTGATTAGGGAGAGACTTTGTTGGCACATAGTTTGAAAGGGAGGGGTATGCTTTAAAAATCTGATTGAGAGAGGGGCTATTATGGCTAAGACCAGGACAAGCTGGGTGGATCCATCTAGGACTTGGCTCCCCGCTCCCCTCTGATGGTTCTCTCATATTCCTGGTTTTAGTCTCACTGTTCTTATCCTTGGAGATTGTCCTAAATTGTCAAGTTCTCAAATATGATTGAAAATATACCCCTGGTAGATTTGATATGGAAAGCGAAGAGCTTTGCAGGGCAATTTAGTTTAAGTCAGACCATCATTGCAACTTAAGCTACAGGTGACCAGACCCAATGTCTGGGTCAATGAAGTACAGAAAATTTCCTAAGCTTACTACAGGAAATACATAAATGCATACATGCATACATACATGTATATATATGTGCACACACATATACACACATGTATACATAAATATGTATGTATACATGTGTGTGCATGTGTATTTAAGACAAGTTGGAACCAGAATTATCTTAGATCAAGTTATATGACTAAAGACATTCTGGACCTCATTTTGCTTATCTAGAAAAGAATGGAGGTGGGGAGGGAGTAGAATTACATGGTTTCAAAGCCTCTTCTAAGGGTTTGCTGGAGCTGAGTATTGAAATTTCAATGGGAATTTACACATCAGAAACTGGTAAATGCTAGAAATTAGGGTCAGATTTATTGTTTTGTTGATGGTTTAGAACTAAGAAAATGTTAAGTATGTTCTGGGATGCTTTTTTTTTTCTGATAGTCGTTAAATATTAACAAGCATACCTCTGTTCTTAACATTCAAAATTATTAGATATCCAGTGTTATAGAAGACACAGACAGCAGCTGCTAATCCAGCACATTCATTTTAATCTACAGAGCTGTTCCTGTTGACATTAAAACAAATTGCTTCTCTCTCTCCCTCTTTTCCTCTCTCTCTTCCCCTCTGTCTCCTTGCCCTTCTTCCTTTCCCCTCTATTTCCCCTTCTTTCTTTCCCTCTCTCACTTTTACTCTTTCTTTTCCTCTCCCTCTTTCCTTCTCCCTCTCCTCCTCCTCTTCTCCTCTCTATCTCTGTCTCTCTCTGTCTCTCTGTCTCTTTCTCTGTCTCTCTCTCTCCCTCCCTCTCTATCTTCCTCTATTTCCCTACTGACCTAAAACCAGAGATTATGGCCATGTTTACTGTATTTTTCATTCACATTTGGTAGAGAAACATTTCTCCTATCTGAGCTCTTAGAGCAGTGAAGCATAATGACTGCTCTCCTGCTAAGATTTGTGAGATACTCTTCCCCCCAGGTTGCTAAAAATATGACTGAGAGCAAGAAGATCTTTTCTCCTAGCTCACTAAAAATAAACCTGAGAACTCTACAGTGGTCTTATGTTCCCACCCCAGCTTCATTTTGGACTGAAGAGACAAATATCGAGCCAGAGACAGAAATCACTTTTCTGGGTGCACCCAGAACTAAAGCATTTGTACTTAGTAGCCCTACATATGGTACAAGAAATAGCATTGTGTGCCATAAATCTGGCAATTCAAGTGAAAAAGTGACCCAAAGCAGCTGTCTTTCTTTACTGCCTCCATTCAACCTAAGAAAGTCCAAATGGAAGGACTTAGCTCATATGCAGAAGTTATATGTAACCTGCCCTTGTTCTTGGAGGAAGCTCAGCTCTGATTCATATCATGGATTTGCTGAAATGGAGCCATTTCATATTTCACATTCTTCTTGGGCCTCTCCCCAGAATGAATTTCAGGATTCAAGCTTGTAAATGATATATTTCTGATTGCTCCAGGGCACAATCTCTGAACAATTCCACTGGTAAGTCTAGCTGGGCACTTTATGCACCCCACCTCCCACCATGAATACACACAATCTGAGGTAAGAACTTACCATCTACTTGGAAATAATAAGCCAAATAAGTACATTTATCTAACTTCCACAATTCTCTCAAGGAGAAAAGAAGCCTGGGGCTGCTAAGTGTCAAAGTAGCTTCTTTCTCAACTTAGCTGAGCCCAGAGCCAGCTGGGCAGACCTGGGGATTGGAAAATGAATGACCCTCTGGGGCTTAAGTTAACTGTCAGCAGGAGAGAAGACGTTTTTTAAAATCAAGAGTATTTTGGATCTATCTCTTCCCCCTCCCCAACTTTTCCCTAAATAAACTGATGATGCTTTCAGGGGAATAAAGATTTCTTTATAAATCAACATTGCATAGGCCTACCCTTGACAAAGGTCAGGGCCAAAGTGCTAGAAAATGCTTTTGGAATTCTTGCAAACATATGAGCTATTGAAGCAGAGCTAGAAAGAACACAATGGCGGCCATGGCTCATGGGGACACAATTAATTCTTAACAAATGCTTTATTACTCATTCATGATCTCTTTGACTCCCTTTATAAAATCTGATCCAATATGAGCTGAGGCTTTGTTCCATCTATAAAAGGATAAGAATTCCAAATAGATGAAATTATGGGTTGTTGACATTGATATAGGAAAAACAACGAAAAAGTCCAAAAGACACCTGACATGAGATGATTCAGACAGTCAAGTAATACTATGACTGATAAAGTAAAAAACATTCACTCAAATACATATACTTAGTGTCATATATATATATATATATATATATATATATATATATGTATATATATATATATATATATATATATATATATATATTACAAGACCACAGCATTGGGTTTGTGGAAGAGACTCTTGTTGTTGTTCAGTCATTTCAGTCATGTACAATTTTTAATGACCCCATTTGGGGTTTTCTTTGCAAAAATATTAGTGTGGTTTGCAATTTCCTTCTCTAGATCATTTTACAAATGAGGAAACTGAGGTAAACACTGTTAAGTGACTTACCCAGAGTCACATAGTGTCTACTACCAGATCTGAATTCATAAAGAAGAGTCTTCCTGACCTCCAGCCCAGTACTCTAAGCCCTGCATCACCTACATGTCCAGAAAAGACCGTATTGACCATCCAATCCAGCCCCTATCCAGAAGGAATCACCATCATCACATGCTTGAACACTAGCCCTCCAGAATCTGCCAGAGGCTGTACCTACTACTACCTGAGGCAGACCATTTCAGTGTTCCATAGATGTCATTGTTAGGAAGTTTTTTTTGTTTGCTTTTTCTCTGATTCCCAGTCAAAGATTTCCTCTGTGAAGCTTTCATTCATTCTTTCTAATTTGAGGAAGAAGGGAGAAGGAGGAACTGAGAAAGGCCAAAGAAAGATAGATGCTGTCAGGAGACCCAAAATCGAGTCCTTACCCTGATATTTACTAGCTGAATGATGCTGGGCAAGTCCTCTCACTTGTGAGTTGAAAAACAAACAACTAGAGTGTGGAAGTGTTGAGGGGGAGAGGCAATCTTAGCATGTGACTATATACGGGTCTTAGCTAGATCAATAAATCCCACAATTCTTTAGGAAGTATCAAAAATTTCTCAAGACGTTGTGAATTTGTCTGAGTGTATGAAATAAGGATGGATAGGGTAGCTGTGTTGCGTACATGTGAAAAATGAAAATACATCTTTTTGGAGAGGGAAGGAAAGGAGAGGATAAGTGTCTCACCTGGGGCTGTGTAGCCAGCTTGTATACACCAGAGCAGGATTTAACTCAAGTCTTCCTGATTCCTAGTTCAGCTCTCTATCTGCTACCCAGTGCAGAAAAGAAGAATTGAGGAGATGGCATTAAATATCAAATGGTCTGGTGTCCTGCAGGAGATTCTTTGCCAGGTGAAAGTTGGACTTGGTGGCTCTTGAGACCCATTCTCCCTCTGAGATTATTTAGCATATAATATGTTTAATATTACAGTGCAATAGTACATTTTTAATAAATACTTGTTGACATTCTGTGTAAGATTTAAGGATTAAAAAATATATTTTATCTTGGTATCCCCATAGGTAACTAACATGTTTGCTGAATGACTATATGAAAAAGCAAAGAAGTTCAAGGAGTAGTACCAAAATTATATGTGAGAGAGGCCCTTCAAGCACTTAAAAAGAATGATAGAAGGTAGTCTAACAACAACAGACATTGATGCTTAGGCCAGTCTTGCAATATTGCTCAGGCTTTGGCCAGTGCATAATTTAGCTTTGTCTTCACATCAGCCCTTTGAGGTTAGAGCTGACAGGCAGCAGTTGCTATGTTCATCCTTCATTTTTGAAGAGGACCATGACATAAGAGAAATGATAACATGACTTGCGCTTGGCGTTGGTTTGAGTGAAGGAAGGCTGTGCAAGATCACCAGCTTCACTTTCTCCTCCTGAGCCATCTGGATCCAGTGACCAGATCTTCATCAAGATGACTGGAGATGGCCCAGGATGCAATGGGAGACCCTGGTCCTTTTGGGCTAAGGCCTTTTCAGGTACTTACTGAGAGGGAGGTAATGAATAGGTCTCTTTAAGAAGTAGTCAAGGGATGACCCCTTTAATTAGAAAAAGAAAAAAAAAATCAAGCTAGGAGGGCAAGGCCCTCAGGGTTGCTGTTCCAAAGAGAAACAGTTACCATTGAGATTCACTCTAAGCCAGGAAGGGCCAAAAAAAAGCCATTAAGTGGAGCTTGGGCAGGCAGGGACCTATTGTGGTGACAGCCATCAGCAGGAATATGCTGAAAGAGATAGAGGCATAGACAAAAAGTAGATTAGGAGTTGGTGTAAATTAAGAGAAGGAATTCTCCAGAAAAAGAGGTGATAAATCAAGCGATCTCCAGCCTCTTGAGAAGTTGGAAACTGATTTAGTCTAAGCAGTCAGTTAAAGTTAGAATTTAAAGCCATCCTTTCCACTTATCTTCCACAGAATGCCTGACTCTCTACTGGCTCCTTTGGTAGAGGTGAGTATGGTTTAAATTGGAGCATTTACCTTCTGTTGCAGCATCATCTTTTCCTCTGTGGTCCAAGTCTTCTGTGTCTGCTGTTGTATCTCATTCTTCCATGTAAGAACCTATTGATGCAGCCATTATCAGTGAGATTTTTCTCACTGGGAGAGAATCAGGGATGTCTATATTTCAGTGAGAAAACTGAACAGAATATACAGCTGGAAAGGAATGTGAAGATGATCCACTGTAACCCATTCATCTTATGTGTAAAATGAAGCTGAAAACATCCTCACTCTGTTTTGATGCTGGATCATTTACTAAGTGACCTCCAATCAATTAATTTGTCATAGATATAAGATTATATAAAGACTCTACCAGTCAAAAAACATTCATTAAGCATGTACTATGCACCAGTAATTTTGCTAAGTAGTAGAGAAGCAAAGAAAAGCAAAAAAAAAAAAATGTCTCTGATCTCAAGGAGATCACAGTTTAATGAAAAGTCTTGGAAATCCACTTGATGAAATAAAAAAAGTGCTAAAGGAAATCTTTTGATTTGCTGGATGATTTCTTCATATTCCCCATGTCTTGTTTTGACATTTCAGAAAATGGTGAGCCTGAAGTCTTAGAGGTCAGAGAAAGTATGACTCTATAGTAAAACCTCTTGAAACAGCTGTCTGTAGGTAGAGAAAGGGAGGAGAGGCCTTGGCTTTGTGTTTGACCATGTCTCCTACTCTACACCTCTTTGAATGGAAGAGAATTTTACAAAATTAAAAGGTTCTAGTGGACTTGGAGGCTCCCATCTTCCAAACACTGTCCTAGTGGCAAATTCCCAGATAAACTGATGACAAACAGTGATGGTACCGGGAGTCATGGACCTACTTAGACAAAAACTCATGGATCTGCAGGGAGTGGAGTCAAGAAGTACACTACAAACAAAAAAGGGGGAAAAGTTACCTGATTGCCACTTGTGCTTTTTCAGCCTCAGTCTAGCTTTCTTCTTTTACAAAGAAACACTCATTAATTTCATTAAAGAGAATGACAACATGAGACGACATACAAAAATTTGAGGGATGTAGCCAAAGAAATATGTGTAGGAAAATTTCTATCTAAATGTGTACATCAATAAAAAACAGAAAGAACAGATCAAAGAATTGGGTATGCAACTACAAAATTTAGAAGAATAAATTAAAAATCTCAACTAAACAACAAAATAAAAATCTTCAAAATCAAAGTAGAAATAAATAAAATTGAAAGTAAAAAACTATTGAACTAATAAATCTATTTACTAATTTTATTTCAAAATTATAAAAGAGATAAATCATTATTAATTTGATTTTAAAAAGAAAAAAACAAACTATGAGTATCGAAAATAAAAACAGTGAAAGCATAAACAATAAAAATGACATCAAAGCAATTGTTAGGAGTCATTTTGCCCAATTATATGCCAGTAAATGACAATCTAAGCAAAATAGATGGATATATATTAAAGTACAAACTTCTCACATTAACAGAGTATCTAGAATACTTAAATAACCCTATCTTAGAAAATTAATTGAACAAGGCAACAATTAGATCCCTAAGAAAAAATCTCAAGGATCAGTTGGCTTTAAAAGAGAATTCAACCAAATGTTTAAGGAACAAGTAATCGTCACACTAAAAAATATTTGAAAAAAATAAATAGGTAAAGAATGAGTCCTGTCCAATTCCTTTTATGACATCTATCCTTTTTTTTAAATACTTCAACCAGAAAGAAAGAAAATGGGGCAGGGGGAAGCTATGACCAATTTCTTGAATGAATATTAATGCAAAAAATTTAAATCAAATACTACCAAAAAGATTATAACAATATATCTCCAAGATCATACTCTATGACAGAAGGGATTCATACTAGAGATATAGGGCTCATTCAATATGAGGAAGAAGTATAAGCATAATTGATGATAACAATAACAAAAAACAAAACCATAGGATTATATTAATAAATATAAAAAACACCCATTTCTATGAAAAACACTAGAAAGCATAAGAATCAATGGAGTCTTTCTTTAAAAAAAAATAGTTAAGTTGTAGATATTTAAATTAAGAGCAAACACTATTTGTAATGGGGGTTACTAAAAACCATTCCAATGAGATCAAGGCTGAATCAGGAATTTCCATTATCATAATTATTACTTAGTATTCTATTACAGATGCTAGCCTTGTCACTGACAAGATGAGGAAACAAAGTTCTTTGTAGATGATATGTTAGTATCCTTAGAAGGTTCTAAAGAATCAACTAAAAATTACTTGAAACAATTAAAACTTCAGTAAAACTGCAGGATATTAAATCCACTCACAGAAATCATCAACATTTCTATGTGTTGTGGACAAAATCCAGCAGGAACAGATAGAAAGAAAAATTCCATTTAACATAACTGAAAACCATACAAAATCCTTTGGAATCTTCTTGAAAAGATAAACCCAGGAACCATACAAACATAATTACAAAATACTTTTCATACTAATAAAGGAAGATCTAAACAACTAGAGAAATATTAGTTACTCATGGCCTAGTCAACATAATAAAAATGATAATTCAACCTTACTTCATATGCTTATTTGGTACCACATCAATCAAACTGTCAAAGAATTATTTTTTAGAACTAGAAGAAAAAAATAAAATTCATCTGGAAGAGCAAAAGGTAAAAAATGTGAAAGGAATCTATTTTTTAAAATAGTGAAGGAAGGCAGCCTAGCAGTACCAAATTTCAGACTGTATTACAAAGTGGTAATCAAGAAAATAATCTGGTAAGAATAAGAAATAAGTGGTGAATTAGTGGAATGGCTTAGGTACAAAATAGTAATAAGACAATGATAATCTAGTGTTTGATAATCCCCCAAATCCAAGTTTTTGGAGTAAGAACTCACCATTCGATAAACATTGCTGGGAAAACTGCAAAGCAGTTTGGAAGAAACTAAGCATAGCATAACATCTCAAATTATATGTCAAGATAAAGTCAAAATGTATAAATAATTTAAACATGAAAGGTGATATCATAAATAAAGTAGGGGAGCATGGAAAATGTACCTGTCAGATAAATGGATAAGGAAAGAGTTTATGACCAATCAAGAATCACAAGAAGTAAAATAGATAATTTCAGTTAAATAATATTAAAAACCTTTTACACAAACAAAACTAATGCACCCAAAATTAGAAGAAAGCAGGAAACTGGAAAAATATAACAACTTTCTGTGATAAAGGCCTTATTTCTCTCTCTCTCTCTGTATATATATATATATATATATATATATATATATATATATATATATATATATATATATATATACGTATGTATATATATACATATATATGTATGTATATATATACATATATATACACATATACACACATATATAATATATATACATACATACACACACACACACACACACACACACACACACACACACACATATATATATATATATATATATATATATATATATATATATATATATATATATATATACGCACACACACATATAGATAGATAGATGGATATGAAATTGAGCCAAATCTATAAAAAAAAAAATGGAGCCATTCCAAGTTGGGAAATCGCTAAAGCATATGAACAGGCAGTTTTCAAAGGAAGAAATAAAGCTATTAATAGACACATTAAAAAATGTTCTAAATCACTATTGATTACAGAAAGTAACATTAAAACTAACTTGGAGATACCACCTCACACCTCTCAGACTGGCTAACCTAAGAGAAAAAGAAATGACAAATACTCTAGGGAATGTGGGAAAACTGGGACACTAATGTCCTCTTGGGGCAGCTAGGTGGTGCTTCAGATAGAACTACAAGTCTGGACTCAGGAAGATCTGAATTCAAATCCAGCTTCAGATATTTAGTAGCTATTTGATGCTGGACAAGTCACTTAATCCCTATTTGTCTTAGTTCTTCATCTATAAAATGGGGACACTCTGAAGAAGGATATGGGAAGCTACTCCAGTGGATGCTGGAACTCCCCTCAAGTCAGGAGGTGTTCACCACACTGCTAGGGAAGAATGCTTTTCTTGCATCTCTCTCATTTCTCTTTCCAGTTTTTCCTCCACCTCTTTTACTTGATTTTCAAAATCCTTTTTGAGCTCTTCCATGGTCTGAGACCATTGAATATTTATTTTGGATGTTTGGGATGCAGAAATCTTGACTTTTATGTCTTTCCCTAATGGTAAGCATTGTTCTTCCTCATCTGAAAGGATGGGAGAAGATATCTGTTCATCAAAAAAGTAATCTTCTGTAGTCTTCCTTTTTCCCCTTTTTTGGGCATTTTTCCAACCAGTTACTTGATTTTGGGGTCCTTTGTCAAGAGTAGGGCACACTCTGGGAATCTGTAAGATCTCAGTTTCTCCAAGGTAGCACAATCAAGCATGTACACTGGTCTGGGAGTAGGAAGACATTTTTGTGCCCAGAATCTTAGCAGTTACCTCTCCACAGCCCCCTGGTCTCCAGTTCCACCAAGTCAGAACTGGGGTCTGATTTTCAGATAAGCTGGATGGGCAGGGCCGTCATTCAGTGTGTGACAAAGATCAGTTCCCTCAGGGCCTCTACACCAGGCTGAGGTAATATTCAGTTCCTCAGTGCCCCCAGGGGATTTTATACTCCAAAAATGGATGCAGGTGGCTATATGGGTTGCTGTGGGAACTGCTGCCTCTGCCTGAGGCCAGAGCTATGGGAGGGCCCTTCTCCCTTCCCAGCCAGCTAAATAGACCCATCACTGACCTTTGGCGCCTGTGGGTTGAGGGATCTGTGGACTGCTGCTGCTGGGACCAGGGATTCACTGCTTCTGCGAATGGAGATTCCACCCCCGAGATGTCCTCCTCCCAGAGTCTCACCGCCAGTGGCCAATGCTGGGCTGGGCTCCGCTCTGCATCTGGTGCAACAGATATTTCCCCTGGGCCTTTCAGGTCACCCTGGGCTGGAAATCTCCTCCACTCTGTTGTTCTCCACTTCTGCTGCTCCAAAATTTGTTGAGAGCCCCTCTCTACAGGTATTTTATGGGCTGTGTGGGGAGAGCCTGCATATGTGTGTCTTTCTACTCCACCATCTTGGCTCCACCTCAATTGCTAGGGCAGAATGAAGGACAACTACAAGTAGCTCCAGAACTAATGTATCACCTAAGTTAAAACCAAAAAGAAGCTCATCTGGGAACCAAAGGAAAGTTCAATGCTATAAAGACAAATATTGCATAGAAACCTAGAATGTAAGATCTGTAAGCCAAGATAAGCTGGATGTGATCAAACAGGAGATGGAAATAGATTGGGTGTTGGCAAACTTAAGATGGATGGGAATGGGTGAATGTAAATCAGGTGATTGTTACATATACCACTACAGGCAAAAATCCTTCAGAATAAATGGAGCATAGTCAATAAAAGAGTTAGTAAAACAATACTGGGGTAGAATCTCAAAAATAACGTATTGATATGTGTTTGAATCCAAGTCTATACTTCAATCACTGATACTGAAGAGGGCAAAATTGATCAGTTTTATGCAGGCTTACAACATCTTCTGGAAATAATACAAAAATAAAACATAAAAAAAGGATGTCACCCTCATCTTGGGGATTGGAATGCTAAAGTAGAAAATTAAAAGATAATTGGAATTACAGGCATGTTTGAAACTAAGCAGGGCAGAGACGAATAGCATTTAGTCAAGATAACTCCCTGGTCATAACAAACATTCTTTTCCAACAACCCAAAATGTTCCTCTACAACTGATGGTCACTGTCAAACTCAGATTAATTAGATATTTTGCAGTCAAAGGTGGAAGAACTCTATACAGTCAGGTAAAACATGGTGTGGAGCTGACTGTGGCTCAGATCAGGGGCTTCTTGTTGTAAAATTCAGACTTAAATTGAAGAAAGTAGGGAAAACCATCAGATTGAAGAGTTATGACCTAAATAACAACCCCTTTGAATATGAAGTGCAAGTGATGAACAGTCTTGAGGGACTGGGATTATATCTGGTAGGCAGAGTGCCTGAAAAACTATGGTTTTGCAGTACTGTGCTGGAGAGAGCAACAACCACAAAATTCCAAAGCAAAAGATGAACAAGGAAGCAAAATGGTGAACTGATGAGGTTTTACAAATAGCTGAGGAAAGAAGGAAAATCAAAGTAAAAGTAAAAAGGCAAAGATACTCCCAATTGCATGCAGAATCACAGAGAATAGCAAGGACAGATTGAAAAAATTCTTAAATGATTAGTGTAAAGAAATCAAAAGACAGAACAGAAAACACAAAAGATCTCTTCCAGAAAATAAATATACATATATATTATATATATATATACATATATATATCTCAAAGGAATATTTCATGCAAAAATGGGCCTGAAAAAGACAAAAATGTTTGAGATTTAACTGAAGTAGAAGAGATTAAAAAGAGATGACAAGTATATACAGAAAAATTATACAAGAAAGAGCTCCCCTCTTACACACATGTCCCATTTTCTCTTCTCCAGGCTAACTACCTCCAGCTCTTTGAACTGATCCTCATGTGACATGAACTTCAGGCATTTATCTACATGAGCATGGCCCTCTGTATATTCTCCAACTACATCTTTCCCCAAATGTGATTCACAGAACAATATTCTCCAGATGGGATCTAAAGAAGAACATATATGCCTCTGACTTATGGCCTTTCAAAATCCTGTCCTGATGACTTATTGTTGCCTACATGGTTCTCAAAGATGATTCCAGGAAAGGATAGTTGTGTGAGGTTTTACCTAACTGGGTAGTTTTGAGTGTGAGACCAGTGTCAAATAATCAACTGAGCCTTTATGAAACACTTATTATTTTTCAGACACTGGTTCAATGATAGAGATATACAGACAACAATGAAAGAGTCACTGCCCTCAGGAAGCTTACATTCTATTGGAGAAGGGGGTTACATGTATGCACACACCCACACATTAAGACATATAGAAAGACAAGGGGAGGGCAATGCAGAAGAGGGGACAGAGACCTAATCTGGAATCCAGGGAAACCTACTTTCAAGCTCCATTGCACCACCTGCTGGCTGTAGGACTTTGGCAGATTATTCCACCTATCTACGCTGCAGTTAGTTCTTGAAGATTATAATTGGCAGAGCAGATGTTTACTTGCACTGGCAGAGGGAGTTTACTTCAGTTCCTTATATCTTTGTAATCAGAAGTGAAGGCCCCATATTTAGAGAAGCAGTAAATTTGCAGCTCTGGGGTGGGGAGAGAGACAGACAGAGAGAGAGGAGAGAGAGAGGAGAAAGAGAGAGAGAGAGAGAGAGAGAGAGAGAGAGAGAGAGAGAGAGAGAGAGAGAGAGAGAGAGAGAGAGAGAGAGAGAGAGAGAGAGAGAGAGAGAAAACACAGGGTCCCAGGGAGATTATATGTATGTGGGAGGGGTAACTTGTAAGAAGAATTGAAAAAAATAAGATTAGCTTGTAAAAAGCTTTCGATGCTACTAGAGGAGTTTATATTTGATTTTTGAGGTAGTGTCCAGCCACTGATGATTTTAGTAGGGAGGTGATATTGGGCAGTCATGGCCTTTATGGAAATTTTGTGGTGACTCTCTGAAGAACTGGATAGGGGTGAGAGACGAGGGAGAGAGACAAGTAAGAAGGCAGTTGAGATAGTTCTAGTAATAGATTTCGAAGCCCTGGAATCAGATATTCTTCATATGAATGGTGAGCAATAAATGACTGAAGAGATGTTATGAAGAAAGAGATCATACGAATTGATAGCAGATTGCATAATGTGCAGTGAGATAAACTGAAGTCAAGGATGACACTGAGGTTGTGAGCCTGAAAGAACAAGGATACCCTAAGTAGGAATAGGAAAGTTCTGGGCTGTCATCAGGTCATTGATAAAACCAAGTTCATATAGGTCCATGAAGTTTCTTTGTTCTGTCAGGGAAACCTGAAGATCGTCTATGAAGGCATACATGAGTCAGAATTTGCATTGATGAAGGGAGTGCCCATACTTATGTAATAACAGATTCATAAACTGTTGGCATATATTTTGTATTTTATCTATATGGAAATCAGTCATGAATTGATAATGCACCTACTATGTGCCAGTCACTGTGCCAAATGTTGAGGACACAAAGGCAAAAGTGAAATACTTGTTTCATGTAAACACATGTAGATACATAGGAAACAAACATATGGTAATTTCTGAAAAATAACAGAGAAAATGCTTCAAATGTATGCACTGTTAAGTATGGTATCTGTGTTAGTTTTTTTTCCAACCTATGCATACGCGTACTTTTTAATTTTTTCTTTCTCTTAAAATATTTGTGGAATCAGGAAAAACCTCACTGATGCTTGAGCTCAGTTTTGATAGAGATGAAGAATCTTAATACTCTTCATATTTATACATTTACATTGGTTGATGGGCTCTCTAAGCAGAAATCCCAGTCCAATTTCTGACCATCCTTGAGACTTCTCATTTCATGTGTAGGAAGAAAGACTGCACGTATGATTCACTACCAAACCAGTGTACAGAAGTCATCAGTTTAGAAAAATGGGAGGACACAAGCTTACAAATACTTCAGAAGACTTTTGAATTTAAACAAGCTAGGAAGCTGGATGGAGCTTATAGCCATCTCTAAGCAAACTGATTTTTTTTAAAATGTGCGTTAATCAGAGGTCCCCAGGTATTTTCAGCAGTAAAAGTACTGTCTGTGGAAGGATGTTACCAAAGTAAATCTCCTGGAAAAATCATTATGCAAAAATCATTTTATCTAGACTCCATTAGCAACTGCCACATTAAGTAAGCCAAATCCCAGATTATTAAATTAAGTATCTATGAAACTACATGAAAACTGGATATGTCCATTACTCTAAGGGAGATAATGGTTACCCAGATAAAGATGATAAACAGAGATGGATAAATGGATACAAAAGAATGGACTGAAGAGCAGGCCAGGATGCCTTGATCTCTTTTCTACTTTGTAATTTATTGCATTCTATTTCATAAAAAGCTATTGCTTTTGAATCTAATTCTGTTTAATTTGATAGTCATTGATTACATACCTCTTCTATGCAAAACATCATGTTAGGTGATGGGAATCTTGAGACGGAATGAAACTATCCCTTTTTCCTAAGGTAGGTGGGTACTGGGTAAGTATAACATAGAAAATTAATGAATATATGATTTGTGGAACCACTGAGCATTATCAGTAGGGGAAATCAAGGAAAGCATCATAGAGGAGTTGGCACTTTTACTGAGTCTTGAAGACAGCTAAAGATCCAATAGACATGAGAAACAGATAGGAAATGCCTTGAGTAAACATGCAGAGGTGGAGGCTGGGAGGTTAATTGGGAAGCTATTACCCAGGAAAGAGATAATTTTAGCTTGAAATAGGGTGGGATTGTGGGAATGGAGAGAAGGGTAGAGATGTGAGGTATGTTGTTGAAAATGAATTAAATTAGTCTGAGACTGATATGGGGCACAGGGGATAAAGAGTGAAAAGTCAAAGGTCACTGAGGTTGTAAACTTGGGTGTGATGGTGGTATAATCATTTTATTTTTGTGCATGATTAGACAAGTGAGATGCTTCATATACTGGAATTTTATAATGAAATTACTTCCGTAAGTACCATGGAGAGTTGACTACTTGTGTGACCTCAGGAAAATTACTCCAGCTTCAGTATCTATAAAATCAGGCTAACATGTTAGATAACTGCAAAGTTTTCTTTCTATTCTTATTTCTATGGAAGGGAGGCTGCATGAAACTACACTAGGTGAATCACTACTGGTCCTTCATGACCACCCAATTTTTCAGCCAGAAATTTCCTTTTCCTTTGACTCATTACAATACTAGGGAAGAAATATTTTGATAGCCTATGTCACTGGGCATCCAGTTTAGATATGAAAGCATGATAGAACGTACTCTTTCATTCATGTATTTCTTTCTCAAAGGTATATTAGCCAACATGAAGACATGATTATGATGAAAAAAGTCAAAGAAATATCAACCTTTTACATGTACTTTTCCTAACCAGGACAGAAAGTGAAAGAATTTATAAAGATGAAATAGAAAGAGGAAATTACATTCCAGAAAACTGAGATTCATGATGCCAGTAATATCAAAATCTGTACTCTTTGAAGAAAATTCTTTTTTTATTTTATTTTTTAAAATTAAATTATTTTGTTTTCATATTTGACAGTCACTTCAATATATCTTAAATTTTCTCCCCTCCCTCTCCCTCCTTCCCCCTCCCTTGTCACTCCATCCCTGAGACAATGTACAATCTTATACAGGTTCTATATGAACATTCCTATTAAATACATGTTGCACAGAAGAATGAAAATGAATGGGAGAAGCCATAAAACAAAATAAAACAGAACATAATACAAAAGAAAATGGTCTGTTTCTATTTCTGATCCAATTCCATAGTTCTTTTTCTGGATGTGGAAGGCATTTTGCCTCAAGAGTTCATTGGAAATTTTTTAAGTCCATACATTTCAAAGCAGTCCTAAGTCTACCAGAATAATTCCTCGCACACTGTGGTTGTTGCTGTGTACAAAGCTCTCCTGGTTCTTCTCCTTTCACTCAGCATCAGTTCATATAAGTCTTTTCAGGCTTCTCTGAAGTCTGGATGATGAATCGTTTCTCATGGCACAGTAGTATTCCATTCCATTCACATACCATAACTTGTTCAGCCTTTCCCCAATTGATGGGCATCTACTTGATTTCCAGTTTTTGGCCACCACAAAGAGAGGTGCTATAAATATTTTTCTACATGTAGTACCCTTTCCCATTTCAATGATCTCTTTGGGATAGCGTCCCAGAAGTAATAATGTTGAGTCAAAGGGTATGCAGAAAATTCTTTTTTTATTAGCATCTTTTATTTTGATTCAGAATTAAGAAAATCACACAAATGAGTCAAGCATCACTTCGGGTTATTAGTATTAAATAGGCCTCAGGACATAGATCTTAAATATATTTGCATCAAGTAATTAAGAAAGTTTTAAATATATGTAGTTGTATATTCATATATGATTATGGTATGTTTGTGTATTTCTACATATATTTGTACATTTGTATATTTGTCCATGTGTACACATACACATATGTGAACACACACACACATACACACACAAACTAAGCCTCTCAAGGACAGCGATAGGTGGTGAAATGTGTAGAGCACTAAGCAGCAAAACCTGATTCCAATCCAGCCTCAGACATGCACCAGGTGTGCTGGGTGAGTCACTTAACCTCTGTTTGCCTCAGTTTTCTCAAGTGTAAAATGGAGATAATAGCATATACCTCCGAGTTATAAGAATTATAATGTTGTAAGAATCTTATGTTATAAGAATCAAATGAGATTATATTTGTAAAGTGCTTAGTAGTATGTTTGGCACAAATAATATACTTAATATATGCTTATTTCCTTCCAGCAAAAAACAAAACAACAACAAAATCAGGCTTAATAATTAGCCGTTGAGGAACAAATAGAAAAGGAGGGAGGTTAAAAGAATGAGACAAATGGGATAGACTTGTGCGATGAAGGAAGGGAGCAAGTAAAGAAAGGAAAGCAGGAGGGATGTTAGGAGGAAAGGAGGGGAAAGGAAGGGAAGGAAGACTAGAGGGAAATGGAGAGAGGAAGGAATGGAAGGAAGGGTACAGAAGGCAAGGGAAGGAGAGAGGGAGAAATAAAGGGAAGTAGGGAGAGAGAGGAAGGGAAGAAAGAGAAGGAGGAAAGTTGGGAGGAAGGAAGGCAGGTAGGAAGAAAGGAAGGAAAGTAGGAGGAAGAGAAAAGAAGGAAGAAAGGAGAGAGAGAAAGAGAGATGAATAAAGGAGAGAGATAAGGACGGAAGAAGGAATGGAAGAAAGAAATATGGAGCTAAGGAAGGAGAAAAGTAGAGGAAGAAAGAAGGGAGAAAAGAGGGAGGAGGAAGGATGAATGCAGATAGTTTAGGACAGAGGTGATAAATAGAGGAGGGAGGCCCTTTATATTAAAATATAATTGGGAAATATTTACAAAATAAAAAAATACAATAGAAGGTTTATAATATTAACATGTGGTTTTCTAAGTCAACATGCATTGCTTCAGAAGCAAAACTGGGATGAAAATATCTTAACAGAGGGAGGGAGAGCAAAGATCTTGCTTGATCCCAGTTCTCTACTTAGATATACTACGCATTGCCTCCATTTTCATGTGGATACATAGGGAAGGGTCCATAGTTCTGTTAATACAGGGAACTCATAGTCTTAGAAATTTTTCTAGAATACTAAAGTGTTAAATGACTTTCTTAGAATCACTCAGGGGCAGCTAGGTGGTGCAGTGGATAGAGCACCAGTGCAGGAGTCAGGAGGACTTGAGTTCAAATCTTACCTTGGACACTTGACACTCACTAGCTGTGTGACCTTGGGCAAGTCACTTAACCCCAATTGCCTCATCCTGCATCATCTCCAGTCATCCTGATGAATATTTGGTCACTGGATTCAGATGGCTCTGGAGGAGAAGTGAGGCTGGTGACCTGCACAGCCCTCCCTTACTCAAAACAAAGTCAAGTGCAAGTCATGTCATTATTTCTCTGATGACATGGACTTCTTCGGCAATGAAGGACGAACACACACACAGAATCACTCAGCTGGAGTGTATCAGAATTGATATTAAGTCAAGGTTTTCCTGGGATTGAGGATGACTCTGTATCCACTCTCTCTTTCTCTCTCTCTCTCTGAAGTGGAATAAGAAAAGTTTTATTTGTTTGGAAGAATGAGAATATACTAAAAATGTCAAATCTGGCATGTCTGAAGTGATTTTTTTAAATTTTGAATTCTGAACTTAACAAACACCAATTACAAGGAATACTCCAATGTAAACAGCAAAAGAGAAAAAGAGGATGATTGATTGTACATTAAACTGCACAATTATGTTTAGACGTAATTTGCCTTCAAAGCATACAACAGATTTAAAATGTGACTTTCCAATCTGTCCTACTTGTATGCTGTCGCTCTGGCAGGTAGGTGGCATAGAGCACTGGATGGCTTGAAATCACTAAGACCTGAGTTCAAATTTGGTCTCAGTATGGGCCTGGGCCACTCCCTTGGCCTCAGTTTTCTCATGTGTAAAATAAGGATTATAATACTACTTACCTTCCAGGGTATTTGATGGGATGGAAAGAATATTTGTAAAGTGCTTTGCATACCTAACAAGCTATTTTTCTCTTTTGAATATTAAAAAATACTTTGATTTCTCCTCTTTTTAACTTTCAATATCCCTATCACCCTTTGGGAAATAAAGACAAATCACTTGTTTCAAATATATAGGATCAATCAAAATAAATTCCCACATTAGGCACTGGGCTATATCCAAAAGTTTGTCTTATTCTTGACCTTGAGTCCACCGCTGCTTCGTCTGAAAGTGGCGTAGTCTATTTCCTTGGTTTTCCAGATTTGTGACTGGCCATCGCATTAATAAGAGAGCTTCAGTTTTTTTTTCCAAATTTCTTTGACTTTGCAACGCTGCTGTTACATGAATTGGGTTATTTTATATATTACTTTGCATATGTTGAATAAACTGAACCCTCAGGATTATTTTAATTTGAATTTCATAAGTGAAAAATGATTTAGAGCATTTTTATGTTCCATATTTTGAAAATTGCCTTGTCATATTGTTTGACCATTTATCTATTAAAGAGCGTCTCTTATTTTTATAAATGTGAACCAGCTCCTCATATACCTTGGATATGGGACTTTTCATAAAAACAAACAACTTGCTGCAAAGATCACTCTTGCTCAGTTCACTGTGGATGACTCATTAATTGCACACAATATAGGAGCTGATATCTATCTGGTGATTTAAAGTCTCCACAGCTTTATAAATATTATGCCATGCAAGCCTCCCACCAACCCCGTAAGGCAAGAAGTACAATTCAGGAAGCTGAAATTAAAGGGATCTGTGAAAGGTCACATAGCCAACCAGTACTAGGGGTCAGATTCAAACCCTGGTCTTCTTGATGCCAAGTCCAACTCAGCATCTATTCAGTTATGTTTCCCATCAGAACTTGGATATAAGGATGAAGCTTAGGGTTGGGGAGAGGTCAAATGCTATTATTTGTTGCACTATCAAGGAAATGGGTTCACAAATTTTGTGGAAATGTTAGTTTTATGACTTCTTGATATTGATCAAGAACTGAAAAATGATAACAACCCTCAAATAAGTGTGTCTTTTCTCTTCTTTCCGTGCCAAGAAAGGCAATGTGTTATAATACATTGGATACTAGATTTGGCACCAAGAAGAGCTGGGTTAAACTGGTATCACAGGTTCTTCTTAGTTGTGTGTTCCTGGACAAGTTACTTAGCATTCACGGGACTCAGTTTCCTCTTCTGCATAATGAAAGGATTTGAGATCCCTTCTGGCTCTAGAGTTATGATATTAAATCTCTACACCACATGAGCATTAACCAACGTTGACATTTCTGTGCCTGTTCCTGGTCATCAGGGGACTCCTAAGAACACCAGTCAGTTGTGGCTTATGAACCTGACCAGGTTCATTTGTACAACTCTAAGTAATTGCATTCATCTCAATCATGAATTTTCCCCTTTGTCTTATTATTTCTTCTATAATAAATCAAATATGAAACCTAGAGAAAAAAACCTAAGCCATGAAGGGACATCATAATGTTTTACCTATTAGAATAGGAAGATACTATTGCTTTGTAGAAGCATGTGTCAGTGTTCTGGGAAGAACTCATCAATGGGAGAAGGTGGAAAGAGGTGAGGGGAAGGATATTCTGTGTTAAGAAGGCCATAGGGACTGAGGAACCTTCCACAGTGAGATGGCAGCTGAGGCCTGGAGGTCAAGTCCAGAAAGTTCAAGGTTGAGATGGGAGAGGGAGGAAGGATGGCTGGCCTGGGCTCTTCCTCCAAAGGCACAGCCTAGGAAGAGCTCATGAGACAGAAAGGGGGCCACAGAATGGAAGGATGTTCCAGGATTAAGATACAGGAAAAGAGGGAATCTAAAAGATGCCAAACACACACTTTGCAAACTTTTCCTTTAATTATGTAATTTTAACATTCTTCTAAAATTTTGAATTCCAGGCTCTTTCCCTTGCTCCCTCCCCTCCCTCATCTACTGCAAAGGAAAATATTATGATATCAATTATAAATATGAAATCACTCAAAACTTATTTCCAGACTTCTCCTCTACAATGTCACCAATAATGAAGGCTGAGGGACTCTACATTCTGTCCCTCCTCACCTAGACCTTCCAGCATCTTTGGCTTTATCTTCAAAACTCAACTGCTATAGGATTCCAGTGCTGACCACCACCCTCCCTCCTTTCCCCTTCTAGTATCTCTAGCTCTCTCAGTCTGTCTTCATTATATACTTTATATTCTCTCCCTCTCCCTCTCTCCATTACTTACTCCCAATAGTATGTAAGATTCTTGAAGACGGAATATTTATTTATTTTTATTTGAGTCTCTAGTGCTTATCACACAGGAGATAAAAGATTTACTGAATTAAATTGGAATATAATCACATAGAATGAATCGGCTAGGAAAAGCAAGGGTTTAGAGGTCAAGTTTGAAAAGATTTTTAGCCCTAGATGCAGGATGAATCAAAGCACAGTTGATAAAAGTATCATGGTCTTAAATCTAGAGGGTTTAGCAGTGAACATCTTGTTCTCAGTTTGTTCAGCTGGCCATACTTCACATCATATTATCAATACAACTAATCAGAAGTGGCTGGAGATTAAACTGATGGAAATTCATGCCCCTTTCACTCATGCATTATTCCTTGGGGATCTCAACCTTACAAAATTCTTGCATCTCATCTCTCTGTAATTTCCTCACCATTTTCAGTAAGTCTAATAATTTCTGTAGAGATACAGACACGTGTGAAGTGTTGCATTATAGAGATGCTCAGTTTTCAATTTAGCTAGAATGTGACTATCTATCTTCAACAGAAAAAAAATTCCATGAACTTTAAGAAATGAACTTTTTTTTTTTATAAATGACACAATTAGTACCAATGATACCTCATGATGGGAGAAGAGAATGAAAACAAGCAAGGTCCAGAAGGAATATAATATAAACCCAGTTATGTAAATATTTGTTAATATTTCTTAACTGCTCTTTGACGTTTACTAATTTTGCTGTTTGTCGAAATGGAGATATGGACAAAAAGTATTTTTCATGGAATCTCCATGAGAAATATTCTTTTGTTCTCTGTAATTACTTGTGAGATTCAGGGGCAAATGTTAAATTAATAATTTGTCCAATGTGCCCATCCAGTAACAATTGATTTCCCTTTGCATTAGAGAGCTATTTAATGCAATTCCATCAAAATGATTAATAGCTAGGGAATAAATGAACAACTCTTCCCTAGGCTGGACTATCACTCATGAGTCATGGGAAGGAATATTCCTTAGCGTGTGACTCAGAGAAAGAGTCAAGATGATGGAGAAAAGGCAGCAACTCACCTGAGCTCTTCCCCAAACCTCTCTGAACACATTAAAACAATTCTTGGAATAGTAGAACCCATGAAAGGATAGGGTGGAATAATATTGCAGTCAAAGACAACTTAGGTCAGCAGGAAAGGTCTGTTGCACGTGGGTGAGAGTGGAGCCTAATCCAGCACAAGCACAGGCCCAGCACAAGTAAACCAGGAGCAGACCATGGGAGCCCCTACATCAGCAGCAACAACTGCTGCTTCTGGAGCAGAGAGTTGGACAACTGATCAGAGGGAAATCACAGGGGTCTCTTTGTTAGCACTAAGGGAAGGATTCTGTTGCTTTGCTCATAGATTCATCCCAGTCTTGGATGGCAGTTCCAGGGTGAAGAAAAACATTGGCTCACCAGAGCTTGCAGCTACAGTGGAGCAGAGACCCTCCTCACAATTCCAGGACAGAAAAGAGTAATTGTGGTCACTCACAGACCAGAGCACAGGCAGGAAAGTAATAAACATACCTCTCTTGAGATCCTACCTCCTTGGAAGAACTGAAAACTCATGAATCCCTAGAAATATCTCTAAAAACAACTACACAAAACCCCTAAAGCTTGGGACAGTGTGCCCTCCTAATTTAACACAGAATTAAAAGTCAAGAAATAGACTGGGAAAGGGAGCAAACAATTCTGACCATAGATAGTTATTATGGTGATAAGAAAACTCAAAACACACTCAGAAGAAGACAACAAAGTCAAAGTTCCTACATTCAAAGCCTTCAAGAAAAATATGAATTGGTCTCAGGTCATGGAGGAACTTCAAAAGTATTCTGAAAATCAAGTAAGAGAAGTAGAGGAAAAAATGGAAAGAGAAATAAGTCAGATGCAAGAAAATCATTTAAAAAAAGAGTCAATAGCTTGCTAAAAGGAGATAAAAAATACTGAAGAAAATAACACCTTAAAAATAGATTAAACCAGATGTAAAAGAGGTACATGAAGTCAATGAGGGCTATGTCTTAAAAGCATAATTGATCAAATGGAAAAAAGAGGTACAAGAATTCACTGAAGAAAAAAGCTCCTTAAAAGAAAAAAATGGCCAAATGGGAAAGGAGCTACTAAATTTCACTGAAAAAAATAATAATTTCTTAAAAATTGGAATTGACAATGAAAATGTAAGAAAGGGGGGAAGGAGCCAAGATGGTGGAGTAGAAAGATACACGTATGCTAACTCCTTACCCACAGCCCATAAAATACCTGTAAAGAAGAACTCCCGACAAATTCTGGAGCAGCAGAAGCCACAGAACAATGGAATGGAGGAGAATTCTGTTCCAGAGAGCCCTGAAAAGCCTACACGAAATGTCCATCACACACCAGACCCGAAGCAGAGCCCAGCCCTGCCTCGGCAGCAAGGCACTGAGAGGAGCAGATCTGAGCAAGCTTCAGGGACAGAATCTCCAGCAGGCCTTTCAGGTCCCTCCACCCACAGGTGCCAAAGGTCAGTGAGAGGGTCTTTTTGACTGGCTGAGAGGGGTGTGGGGTGTCCCCATAATGCAGGCCCCCTCCAGAGGCAGCAGCTGAGGCAGCAGCAGACAGAGGCTGCCAAAGCAGGCAGGAGCCTGGATCCATTAACTGAGCCCAGTGTGGCGGCCCTGCCCTGACCTGACCTGACCCGACCCGACCCGACCCGACCCGACCCGACCTGAGCACCTGGACTTAATCTCACACTGAATAGCAGCCCTGCCCCTGCCCAAAGCCCTGAGGCTAGGAAGCAGCATTTGAATCTCAGACCCCAAGCACTGGCTGGGAGTATCTGGAGGCGAGGTGGGTGTGGAGAGGAAACTCAGAAGTCAAGGAAACAGCTGGGAAAATGCCCAGAAAAGGGGGAAGAAAAAATAAGACCATAGAAGGTTACTATCTTGGTGAACAGATATCTCCTCCCATCCTTTCTGATGAGGAAGAACAAGGCTTAACATCAGGGAAAGACATAGAAATTAAGGCTTCTGTATCCCAAACACCCAAAGTAAATATTCAATGAGCTCAGGCCATGGAAGAGCTCAAAAAGGATTTTGAAAATCAAGTTAGAGAGGTAGAGGAAAAACTGGGAAGAGAAATGAGAGAGATGCAAGAAAAGCATGAAAAGCAGGTCAACACCTTGCTAAAGGAGACCCAAAAAAATGCTGAAGAAAATAACACCTTGAAACATAGGCTAACTCATTTGGCAAAAGAGGTTCAAAAAGCCAATGAGGAGAAGAATGCTTTCAAAAGCAGAATTAGCCAAATGGAAAAGGAGGTTCAAAAGCTCACTGAAGAAAATAGTTCTTTCAAAAGTAGAATGGAACAGATGGAGGCTAATGACTTTATGAGAAACCAAGAAATCACAAAACAAAACCAAAAGAATGAAAAAATGGAAGATAATGTGAAATATCTCATTAGAAAAACAACTGATCTGGAAAATAGATTCAGGAGAGACAATTTAAAAATTATGGGACTACCTGAAAGCCATGATCCAAAAAAGAGCCTAGACATCATCTTTCATGAAATTATCAGGAAAACTGCCCTGATATTCTAGAACCAGGGGGCAAAATAAGTATTCAAGGAATCCACCAATCACCGCCTGAAAGAGATCCAAAAAGAGAAACTCCCAGGAACATTGTGGCCAAATTCCAGAGTTCCCAGGTCAAGGAGAAAATATTGCAAGCAGCTAGAAAGAAACAATTCAAGTATTGTGGAAATACAATCAGGATAACACAAGATCTAGCAGCTTCTACATTAAGGGATCGAAGGGCGTGGAATAGGATATTCCAGAAGTCAAAGAAACTAGGACTAAAACCAAGAATCACCTACCCAGCAAAACTGAGCATAATACTTCAGGGGAAAAAATGGTCTTTCAATGAAATCGAGGACTTTCAAGCATTCTTGATGAAAGACCAGAGCTTAAAAGAAAATCTGACTTTCAAACACAAGAATGAAGAGAAGCATGAAAAGGTAAACAGCAAAGAGAAGTCATAAGGGACTTACTAAAGTTGAACTGTTTACATTCCTACATGGAAAGACAATATTTGTAACTCTTGAAACTTTTCAGTATCTGGGTACTGGGTGGGATTACACACACACACATGCACACACACACACACACATACAGAGTGCACAGAGTGAATTGAATAGGGTGGGATCATATCTTAAAAAAATGAAATTAAGCAGTGAGAGAGAAATATATTGGGAGGACAAAGGGAGAAACGGAATGGGGCAAATTATCTCTCATAAAAGAGGCAAGCAAAAGACTTTTTAGTGGAGGGATAAAGAGGGGAGGTGAGAGAAAAACATGAAGTTTGCTCTCATCACATTTGACTAAATGAAGGAATAAAATGCATACTCATTTTGGTATGAAAACCTATCTTACAATACAGGAAAGTCGGGGAGAAGGGGATAAGCAGGGTGGGGAGGATGATGGAAGGGAGGGCATGGGGAGGACGGAGCAATTTGAGGTCGACACTCATGGGGAGGGACAGGATCAAAAGAGAGAACAGAAGCAATGGGGGCAGGAGAGGATGGAGGGAATTATAGTCAGTCTTACACAACACGACTATTATGGAAGTCATTTGCAAAACTACACAGATATGGCCTATATTGAATTGCTTGCCTTCCAAAGGGAATGGGTGGGGAGGCAGGGATGAAGAGAAGTCAGAAGTCAAAGTTTTAGGAACAACTGTCGAGTACTGTTCTTGCTACTAGGAAATAAGAAATACAGGTAATGGGGTATAGAAAGTTATCTGGCCCTACAGCACAAAAAAGAAGATGGGGACAAGGGAAGGGAGGGATGATAGAAGAGAGAGCAGATTGGTGATAGGGGCAATTAGAATGCTCAGTGTTTTGGGGTGGGGGGAGGGGACAAATGGGGAGAAAATTTGGAACCCAAAATTTTGTGAAAAATAATGTTAAAAGTTAAATAAATTAATTTAAAAAAATTGGAATTGAACAAGTATAAGCTAAGGACTTTATGAGAAATCAAGAATGGATAAATAGAAAATGTGAAAAACCTCATTAAAAAAAGCAACTGACCTGGAAAATAGATCCAGGAGAGATAATTTAAAAATTAATGAAACCTGAAAGCCATGATCAATAAAATAGCCTGGAAATAATCTTTCCAGAAATTATATTTAAAAATTTCCTACCCTGATATTCCAGAACCAGAAGGTAAAATGTAAATTGAAAAAAACCTACTTCTCACCTCCTGAAAGAGATCCCAAAATGAAAACTCCCAGGAATTTTATAGTCAAATTGCTGAATTCCCAGTTGCCATTAATCATTTTAGTGAAATTACATTTCAATAAGGGATAAAAGTGGAGGTGATAGATAGAAGAACAGATGGAGAGAGGGGATAGCTAGAAGTGAAACACCGTGAGGAGGGTAAAAGGAAAGAGAAAATGGCTGAAAGGAGAGAGAATAGAATAAATGAGGGCAATAGGATAGAGGGAAGTACAGAGAGCAGCACTAACTATAAAAACACATTTTAAGCAAGTTTCTCTGATAAAGGCCTCTTCTCTAAACCATATGGGCACTGAGTCAAATTTATAAAAATAAGAGCCATCTCCCAATTGATAAGTGATCAAAATATGATTAGTTTTCAGATGAAGTAATCAAAGCTATCTTCAGCCACATGAAAACCTTCTCTAACTCACTACTGATTGGAGAAATGCAAATTAAACCAATTCTGAGGTACTACATCATACCTATTGGACAGGCTAATAGGACAGAAAAGGAAAATGATAAATGTTGGAGGGGATGTGGGGAAAATGAGACATTAATGCCTTGTTGGTGAAGTTGTGAATTGATCCAACCATTCTGTAGAACAGTTTGGAACTATGCCTAAAGGATTATATAAAACTATGCATATTGTTTGGCCTAGAAATATTACTACTTGGTCTCGTAATTGAGGGGATGCTCATCAATCAGGGAATGACTGAACAAATTGTGGCATATGATTATGATGGAATATTATTGTGCCATAAGAAATGGTGAGAAGAATGTTCTCAGAAAAACCTGGAAAGACTTACATGAGTTGAGGAAATGTGAAATGTACTGTGTACAAAGTAACAGCAACATTATAAGGTGATCAGCTTTGAAAGACTCACTATTTTCAGAAATACAGTGATGTAAGATAACTCTGAAGGACTTACAATGAAAAATGTTGTCCATTCCTACGGAAAGAATTGATGGTGTCAATACAAAGTGAAGCATACTTTTCTTACTTTATTTTTCTTGAAGGTTTTAATTTTTGTTCCATGTTTTCTTTCACAACATGACTTCTATGGAAATGTTTTGCATGATTACATATGTATAACCAATATTGAAATGTTTGCTTTCTCATTATGGGGTCTTGGAGAGGGAAGAAGGGAGAGAATTTGGAACTCAAAGTTTTAAAAATGAATGTTAAAAGTTGTTTTTGCATGTAACCAAGGAAAATAAAATATTAACTCTTTTTTTTTAAAGAGTGTGACTCAAGGCTGTGAGAATCAGGGTCTCTTCTGGAGTCAGTCATCAGCTGCCAAGCCATTTCCCATATTTGCAAAATAGGTACACTATTTGCCTAATTTACAGGAATATTATGGAAAAAAATGAGTGGGAAAGGGGACTTCAAAATCATTAACTGCAAGCTGTGAGATTATGCAACATCCTTGCAATTAGCATTAATATTGTTGTCAAAGCCAAAAATAACAAGTTGGGCTTATTAGAACCCCATTATTTTTATTTTTCTAACTATATGTTGTCATAATTAAAATGTGATTCTGTGAAGATTGTTTTCTTCCTTGAGTGATTAAACACTGACTCGATGTGGTGACCAAATCTTTCCAGCTGGCATTTTTCTCATTTTTTTTCTTTATTATTTCTAAGAGTCACAATCTGATTTCTGGTAAATTTATTTAATAGTGAAATTATTCTAAATGTAATGGAAGTATACACCAGGCTTTTCTAAGCTTCCCAAAATGAGAGAGTACAGCATTTATCTGAAATACTCCTTAAAGAATAGTCCTCAGTGCAGCTATGAAAAGCTGGGGTACCCTTCCTATGTCATGGTGGCATGTTGCTCAGCAGCCATCTTCCAAGGGCCAGGCATGTTGCTGGGGCACTTATCATCATGTAAAGGACTTTGGCTCCTTCCCAAGAAAACATAGCACCTGGAAATGATACAAATGAGAAATAAGTAGAGAAATGAAACCCAGATACAAATGACACTGGCCCCCTCCATCTATTCTGATTATCTCTCTTTTTCTCCTTGTTGAGGAAAAATCAAAGAACCTTAAAGAAGTTTAAAGAAATAAGGTAAAAGACCTAGAATTTTAAACATGTGGAGTTGGGGGCAGGGGAATGACTGGCTTTGAAGCTAGAGGATCTGGGTTCAAATCCTCATTCTTCCTCTTACTATTTGGGTGACCCTGGTCAAGTGAGTTGATCACAATATCATAGATTTAAAGTAGAAGGGACTTTGGGAGCCATCTAATTGAACCACCTTATTTTGTAGATGAGGGAACTGAGGCTCAGAGAGGTTTTACCCAAAGTTATTCAGGTAATACCTAATGTAACAAAGCCAACATTAGAACCCAGGTCCTCTGACTCCCTGCCCAGCCCTCTTTCTCTAGATTTTAGCTTCTAAACTATATTCAAGTACCTGTGGAGGATACCCCTCTTCAAAATTAGAGGGCCCATAATAGAGCCTCTTTATTCTCCAAGTGTGGAGAGTTTTCCACTCTGTGTGTTGTAGGAGTTCTCTGGGTGACAAAACTCCAGTCTGACTCTAGGCTTCCCTTGGATTTGTTCAGAGACAGCAAAGATTAAGACTATATTTAAGGTGAAGGACCAGGGCAGGGTGTGGGTGAATGTAAAGAGGAGAGAATAGGAAGGGTAGGGGGAAAGAAAGAGTGAAGGGGAGGCAACTTTGCAGACATCAGTAGTCTGTCTTGGTGCTAGCTTATCTTTACTTTAAGTCTCTCTGGTGCCAACTGATTAAGAAGCCAAATTTGGTCTCAGCTTCCAAACTAACCTTGCTAAGGTTTTAGCCTAGAAGATTTCAAATTACTACTCTTTGGAGCATAATTTTTAACAGGGACTTCTTCAAGACCCAGAAAGACTTCAAGACCCAAAGGAACAAATCTCTAAAGGGAATTTCAGGAACATTGAAGGATTATGGGAGAGTGTTTAGGAGAAGGAGACTGGTCCAGTGCCCCTCAGATTATACCACATGGATGAGTTCCTCTTCAATGGTCTTCAATATCTCAATGTCTCCTTAATGCAACTGTTACGGAGATTCTCTCCCTTGGGGTAAGACACAACCTATTCATTTATGTGTGTTGTTTGACCCTGAGTTCCCATAAATCCTCAACCATGTTGTATCCAAAGTCCTGAGAATCTTCCTCTAGATCAGCTGACCTGGAGTAGGTACTAACAGAGAACATACATGGATTTTTTCCAACTTACCCTTTCAGCTTTTCATTTTTCACGTAGAAATGGCACACTTGTGATCCAGCCAAACACTTCCTATCTCTAGGCCTTTGCTTTACTTTCCTATGGGCCTGGAATGTATTTCCTCCTTTTTCCATCTCTTAAACCCTGTTTTCTTTTAAGACCCAGCTCAAATGCTGTCTTTTGCATTAACCTTCTCCTGATCACCATAGCTGCTAATGAAGCCTCTACCCATTTCCCAGTCACCTTATATTTATTTTGTCTTCTCCTGTGAAATGTAAGTACCTGCAGGACAGGCACTAATTTTGTATCCTCAGTGCCTGGAGTGATTAAAAGATATGGTTATTTTACAAATAAGGAAACTTGGGATAAGAAGGATGAAACGACTTGACACAACTAATAAGTATCTGAAGCTGGATTCAAACTCATGTTTTCTTGATGATGAGTCAAGTATAAGCATCTACTTTGCCTTCCTTTGGCTTCCTTGAAGATCCAGTTTCTTCTACTACAGCAAGGGAGAGGAGCACAATGAGTAAAGTTTAGGCTCAGAAGGAAACACATGGTCAGGACTTTAAAAAATTAAATGATGCAGGGCTGGTTCAATATTAGGAAAACTATTAGCATTATCGATCATATCAACAACAAAACTAACAAAAACCACATGATTATCTCAATAAATGCAGAAAAAGCTTTTGACAAAATACAACACCCATTCCTATTAAAAACACTGGAGAACATAGGAATAAAGGGAACTTTCCATAAAATAATAAGCAGTATCTACCTAAAATCTTCAGCAAGCATTATATGCAATGGGGATAAGCTAGATGCATTTCCAATGAGATCAGGGGTGAAACAAGGATGCCCATTATCACCACTATTATTCAATATGGTACTAGAAATATTAGCTGTACCAATTAGACAAGATAAAGAAATTGAAGGAATAAGAATAGGTAAAGAAGAAACTATGCTATCACTCTTTGCAGATGATATGATGATCTACTTAGAGAATCCCAGCGATTCAAGTAAAAAACTACTTGAAATAATAAACAATTTTGGCAGAGTTCCAGGTTGCAAAACAAACCCGCGCAAATTTTCTGCATTTCTATATATTAGTAGCAAAGTCCAACAGTAAGAGAAAGAAAGAGAAATCCCATTTAAAGCTAGGGTAGACACTATAAAATACGTGGGAGTTTACCTGCCAAAACAAACCCAGGGACTATATGAACACAATTACAAGGCACTTTTTGCACAAATAAAGTCAGTTTTAAGTAAGTGGAAAAACTTACTTAAGTCAGTTGCTCTTGGGTAGGCGGAGCTAATATAATAAAAATGACAATTCTACCTAAATTAATTTACTTATTTAGTGCCATACCAATTAAACTATCAGATAATTATTTCGTAGAGCTGGATAAAATAATATCAAAATTCATCTGGAAGAACAGAAGGTCCAGAATATCTAAGGGATTAATGAAAAGGAATAATAGGGAAGGTGGCCTAGCCCTATTAGATCTCAAATTATACTATAAAGCAGCAATACCACTTGGTATTGGCTAAGAAACAGAAGGGTAGACAAGTGGAATAGACTTGACACTCAAGACACAGTAGGCAGGGAATATAGCAACCTCCTGTTTGATAAACCCAAGGACCCCAGCTTCTGGGATAAGAACTCACTGTTCCTCAAAAGATGCTGGGAAAACTGCATAACAGTGTGGGGAAACTCTGTAGAGACCCCTACCTGACACCACACACAAGAATAAAGTCCAAATGGGTATACAATCTAGGTATAAAGATGGATACCATGGACAAAGTGGAAGAGCAGGGAATGGTGTATTTATCAGATTTATGGAGAAGGGAAGAAATTTTTACTAAAGAAGAGATAGAAAGCATTATGAAATGCAAGATGGATAATTTTGATTACATTAAACCGAAAAGTTTTTGTACAACCAAACCCAATGCAACCAAAATTCGGAGAGATGTAGTAAATTGGGAAAGAATTTTTACAGCTAATCTTGGGGATAAAGGCCTCATTTCTAGAATATATAGAGAAGTGACTCAAATGTACAAACATACAAGTCATTCCCCAATTGATAAATGATCAAAGGATATGAACAGGCAATTTTCAGAGGAAGAAATTAAATATATCTATAATCATATAAAAAATGCTCTAAATCACTTTTGATTAGAGAGATGCAAATCAAAACAACTCTGAGGTACCACATCACACCTATAAGACTGGCAAACATGACAGAACAGGAAAATGATCAATGTTGGAGAGGATGTGGGAGAGTAGAAACACTAATTCATTGTTGGTCGAACTGTGAGCTCATCTAACCATTCTGGAGAGGGGTTTGGAACTATGCCCAAAGGGCTACAAAAATGTGCATACCCTTTGACTCAGCAATACTGCTTCTAGGCCTGTATCCTCAAGAGATCATAAAAATGGGAAAGGGTCCCACATGTACAAAAGTATTTATAGCAGCACTCTTTTTAGTTGCCCAAAACTGGAAATCAAGGGGATACCCATCAATTGGGGAATGGCTGAATAAATTATGGTATATGAATGTAATGGAGTACTATTGCACCATAAGAAACGATGAACAAGAAGACTTCAGGGAGGCCTGGAAGGACTTATATGATCTGATGCTGAGTGAAAGGAGCAGAGCCAGGAGAACTTTGTGCACAACAACGACCACAGCATGTGAGAGTTTTTTCTGGTATACTTGGAACTTCATAATAACACAAGAATTTTAAAAAAAGAATTCCCAATGATTTTCTTAGGCAAAATGCCTTCCACACTCAGAGAAAGAACTATGGAATTCATTCGCAGAATGTAGCAGATCATGTTTGTATGTTTGTGTGTGTGTATTATATTTTGATTTGTTATATGATTTCTTCCATTTATTTTAGTTCGTTTACATAGCATGACTATAGTGAAAATGTATTCAGTAGGAAAATACATGTAGATCCTATATAGAATTGTATGCTGTCTGGGAGAGGGAGGGAGATGGTAGAGGATAGGTGTGTGGGGGGTAAAAATCTAAGTTTTATGGTAGTGATTGTAGAACATTAAAAAAAAATAAATAAAATAATAAAAAAATTGAATGGTTTTGGTATTTAATGCTATTACTAACTATTTGTACTGTTACCAGCCCATAGACATGTTTGCCCAACTCACAGGCCTTTCAGTCTTTTAACTTCAGCAATCTGTTGAGATTTATTTTCAACGTGATCCTGCTGTGTCTCCACCTTATGGATTATTACGCACCTTTGAAGGTCCAGTCCACAAGGTTTTCCCTCCCTGGAGCCTTTCCTGGCTCTTCTCAAAGCTCAGTGAAGCTAAGGCTCAGATGTTGCAGACCTGTTATCACTATTATTAGTGTTCTGTAGTTTGCAAAGTGCCGATAGGCTCATTATGTTATTTAATCCTCCACAATCCTGCCCATGAGTCAGAAAAACAAAAACATCTTTATGGCCATTTCAGAGGTGAGGAAAGTCTTACAGCTTATCTAGTTGGTCCATCTATAGAAGTGACCAACCAAATTCAGATCCAGGCCTGCCTTATTTGCAATTTCAGGCCATGGATAATAAGTTCTCTGCCATTCTAAGTCTTGTGTATTTTTTTTTTTAACCTCTAGGTACCAGTTCTGTGACTTTTGACTCTTCTTATACTTTGGAGAATTTGCAAGCTTATCTAATCTCCTTTTGCAGATGAATACAGAAGTCAAAAGAAGGAAAATGACTCTTCTAAGATCACAAAACTAATAATTGATATTATAGCTGTAGATAAGCAAATTTTGTATCAGGTGACCAGAAATCTAGAGAGGGAAGAGCCTCCGAAATCATCAAGCCCAATCCCTTCCTGTTACAGTTGAGGAAGCTGAAACCTAAATACTATAGGCCACAAGGCCCTAAGCAAAGCCCCAGGATACTTCATGAAGAACCTCTTTCTCATATTACCATTCAACAATTAATGATTACTCATTATGTCTGGTTATTCAACCAGCTCTGTATTTACCTATGTGATTTGGTGGTTTAGATTTCTGCATCTCATACAATATGTAGAGTCTGCCTAGTTCCTTATAAACAGAGAGAAGTAAACTCTCATTAGCAATTCCAATCAGTGAAAAAAATGGGGAAAAGCAATTCCAATGAAAACATGTTGAGCCATTAGCAATGGTAGGTGATAAATAGGTAGAATCTTCATCCTGTTCCATGTAGATCTACCCATTTTTGTGTGTCTGCACATACATATACATTCATAAATGTGTAAATGTATGAATACATACATATGTTGACATAGACACACGTGTATTTTTATGTACATATGTTTTTGAACCAAACCCATGATTTCATTGGAAAATTGCATTTCTGGAGGCAATTAGTGGTACAATGGATAGAATACTGGGTCTGGAATCAGAAAGACACAAGGTCAAATACAACTTCAGACACTTACTAGCTGTGTGACCCTGAGCAAGTCACTCAATCTCTTAATGATAGCAACTATCTCCCAGGTTATTGTTAAGGTTAAATGAGCTACTTAGCATTTAGAACGGTGCTTAATGGATAGTAGGCACTATATAAATGTTTATTCTCTCCCCCTATGACCTCCCAGTGATACAGGGAATTCCCAGGAAGGAAACTCTTTCTATCCATATGGGTCACCTATTCTTCATTTTGTTATATTATATCGTATCATATTACATAACATTATATTGTTATGTTATGACATGCCATGACATGCCATACCATGCTATCATGTCATGTGAAGTCACTTGGGAAAGTAAGAAGTTACGTGGCTTTTCTGGAATCATACATTCAGTATGTGTCTGAAGCATCATGCATGTTTTAACAATATTCCTCTTTTTCAATGTAAATGACTGGTCTCTGCTGGATCTCATTAGGTCTTCTAAGGAAGCAGGACTTTCAAAGCAATCATGTCTTATATGTGGCAGTCTGAAGCCTTTCCTCCATGTGGTTGAAAAATGCAGGTTATGGAAATATCTTTCCTCATTTATTAAGTGACCTTGTTCAAGTCACGTGAATTCTCAGGGATGTCCTTTCCTTGTGTGTGAAATGGATATGATGCCATTGACCTGTGTCATGGAGAATTGTAAGTCTTAGCTGGGAAAAACATCTTACACGTGAAAAACCAACATGCTCTTATTGGTACCATGTAAATTAACTGAAGAGGAATGGGCTTTTTTTTTCAAATTAGACTCGGAGCAGGACCAACATTTCTAGCCTAATACATCTTGCTCTCCAGGGAACAATTGTGAGAGCGTGGAGAGATGAGAGGAAGAAAAGGAAAAGAACCCCAGTCCACATCAGCTGCATGTAAAGATATACATGATCTAAACAGCTAAACAAATGAGACTGAGGCAAACCAGGGCAAGACTGAACTGATTCTTGAGCCCATACTTTGTATGACTCTTCCATTTACTCATACCTATAGGCGTTGCTCCCCACCCCCCAAAAAAATTATTTTTGTCTTTGATTCCCAGTGATTGAACATAGTAGGTAATGAATGTATCTTGGCTGATTGATTATACTTGAACTGATATCACCAATGAGTCATTGTTTAAAATAGAGATACTTTCAAGAATTGAATATTTGGGGAACTAAGTAATGAACTATGGAATATCTATGCTGAGATCATTTCCCCAACTCCAACATGCATTGGTGGACCAAATCTCAAGAGAGTACTGGATTAGTATTCCCATCAATGTTGTGGCTCTGAGGGATTGTGGTTTCTAAAACTGACATTTTTAAGCCCCCACTAGTGTGCTTGCCAGTATAAATTAGGCAAGCAGTCTTAATTAGCTTTTGAAAAGAGATATGTAGTAAGTATATAGTAAGAATAATTGGTACAAAATATCCCCCCAAACCCCACTCCAACTCACCAACCACTTTAACTAAGTTTGGGTCACACTTTCCCACAAGCAGAAATAGGACCATGGGGCAGTGATCTCAAAGTGGAGAAAACACATGTGGCCAAAAGACAAATTTGGTTTCTGGTTATTAAAAGTCCTTTCTTGAAAACACAGCTAGAATTCCTTTCCAGTGCAAGCACTCACACTCTTCAGAATTATTGACAGAGGTCCATCTGACCTAAAATTCTTCTAAAACTTAAGATCCTCCATTGTATGACTTGTCTTCGTGACCTGCCAGTCAAACTGCTCCCTTCCCAACCACCCCAAGAAGTTCATATATCCCATAGAGATCACAAATGCGAACCATCCAGTTCGCTGTATAAAACCTCTTCATATTTGAGAATCCTCACCTTTAGCACTTTCTAATTTATTTAATAGAGGTGGAAGGGGCTCTCTGGCCCTCTCTCTCCCTTAAACTTCTTCCTGACTGATTGTCCTTTTCTTAACATTTTCTCTTCAACTCTTCTGCCACTGAACAATATTCAAATGAGAGCAATAGATGCCAAAAACTGTAGGAGATTTTCTTGCTCTCTGCTGGATACACTGGGTCACAATGCAGCCATGTTGGGTGTAGAACAAGCCATCAATTCACTGGCAGCCACATAAGTAGAAGGCTGCCAAGCCGAATATTAAACCATCAAATCATTTTGGGAGGGTTTGGCAGCCAATCTAGAGAACTCATCTAATGAGATCAGCACCTCTTGGAAGGAGAGAAGGGTCATTTCTGGCTGATTTCCCAGCAAGACTGGGGGTGGGGGAGGAGTATTTGGGTTCCTCTGCTAGGTATTTTGGGACTAACAGCTGGCCATTTTTTTGTGGTTACCCATCCCTTCTGATCTAAGCAGGAAATCCCTGGGGGGGTGGGGGGGGTGAGGGTGAGAGAGAGAGAGAGAGAGAGAGAGAGAGAGAGAGAGAGAGAGAGAATGTGTGTGTGTGTGTGTTTGTGTGTGTATGAAGCACAGAGCAGAGGGGCTCTGGCTGCACAGCATATCTATTATCTATCTATCTGGGTCCTTCAATCATATTAAAAATTTGGGGAGACAGAGAGATGGGAAAGTAGCATATTTTCAAGATTTGATTAAGGATTCACTGGATTTTCTGAGAAATTGAAAGGAAGATAGTAAAAGGGAGTGATTACTACCTAGACAATGAACAGATAAGGGAACAAGATCAAGAAAGGTCTAGAGACAAGCATTTATTAGGTGCCTACTATATGACAGAGGTGCAGAGAAAAAGGGAGAAGGAACAAAACAAGGAGAAGTAGAGAGAGAGGGACAGAGAGAGATGAGGGGACAAAAAGGTGGAACAGAGGTAGAGATAGGAGGAAAGAGATGGAGAGAAAGGGGGAGAGAGAGGGAGAGGGGGGGAGGAGGGAGAGAGGGAGATAAAGGAGAGACAAAGAATCTGAGACAGTGGGAGAGAGATAAGAGAGGCAGGCAGTAAGAGACAAAGATGCAGAAAGGAGAGAGAAAGAGACAGAGATGGAGATAGGGAGAGACCACACCACTCAAGGGGAAGATGACAAATCCCAATATGGAAAAAAGGAAATACTTCAGCACATGCATACATACGAACACACGTACAAAATTTTCCTGTGATGCCCTGAATCTATAGTTTGGCTGTAGCACTAGGGAGCCAGTTCCCATGGAAACCCTGGAACCTGACTGTTGTAATAGCCTCCTTTCCAAGCATGGATAAGATGAATTTTGCTTCCCTCCCTGCTCCCACCATTGTGGGCTCCCTCAATGATCAAGTCTCTGAGGGCTTCTCACTCCAGCCCTGGGTGCTCCTCCCAGGGTCCCTCCTTGTTTCTGAATTCAATATTTCTCTCCTTTCCAGCATGTGCTCTTCCTTATTTCTACTGCTGCTGGAGTCTCACTCCCACGCCTCGCCTCCCCCAACTTCCTGCAAGCTCCTAATGTGGTGACCACGTATCATCAGCTGCATGAAGCTGCAGAAAATCAAAGTCAGCCTTGACATTGGTGTGCTCTGAAGGACAGAGCGAAGGCCTGAAATGCTCCCTGCCTCTCCCAGAATTGATCGACTACATTCATTCTTCCCTGACTCTTCCAAGCTCCTGAGTACCAGTAAATAAACCAAAAAAAACACAAATTCTGAATACCAAACAGAAGAACAGATAAATCATGAAGTTCATGACCACCACCTGTCAGCAAACCGTTACTGAGTGCCTCCTGGGTGCATGGGATTGTACGAACTGCTGCTAATTCTTGAGTCTGGACTGGCCAATTTCCTCACCTCTCATTCCTCTTCAACTTCACTTTTTAAACCCCCCAGCTTCACTCAAGGCTCATCTCCTGGGTCATCTCCTTCAGGAAGATTTCCCAAAGCCACTGCATTTTAGCTGTTTCTCCTCTTTAAATGTTTTAAACACACAACATACATATATACGTGTGTGTATACATGTTTGACATTTTGATATATATTTACATGTATATATGCATGCATGCACACACACAGATGAGAGACAGGGATAGAGAGACAGAGATGAGAGGCAGAGACAAAGACAGGGAGAGAAAAAGAAACTAGAGACCTCAAAGATTAAATACCTCAGGGCTAGTGACATGTTTGGCATTAGGCAGAAATTTCAGTTTAAAATGTTGATTTTTGCATTATGGAACTATTATTTGTTTCTTACCTTGTCAGGAAAAGAAGGGAGAGTATACTAATTTTTTTTGTAGCAGGATTTTGTTTTTCAGTTACTCTGTGTCTGTGTGTGTGTGTCTGTATTTTAGTGACCAGAAGAGATCCAATTATATCTTGGCTCCAGGAAACACATGAAAAAGCATCTACCTCTTGGGGAGTATGGCTGCAGAACATTGTATGAACTGGCAAACATAGCCCATGCTTTGATTTGCCTTGTTTTAATTTTGTTTGATTTTGGAGAAGACTAATTTTTTGGAGGGAGAGGGGGTCATGTATATTTAGAAGTCCACAAATAATTATGATGTGAAAAGTGAAAGGTATCATTAAAATTATTTTAAAAGACAATAGATGCATCAATGAATGTCCGCTGTGGGCATTAGATTTTCCAAATTCATAGATTATTCCATTCACAATTAAAGTTCTGTTTTCTCATTACAATCCAATTTGATAGTTTGGAAAGGTGTGTTCATTAATTTAGACCCAACCATATAAAACCCGTGACAACTGAAAATATACTAGGGTCACAGATCTGGAACAACAAGGGACTTTGGAGGTCATCTGGCACAATACCTTAATTGGACCGACATGGAAATCGAGGCCCAAAGGGAATTAGTAAGAACTCCAGGGCACAAAATCCTCAGTGATAGAGTCAGCACAATGCTCTTAACTTCTCTGAGCCTCCCTCTTTCATCTGTAATGTGAGGGAGATGCATTTTATGACCTCTAAGTTTTCACACAATTTTCCATCTACCATTCTATGAATTGTGGGCAGCTATTCCCAAGGATTGAACATCTAAAACTGTTTAATATCACAGTACCAAAGTCATATATAATAACAATGGTGATGCTAGTACTGCCTCCTCAGACTACAGAATTACACCAGATTCAATTCATTCCTGAAGAGTGACCACAAAGGGGCCAGGTTCTCTTTGGTTTTTCCCTCCAGTGGAATTCTCTAGACAATCTCCAAATATGTTGATGGTATAACTTGGCTGTAGGTTTTACCAAATGTGAGTAATAGAGTCCCCAGTTCCTGTACAAGTACTCAATGAAAAATAAGAATATTGAGCATAAGACAACCCTCATTTAACCCAGAAATGAAAATGCATAAGACAAGAAACCACAAAGATAAAGACAACGCACTTAGCTCATTAGATAGTTTGAGTTAAAGATAGTTTGACACATATTCACCTTCCATCTTTCACCTGCCCTGACAAACAACTCAGCAATATTATAGTATTGGTAAGCTACAGATCCTCTGCCGTCCCACGACATGGCTCCATTATCCTTGGTTGACCCTTCCTCACCCAAAGAGAACACTGTTGAGATCCCTTGCATAGGAAACCTACTATTTCTTACTGTTGCTTCATAACTATCCTCCTCAGGTCAAAAGACCTCAGACTGAGCACTAACTAGCACCTTGTGCTTTTCATCTCCTGCAGGGGAAAGTCAGTCCCCATGAGAAAGGTTACAAGAGTCAAGGTCATGCAGGCATCTTTCACCTGCCCCAAAACAATTACTTCCATCTATGCCAGCATAAGGGGAATTTTTACATCCTTTTAGCAGCCCAATCTCCCAACTGGAATATGTAGAACATTTGATGCAAAGAAAAACAACTCTGCTTTTGATTTTAGGCCTTCCTGTCTTCTGAGGGTAAAAGAGGGGTACCTTGTACTCAATGATGAAAATTTTCATACTTGGCCTAACCCTTCATGTCCCAGTGATTCTGAACTTGTATATGTCATCATCCAAACACCATCCCACAGATTCCTCCATCAGATCATTCATTCCTATCTTCTTCAACCCAACTCCACCTGCCTGTCCACTGTGCCCTCTGGAACACCTGTTCCATAGACAGCAAACTCCTTTTCATCTCAAATCTCTCTCTCTCTCCTATTCCTTCACTCTACTAGCTAGCTCTTACTGAAACCTCTGGTAAACACAGCCTCCCAAAGGGCCCCTTCTAGTTCTGGCTGCATCTACGTTTATTCTACTTTGCCCAATGGTTAAGATGGAGGAGTTGGAATAAAACTTATTCCCCATTGCCACTCCCCCTTCTTCATCACTCAGTAACCTATCTTCTTTTGAAAATGTTTATATCTGCTACTCAATCAAAATCCTAATACCAAGCTCCCTCCCCTTCCTTCCTCAATGAATCTGATACTTAGTTCACAGTTTTTCTCTCTTCTTCTAGCTCCTGTTCTGATACTAGGAAATTTCAACAAACATTATTTCACCTTCACATATCCTAGATACTCAATTCCTCAACCAACTCACTTTCCATGAAATATTCTTCCATACTAACTCCACCATACACAAAGATGGTCTCAGACCCTTGATCTTGCTGCCACCCCAACACATACTACTTCTATGTTGTACAACATACAACACATAACACAGCTACAGCTACTTCTGAGTTGAAGTTAAAAAAAAAAATCTTTATCTGACCATAATTGATTGGCATTTGACCTCTCTCCCTCCCTCCGTAGGAGGTCCAGGAGATAGAGACCAGGCCTGGAGTCAAAAAGACCTGAGTTCAAATCTGACTTCAGATATTTACAAACTGGTTACCCTGGGCCAGTCACTTAATCACTGTTTACCTCAGTTTTCCCATCTGTAAACTGGAGATAACAATAGCATCTATCTTCCAGCGTTGCTGTATGGATCAAATGAAATAATAATTGGGCAGCACTTAGCATATTGTCTGACTTGTAGTGAGTTCTGTATAAATATTTTACTGTCTTATAAAACCCTCCTCTTCATCTGCACCATAACGACTGATCTGTTGATCCCTCAGTTCTCTCCCATCCAATCTACTCTATTCTAGCCACTCTTCTTTCCATCTTGAACCCTTGGTAAAGCAATGCAACTCTAAACTTTCTTTTCTTGAATCTCTGCCCCTTATCATATCACCAATTATGCCCAGCCAATCCTCAGTCTTGGATAATTTCTATCATTTGTCACCTTTGTTTCTACATATGTTCTGTTGAATGAAGATAGAGAAAATCATGCCCTCTGGATGTAGTATGTCCACTACATACTATGTCCACTACAAATTTATGTTAAACAAAACCAGCTGAGCCTTTGCTACTCCTAGGCAATCCCACTATATACTTCCCTTACAGACTCACTCCTCCACTCTCCATAGTAGCTTCTCATCCCCTCTGAAACCTCCATGGCTCTCCCATACACTCAGGTGAGAAACTTACTTAATATTTTCCAGAAAAAAATTGAGGCTACTCATCACAAACTCCTTATCCCTTATTGCTTATCACTCAGATGCCTTCTGTTTCTCTTTCTTTACCCTTATCTCACATGATAAAGAAGCCTTACTCTTTACCAAGTATAAGCCCTCTACTTGTTCAAGTGATTCCATTCCATTCTTCTTCCTCTTCTGTCATCTCCACTGTTTCATTTATTTTTAATCTTTCTCAGTCTATTGGCTCCTTTCTTACTGCTTACAAACATATTCATGTTTCTCCCATCCTGCAAAAAAAATTCCTCATTTATAATCCTTCCATCTTCTCTAACTATCATCCTATATATCTTTGGCTCTTTTAGCTAAACCCCATCTACAAAAGGTGCCTCTACTTTCCCTCTTCTCAGTCTCTTCCTAACCCCTCTTGCTTCTAACCTTATCATTCCACCGAACTGTCACCTTTCTGCAGACCTTGACACTGCTGAGCACTTCTCCCCTTGACACCTTTTTTCTCTCTAGGGTTTTAGGGCTTGGCTCTCTTCCGATCTGTGCTCCTTCTATCTCCTTTGTTGGTTCCTATCCAGATCATGCCCTGTAATCATAGGTGTCCCTCAGAGTCCTGTCCCAAGGCCCTTCTCTCTTCTCCCTATATACCACTTCATTTGGTGATGTAATCAACCACCATGTCTTTAATTACCATCTCTCTGCTGGTGATTCTCAAATCTACCTATTCTGACCCAATTCCTTTCTTGACCTCCAAACTTGTATCTGCAACTGCCTTTAAGACATGTCAAGCTAGATTTCCAATAGACATCTTAAATTTCATATGTTCCAATCAGACTCATTATCTTTCCCCCTATTCCCTCTTTCTTCAGATTTCCAACCTAAGAGTCATTCTGGACACCAACCATAACCAAACTGTTGCCTGCCAATTTCACCTTTACAGCATCTCTTCCATATACCCCCTTCTAACCAGTGTTTGGCAAATGGTAGGTAGTTAATAAATATTTATTGATGGATCTTCAGACATTGCCAACATTCTGGTACAGGTCTTCATCACCTGATGCTTGGACTAGCAGCCTTCTGGTGGCTCTATCTACCTCAACTCAGCCCCTCCCCCCATCCATCCTCTTCAGTCCCCATAATGATTTTCTTGGAGCACAAATTAAAAAATGTTATCCTCCTACTCAATAAACTCCAGCGGCATCCAATTGCCTTCAGGAGCAGATACAAAAACATCTTTTTGACATTCAAGGCATTTCATAAACCATTCCCTTCCTGTATTTCCAGTCTTCTTACACTTTATTCCCCTTCTTCTATTCCTTGATCCAGTGACACTGGCTTCCTGGCTCATACAAACAAGACACTCTGTCTCTCAGCTCTGAGCATTTTATTTGGCTGTCCCCAAGACCTGGACTGCACTTTACTATCTATTCCAAACTACGGATCCCTTCTGCCCCATTTCCTTAAAGTTTCAATTAAAATCCCATTTTTTACAGGAAGCTTTCCCTAAACTCTCTTAATTTCCACGTTTCCCTCTGTTAACTATTCCTATTTGTCCTGTGCATAGCTTGCTTTCCATGTATTTGCCTGCTTGTTGTCTCTCCCATTGGATTGCAAGATTCTTTAAAGGCAGGCACTATCTTTTGGTCTTTTTTGTATCCCTCACAGTAGCACAGTATTTGGCATGTGAGCTTTAAGTTCATTGATTGATAAGCTGATACCCAAATGATCAGATTAAAGGACTTGGCAGCTCTTTGGATGACTTAAACTTATTCAGTCATTCTTGGAAATTGTAGCCTATGACCTGAGCTTAGAAAAAGAAAGTAGAAAGGCAGAATAAGGCAACCCCAAAGTGGAGGATTGAACATCCACCACATCCCCCTTTATTTTCCTGCAATTTGACAGAAACATCCTTTGTGGGCAGCAGCCGGAAATCCCATCATAGACCCCATCAAAGTCATACAATCTTGAAGCTAAATGTTAGAAAGCACAGCAAAGCCTAGGTCAATGAAATCATTGGCCCTGAATTCTAGTCTGAAGTTTATCACTATTTACCCTTTGATGTCTTTGGGATACAGACCTAGCAGTGGTATTACTCTATCAAAGAAGATGAATCATTTTATAGCACTTTGGGCATAGTTCCAAATTGCCTTCCAGAATGGTTGGATCAGTTCAGAACTCCATCAATGGGGACCAATGTCCCTACTTTTTCACACTGAGGAGGCTGGCAATAACTTCTAGGAATTTTTACTCCCCACATCCTCCTCTCTGTTGCTTTTGCCCATCCTTGCTCGCATTCCCTTTTCCAGCACAGTCCTTAACAGTAACGATGCTTAAACTTAGTCCCAGTTTTAGCTGGGTATAACCACTATACTTCCTCTTTCCCTTCCCTCATTGCCACCTGTCCCTAGAGAAAATATTGTATTTTAAAATTTGCTAAATGCTTTATATGAAATATGAAAAAGGTACTTACTGGGTGTCATTTTCCCTGAGTCTAAAAGAAGTTAAGTGATGGTGGCTTAACAAGTAAATAATAGAATTTGTACTCAGTTCCTTGTGGTATTTCAGCCAGTGAATTCCAACCTGGGTCTTTGAATTTTGAACTAGCCCTGCATTCCTGGTATAAATCCCACATTGTCCTAGTATGTGATCTTTGTGATATAGTGCTATAATCTCCTTGCTAGTATTTTATTTATTTTGTTGCATCAATATTCATCAGAAAAACTAGTCCATTGCTTTCCCCCATTTTTACTCTTCCTGGTTTAGGAATCAGCACAGCATTTGTTTGGTAAAAGGAATTTGATAGGACTCTCTCTTTACTCATTTTTTCAAATTGGCTGTATAGGATTGGAACGAATTGTTCATTTAATGTTTGGTAGGATTCACTTGTAAATTTATCTCCTGATTTTTATTCTGTGTCTGTCTCTGTTTCAAGTGTTTCTTCTATACATGTTGGATTCTGTTTTGTTTTTTGTTTTTTTTTATCCATTCTGATGTCCACTTAAGCTTTGTGGGTGGTTTCATTCCATTCACATTCACAGCTGTGATTGCGATCTGTATTTCCTTCCATCCTATTTTTCCTATCTTTATCCTTCTCTGTTTCTTCCTCTGCTTTACCCCTCAAAAGTCTGGTTTCCTTTAACCATTATCTCCCTTACTCTTTCCTCCCTCATGGGAGCCCTTCCTCTTCCCATTATCTTCCCTTTGTACCCTGTTGAGCAAGATAGATTCCTATACCCAACTGTATATCATGTATATCATTCCCTCTGAGTCAATTCCAATGAAAGTAAGGTTCAAGCATTGCCTGCCACCCCTTCCTCAATCTACCCCTTCATTGTAAAAAAAGCTCTTTCTTTTACACCTCATTTACATGAAATAATTTCCCCATCTTTTCTCTCTTTTCCCTGTTCTCCAAGTGCATCCCTCTTTCTCACTCCTTAATTTTATTTAGTTTTTTTAATCATCCCATCAATCAACTCATACCTATACATTCTGCTTACTTTCTAACTGCCTCAATGACAAAGTTCTTAGGAATTACAATTATCTTCCTATTTAGGAATATAAACAGTTTAACTTTATTGAGCCCCTTATGTTTCTCTTTCATATTTGCTTTTTTGTGCTTCTTTTGATTCTTGCATTTGAATGTCAAATTTTTTATTCAGTTCTGGTCTTTTCATTGGGAATGTCAACTCCTCTATTAAATATCCATTTTTTCCTTCAAAGGATTATACTCAGTTTTGCTGGGTAAGTTATTCTTGAATGTCATCTTAGTTCCTTTAGCTTCTGGAATATCATATGCCAAGCCCTCCAAACCTTTTAACCTGGAAGCTGCCAAATCTTGCGTAATCCAGACTATGGTTGTTTGAATTATTTCTTTCTAGTTCCTTGCAGTATTTTCTCCTCGTTTTGGGAAATCTCAAATTTGGCTATAATATTCCTGGGAGTTTTCATTTTGGGATGTCTTTCAGAAAATAACCAGTGGATTCTTTTGATTTCTAGTTTATCCTCTGGTTCAAAGACATCAGGACAGTTTTCCTTGAAAATTTCTTGAAATATGAAGTCTAGGCTCCTTTTAAAGATCTTGGCTTTCAGGTTATCCAATAATTCTGAAATTATCTTTCCACAAATTATCTTCAAGTCAGTTTTTCCAATGAGATGATTCATATATTCTTCTTTTTTTTCTTAAAATTTTATTTTATTGTTTCTTGATATCTCATGGTGTCATTAGCTTCCATTTGCTCAGTTCAAATTTTTAACAAATTATTTTGTTCAGTGAACTTTTGCACCTCTTTTTTTCCCCATTTGACCAATTCTGCTTTTTAAGGAATTCTTATCTGTAGTGGATTTTTGTGTCTCTTACCATTTGGTGAATTCTATTTTTTAGATTATTATTTTCTTTTATATTTTTGTGCCTCTTTTATCAACCTTTTGATGCTGTTTTCATAATTTTCTTGCAACTCTTATTTCTTGTCCCAACTTTTCCTCTGCTTCTCTTATTTGATTTTTTAAAATCATTTTTTTTTTGAGAGCTTCCAGGAATTCTTGTTGGAGATATCCAATGCACATTTTTTTTCTTTGAGGCCTTGCTTGTAAATGTTTTCATGTCATTGACTTCTTCTGAGTCTGCCTTTAACCATAGTAACTCTTTATGATCAGGTTCTTTATTTGTTGTTTGCTCATTTTTCTAGCCAATATCTTGATCGTTAACTTAATAGCAGTTGGGCTCTGCTCCCAGGGCTTAAGGGGAACTGTCCCAAGCTTCTGTCTTTTCATGCTCTAGTTTACAGAGCTAGTTCTGGTGTCTAAAGGTTTTTAGTACTTTCAATGTGGTCTTATCTAAGGACAGGTGTGCTCATGGTTATTCTAGCATGTGGTTTAGTCTCTACCCTGAAAGGAATCTTGCTACCCTGTTAACAAGAGTTAACAAGTGTTAGCACCCTATTGGCTTTAGAACTGTGACCAGGTCCTCTGCTGTCCTGCAGCTGCAAGTGCTCCTTTTGGCCTTAGAACTGAGGCCAGGGCCTCTGTTTATTTGTGATCAAACACTAGCACTCTTTTCTTCCTTGGAACTCTGAGCAGAACTCATTTCCCCTTTGGTCACAAACCAAAGTTGTCTTCACCTCAGCATTGCAGTTTGGCACTGCTATCTAAAGCTGTTGCTGCCTCTGATGCAGTTACCTTGAAGGCCTATTGCTGGCCCATCATATGTCCTATATTGTGCTCTAGGCCAGTCACCATTCCAGTGAGACAAACTTTTCTTGCCAACCTCCTAAGTTGTCATGGGCTGAAAATTTGCTGCACCTGACCATTTGTTGGGTCTGCCCCTCCATAATTTGATTTGAGGCATTGTTTTAAAGTTGTTTGGGAGGGACTTTTGGAGAGTTCATTTGACTACCTCTTCCCACTCCACCATCCTGGCTCTGCCTGGCAGACCTGCATCGTTCCAATCTATCTTCCTTCTTGACTATCCCTTTAATATCTTCCAAAATCCTCAAGAGAATGCTGACTGGCCTTACACATCTCCTAATTTCCTTTAACTCGGATCAGGATGCAGGCCTACCATTAATGGAACCCTCCTTGCTCTCTGCTTTCTTACTTAAATGTTCCATTGACTTTTTTTTTTATAATTTTTATTTTTATTTTATTATTTTATTTTATTTTTTATTTTAATTATTTTTTAATGTTTAACGATCACTGCCATACAATTGAGATTTTATCCCCCCCACACCTACCCCCCAATACCCCCCTCCCTCCCCACGACTGCATACAATTCTGTATAGATTCTACATATACTTTCCTATTGAGTACATTTTCACTATAGTCATGCTATGTAGTCGCACTAAAATAAATGGAAGAAATCATATAACAAATCAAAACACGATACACAAAAACATACACATACACAAACATGGTCTTCTACATTCTGCGAATGACTTCCATATTTCTTTCTCTGAGTGTGGAAGGCATTTTGCCTTAGAGAACCAACATTGGGATTTTATTTTATTTTTTAAGAAGTTCCTGCGTTATTACAAAATTCCAAGTCTACCAGAAAAAATTCTCACACACTGTGGTCATTGCTGTGCACAAAGTTCTCCTGGTTCTGCTCTTTTCACTCAGCATCAGGTCATATAAGTCCTTCCAGGCCTCTCTGAAGTCTTCTTGTTCATCATTTCTTATGGCACAATAGTACTCCATTACATTCATATACCATAATTTATTCAGCCATTCCCCAATTGATGGACATCCCCTTGACTTCCAGTTTTTGGCAACTACAAAGAGTGCTGCTATAAATATTTTTGTACATGTGGGACCCTTTCCCATTTTTATGATCTCTTGGGGATACAGTCCTAGTAGCGATATTGCTGGATCAAAGGGTATGCACATTTTTGTAGCCCTTTGGGCATAGTTCCAAATTGCTCTCCAGAATGGTTGGATGCTCTCGCAGCTCCACCAACGATGAATTAGTGTTCCAAATCTCCCACATCCTCTCCAGCATTTATCATTTTCTTGTTCTGTCATGTTTGCCAATCTTATAGGTGTGATGTGGTACCTCAGAGTTGTTTTGGTTTGCATTTCTCTAATCAACAGTGATTTAGAGCATTTTTTCATATGATTATGGATATCTTTAATTTCTTCTTCCAAAAATTGCCTGTTCATATCCTTTGACCATTTATCAATTGGGGAATGGCTTGTATGATTATACATTTGAGTCAGTTCTCTATATATTCTAGAAATGAGGCCTTTATCCCCAAGATTAGCTGTAAAAATTCTTTCCCAATTTACTACATCCCTCCGGATTTTGGTTGCATTGGGTTTGGTTGTGCAAAAACTTCTCAGTTTAATGTAATCAAAATTATCCATCTTGCATTTCATAATGCTTTCTATCTCTTCTTTAGTAAAAAATTCTTCTCTTCTCCATAAATCTGATAAATACACTATTCCTTGCTTCTCCAGTTTATTCATGGTATCAATCTTTATACCTAAATTATGTACCCATTTGGACTTTATTCTTGTGTGCGGTGTCAGGTATGGGTCTATGCCTAATTTCCGCCACGCTGTTATCCAGTTTTCCCAGCAATTTTTGTCAAACAGTGAGTTCTTATCCCAGAAGCTGGGGTCCTTGGGTTTATCAAACAGAAGGTTGCTATATTCCTTGCCTACTGCATCTTGAGTGCCAAGTCTATTCCACTTGTCTACCTCTCTGTTTCTTAGCCAATACCAAGTGGTTTTGATAATTGCTGCTTTATAGTACAATTTGAGGTCTGGTACCACTAGGCCACCTTCCCAAGCATTTCTTTTCATTACTCCCTTTGATATTCTGGACCTTTTGTTTTTCCAAATAAATTTTGATATTATTTTATCCAGCTCTAGAAAAGAGTTGTCTGATAGTTTAATTGGTATGGCACTAAATAAGTAAATTAATTTAGGTAGAATTGTCATTTTTATTATATTAGCATGGCCTACCCATGAGCAACTAATGTTTTTCCACTTACTTAAATCTGACTTTATTTGTGCAAAAAGTGTCTTGTAATTGTGTTCATATAATCCCTGGGTTTGTTTTGGCAGGTAAACTACTAAGTATTTTATACTGTCTACCCTAGCTTTAAATGGGATTTCTCGTTCTATCTCTTGCTGTTGGACTTTGTTGCTAATATATAGGAATGCAGAAGATTTGTGTGGGTTTATTTTGTAACCTGCAACTTTGCCAAAGTTGTTTATTATTTCAAGTAATTTTTTACTTGAATCTCTGGGATTCTCTAAGTAGATCATCATATCATCTGCAAAGAGTGATAAGTTAGTTTCTTCTTTGGCTATTCTTATTCCTTCAATATCTTTATCTTGTCTAATTGCTTCAGCTAACATTTCTAGTACCATATTGAATAATAGTGGTGATAATGGACATCCTTGTTTCACCCCTGATCTTATTGGGAATGAATCTAGCTTATCCCCATTGCATATAATGCTTGCTGAAGGTTTTAGATAGATACTGCTTATTATTTTATGGAAAGTTCCCTTTATTCCTACGTTCTCCAGGGTTTTTACTAGGAATGGGTGTTGTATTTTGTCAAAAGCTTTTTCTGCATCTATTGAGATAATCATGTGGTTTTTGTTATCTTTGTTGTTGATGTGATCGATAATGCTAATAGTTTTCCTAATATTGAACCAGCCCTGTAATCCTGGTATGAATCCTACCTGATCATAATGTATTAATCTCGTGATAAGATGCTGTATTCGTTTTGCTAAAATCTTATTTAAAATTTTTGCATCTATATTCATTAGGGAAATTGGTCTATAATTTTCTTTCTCTGTTTTGTCTCTTCCTGGTTTGGGTATCAAAACCATATTTGTATCATAAAAAGAATTTGGGAGGACTCCTTCTTCCCAAATTTTCAAAAATAGTCTATATAGTATTGGAATTAACTGTTCTTTAAATGTTTGATAGAATTCACTTGTGAATCCATCTGGCCCTGGAGATTTTTTCCTAGGGAGTTCATTGATGGCTTCTTCAATTTCTTTTTCTGAGATGGGGTTGTTTAGGTATTCAACTTCCTCTTCTGTTAATCTGGACAATTTGTATTTTTTAAAATATTCATCCATCTCGTTTAGATTATTGAATTTGTGGGCATAAAGTTGGGCAAAGTAGTTTCTAATTATTGTTTTAATTTCCTCCTCATTGGAGGTGAGTTCACCCCTTTCATTTTTTATATTAGTAATTTGATTTTCTTCTTTCTTTTTTTTAATCAGATTGACCAAAGGTTTATCAATTTTATTAGTTTTTTCATAAAACCAACTATTGGTTTTATTTATCAATTCAATAGTTTTCTTAATTTCAATTTTATTAATCTCTCCTTTGGTTTTCAGTATTTCTAATTTGGTATTTACTTGGGGATTTTCAATTTGTTCTTTTTCTAGCTTTTTCAACTGCAAGCCCAAGTCACTGATCTCCTCTTTCTCTATTTTATTTATGTAAGCATTCAAAGATATAAAACTTCCCCTAATAACTGCTCTTGCAGTATCCCATAAGATTTGGTATGTTGTCTCACTATTGTCATTCTCTTGAATGAAATTGTTGATTGTTTCTGTGATTTCTTCTTTAACCCAACCCTTCTTTAGGATTAGATTATTTAGTTTCCAATTGATTTTTGGTTTCTCTTTCCATGGCCTTTTATTACATGTAATTTTTAATGCATTATGATCTGAGAAGGATGCATTGATCATCTCTACCTTTCTGCGCTGGATTGTGAGAATTTTATGTCCTAGTACATGGTCAATTTTTGTAAATGTTCCATGTATCGCTGAGAAAAAGGTATATTCCTTTCTATTCCCATTCAATTTTCTCCAAAGATCTATCATATCTACCTTATCCAGAGTTTTATTTACCTCCTTAACCTCTTTCTTGTTTATTTTGAGGTTAGATTTATCAAGTTCAGAGAGGGGGAGGTTGAGGTCCCCCACTAGTATAGTTTTGCTGTCAATTTCTTCCTTCAATTCCCCCAACCTCTCCTCTAAGAATCTGGATGCTATCCCACTTGGAGCATACATGTTTAGTAATGATATTGCTTCATTGTCTATGGTGCTTTTTAGCAGGATATAGTTTCCATCCTTATCCCTTTTGATTAGATCTATTTCTGCTTTTGCTTTGTCTGAGATTAGGATTGCTACTCCTGCCTCTCTTACATGAGCTGAAGCACAATATATTCTGCTCCATCCTTTGACCTTTATCCTATGTGTGTCCCCCTGTTTCAAATGTGTTTCTTGTAAGCAGCATATTGTTGGATTATGGCTTTTAATCCATTCTGCTATCCGTCTCCGTTTTATGGGAGAATTCATTCCATTCACATTCACAGTTATGATTACAATCTGTGTATTTCCCTCCATCCTCTTTCCCACCATTTGTGCTTTTAGCTCTCCTGTCTCCCTTCCCCTCCTCAATAGTATTCACTTTTCACCCCCTCCTCCTGCAGCCTTCCCCTCTTTCTTTTAGCCCCCCTCCCTTTTACTCCCTTTTACTCTTATTGCTTCTTCCCTCCCTTTTAGCCTCCCTCCCCTTTCTTCCCCCTTCCACTCCTACTACCTATAGAGCTAGTTAGGATTATCTACTTAAGATTATTGTTCCCTCCTTTAAACAAGTCAGATGAGAGTACCTCTCAAACAATGCTCATCTCCCTCCCCTCCTTCCCTCTACTATAGTTTTGTACTTCTTCCTGTGATGTAATTTGCCATTTTCTGCTTCCTCCTTTTCACACCTCCTATTACAATCCCTTCTCATACTTAAATCATATTTTTGACATGATATCATTTACTTTATACCCGTTCCCTCTATGTATATCCCTTTTATCATAATAGCTGCACAGTTCTCAAGATTAACAGGTATCATCTTCCCTTATAGGGAGGTAAACAGTTTGCCCTAATTGAGTAACAAGTTTTTGTTTTTGTTTTTCCCCCCTCTTTACCTTTTTATGATTCTCTTGAGACCTGCATTTGAAGATCAAATTGTCTATTGAGTTCTGGAGTTTTGGTCAGGAAGCTCTGGAAATCCCTTATTTCGTTGAATGACTTTCTCCTTGCCTGAAATGTTATGCTGAACTTTGCTGGGTAGTTGATCCTTGGTTGAAGTCCCAACTCCTTTGCCTTAAGGAATATTGGGTTCCAATTCTTTCAGTCTTTTAATGTAGAAGCTGCAAGGTCCTGTGTGATCCTGACTGTATGTCCTTGATATTTGAATTGTTTCTTTCTGGCTGCTTGTAGTATTTTCTCCTTCACTTGATAGCTCTGGAATTTGGCAACGATATTTCTTGGGGTTTTGAGCTTGGGATCCCTTTCGGGAGGGGAACGGTGGATTCTTGCGATGACTATTTTGCCCTCTGAGTCTAGTGCTTCTGGGCAGTTTTCTTTGATGATTTCCTGGAAGATATTGTCCAGACTCTTTTCTTCATCATGGGTTTCTGGCAAGCCAATAATTCTTAAATTTTCTCTCCTGGATCTATTTTCCAGGTCAGTTGTTTTTCCAATTAAATATTTTACATCTTCTTCTATCTTTTCATTCTTTACATTTTGTTTGACTGATTCTTGCTGCCTCATTGAGTCATTAGTTTCTACTTGCCCAATTCTAATCTTCATCGTATTGTTTTCTTCAGTTAACTTTTGCATCTCCTTTTCCATCTGACCAATTTTTCCCTTTAAGGAGCTATTTTCTCCATTTAATTTTTGTACTTCCTTTTCCATTCGACCAATTTTCCCAGTTAGGTTTTGTGTTTCCTTTTCCATTTGATCAATTTTCCAAATTAGGTTTTGGGTTTCCTTTTCCGTTTGATTAACTCTTCCTTTTAGGGAATTATTTTCTCCAGTTAACTTTTGAACTTCCTTTTCCATTTGTTCAATTTTCCTTTTCAAAGTGATGTTCTCATCAGTGAATTCTTTTTTTATAATTTTAAAATCATTGGCCAGGTTTTCTTCTATTTCCTTCTTCAGCTGTTCCAGGAAAACTAGTTGTTTATTAATTCAAGTAATTTTTTACTTGAATCTCTGGGATTCTCTAGGTAAATCATCATATCATCTGCAAAGAGTGATAACTTAGTTTCTTCTTTGGCTATTCTAATTCCTTGAATATCTTTATCTTGTCTAATTGCTACAGCTAACATTTCTAGTACCATATTGAATAATAGTGGTGATAATGGACAACCTTGTTTCACCCCTGATCTTATTGGGAATGCATCTAGCTTATCCCCATTGCATATAATGCTTGCTGAAGGTTTTAGATAGATACTGCTTATTATTTTATGGAAAGTTCCCTTTATTCCTACGTTCTCCAATGTTTTCAGTAGGAATGGATGTTGTATTTTGTCAAAAGCTTTTTCTGCATCTATTGAGATAATCATGTGGTTTTTGTTAGCTTTGTTGTTGATGTGATCGATAATGCTAATAGTTTTCCTAATATTGAACCAGCCCTGTAGTCCTGGTATGAATCCTACCTGATCATAATGTATTAATCTCGTGATTAGATGCTGTATTCGTTTTGCTAAAATCTTATTTAAAATTTTTGCATCTATATTCATTAGGGAAATTGGTCTATAATTTTCTTTCTCTGTTTTGTCTCTTCCTGGTTTGGGTATCAAAACCATATTTGTATCATAGAAAGAATTTGGGAGGACTCCTTCTTCCCCAATTTTCAAGAATAGTGTATGTAGTATTGGAATTAACTGTTCTTTAAATGTTTGATAGAATTCACTTGTGAATCCATCTGGCCCTGGAGATTTTTTCCTAGGGAGTTCATTGATGGCTTGTTCAATTTCTTTTTCTGAGATGGGGTTGTTTAAGTATTCAACTTCCTCTTCTGTTAATCTGGGCAATTTGTATTTTTTAAAATATTCATCCATCTCGTTAAGATTATCGAATTTGTGGGCATAAAGTTGGGCAAAGTAGTTTCTAATTATTGTTTTAATTTCCTCCTCATTGGAGGTGAGTTCACCCCTTTCATTTTTAATGTTAGTAATTTGGTTTTCTTCTTTCTTTTTTTTGATCAGATTAACCAAAGGTTTATCAATTTTATTAGTTTTTTCATAAAACCAACTATTGGTTTTATTTATTAATTCAATAGTTTTCTTTATTTCAATTTTATTAATCTCTCCTTTGGTTTTCAGTATTTCTAATTTGGTATTTACTTGGGGATTTTCAATTTGTTCTTTTTCTAGCTTTTTCAACTGCAAGCCTAAGTCATTGATCTCCTCTTTCTCTATTTTATTTATGTAAGCATTCAGAGATATAAAACTTCCCCTAATAACTGCTTTTGCAGTGTCCCATAAGTTTTGGTACGTTGTCTCACTATTGTCATTCTCTTGAATGAAGTTGTTGATTGTTTCTATGATTTCTTCTTTAACCCAATCCTTCTTTAGAATTAGATTATTTAGTTTCCAATTGATTTTTGGTTTCTCTTTCCATGGCCTTTTATTACATGTAATTTTTAATGCATTATGATCTGAAAAGGATGCATTGATTATCTCTACCTTTCTGCACTGGATTGTGAGATTTTTATGTCCTAGTACATGGTCAATTTTTGTAAATGTTCCATGTACCGCTGAGAAAAAGGTATATTCCTTTCTATTCCCATTCAATTTTCTCCAAAGATCTATCATATCTACCTTATCCAGAGTTTTATTTACCTCCTTAACCTCTTTCTTGTTTATTTTGAGGTTAGATTTATCAAGTTCAGAGAGGGGGAGGTTGAGGTCCCCCACTAGTATAGTTTTGCTGTCAATTTCTTCCTTCAATTCCCCCAACCTCTCCTCTAAGAATCTGGATGCTATCCCACTTGGAGCATACATGTTTAGTAATGATATTGCTTCATTGTCTATGGTGCTTTTTAGCAGGATATAGTTTCCATCCTTATCCCTTTTGATTAGATCTATTTCTGCTTTTGCTTTGTCTGAGATTAGGATTGCTACTCCTGCCTCTCTTACATGAGCTGAAGCACAATATATTCTGCTCCATCCTTTGACCTTTATCCTATGTGTGTCCCCCTGTTTCAAATGTGTTTCTTGTAAGCAGCATATTGTTGGATTATGGCTTTTAATCCATTCTGCTATCCGTCTCCGTTTTATGGGAGAATTCATTCCATTCACATTCACAGTTATGATTACAATCTGTGTATTTCCCTCCATCCTCTTTCCCACCATTTGTGCTTTTAGCTCTCCTGTCTCCCTTCCCCTCCTCAATAGTATTCACTTTTCACCCCCTCCTCCTGCAGCCTTCCCCTCTTTCTTTTAGCCCCCCTCCCTTTTACTCCCTTTTACTCTTATTGCTTCTTCCCTCCCTTTTAGCCTCCCTCCCCTTTCTTCCCCCTTCCACTCCTACTACCTATAGAGCTAGTTAGGATTATCTACTTAAGATTATTGTTCCCTCCTTTAAACAAGTCAGATGAGAGTACCTCTCAAACAATGCTCATCTCCCTCCCCTCCTTCCCTCTACTATAGTTTTGTACTTCTTCCTGTGATGTAATTTGCCATTTTCTGCTTCCTCCTTTTCACACCTCCTATTACAATCCCTTCTCATACTTAAATCATATTTTTGACATGATATCATTTACTTTATACCCGTTCCCTCTATGTATATCCCTTTTATCATAATAGCTGCACAGTTCTCAAGATTAACAGGTATCATCTTCCCTTATAGGGAGGTAAACAGTTTGCCCTAATTGAGTAACAAGTTTTTGTTTTTGTTTTTCCCCCCTCTTTACCTTTTTATGATTCTCTTGAGACCTGCATTTGAAGATCAAATTGTCTATTGAGTTCTGGAGTTTTGGTCAGGAAGCTCTGGAAATCCCTTATTTCGTTGAATGACTTTCTCCTTGCCTGAAATGTTATGCTGAACTTTGCTGGGTAGTTGATCCTTGGTTGAAGTCCCAACTCCTTTGCCTTAAGGAATATTGGGTTCCAATTCTTTCAGTCTTTTAATGTAGAAGCTGCAAGGTCCTGTGTGATCCTGACTGTATGTCCTTGATATTTGAATTGTTTCTTTCTGGCTGCTTGTAGTATTTTCTCCTTCACTTGATAGCTCTGGAATTTGGCAACGATATTTCTTGGGGTTTTGAGCTTGGGATCCCTTTCGGGAGGGGAACGGTGGATTCTTGCGATGACTATTTTGCCCTCTGAGTCTAGTGCTTCTGGGCAGTTTTCTTTGATGATTTCCTGGAAGATATTGTCCAGACTCTTTTCTTCATCATGGGTTTCTGGCAAGCCAATAATTCTTAAATTTTCTCTCCTGGATCTATTTTCCAGGTCAGTTGTTTTTCCAATTAAATATTTTACATCTTCTTCTATCTTTTCATTCTTTACATTTTGTTTGACTGATTCTTGCTGCCTCATTGAGTCATTAGTTTCTACTTGCCCAATTCTAATCTTCATCGTATTGTTTTCTTCAGTTAACTTTTGCATCTCCTTTTCCATCTGACCAATTTTTCCCTTTAAGGAGCTATTTTCTCCATTTAATTTTTGTACTTCCTTTTCCATTCGACCAATTTTCCCAGTTAGGTTTTGTGTTTCCTTTTCCATTTGATCAATTTTCCAAATTAGGTTTTGGGTTTCCTTTTCCGTTTGATTAACTCTTCCTTTTAGGGAATTATTTTCTCCAGTTAACTTTTGAACTTCCTTTTCCATTTGTTCAATTTTCCTTTTCAAAGTGATGTTCTCATCAGTGAATTCTTTTTTTATAATTTTAAAATCATTGGCCAGGTTTTCTTCTATTTCCTTCTTCAGCTGTTCCAGGAAAACTAGTTGTGCTTGCGAGAGGTTCATAGTCCCTTCTGAAGTTTCAGATGGAAGTACAGTCTCAGCTTTGACCTTTTTGGTGTTTGTGTTTTGGTCCTTATCCCCATAGAAAGATTCTATGGTTTTTTCTCCCTTCTGCTTTTTCCTATTCATGATGTTGGCTGAGTGTTGTAGCTTCTGGTTCTTTCAGTCAGAAGGTATAGAACTTTGTGTTGAGCTGATGTGTGAAAAAGCTAAAAGCAGGTTTTTGTTTTTTGTTTCCCAGATCAACCCTGGGGTTAGCTTGTTAAGTGTGTGGGAGGGGTGGTCTGGTCACAGGAGATCTCCTCAGCTGTACTGAGGCAAAGGCAAGCTCTGGAGATGGTGATCCCAGCTTCCCTATTGTCTTCCCTTTTCCCCTGGAGGGCTGAGGCACGCCTAGATGCTAATGCGTGTTCCCACCCCTCCTGGGGCTCCTCTCCCGGCGCTGAGGCTTGCCTGGGTCTCAGTGCGAATTTTCTCTGCCCTGGGTCATCTGTCCTTCCAGTTTGCCTCCACCACAGTAGGAGGAATCCCCCTTAGCTATTTTCCTAGCCTCTGGTGTTATGAGACTATTTGCCCCCTTCTGCCGTTCCCGCTGATCCAGGATTTTTCTGGGGAAATATTTTATGGTTCTTTCATGGTCATCAGGCGGAAGGAGAGAGCATTTACTGATCACTCCACCATCCTGGCTCCTGGAAGTTCAAGTAGGTGACTTACCGAAGTTTAGTCTTCAGGCTGAAGGTTTCAAGGGCTGCTGTGCTGATATCTGGCGCTCAGCGGCTCTCACCAGCTCAGTTTGGCTGGTCTCCTGCTCCGCTGGTTCTGCCCTCCACTCTCAGGCTTCTCAGGTCCCTTCCGCCCTGCTGCGCTGACCACGCTGCTCTGTGCGCTGGGGGCTCACCCCCGCTGAACAGATCCTTCCCGTGGACCTTCCAGTCTAACCTGGGCTCCGAATCCGTCAAAGTCTGTCACCCACTGGATTCCACACCTCCAAAGTTTGGTCAGATTCTCCTTTCAGAGGTATCCAGAGGAATTTGTCCAGGAGCTTAGGTGAGTCATTGGTTTCACTCCGCCATCTTGGCTCTGCCCCCCTGTTCCATTGACTTTTAACCAATCTCATTCATCTGTCTGGTTTTCCTGATATGTCTCAATAACAGTATCTCCAGGAAGTGCGTGGCTTTCCTTCTTTGACCTTGCAAAGATTTGTCCTTCACTTATACCATTTTACCAAGTTAGCATCACAGATTTAGAACTGGGAAAGCTCTTAGTTATTGCCTAGTCTAGGAGTCTCATTTTGCAGATGGGTAAACTAAAGTGGCAAAGAGAATGGTACAAGTTTGCCCAAGTTCTAAGTGGTAGAGTTAACAATGGAACCCAACTCCTCTGATTCTTAGTCCAACCTTTTTTTTTTCCTGTCTCCCTTTATGATGACTCAACCCTGTGCTCAAAAGTTTATTCTTTCTGTCACTAGGTGAGACAGAGGGGCCTATAAATACACCATGAGCAAAAAGCAAGCTCATATATATATATATATATATATATATATATATATATATATATATATATATATATATATATATATATATATATTTGCTGAAAATGGTGTTTTGTGAAAGAGGAGAAAACAAATCTATTGAAACAAAAGGTGTAAATCTCATTTTTCATTCTTGTAGATTCTATTGGGGCTATTATGAGAATTCTCTCCTTCCTGTCAATGCAGATTGAGTCAGTCCATTAATTTCTCTCACCTTGGTACATTTCAGCAACAATATCAATGCATCATGATCTCCCACCCTAATTTTTGAAAATCTCTTGAAAAGCAATGGAAACAGTTTCTTTTTCCATAGTATTCTTTATAGAACAATGAATATAACATGGAGATAAGGTACACAGAGGTGAGGGTGAGGGAAGAGAAGAAGTTTGAGGTATTTCTTAGAGTTGCCCAGCCTAGAGAGATGCCATGTACACATAGAAAGGGGAAGACATAGGACTGAGATGAGCCCTTCACAAAAAGAAAGGAATTGGAGGGCCATAGTTCATAGGGAGAGAGGCACATATGGATAAAAAGACAGAGTCATCTCTCAAAAGGTATTGAGTCATAACACCTCTGTGACTCTGGGCAACCTGACTAACGGAATATGGTTTTCACTTATATAAAGAGAAGAGGTTGAAATGGTGGGAAGAATTAAGCTCCTATGAAGACCTTGACCTTTCCATCTTTTCCTGGGCATACATGCCCGCAGCTACCAGGGCCATGCTGAGTGTCTCCCATCAACCCCAAAGCAATTACTCCCATCTGTGTCAGAACCAGCTTTCTTCTGTCTCCTTTGTTGCATCTTCCTCCAGATCATGTCATCAACCCATAGGTGTCCCTCAGGGTTTTGTCCTTGGCCCTCTTCTCTTCTCCCTATGTATAGTTCCACATCATGATCTCATTAGCTCCCTTGGATTTAGTCAGCATCAACACTGATGATTTTCAAGTCTACTTATCCTGTCCCAATCTCTCCGTTAGCCTTCAATCTTGCATCTCCACCTGCCTTTCAAACTTCTCAAATTGGATGTTTAGTAGACACCTTAACCTTAATATGTCCAAAATAGAACTCATTATCTCCACCCCACCCCAAACCTTTCCTATTACTATAGAGGGTAACACCATCCTCCCAGGCCTTTGGGTTCAAAAGCTAGGAGTCATCCTGGATTCTTCATTATCCCTCACCGTCATATGCAAGCTGTTGCTCAAATCATTTGATTTCACTTTGACAACATCTTTGTGGAAACACTCTTTCGTCTTCTAACACTGCCACTATCCTGGTATAGGCCATGGTCTCCTCAGGCCTATATTATTGCAATAGCCTACTGGTGTATCTGCTTGCCTCAAGCATCTTCCTGTTCTTGTCTATCCTTTATTCAGCCACTGATTTTCCTAAAGCACAGGTCCCATTATATCACCTCCCTATTCAATAAACTCCATTGGCTCCCTGTCACCTTCAGGATCATATACAAAAAGGCTCTGTTTGGCATTCAAAACCCTAACACTCTTCTACCTTTCCTTTCTTCTTATACCTTGCTCCCCTTTTCATACCCTTTGATTGACATTGGCTTTCTGGATTTTCCATGAGCAAGACACCCCATCTCTCAGCTCCAAGCATTTTTCTCTGGCTGCCCTTTGTGCCTGGAATGTTCTCCTTCCTCATCTCTACTAAATGGCTTCCCTCAAGTCCTTCTAGCCCCAACTACAATCTCATCTTCTACAGAAAGCTTTTCCCAATCAATTCAAATGTGTTCTCTCATTTCCAAAGTTCTTGTTTATATCTTAATTTTGTTGTTTGTTGTTTCCATTACATTATGAGCTCCTTAAGGGCAGGGACTGTCTGTCCCTTCTTATAACTCCAGAACTTAGTACAGTGCCAGCATACATTTTTATTGACTGACTGATTAGAGTTATTTCCCAAAGAGACCAAGTAATGAAGAAAATGTCCCATATGTACAAAAAAAAAATTTATAGTAGCTCTTTTTTTTTTTTTTTTTTGGTTCTGGCAAAGAACTAAAAAATAAGTTGTCCAGCAGTTGGGATGTGAACAAACAAAATATGGTATCTGAATGTAAGAGAATACTATTAAACCAAAAGAAATTATGAAAGGGATTGGTTCAGAGAAACTTGGGAAGACTTGTATGAACAGACAGAAAATGAAGTTGAGTAGAACCAGGGGATTATCTTTTATGAGAGTACCACCACTGTAAAGAAAAATAACTTTGATAGACAGACATTCTGAGCAATGCAAAGTGATCAGTGCTGATTCCAGAGTATAAAATGTGTTATTAACCTCCTGATAGAAAGGTGGTGTATTTGAGATGTAAAATAACAAGACAACTAGTGTTTATGTCATCTTTTAAGATTTTCAAAATACTTCACAAATATTAGTTTATTTCATACATTTATGTCTCCTGTGTGCTGCAGTCACTTCAAACGGACTCCGGAAAGTCTATTGTGAAATTTTCAGTGTGAACATTTATACTTCAGAAATCAGCAAATGTTTCAAAGCTGAGCTTGTTCAGTTGTTTTGTTGATTGTCTAGACTGAAGAAAGTGATAGGGAAAATATTAATAGCTCATATTAAACTTTAAAGTTTGTCACGGGTACATTTCTTTTTCCCAGAGAGCTAGTCATTAAGCTTTACCGACACATCATTGCATATGTGTATACATTTTTAAACATGACTAATACTTAGGTTTGTTTTGTGTAATTGGATATTTGTTTCAAGGGCATTTGTCCCTTCTTTTTTTCCTATTAAAATGGAAATGTGGGTACAAAGCAGAGGAAATAAATGCTTATTAATTGAAAAATGAACTAAAATCAAAGTAAGGGAGAGAAATGTTTCATAGTCTCAAGGACCTTCTAGCCTAATAAAAAGGCAGCCTAATTATCGTTTTTCAGTACTACAAAGTGATTTCATTCCTGTAACTATTTCTAAAGGCATAGGGTGAAAGTCATGTGCTTATTTCTCATCTTGTATAACTTTTGTCAGGCATCCAAAAAAGACATACCTAACAAATTGAAGACCTTCTTCTAGGCTTTTGAATATAGACAGCTATGATGCTGAAAGCTCTATAGCAACTACATCTGCATATTACTCTGAGAATTCAGTTTAATTTGATCTGCTACAAGGAGCAAAATCAAAGCATTACTTTAAAAGTTTCTCTTAGATTTCACAGATCTAACAGAACATTCAAATTTGAGATCACTTGGATGAATTTTTCTTGGCCAGAATATAGAGCATATTTTGCCTCAAATATCACTCACATAAAAAGTAAGTGTGCCCTACATTTATTTACAAATGCTTACAATGACAATATTGTCCAGAACTTCTTTCCTTTTATGAGATATCACCTGAGGGCACCTGACTATATTGAGACAGATACTTCAACATGTGGAATAGGTCTATGATCTCCTTCATAAAGTATTTCCTCTAGCTATAGAGATAGCAACCCATCCTCAGCTTCTCAACCTATAGGACTCTGTTCTATATCCTCCTTGAATTTCTTGATAGGGGACTTGACCGGTGAACTCTTTCTTCTGACCTTTGAATACAAGGTCATGTGATCAAAGATTTGACAGTGGCAAACAATTTAGAGGTTATATGACCCACTTATATGGGTGAGAGGAAACTGAGGTGCAGAAAGATGTACTTTGCTATCATTCAATATATATTAAGTGGCTAAGTTGGGATGTAAACTTAGACTTCAAATCCAAAGCTCTGTTTTCCCTCTAGAATATTAAAAACCAATCTCATCCATTCTTATTTACTTCTCAAAGATTTTTCCAGTGAGGAACCCTTTGGTTTAGCTACTGTTTTTTGTTTTTGCTTTTCTTTACAGAAAGAATGTTAATATTGATATGATTGCTTCTCCCTACATGGAAGCAATGAATTCAAGGTGCAGAATGAGACATTCCTTTTTGGACATGAGCAATGTGGGTATTTTTTTGGAGCACCATGTTTATTACAAGGATTTTCACTATCTTGTACCATTGGGAGAGAGGGTGGGAAGGAGAAAAATATAGATGTTTGGTAAGTGAAAAACAGTAAAATAATTTTAAAATGATTGGTATGCTTTAGCTCCTCTAGTAATCTGGTACATTCATGGTCCATTTGCTTATTAGATAAAGATGTCACATTCAGAACATCAGTGGTTAAGCTAGGATTATTTGAAGACAATCTAAAGATGGTGAACCTTCATCTGCTCTGTCCTATTTTCTCCCAATCTGACATTTGCACTGCAGAAGTAGAAAGAAACCAAATTAGCCAATTAGGTGATCTTGAGCAATCACTTAACATCTTTGTGCCTCAGTTTATTACTTTATAGAAAGATGACCTCTACGGATTCTGCTGACATTGACTCTACGATCCTCGATCCTCAGAGAGCGATGATTTTCTACAGTTTGCTTTGTTTCATCAACTGCTGTGGCCAAAGGATTGTAAGTGGCCCACCTCTTAGATGAGCATCCCCATGTACAAGGAGTTTATTTTTCATAAAACAGGCCCAGTTTGTGGTCAGGACAATACTTAATGCTTTGTCAATGTGGTAGAACCAGGCAGACTCAGTGCTGCACTGGCATAGGCTGTAAGAACTCAGGCCCCCCTCTATGCCACAAAGAGACACTAGAGGAGGACTCAGGGGATGATTCAGACCTGTACTTCATTAAATCTCAAAAACTCGGTAGATCTCTAAGTATGATGCATATACACAGAATGTCAATAATTCTAAAGCCCTGGAGTAAGAAGGGTAAAGTTCAGTTTATAAATAAACTACATTATAAGTATTTTATCTCCAGAAAGAGTAAGCACAAATACTCAAAATGAGGAGACATCAAATTATAAAACTGAATTGGGGAAGGAAGAAAATTGGGTGGGGGTTAGAGTACCATAATTTGGAATCTTGTCACTTAGAGAATGTTCAGTTGAGTGAGGGAGGATATGAAAGGGCTAAAGAAGGGAAAGCTGGAAAGAGAATCTAGCCTCAGAGGCAGATATCCTAGGAAGGAGGAGTCTGTCCTTGGTCTGTATCTTGCTTTCCTTCTTCTTTCTCCACCAGTCCATGACCAGACCCTCTTGTCTTCTTTAAGCTTCCCCCACCAACCCTCATAGGGATGGAGGTTCACAAAAGGATGGAATGCACAAAGAAGCAATTATTACCTTTTTGTGAAGGGAGAAAAAGATTTCATTCACTACAACCAATGAAAGTACCTGTGGAAGAGTCCAGGTCATCCAATATAGTTATGGCTATGGTTTGTAAAGGATGTGGATTGAGCTTTGGTGTCAGAGAAACTAAGTTCAAATCCCATTTCTGTTACCAACTAGCTGTGAAACATCAGGAAAGTGATTTCATTTCTCTGGGTCTCACTTTCTCATTTGTAAAATGAAAAGATTATACTAGATGGGGTTCTAGGCACATTTCAGTTCAAAATTAATGATCATGGATATTGAAAGTCTTAAATAATGTGTCTCAAAACCTACCTTGGCATACTTAAGATGCAGAAACTAACATTGGTGTCTGGATCTTCTCTCATGATTGGTTCAGCCCGAATGGTGTGCATCCTATTTCCTCCAACGATATCTGTGCAATGTTAAGAGATGTAAAGGAAGTCAGACTTATAGCAAAATATAGAATAGAATGAAAGGGTAGAGAGGAGGGGCAAGTTATGCCACCAGTGACAGTTTCCATGTGAATGAGAAAATAAATCCATTGAAAAATTGAACAAAGCTATAACTGAGGTTGCACACTTGGAGGGCACAGTTAGTGTTGTCTGCCCATGACACAAAGCCCTATGTCAGACTAAGTTTTAAATTATAGAAAAGCAGGATTTCAAAATTTAAACTGGCAGCACAGTGGATGGAACATTGGACCTGGAGTCATGAAGACCTGAATTCAAATCCAGCCTTAGACACTTACTAGTTGTGTGACCTTGGGCAAGTCACTTAACTTCTGTTGGCTTCAATTTCCTCAACTATAAAATAGTGTTAATAACACTTATCATTCAGGGATTATTTAGCCTGGAACATAGCATAGGTAAGGGGGAATAAACAAAAGGTGCTGCAAAAATACAATGGAGAGGCCTTGGCAACAGCTCAGATATGAGGAGTGAGAGACCGTGAGGAATCCAGGATGATTCCTAGTTTGGGAGCCAGAAGGACCGGGAGGATGGTGTGTCCTCTACAGTAATAGGGAAAGTAGAGTGGTCAAGGAAGGGGTTAGGAGGCAAGTGTGGACACAGTGAGTTGGATATCCATTTTGTGATGTCAGAAGGACAGTTGGGGATATGAGATTCGAGGTCACAGAGAGGCAAGAAAGATAAATTTGACAATCATCAGCATAATACTTAGTAGAAGTATCATCTCTTTAAAATATGGGAAGATTTCAGGAACTTTCTGAATAGAACTTCCAATGTCTTTCTAGAATGGCTGTACCATTCACGGCTTTGGTTTCTCTCTTTGAAGCTTCACATCTCCCATGACAACATTTCACACAGTAGGATGATGGGTACCAAGATTTAAAGCTGAAAGGGATTTTGGGGTCATGTCCAGGGGCACAAAGCTAATAGGTATTATTAGCAAATACTTTGTAAGCTCCTAAGGAAATATTTGAACTCAGGTCTTTCTGATTTCATGTGCAATGTCCAATTCATCATGCCATATCACCTCTTTCTCAATAAGTGCTCAATAAGCATAACCTGTTGGGCTATAGTATTTTAGTTTGATAAACTTGGCTAGTTACATGAACTAGCCCACATCTCTCCAGATTTTATAATCACTTCATTTTCAGGTAAGAAGTCAAGTACCTACATTAAATAATATAGTTTATGAATGAATAATCTCATTAAATTGTCTTTTAAGGGCCTCAGCTTCCCTTTTTTTTCCCTTCATTTTTGCAAAATGAAGACTGAGAGTTAAGGTCTCCTCCAGCTCTAATTCTCAGATCATATGAAATATGAGTGGCATCTCTTTTCTATTTTAGAGAGTTTGTTTTTAGACTCCTACGAGTGGTTATAAAATTCTAATGACTATACTCTAAAGACACCCTACCAAAATAGTCCATCTCTAATTCAGCCTGACTTCATAGGAGAGATGAAATGATACTTGAATAATAGCTATTTTAAGAAAAAAGTCAGCCACAAAGAAACACTACCTCGCTGGCCATGAACACTTGGAAATTTCTAATTCAGCAAAATTTCAAGACAAGGACATATGAAAGGGTAACTACTGTTGAATTTCTGGAAATGAAGCTTCACCTACAATGAGCAGCTGAAACCATTTTTACTAATTCGTTTATAAACAGTAACTTTGAAAGTGTTTCATATATAGGCTCCTTGTCCTTCCAATGCTTATACCTCTCTCCCTCCTTTCTTACCTTCTTCCTTCCTTTCATGTTAAACACAGTAACTGGCAAATCCTCATTGTATTTTTATATTGTTTTACAGTTTGTAAAGTATTTACCTGTACATACACACACATATGCACATATAAATACAAACATATCTTCCTCATTTAATGCTCACAGCAATTCTGGGAGGGAGGAGCTATTATTATGCTTATTTAATCTACAAAAATAAACATTTACTGAGCACCTATTATGTACTAGATACTTTGGTAAAGGCTGGGAATAAGTTAATAAAAAGACAGTCCCTGACCTCAAATAGCTTATAATCTGAAGAAGAAATTAACAAACAAAATGAATCAGGAAAGGGGGAGACCAGAACATACCTGGCCAGAGGCATTTTGTTCCATAGAGTTTAAACCAGGCAGAATAGCAGGTACTGAGTAAAGTACTGAGAAAGTCTTCTTTCCTTCCTCTACAAAGGAGGCAGTGGGAGGAGTTTGGCAGTCCACACTCCAGTCTTCCAATCAGAAGGAATGGAAGGCTGAGGCAGGTGCTTTCAGTCAGGGCTTGAATTAGCATCAGAGTAGAGAGTTTAGAAGGAATGAGCTTACTGGGGTAGAGTGAGTTAATGAGAATTTCAAAAATCTTAGTGACTTGTAAAGAAAGACATGCTTAGTAAATGTCTCAGGCACGATGAAACCCAGTTTTCTAGTCTACAAGTTCATACCTCTACTTGCTATACCAGTCTACCCACAGCCAAAACTCAGTCAATACTCACTGATTTGGACATAATAGGATCGTCTTGCTGATTAAAGTAGGCATTAATTAGAATCATCTTTCTGAATTCAAATCAGACTGCAGATACTTCTAGCTATGACTCTGGACAAGTCAGTTAACCCTGTTTGCCTCAGTTTCCTCATTTGTAAAATGAGCTGGAGAAGAAAATGACAACCTAGCTCTGTATCTTTGCCAAGAAAAACGCAAATGGGGTCACAAAATATTGGATGCAAGTGAAATGACTGAATGTTATTGAGCAGATACCTTTATAGGTCTTTCTAGATCATCAAATCCAGTCCTCTCATTTCACAGACGAAAAGAAATGTATCCCAGAGAGAGATGTGCAAAGCCCCAGTTCACAAAGGTAGTAAGCAATAAAGCTAGGAATAGTACTCAAATCCTCAAAATGAATGCTCATCTGATCCTTGGGGAAAAGCATCATGGGATAGATAATGTTGGTGTTCCCTGTTTCATCATTCTCTTTTTATACACTCGTCCATTTCCTTAGACTGCACCACCCAGGACTCCATTAAGCTGAAGGTGCTTTCAGCTGTGCAGAGCCCAGCAGGCTCTGATACCACCCCACCCCCAACTACTTCCCTTCCCTAAGATATAATAGTAGCTCACATTTCTTGTTCAGATAGTGCTTTCTTTACAGTTATTCTGAGAGGTAGGTACTCTATGTTGTATCACCCCATTTTGCATGAGACAAACTGAGGTCTAGGGACTGACTTACCTAAGGTCAAATATCTAATAGATGTCTGAGACAGGCAATTAACCCTTACAATTGTCTTACTCCAATTCCAGAAAAATTTCTACTACATCACACTGTTTGATGGCAATGCTCACATCACCCTTAAGACCTGTCCAGTGTTCCCTTCCATTAAGCACTTCGTTAGCAGCTCATCTAATAAAATTTTGGAGACAAGTAAATGTTGAATAATTGGTTAGTGGGCTATGCTTCCAGATAACCTATTTTAGAAGAGAGGCTTAATCTAAAAGAATGAAAATTATATTTTAAAAAAATAAAATCACAGTCTCAGAGCAATACAAGTCCACATGGATATTTAGCCCAACCAAGATCTGCATGGAATTATTTCCTAGAAGGCATCTTACAAGCTGTCATCCACTTTTAGCTTGAAGACAATCCATCTACTTTGACCCATCTCTGATCCTTGGTGAGTCTTTCAACTCAAGTCTAAATTTGCTTCTTGCTACCTTCCACTTATTGCAAAAAGTTCTGAGATAACGTGAGATAATATAAATGAGACAATATTTGTGAAGAACTTATCACAGCTCCTGGTACATAGTAGGTGGTTTAAAGTGTGTATTTCCTTCCCTTCTCCCCTTTGGAACAAAGAAAAAGAGGTATATTAAGTTACTCCCACCTTCTTCCAAATGACAGGTATCTCCATACATTTGAAGATACTTAGTATGTCAGCCCCGTTCCTTCAATAGATCCTCATATGGTATGACCTCTTGGCTCTTTCTTGTCTTGGTTTTCCTCCTGAGGACATTCTCCAGTTTATCAACATCATTCATAAATGGGATTCTGAATATAGCATTGTAGATGTGGTCTGATGAGGGCAAGGTGTAATAGAAGAGGGACATTACATCCCCTGTTCTGCATAATGTGCCTGTCAAAGTTGTTTAGAATTGAATGGCCATTTTGACTTCTCTATTATCCTGATGCGTCATAGGAAGCTACAGCTCACTAGGACCCTTAGACCTCGGTTTGAGAAAATGCTTCCTAGTTGTCCTCTCTCCTCATTTCACATTTCTGAGGTTGATTATTTTGAACACAAGTTTAAGACTATATTTATTCTTATTAAAGCTCATAGATTTAGAATTGGTGCAAAGTTCTGGCCTATCAAAACGATCCTCAAACACTGTGGGAAATACATTTATAATTAATGGAAGATACCAAGTTTAAAACGTTGATGATAATTAGCACTGGTATTTGTTAGTCATTTTCAGTCATGTCTGACTCTGTGACTCCTTTCAGAGTTTTCTTGGCAAAGTTACTGCAATGATTTCCCATTTCCTTTTCCAGCTTATTTTACTGATGAGGAAACTGGGGTAAACAGGGTTAAGTGACTTGTCCAGGGTCACACAGCTACGAAGTGGCTGAGGCTGGATTTGAATTCAGGAAGCTGAGTCTTCCTGACTTCAGATAGGCACTCTGTCCACTGCACCATCTAGCTGCCCTAGCATTGATATATCTAATGTTTTTAAGTTTTTGTAAAACATTTTATTTATATGATCTCATTTGATCCTCCCAACAATTCTGTAAGGGAATAACTACAAATTCAATTACTCCCATCCTAGAGATTAAGAAACAGAGGCAGAAAGAGGGTTAGTGATTTGCCAGGGGAAGGTCACACAGCTAATAAATGTCAGAGGAGGATTTGAACTCAGATCTTTCCAACATTGTCTCCAGTGCACTACTTAAATGCCTTATGATACAGCAAATAAAAGGGAACTACAAAATAAGGGAAGATTTGGGCAATTTCACTGGTTTTATTTTTCTAAAATGGGATGGGTCTCCCAAAATTCCTAGTGCAGTTTTAAACTGTTAGCTCCTGTACTTATGCATGATTTTAGAACCACCTTTATTTTACCCTCTTCTTACTACTTCATTTGCTTTCCAAACAAAATCACCCTCATTCAAGAAATGAAGGAGGATTTAGAGGAAGACTCACTCTAAGAACCTTTGAAAAACCCTTGGGCTTCCCCAAGCTCTCTCCTTCCCTAGGAGCAAAAACCTCCTTCATTTCCCCTACAGGCAGCTGCTCAGTTCAAAGTAGAGAGGGATGTGAAAGCTGTTTGCCAATTAAATACTACAGGATAATTATTGTGAGAAAGACTTCTGTGTTTGTAAAGCTCCCAAAGCGTTTGTTAATGAATGTTATTTCTGGCTCACAGTCCCTGTTAAAGTCCTGGAAGGGACCTTAGAGATCACTCAGTCTAGTGTCCTCATTTTATGGAGAAGATAAAGGAGGCACAAGGTGGCTGGGACTTCAGATCAATTAAACAAACCCTTATTAAGTACCTACTATGCGGCTGGCATAGGTACTCATTTCTGTGATTGATGATATTCACATATTTGAAAAGTTTGATTACTTTCAGAAGCACCCTACTGTCCTATACTGTTGGCTTGATCACTCATCCTATTTCATGGACTCGAGGTCACACAATGGAAGAGAGAGGCCATCTGAGCCCTCACATGAAACTCTCATAGAAGTTTAATGCTTGGTATCATCAGAGAAGTCAACATTTCAGTCTTAGGAATGGATTTCTGGGAAATAGATGCTAGAAAATCAAAGGTGAGGTGACGATAAAAAAAGACCAGTAATTTTTTCCCCAAGAAACAACTTTCTCTCCTGCCTACTTCCCTTTCTATCAAGGAAGAAAAAAGAAAATACAAGAAAAGTCTTTGCTTGGATATGTATATTCTTTCCAAATATAGATATTCACACAAAACAAATGCCCACAGTCATCATGTCCAAAAATATAGGTCTCATTCCATTCCCTAAGTCCACTACTTTTCTATAACAAGGTGGGAGATGAGAAAAATAGACCATTAAAGGTAAGATGTAATCCATGCCCCAGTCACTGTGGCACTATTATTTGAATCAGATATGATCTCGGCAACCCAAATAACAATCATTCAACAAGCATTGATTAAGCACCTACTATGTGCCAAGTCCTGTGTTGACTGTTGGGAATGCAGAGATAAAATCAACCTCTTCCCTGAAAGACCTTGCATTCTACTGGAGGAAAACACTACTTACAAAACATTTTAAATTATAACTAGTATTGGTAAGGGATAGTTTCTATAACTGTATTACTTTCTTCAGTGATGAAAACAACAAAACTACTGACATTTTGCTTTTTAACATTTACAAAATCTGCTTTGTAACATAATCTCCCTTGAATGTCATGCAATCCACTGAGGCAGGGAGGATAAGAATGAGGTTTGTGATTTCTCTGATATTAGGAACTCCATGGTGAGGAAATTCTTTCTGCCAATGTTCATGGGCACCTTCTCTTCTACTTAGATGCCTGTTGATCTTCCAGAATGCTAAGAGGCCAAGTGGTATGGCCATTGCCCAGGCAGGACTTGAACCCAGGTCTTTCTGCCTCAGAGGCTAGCTCTCCATTCATTATACCACACTTGCTCATTGTGAGGTGCACATTTTATTAGATGTGTCCTTGGTTGATAGCTGCTAATTTAAGACTTTGGCTTTCAAAGCCCTCTAACATCCCAGGCTCTTCAATCTCATAGTCCATGGTCTAATTGCCAGTAAGAGCAGACTACAATTTGTCCTATGTTCTCATCTCACTCTAGATTCTCTCAGAATCACAGAGTTGGAAGAGAATTCACTGCTCTCCTAGTTCAGCCTTTGCCTTAATAAAAAACTTGACTACCCTACCCCAATATGTAGTCATTCAGTCTTTGCTTGAAGACTTAAAGAGAAGGGGAATTCACCACTTCCTAACCCACTCATTTACTTTGGGACAGCCCCAATTTGGGGGAGAGATTTTTCTTACTTATCATAAAAATATAATCTTAGGTTGAAGGAGCTTAAGAGGTCCCTAATTCCAAAAAAAGAAAACTCTCTACAACATATCAGGCAAGTGGTCATCAACTGGGTGAAAGCTTCTAGTGAAGAGAAACCCATGACTTCTCAAGGCAGATCATGAATGGAACTCTCATGACCTTCTAGCCAGCTAAAATTTGCCACTTTGCAAATTGCAATTTACAGGCAGTAGGTCCTAGTTCTATCTGCTGCAGCCAATCAGAGTAAGTCTTCCTACTAGCAGTGATTTAACCCCTTGAAAGACATTACCCTCCCACCCCCATCTTCACTTCTTCAGGCTAAACATTCTTTCAATTCAATCTTCTATGCATGATCTTGAGATGTTTCACTACTCCAGCTCCCAATCCTATGGATTATCAATGATGTGTCAATGTCTCAATGACTGTACCATGTCACCTGTCACATCTGAAATGGATTCCCTTCCCTCCTCTCATTTCTATCTGCTCAACTGCCTCCTTTCCTCCATATAATTCATATCCTACTTCCTCTGTGCTACCTTCTTTTTCATTACTTCCATGGTTTGCCTGCTTACTTCTGTATTAATATAGACATACACATAATGAAGTCATTTCCTCTGACATGGCTTGAATAAAATTGAAATTGAGAGAAACACTTTTAAAAAGCACTAAGTAATATTTATGGGTCACCTTTGACTATTCAGCACAGTGGAATGTCTCTGCTAGTCAGAGAAAGCATCATCTTCTCCACTAAAAATATATGTGGGCAGAACTTGAATGGAAACCTAAGCTCACCTCACACCCTCAGTCTTTGCGCCTTACATGGTTTGCATTCTCAGGAGCTGGCATGTCTGCATCTTCACACTTTGGATTATAATATTACCTGACAAGTGAGCAAAGGAAATTCTCAGAAGTCCAAGCTGGAGATGTGTGAGAGATGGCTTGCTTTCTGAGCAATAACTCCTCATCTTAGATATGTGATGATCATATCTTCACATGTATTACAAGTAAAGCAGCAGTGAATGCCACACAGTGCAGTGATGAAGGATTCTGTGTGATGTTTAACATCCATTTGCTGCTAAATTAAACACTTTAGCCTGAGCTCTGCTTTCTAGCATGGCTGTCACATTCCAACCAAAGTCATCAAATCACCTCCATTTGGTTGCCTCAAAGCAATGGAATGGGAAATAAATATCAAGCTTTTCCTTTTGAATTGACTTTAACAGCTCACTCTTCATCATTTCATCCCTGCTACTGCTGAAGAAAAAAAAATTCTCCTTCTTTCCCTTGCAGGAGAAATACCCCTACTACGTATTAAACAAAGACAACAAAACTGTAAACTTGGAAAAACATTCCTTGATTTGATTTGAGCTGATCACCAAGGAGAAAGTCATAATGGTTGATGCAATTATTTCTCACTGTTCTTGCCAACCTGACCAGATGTGTGGAGCAGGGACAACTTGAACCCAAAACTTCAGATGCATTTTAGAAAGTTACCCCATTCAGCAAGTAAAAAGAATTTAGTATGATGGAAAGGACTGGCTCTGGACTCAAAGGATCAAGTTTTAATCCTGTCCTGATGCTTATTGCCTCTATTATCCTTGGACAAGCCAATAAATGTTCCCAAGTCTTAGTTTCCTCATATATGGAATGAGGTTTTTAGAAAGCCTTCTGAGGTCCCATGCAGTCTTAGATGTGTGATCCCGTTACTACAAGAAAATGAAAAATACCGCAGAGAAATTCAAGTAACCTTAATAATCACTGTACAATTATCTACATCAGTATAAAATGATCTCATTTAAATAACTCTCTTCTCCACTTGATTTCATTCAACAAAGGATGACTGTGCACCTACTATGTGTCAGACATTGGGGATACACAGACAAAATCAAATGGTCACTTTTTTTGGAGAATGTACACTCTTGTTTTGGACTACTTGTTCCTGTGGTCTGCGAATTCCTAAGCTGTATCCTTTCATTCACCAGATTTCTGTTATGTTTTTTTTCTTTTCCCACTAGCCAATCACAGAGTGTTGTTGTTTTCTCTTTTCCTATGTCACGCTGCATTGCTGAATTACAGAATTCAAAAATGGGAAGGCATCTCAATGATCATCCATCCCACCCATGTGGGAAGACATAAAACCTCTCTAATCACGCACTCAACAGATCTTTCGATGAGAGACAACCCATTACTTCTGAGCTAGATCATTCTACCTTGGAAGAGCTTCCCCTAACTCAAAGCTGCATCAGCTTTTATTTTTTTTACTTCTACCCAGTGCTCCTGAATCTGTGCTCTGAGGACACATGCAAGGTTAATCTTTCCTCTGCCCAACAACCTTTCATGTATTTCAGGACAGCAGTCAGGTGTCCTATCACCCAACAAATCTTTTCTCCACATTCTTCAACTCATTTTCATATGATCCAGGTTCTTTCCTAAACTGTGTATATAAACTTCCCTCATTGCCTTCTAACTGTAAGTCAGATCTACCAGCCCAGGGATATTCTAAGTAAGGCTTCTTCATCTTCATCTCTCCACTGGATGAAGGGAAATGAGACTGAAAATATCTGAGTTGGCTTTGTAGGCCTTTTTGTTTTTCCCTATTATTTTATTAATCTCTCTAAAAAGGGAGTACACCCAGAAATAACTGCCTTTACCTGCTTTTCTTTGACTAGTGGCTCAAATATATACAGGTAAAAATTTTAAAAGGTCCTTAGAAGCCAATGTTCTAACCACCTTTTGTCTTTACTGTTTCTGTTAACGCATTCACCCATTTGAAGTGGAAGGTTTGATTAAGTCTCCCTGCCCAACATTTCAAAAATCAAATTTCCTGGAGGTAGAAGCAAGATGGTGGAGAATTGGCAGGGACTCACCTGAGTTCTTTCAAATTTCCTTCCAAATCATTTTAAAATAATACCTTAAAGTGAAATTTTGAAGATGTTTTCTTTGTACTCTGCCCTGCTCAGACTACACATGTAATACTGTTTTCACTTCTTTGAACCATAAGGATGTTGATGGGTTATAGAGAATCTAGATGAAAAACAGAATGGTAAAGGCCTTGAGTCATTGGTCAATAGGGGTTAATAAGGAAAAGGGTATTTTATACTTGGATATGAGAAAACCTATGCGACACATGATAGATAGCTTCAAGTATTAAAGAGTTTCAAAGTAGAGGAAGAGGTAGATTTGCTATTCTTGACTCTAGAAGGCAAAGCTAGGAACAATGGCAGAAGCTAAGAAAAGAATGATATGCATGTGTGGGTACACATAATATATGTTATATGTCATGTACATACAATACACATGCACACAGGTATATATTGCTTATATGCAAATATGTGCATATATGCATTGTGTATGCCTGTGTATGTAAATCTATATCTATTTCTCTATCTAAACAATTAGAACCCCTCAAAAGAAGAATGAGTTGCCCTTGATTGCACTGAGTTTGCCTCAATGAAAGTCTTCAAATATTGTCTGTTAGGTGACTAGTTTTGAACCGATAAGATTCTTGTTCAAATATGGGTTAGGCTTATAGCCTCTAAAGTCCCTTCCTACCCTCAGATTCATGGATTCTGTCCCCTCCAATTCTGAGATTCTGTGAAATTGTTGATTTCATGCCTTGAAAAATCTGGTATTTCACTGATTTGTGTACTCATTGCTCTGATGTAATTTGCCACCCTTTTATATTACTCAGAAAAATATGAGTTAAAATAAACATGTGGATATCAACCTTGGGGGAGGGGTATCTCTCACTTAGATAAAATAGCATAGCAGACACCTGATCCATCCCCATAACCATATATTTTTTTATTTAACATGTAGTCTAGCCTTTTAGGACCCAGCATCATCTCTAATAATAAGGCCCTAGAGATGATTGAATTGAATTTGATGAATCAGATGATTTAAGCTGTCATTAATGGAAGAGACAGATGATAGGTAGAAGTGGGCATCACATCAAATGTCATACAATCCAAATAGACTCTTAGGAAATTTCCCTTTTCCTACAAATGCTCCTCAAGATCTTGGAAAATCCTCTTGGATGACCATTTTCTTGAGGTATTGAAGGTCGTATGCAGAACATTCCAGCTCTCCCTGTTTAAGGTCCAAAGTCCTTGAGAATATCAGCTGCAGTTCAGATGTTCCAGAAAATAATGTCTCTAAGCAAGCAGGGAGTGGAGATGAAATGGTATCTTCAACTCATCTCTTTCAATATACGTATTGGGCAGTTACTATTAGATTTTCCCCTTCCTGTTGCTAGGCACTGAAAATTCCAGGGAGCAAGATGGAGCTCAGAAGACCATTTCAGACTTTCTGGCCTTGGAAAATGCATTGGAAAATTTTCAACAGCCATTTTTTTATTTGCTGGCCAGACTAACCATCACTTCCTCTTGGTCAGGAAATGCCGAAAGTCCAGACTTTCCTTTGCTACATAGACAAATTGACTTTCATTTTGGTCCAGAGGCAGAGCATGCCAAAATTTGAAAATCCAAAGAGCACTACAGAGTTTAACTCCATCTTTCCAGAGGTCAACATAGAAAATTAGTTTTCGATTCATTTTGAGTTTGTAAGAGTTTTCAAAAGAAAAAAGGAAGCAACACTTAGAACCTTTGAGAGTTCTTGGACCCTCATAAATTACCAATTTTACACCAGCTATTAAGTCAGTCAAAACAATCATTTATTAAGTGTTTACTATGTGTCAGGCATGGTACTTAGTAGTGGGAATAAAAATACGTGCAGAAAGAGTCAATTCTTGGCCTCAGGGAACTTACCATCTAATGAAGGAAGATGAGATATCAAAGGGAACTGAAAAGAAATGGATGGAGGGGAGAAGGTACATGATGGAGGGGCATGGTAGAGAAAAACCTGTGGAAATCATCAGCAGCACAGCTTGGAGAGAAATGAAGACATGGTTGTTCTGAGCCTCCTCCTTAAAATGGAAGTTCTGGAAGGAGCCACCCAATCAATTTGCTAGATCCTCAGTATACAAAAAGAAACAAACAAATGAACAACAACAAAACAGATCCTTGCTCTCAAAGAGCTTACATTCATGTGAGGGAATATATACAATCTTACAGGAAATATAATTTTAGGAGAAAATCTATGTTTTATCTTACATTCAAAGGGGAGCCTCTAAATATTTTTGGATGAGATAGACCTGTGCTTTTAGGAAGATTATTTGGTGGCTATATATGTGTGGGGGGGGAGGGGGTATGGATAAAAGCAAAAACTGAAAATGAGAAGAAAAATTAAAAAGTTATTTTAGTAGTCGAGGAAAGAGATGATGGTAGCCTGAGACAGAATAATGGCCGTGAGAGTGGAAAGAGAAAGCAGAATGTGAGAGGCATGGACATGCAATGCATGATATTTGGTAACTAATTGCATATATGGCGGGAGTGCGGAGATGAGGGGAAATATGTTGAGGATGCTTCTGAGGTTGCAGTCCTGGGTGACTGAAAGGATGATGTTGCCCATGACAAAAACAGAGCAATGAAGAAGCCAGACAGATATGTTTTGAGTTAAAGATAATAGTTTTTTTTTCTTCATTTTGGTGGGGGAGCATATTGAGTTCGATATGCTAAAGCCAAGAGTAGTTTGAAATATTCAACTGCAGTTGGTGACATGGAACCGGTTAGGACAAAGGGTAGGTATGGATATGTAAATCTGGGAGCTTTCCATATAGAAGTCATCAATGAACCTGAAAGTCAATGGGAGTCAAAAGTCTTCTTGCAGTGTAGAGAAAGAAGAGGGTCCAGGTCAGAACCATGGTACACACCTTCATATAGCTGATAGGAAATAGACAATTGCCCAAGAAAGCTGTAGCCCACAGAGAAATGGAAGCAGGACAGAGTAGTGTTACAAAAACCCAGAAAGAAGTGAGCATCTGGAAAGAAGTGAGAGCCATTTATGACAATACAACTGAGACATCTAAAAGATGAGGGATGAGAAAGGACAATTAAGAGATCATTAATGACATTGGAGACAGCAGTTTCAGTTGAAGCCAGAGTTCAAGGAACTGCAATTTGAGAAAGGAGATGAATGACCCTGAGGTTGTGAATCTGGGTGATTTGATGGATGATAATAACTTCAACAGAAATAAGGAAATTTGGAGAAGGGATATATTTAAGTACAGGTATCATGACTTCTGTTCCAGAAATTTTAAGCTTGAGATTGGACAGTCTATAATGGGCTCAAGACATCCAAAGGAAGTTTAAGCCTGTATGTGGAGTTTTGAGAGTCTTTTAGTAAAGGCCTCATATCTGAATTTAATGGAATCACTGAGAGATAAAGAGAACAGAAAGGCAAGAAAAGGGGCCAGATAAGGTTCTTGGATAAAACACAGAGTTAGGGGTTGGGGGACAGATATTTTTCTAGCAAAAATAACTAGGAAGGAGAGGTCAGACAAAATGAATGAGAACCAGGAGAGAAAAATGTCATAATACTCAGGCACAATCAATCAACAAACATTTATTAAGCACCTACTATGAGCCAGGCCCTATGACAGGTCCTGGAGACACAAAGTTCTTCCCCTCAAAGAACTTACATTCTTCTAGGATAAAATATGTTCACAGATATGAAAAATATACACAGTGTTTTGGAGAAGAAAAGTGGGAGGAAAATTAAAATTAGGAAATCAGGAAAATTAAAAAAAAATGCAAACTGAGCTAAGCCTTGAAGGGGGCAAAGAATTACGAGAGATGACAGTAAGAAGGGAATATACACAATGATGTTTATGGAAACTCTAAGTGGGATGATTTGGCTGGAGAGTAAAGTATAGGCCTGGACAGCTAGGCTACAGCCAAATTGCTATGTTTCTGAAGGTGATTGGGAGATGAAAAAGTAGTGTGAATGAGTGTAGACAACCTCCCCACACACACCTGGAAGATTGGCTATAAAAGGGAGGAGACATATAGGATAGCTTGAGGAGATGGTGAGCTCAAATGAATGGCCTAGACTTAAGGTTTGGGAACACCTTGGTGTGTTGTCATTGAAGTTTCCCTGTTCATAAGTCACCTCTTCCATGAAGCTTTCCCTATTCCTGCTTCCCAAACTGATCTCTTCTCCCTCATGTCACTCATATCACTTTCCCTGAATGGACTCCTTGCACTGATCTGTTTCCCATTATATTATACATATCTCTTTCTCTGGTTGCACTGTAAACTTCTTTAATATCCCTGTGTATGGCATAGTGTTTTATGTGTGGTAGACATGGAATAAGTCCTTATTGAAGCGAATTCTGAAATAAATGTCAATAGATTTCATCCTAAAGGGGCCTCTCTCTCTCTCTCTCTCTCTCTCTCTCTCTCTCTCTCTCTCTCTCTCTCTCTCTCTCTCTCTCTGTCTCTCTCTCTCTCTCTCTCTTTCTCTTTCTCTCTGTCCTACATCTGTACTTGTCCCAAACTATATACTAACCTCAAAAATTATGAGAAGGAATCTGGGGAAAGTATTTTCACTAGATAATACTTAAATTGAACAATGAAATATTTCACTACCCTGTCACTGTTATGGAATATTACTCTCTTGGGGTTTTTTTGGGGGGGAAGGGGGTAGGTTAGGGAGAATCTCTGATTTTTTCAGCACTGGAAACTGCTGGTATAAATCTCCCTTCACTGATAAGGTTCATTATAGAGTTTTAGCGAGTTGTTTGGGGCATTAAAAGTGATTTGATCTTGGTGATCAGTTAATATGGATTTATGCCAAAGTTTGAACCCAGGTATCCCTGATGCTAGTGGCCAATGCATGGCCTATTATTCCATGTGTTCCTATTTATGAGAGGTCTCCTTCAGAGGATGGGGAGTTACTGTTGCTCCTCCTGCCCAGCAGTATCCTGAGACCTGGATGTAGCCCAAGAAACAATTTTGTCAAATTGACATTGTGTTCTAGTCATTCAAGAGTCTAGGACCTAGGTCAAGAGCTCCATTTCCTGTGCAGGAAATGACAGTCTCTGAGCAGAGGGTGGAAAGCTAACTAAGCTGTTCTGGGCCGTGCTCTGATTCTACTGTCCACTATCTCATCCCTTCTCAGAGGAGAGGGGGAGTTATTTGGGAATAGGGTGAAAATAGATAAGACCATGGATGGTAGCACCACGATAAAGAGCTGGGAACCTGGCAGTCCTTCAGCTAACCTAATCTGCTCCAAATCTCTTTTAGATGTAACTTGGCATTTGGGTTTGGCTGGGGGTGCAATTGAAAAATCCTCTTTAGCAGGCATCACAAAATAGGAGCCTTTTCAACCATCTGGCCCTTTAACTGTGAAAAATCTAAAATGATTTGCTTGCCTGCCCTCTTTCCACCACTCCCCCTTGGGTGACTGTCTATGCTGCAGTCTATATTTGGAGCTGATATTCAGAAACCCCACTCATGCGTGTTGCATCCGTTGCTGCCAATATAGCCTGATGGAAAAAGCTCTGGAAAACATGATCAGTTGAGAACTTAGATGAAGAACTTTCTGGGGGTGGGGGGAACCCCAGGAGCTCAGGCAGATGACATTTTTCATGCTTCATTCTACTACATTGTTTCTGAGCTGGGGGTATTTATTTATAGATGCAACTGCTTACTCACTGCTTCTGTGGTTCATTTCTGAAGGTTTTGTAAAACAGCAAACGATTACCATAAATCCTTTGAAATGGAAAAAGACCAAATATAAGATGACAACAATAAAGCAAGAAGCCAAATTTGGCTACAAATTCATCTTTACCAAAAAAAAAAAAAAAAAAAAGCAAAAACAAACACCAAAGAATTTGAAATACCTTGATTAATGTGGTGGGTCTGCCTTCCTTCCTTCCTTCCTCCCTTCCTTCTTTCTTTCCCCTTTCCCATCTTCTATTAATCTTAACCAATCTGTCTCTCCCTTCATGGTACTACATAGTATTTATAGGATAATTTTTACTGTGATTTAAAGAGGTGGAACATATTGTTTCTTTGTGAATTACAATTCCCAAAGGAAACATTTCTGTGGAGGTATGACTGTAAAAAGGCAATTAGGTCACACAATGGATAGAGTGCTGGGTTTGGGGTCAGGAGGATTCATCTTCCTTAGTTCAAAACTGACCTCACACACTCTGGGTGCGACCCTGGGCTAGGCACTTAAATTTATTTGTCTCAGTTTCCTCTCCTGTAAAATGAGCTGAAGAAGGAAATCTCTCCTTTACCTTTGCCAGAAAAAAAATAACCAAATTGGGTCATTAGTGTGAGACACAAATGTGTTTCACTGAGCAGCAACAATATGACTGGTTTCTGTATTTCAAGCAGGGGGGTCTTCCATTTCTTTATGGAAATGTATAGACATTGGTTGGATCACTGTGTGCCTCATGGCGCTCTCTCTCTCTCTCTCTCTCTCTCTCCACCAAATCCAATAATCCCACAACCCATAATCCCATGCAACAAACATTTATTAAGTGCCACGCATTGTATTAATCATGAGGGAGACAAATAATTGAAAAGTAAGATAGTCTCTGCCCTCAAAGAGCTTACAGTCTGAAGGGGAAGGTAGAAAAGCAGGGAGGGGGTAAGACTGGCTGATGGCATCTTATTCTGTAGAGTTGAGACCGGCCAGAGCAACAGACACAAAGTGGTGTGAACAGAGTCCAGCTTCTACTCTGCCCTCCAGCTCTATGACAGAAGCATCCTGCTCTGCCTCTCACTCCAACGTAGGCCACTTTGAACCCTCTTTCAAAGTCCATTTAGCCAAGGGTCCCTGTGACTTCCTGGCTACCTTCAAGCTGCTTTTAGGCACAGTCTATACTCCATGATGTGTTCTCTGTTTCTCCCATAATCACTTGCCTACATAAGAATTTTTTTCTTTATTTTTTTCACTTTGAATGTACTATCACTTGGAAGGAGTAAGACTGATATTCAGAAATGAGTCTCCTCACTTCACATTCTCAGTCCGTGAGTATCCTGTCTTGCTTAACAGATTATAAGCTTCTCAAGAACAGAAAACCTAACACATACTCATCAAAGTTCACAAAACTAGTAAGTTAATGATGTGGAAGTAAAATCTAGATCTCCTATGTACCTATTACTGTAGTACCTGGTAAGAGTAGGTACTTCAGAAAGTCTAGTTAATTGACTGAGTCATTCAGTGGGCTTTCCACTGCATCTTACAATTTTTGAATGACTTTTGAAAGAGTCATTAACAGGCCTAAGGACTGAGGATACAAAAGCAGGATGTTCTAGAGACCTAAGCTTTATTACTAGAAGGTAAATTGTTTGAAGATACAGTTTGCATCTTTTTTTATTTTCCTCAATGGCTGTCATGAAGCCTTGCACCTGGTAAAGATTGGTAAAATGTTATTTGAATGAATGAAAAACAAGGTCCTAGTCATAGAAGGAATTACCATATTCCAGTTAAATAAAGATGTCTCTGAGTATGTTAGAAAATGTTGAAAATCTGTTTGCAAAACTTCAATCAGCCAACTGAGCAAGAAACATTTTTAAAATTATTATTAAGCACTTATTTCTACCAGTCATTGTCCTAAATCCTAAGGATACACGTTTAAAGAATGAAACTGTCCTTGCCTTTACACTGTAATGGGGAGACAGATATATGTAAAATATGTTGATATCATAAATACAAAGTCAGCAAATATATTTCCATACATAAAGTAATCAATACATGGTTGGGAGGGAAGGTACTAGCAAATGGGGAGGGGGCTCAGAAAAAAAAAAACTTTGCGTCTAAGATGGTGGCTGAACTTCATCTGAAAGGAAGACAGAGACTCTGTGAGGTAGACAAAATGACAAAGAGTATTTCAAGCATAGAGGGTGACTGGCATAAAGTCACAGAAAGAGAAGATAGGTTTCATGTGAGAATACTAGTGAGAAGACAAGATTTACTATATCAAGGAGTGTAGCATGTGGAGAAATATCCGGTGAGACTAGAAAAATAGCTTGGACCCATGTTGTGAAGGATTTTAAAATCTAAGCAACCATTTATATTTGATCCTAGATGCAATAGAAAGCCACATGAGTTTATCTAGGGGACACAGAGTCAGATCTGTATTTAGGGAATATTAATTTGTCAACAGAGCATAGGATAGACTAGAATAGGGAGAGACTTGAGGCAAGAGCTCATGAGAATGCTATGCTGTTGGAATAAAGTGTGAATATTCTGTATACAAAGAGCAGAAAAACGTATTTGTATATTAAACCATGAATCTCTAGTATGTATAGCTTTGGGGTTTTTAAGCATGCAGTCAGGAAGAAGTTGAAGGTTTGAGAAAGGGGATGATTGAGCATGAAATCTGCTGTAGAATATGAAAAGGCTTCATGAGTAAAGTCAAGTCAACAAGCATCTTTAAGCACCTACTCTGGGTGAGGGACTGTGTTAAATGCTTTGGATAGGAAGAGAGGTGAAGCCAGTCCCTGTTGTCCAGTAGCTCATATTCTACAAGGGAAGGGGTGGCCTGAGAAAAAAAGAATTGGTGTAGAGGAAACGCAATAGAATTTCTAGTTAAATTCTAATTCTGTTACCTATCTGTGTGACCTTGGGAAAGTCAATCTACCTCTCTGTGTCTTAGTCTTCTCATCTATAAAATGAGGAAGGATGGACTAGTTGACCCTCTGATAGCCTTTCTTTCTCTAAAGAAAATTCTTATCTAGCATGTATTTACTCACAAAGTCTTTCTGAGTTGTTCTTTGTTTCCCTTATTACTTCCCCTCTTGACCTCTGATATGACCAATGCCAATCATGTTTTCCCCAGGAAGAGGAAACAGATTTTTTCTGTAAAATTTGGGTTCACTCCAAAGGCCACATTTAAGGATCTAGAAGGCCACATGTGGCCTCAAGACCACAGGTTCCCCATCCTTGGTCTAGAGAATCATGAGCATATTTACTCAGTTGAAGAACAAACTCTGAGAAAATGTGCAAAGCTAGAATGACTAAGAATGGTCAATCGATAAATAAATGTAAGTTACAGCATGTTCAAAGCCCTTGGATTACCGTAATAAGTCTTACTAAGGAAACGTCCTATTCCTGGAGATAATTGAATATCAAATAAAGAGAAAGTTATTTTGTAGAAAAAGCATTAATAACTAGGGGGAAAAGGAAAAGCCCCATATGCTATTGGCATTAGAAAGTCTGGAAAGGAGCTAAGAGGTAGAAGTGAGGAGTGGGCACATTCCAAACACTAGGTGCCAGTCTGTGCCGAGTAGGAGGGGCAGCAAGTAGGCCAGTTTTCTGAAGAGTATGGTACATGAGGAAAAGTACAATGTAATGAGCCTCAAAGGTCTATGGAAATGTCTCCCTGTGCTCTGAGCACGGATGTAACAGAGGTCCAAGAATCTCACATCCAAGTTGGTCAGAAGGGTGGGATTCGTGTAGGCATAGCCACACTCAAAAAGTCAACACCTAACAGAGCTGTGGTTTGCCTTGTTGTCATTGGTTTCGCACCAGTGAAAACCACCATTCTGCAAGTATTGAGGCAAGACAGAGTTTTAGAAACCTCAAGGTGGTGTCAAAATGCATGCTATTAAATCAATAAGAATAAAAATGTTAGCCACTTACTCCTACGAGGTCCTTTAAAATTTATAAAATGTTTTATATGTTTTACCTCATTTGATTAAAATAAGGACCCCATGAAACATTTCAAATATTTTATTCTAATTTTACAGATAAGGAAACTGAGGCTCAGGGAGGTCAAGCAGCTTGCCCATAGTCATTCATTCAGTCAGACTCAAAGGTAGGATTTGAATAGCAAAATCTTTTGGGACCTCCACATGAATTAATTACTGGAATACTGACCTTCCAAAAGTTTGGGGAAATTTAACTAATTTTTGTGTGTTTCTTGAAAAAAATATCAACAATGCTACAATAAACAGAAAAAGAAAAGTTTTCCACTGAAAAGGAAAGAGAACTGAATGGAGAAGATTTAGCTAGATGATTCCTTAATGTTCTTTCCAGTTCTAGCATACCATGCTTTAAAATGCGTTAACGAGAAATAAAAATAGACTTTAAAAATCATGGTCCACTACCTTTCTTTGAGATTTTATTTGAGAAGAGCTCTGATCACATAGACTATAAATCTTGAGCAGTTCACCCTTGGGGTGGGGACAAGAGTAGGGGCGAGTAAGGAGCCTCACGTCAGTCTCTGCTGCTTCTATGAGTTGCCATTAAGACAAATTGTCATGAAAATTATTTTTATGAATCCATACATTCCAGCTAATGCTAGTGCTGACATTTATTGCTACAGGATTTAGGAAGTCCAGCCCCCTCCTTCCCATTATCAGTCATTCAGCAAAATGTCACTGCTGACTTGGGAGAGGAAGTTTGGCCCAAGACTATTGCACTGGAATTCGCTAAAATCATGATTTCATGATCAAGGAAGGTCTTAGTCACTCCAATCTCAGCCTTGCTCACCCTCTCCTACCCCACCAGTACGGCTTTGGCAGCTCAGAAAACAGAGGAAGTTTTCTTCTTCAGTGGTTTGTAAATTCATCTGCCTGAGTAGCCTGTCCACTGGAGCAAATCATAGATTTTCTGACTTAGTGGTGGCCTTTGGGAGATGCTTTGGTGGAGAACATCCTGTCCCTGCATCCAAAGTGGTGCTGTGCCTCAGAACTTAATTAAAGCTGAGGATGAGATGGCAGCCATATAGTCACTTATCAGGCTCAAGCTCAAATCTTTTCCCGTATACTTGTAAGAACCTAGGAGAGCTCCTGGGGACTTATGCTCATCTCAACACCCCAGTGAGATGCCAGAACATGTCTAAAATAGAGGAGAAATTACATTTACTGTGCTGATTGCTATTGCAATTCATCACCATCACCATCATCATAACACCGGCTTCATCTTTTTTCAGTGGGTTTCAGGCAAAAATGGTTCTAGGAGAAAACTGAATCATCCTTCTAAAAGTCCAGGTCAGTAACCAGAGTCATTCTCAAACCTTAACTCTTCCTCTTCTCATTAATTCATGCAATAAGCCCATTACCAAGTCCTACTTATTTTATATCCATAGAATTCCATGTGTGTTGCTCCCCTTGTTTCTTCCCACCCTAACTCCAGCTGTCATCTCCCAACCCCTGAACTGTTGCCCTGATGGGGCTCCCCGCAGTCAGCCTCTCCCCTCTCCAATCCTTCTTCATCCCAGTTGCCAAAGAGATGTTTATAAAGCGCACTCCTGACCATGTCATTGCTCTTACCTTCAGAGTGTCAATGGCTCCCCACTGGTTTTAGACTAAAATAAAATCTCCCCTCTTTTCCATTTAAATCTTTCTTCCTCAGATGACCAATGGAAGCTTATTGCATGCCACTCCTCTTCAGTTATTCTATCTTCCAGCCAAACTGGCTTACTTTCTGTTCCTCATTCCTAGTCTTCCATATTCTTCCTCCAGGCTTTTGCAGAGGTGATGGATTCCCTTATGCCTGGAATAAGCTCCTTTCAGACATTTGCTTCATTGAATCTCTAGCTTATCTCAAAGTTCAGATCCAAGGTCACCTCCCCAGGAGGCCCTTCTCAAAACATACACTGACCTGTAGCTACCAGGGAAGCATCTGTAAAAGTACATCATATTTCTATTATGTATATTTTATATTTACTTACATTTGCAAAGGTAAACAGATTTTAAAGTAAATTTATCTCATTTGTTTTTAGTTTTTGGACAGGGGAAGGCAAGGCAATTGGGGTTAGCTGACTTGCCCACTGTCACACAGCTAATAAGTGTCAAACTCATACTTCTTCATATGTTATCTCTTTCATTAAAATATCAGCATCATGAGGTCAATATCTGTTTCCTATCTGTCTTTGTAATTCCAGGATGTTGAACAGAACCTGGAACATAGTAGGGCTCACTGACTGATGGATTACAACTTGCTATACATTTTTAATGCCTAAATATTTATTTTAACAAGGCCATCTTCTTTTAACTGCATTTAATGGGAAAGCTTCCATCCCAGATCCGTAAGTATTCTCCACAGGGGAAAATCAACAACAAGTTAGGTATTTCATAATAATCCCTTTCCTTCAAGAGGATGGTCTTTTATTTCAGTTTCTTTGGAGAAGAGGTTGCTCCCTGTGTCAATTCTCTGTATACACCATCTCATGCAAGCACCAGATTACTGCTTGGCAATAGGGATTTTCTGTAAGTATGTCTGATCAATGAGCACCATATTCCTTCCATATTCACATGTTCTCCATTGCCTACCTCGCATATTTCTCAGTGCTTAGTAGGAACTTAATAAAATACTTAGTAAATCCAATTGTTGAAGTGTATTTAGTGAATCTGTTCATTCTTACCAGTGTCAAGTGATATTTGATGTGTTTTTCTTGACTGACAGCTCCATGAATTGTTAGGAAAGAGATTAAACATTCAAAGATGAGAGTGAGACAAATTTGCCAAGAACCTGACATCATGTTCCTGCATACTGTAAATGATCCAGAATTCTCAGTTCTGAGTCAGATTGTTCCCTTGCAAATGGCTCTTGTGTTCCCAGTTGATCAGGATTTGGGATACACGGCACCTAGGATACTGGGGGCCTCTTCCACATTCATTCCCAGGAGATGCCTGGTCTATTGAGTCATCCTCAAATCAGGAGATATAAAGAGGTGAACTTTCCTTAAAAGAAGGTTGGAACTTTACTCTGTGGGCTGGAAACAATTAAATTCCTTCTATCTAGATCTCTCTTTTTTTTTCAATGGTTTGACCTCGGGAGTGTCCCTTTGTTCACCAAGACCAGCACTGCCTTGTTGGCTAAAATGCTTGTCCCTGTAGGCAAGTGTCCAATTTGGTGAAACACATTTATTGTTGTTCCCAGTGAGGAAAGAGGGCAGAGCTATGAGTTTGAAATCGAAGGTTCTCTGTTCAAATCTTGTTCCTGTCATTTACTTGACATTCACTTTTGATCATATCACTTCATCTCATCAGATCTCAGCACATCTGAGGGCGTTGATATGGGACAATGTTTATTTTTATTACCATAAAAATACTGCAATAAATTATTCTCTGCATCTATTATTTATCAATCCATCAATCTATCTGCCTTCCATATCTCTAATTTTCCTGGTTTCTGTTGTCTTCTCCTTCAAGGTCATCTTATTTTTTGCTTTTTGTTTTGTATACATCTCTATTTGTACGTACTATCTCTTTCTTAGAATGTAAGCTCCTTGAAGGCAGATACTACTTCATTTGTCTTTGCCTCCCTAGTGCCTCATTCAATGCATGGCACATAGTAAGCACTTAATGATTACAGACTGACTTATTTTTAGAAACTTAAGAAGGACCAAGTTGAGGACTTTAGAGAGAGCATCTGCACACCTAACAGGCTCTTCTCTTCTTCTCAGTCAGACACCTTCAGACAGGCAAGGCAGTGGGTGCAGGCCAGCCCTGTGGAGTTGCAAATGTTGCCATGCTCATTCCCCCAGGACATTTTACTGGCTGGGAGAAAAGATGTTTATGCATCTGCATAAGAGAGAAAAGTAAAATAAAATAAAATAAAATAAAATAAAATAAAATAAAATAAAATAAAAGATTGCCAAACTTCCTTGACCTGAGCCTTGTGCTAGTTGATGAAATTCAAAGTGATGAATGAGGCAAAGGAAAGAAATGGTCCCTCTTTGCCCAACTACACGCTGTTTATTCTTCTTTCTCAAAGAAGATCATGACATCAGGGCGGTAATGCCATAGCATATAAGTGAACTGGCCTTAAGTGAGGGAGGCCTGTGCAAAGTCAACCAGACTCACTCTCTCCTCTGCAGCTATCTGGGTTCAGGGGCAAGATAGAGATCAGGACAACTGGAGATGGCCCAGAACGTAGTGGAGGACCTTGGACTTTTGAATCTAAGGTCTTTCCCAAGTCTCAATTTGTCTGAGGCAATGTCCATTTAGTGATTAAGGCTAAGTAAGAAATGAGGCAAAATGGCCTCTTTTACCTTTTCCAAAAAATTTAACCTGGAAGGTGAAGACCCTCAGTGTTTCTGGCCAAAACAGAAACAATCGCTATTTACCCTCGTTCTGCGCAGCCTGTGCCCAAACAATGACCAAGTGGGACTTGACCTTTAAGTTATTATTGGTCAGTCAATGAGAGCCAGAGTGATTTGGATTTAAGGTAAGGTCCTTAAGGAAAAAAATGTTTCATAGAGGTTCTTGTTTGTCTTTTGTTCTCAAAGAGGATTGTAAGGGAATTATGATTTTCATGTTAATCAATATGATATGTGTAATGAATATAGATTTCTTAGAGCTGCCTTTTCTGCCTTGGGAGTCAGAAACTCACAATGCAGCTTGAAATCATCAATAAAAGCCTACAATGCTCTCACAATTACTACATTCCTGTGCCTGTGTACCTTACGTGAAACAAATCAAAGATTGTAGAACTTGTTCCCATCACAGAACTCTGATCTTGTGTCCCACTGTATAATCATGACCCCCAAGACTTGAAACAATCAACTTGAGAACTATTGCCATTGTATTGTCATGGGTTTGTCATGGGAAACCACTCATATCCTGGAAACGATTGTATTATAACATAACTCCCCTGTCCCTTTCCACTTGTGATCTGTGTATATAATTTTTGCCTTTACTGCAGCAGGTAATGTTTCCTCCTTAGGGGAACTTCAAAGATTCACATACGTCATCCCCCACTCTGAAAGTAATTAATTAAACTGCTTCTTATTTTCTGGCCTGTTTTGTGTAGCTCCAACTATTCATAGGTTAGAGAGTAGTCCTGTTTGAGTACATCATAGCTTCTGTGTGTGTGTTCGTCCTTCGTTGCTGAAGAAGACCATGCCATCAGAGAGATGATGAAGTGACTTTCACTTGACTTTATTTTGAGTGAGGGAAGGCTTCCTTCTACAAGACAGATGATGGTAAGATGTTTAAATTATGTGTCTCTATGCTAGGAAGACATGACCTGGGACAGAGGCAACCAGGACTCACATTTCCCTGAGCAGACCTAGACCTGTTCAGTCCTTGCTACCAATGGGTCTGAAGTAATCTTCCCACCTTTGCTGTCAGTATCCCAGCTCATGGCACTGGGGAGAGGTTATTCTTCTAGGAGAAAGAGTGGGAGACCCATAGGCCTAGTACTGGTACTGTTTAGTCAAAGGGTATGCAGAGTTTACTGATTTCTTTTTGCCATAGTTCCATTTATTCACTAGAATAACTGAAAAAATTCACAATTCTCTCAAAAGTATGTTAATGTGCCTGAAGTCTCTGAAGTCTCTCCAACATTTGTCATTTACCTTTCTCTAGTTAACTTTGCAAATGTAATGGCTATGAAGTGAACTCTCAGTTACTTTAATTTACCTGCATAGCTTGAATTTTTTCCTTTGAAAGCTTGCTATTCCTTTCCTTTGACCCCTTATTAATTAAAGAACAACCTTTATTCATAGTAATTTCAGATAATTTCTTATATATCTTGGAAATGAGACCTTTATCTGAGAAACTTGGTGCCAGTTCTCCTTGCCATCCTCAGTAAACAGTTTCACTTCTAATTTTAGCTTTCACTTGTGCAAAAAAAAATCATTACATAATCCAAATTGTCCATTTATCTTCTGTGATGCTTTCTCTCTTTTGTTTGGCCATGGACTCTGCCAATTCATGAATCTGACAGATAATTTCTTCCTTGCTCTTCTATTTTTTTTTAAATGAAATGACTTTTCATGTCTACATCATGTATCCATTTGGAGCTTGTCTTGATATATGATACAGCATAATGGTCTAAACCTCAATTCTGCAGACTATTGTCAAGTTTTTCTTGGACAGTGAGTCCCTATACTAGCAGCATTTCTTTGCAGAACCATCATTTTCCAAATGAGGAAACTGAGGTGGAAAGAGGTTAAGTAGTGCCTTGCCCAGACTCACAGATCTAGTAAATGGCAGAATCAGCATTTGAAGGCAGGATATCTGATTTCCAATTGATCCTGGTCTTCCACCTGTTGAAGATGAAAATGATGATCCTGATAACTTTCATTGATTCTGCAGAAACTATCTCAATACTGTTAAGAATTTTATGAAAAGCAATGATTTTGTCCACTTGTCCTCAGTGGATCCAATAGTCCCCAGATTAATAAATATAAATCAATAGTAGCAAGTTGGTGACTTGGCTCAGGATCCTTTTTGTCTGACCTCCATAAGACAACCATAATAATTGCTAGTATTATTTCTATTGCTCTGTGCATGTTCATGGCAGTTTGAGGTTAAGGAAGTACTTTCCATAGCATGTGTCATTTGATCCTCCAGAAACAGACACATTGCTCTACTCCAGTGAAGATGAAAAGTTCAAGAGAGCCATCAGCAGTGGTTTTGGGGATGGAAACAGGCTCTTCCCTTGGCCAGCTTAGTTTATTTGGCTGGTTCTCAGTCTCCTTCTCTGTATTTTAAGTTAGCCTTGACATCTTCCACTATTTACCAAATAGCACTTTTCCTCTCTTCTAGTCTATTATCATTAATACACTTTGTTTGCATAAGTTGTTCTGTTTTTCTCCTCATTAGATTGTGAGTTCCTTGAGGGCAGGCATTATCACGTGCTCTTGTTTCCCCAAAGTTTAGTACAGTACATGGCATATCGTAAGCACTCAGTCAATGCTTATTGAGTGACTCTGTGACTGATACTAATCTATAAGGTCCCTTCTGGCTCTGGCACATGATGCTCCCTGATGCAGTCAGTTCTTATCCCTATGAATCTTATGGAATCTCACACAGACACCTAGAGAACAACGTGAAAAGTTCACAGAAGTAACACAAAGTTTTATGTCCTGCTGAAGGAAGGTAATGATATTTCTAATGAGAGGAGTTGGGTTTCACTGGATAGAGACAGATGCGAATAGGAAGGAATTTTAGAATTGGGGAATTGTACTGTGAGGGGAACTTATGATATGCATGTTGGCAGTGGCAAGTGATAGATGTCCAGTTTAGCTAAGAGACCATGAGGAGTGGAATTGGCTGAATGAAGGGTGGTAAGACGGTGAGGATAGTGGGGGGGGCAGAAGGTAGAGAGCCATGCTTGCCAATCTAATAGAGTTTTGACTCTCATCAGAAGGTTCTTGAAGAAACAAAGCAAATGATAAAATTTGTACCTAATGTGGTAAGAATAACAAGGTTTAATTGAAAGACAGTGGATGTGTAGGTTGGAAGACTCCTTAAAGGGCAGTAGAATAGTCCAGGTCCTGAGCTGTCGTATGTGAATGATGATAATTGGTGATAATAGCTATAAACATGAGAAACCATGCAGAGGAATGGGCGTGGGGTAATTGGAAAGGTTCCTGACATTGGGAAGTCTTTATTTTCATACGATCACACAGTTAGATGTGGAAGGAATCTTAGTGTTAATTGTCATATTTTACAAATGAGGAAACTGAGGCATAGAGAGTTTATGACTAGCTGGAAAATGTCTGACATAGATTATAACATACTATGCACCTGAAACACACACGTGTATATATGCATCTGTGTTCATACACACACATAGATGTGTGTATATCTATATATGTGCATATGCAATATACATGCTATGTACATGTGCATATATACATATACATATGTGTATGTGTGCATATCCTTGCATAACCTTGTACTAAAAGAATATAAAATCTTTGAGAACAATGATATTTCATTTTTGTCTTTATGGTTTCAGAATCTAATCTAGCGCGGTGTTTAAGACATTTAAAAGTGCTTAATAAATGATTATTAGACAATTATTACCATATTAGGAAAGGTATCTTACTCTGCCCACTATGTTGAGATAGGAGAACTCTGTATTTCTCAGGGAACAACGCCAGTTACTTCTCTGAGTACAAAAATAAGCCCAGAGCATGAGTTGCCCTATAGAATAATTGACAATTGTTTTGTGAGAGCCTTCTTTGCGTTATGAGGACAGCCTCGTGTGAGTTCCACAGAACACAGCACACATCCATCTTCCATTAATATTTATATTCTCTACACGGGTTAGTGTAGATGAATTTGATCACCTAAAGGAAGTATCAAGAAACTTGGGGATATCATTGTTGTCTCAAGGGAACGCTATCATCAAAAACGAGAACGTTCATCATTCCATCATTCTCCCTGAACCTGCCTAGGGTTTGCTCAATAAATTCTGGTGCTTTTTGTCTTTTAGTACAGTTTATTTCTCAATACTGGCAGGGTGCGTTTTCTCTGACTCAGTGGATTTTCAGACCACATGTTTTGCCCTTGCTTTTTGCCCCATCTAATAAATGTATGGAATAGACTTCTAGTAAATCCCATTTCCCTCCAGAAGTGAAAGGATTAGGGGGAAAATGTGTGTGTGTGTGTATGTGTGTGTGTGTGCATGTTTTTTGTTCAGTCCTTTATTCAGTCATGTCCAACCCTTGATGATTCCATTTGGGGTTTTCTTGTTAAAGATACTGAAGTCATTTGTATTCCTTCTCCAGCTCATTTTTTAAATGAGGAAAGTGAGGCAAACAGAGCTTAAATGTCATGTCCAGGATCACACAGCTAGTAAGTGTGTGAGGCAGGATCTGAATTCAAGAAGATGAGTCTACTCTATGCCTGGCACTATATCTATTATGCCACCAAACTGCCATAGATATATATATATATATATATATATATATATATATATATATATATATATATATATATATATATATATAGTAGACATATATGCATGTTGTAGCATTTATGTATTCATACATATTTAATTGGAGATTATGGGAAATATTTGTACATATGTACATATATACATACATTTACAAACACACATACATAAATTTAAGAGAGAAAATAAAAGCACAAAGTCCCTAATTCTTAAAGTAGGAGATTACCTGGTCAGACTCTCCCCATCGCATTCTTACAATGATTTTTTTGAGAATTTAATTGATTTTAATCAAGTCAGAGAAGATTTCCTTCCAAAGAACATTGCTGAAGCAGCTCTAATGAGGACAATTGAGCAGGAAGGAGACTTCAAGAAGAAAAGAAATGACAGAGTGAAAAAAAAGAATTTGACTCTCTGTAGCCGTATTTAGAGAAGGAAAGAAATAGAAGGAGGGAAAAAAGGAGCGTGTTGGCTTTGTGCCTTACCCAGTCCTTGTTGAAAGGCTGCCTTCTCTTGCTGTTCAGTAAGGTGGTTCTGTGAACCTGGTCCTGATCACAGAATCAGGGTTGATAGGGACATTTATGTTCCTTGATCTGCCCCCTCCCAGCACCATTGATTCAGTCCATGCAAATCCCCTAGAGGAGGATAGGCGGTCTTGCTCTAGATAGTCAGGGATGCTAGGACCCTTTTTAAAGAGTAGCTGAAAATCCCTTTCCTCCAGCTCAGAATTGACTGAACTATCATGAACCCCAGCCAAGGCAGCCATGATGAAGTGCTGTGTTGCTCCCAAAGCAGGACTTCATCAGAAAGCATTGTCTCAGCCACCCACTCCTCTCCACAGAGAATCATGTGGCTGTCAGGAGTGAGCTCAAACCCAGGAGTAGCCTACGACTGAATTTCCCAGAGGAGAAGTCAGTAGTTTGTGTTTGATTCCACCACCCATGTGCTTTCCATTTGAAGGAGTGGTCATGGCTTCATTCCTCTCTCAGCTGCTTGCCTGACTCCCCAGATTACTATGCCACAGAAGCCTCTTCACCCTAGGGGCTGCTTGGACTTCTGATCATTGGAAGGAGGCTTCAATCACAGTCTCCCATCTCCCACTTTTCAGCTCCCTTTTATGCATTATCATGTAAGCTCCATGAGGTCAGGGTCTGTCCTCCCCACTTAGGTTTATCTTCCCCATGCCAAGCACAGTTCCTGAAATATGGTCAAAGCTTAATAAATGTGAAGAGCTCATATAAGATTGCCTGTCATCTCTGGGAGGGAGGGGGAGAAAATTTGGAACTTATGAAAGTGATTGTTGAAAATTGAAAACAAATGAATTAACAAATTTGGAAAAGAATAAATTCTTATTGGTGTGAATTGACTTTGCACAACAATATGAAATGTTTTGTAGAGAGTTTGGAGTCAGGAAAACCTGAATTGAAATCGTCTCTGACAATATGAGGTGCATGTCTATAGGCTTTCTCAGGGCTTCTGGGCAACTCTCTAAGAATCTAAAATGCAGACAAATTGCTTCATTGATAAAGGAGTTTACAGAGCAGCACAATAAACTAGCCAGTAAACTGACAGGTTCTGAATTACAAATAAAAGTAAAAGATGCCAAGAGTGGAGACATGAGGGAATTATTGTTTTAGAGCCAGATAACTGAAACAAAGGTCATCCATCTGTCCATAATTTCGTGTATTAAATATCATGCAGGGGAAAGACCACAAATTGGGGTCAGAGGACCTGGTTTCAGATATCTGTTTTTGTTACTCTTTTACTTATTCTTTCCGTGAACTTAAGGAAGATTTTCAATCCAGTTCCTTATCTATAAATAAAGGAGAAAGAACACATGTTCTGTAAAATCTCTGCCAATCAATCAACAAGTATTTACTAAATACCTTCTATGTGCTGAGCACTGTACTAAGCACTAAGGGTAAAAAGTTGGAAAAATGAAAACAGTCCCTGTCTTTTAAAAGCTTATATTCTGAAATGGGAATATGTACATATATGGGGAAAAAATAAGATTCATATGATGTAGGTAAGGTTCCTATAGAGGTGGAAGTTCTAGCACCTGGAAGATGAAGAAAGGCTTCTTGAAGCAGATGGGGTTGAACTGAGTCTTGAAGGAAACCAGAGAAGCCTGGAAGTGGAAGTGAGAATGGAGAGTATTCCAAGCATGGGAGACATGCAGTTGGAGATAAGTGGAGACTACAAAGAACAGGAAAGGGCATTTGGGAGTACATCCTACATACATGTAGGTGAGAAGAGTATAAGACTAGAAAGACTAGAAGGGGCCAGACTAGGAAGAAAGTTAAATACCAAATACTGGAGCTAATATTTGACCCAAGACATAATGGAGAATCATTGGAGTAAGCCAGATGGTCAGATCTCAACATCAATCAAATCATTTTGGTAGCTGCATGGGAGATGGGTCAGAATGAAGATAGAGCAGCAGCAAGGAAACCAGTCATAAGAATTGTGTAGGATCATTCCCAGTGAGGAGGGCAGGAATTGGGATGATGGCTACATGAGCGGAGAGAAGGAAATGTGTGTGTGTATATGTGTGTGTGTGTGTGTGTGAGAGAGAGAGAGAGAGAGAGAGACACACACAGACACACAGACACACAGACAGACAGACAGACTGCATGTGTTGGGTGAGTGAGGGTGAGGAGTCGAGAATGGCACTATGGTTCTCAATGTGAATGTCTGGGATGGTGGTTGCCCCTTAACAGTAATTCTGGACTTTGTGAAATGGGGAAAAATGAGGTCTGTTTTGGTCATGTTGAGTTTAAGATGCCTGTGGGACACCTAGTCCAAAATATCCAGTGGGCAGTTATAATACTAGAATCAAGCTAAGGAGTCAGACTAGGACTCAACATAGAGATCTAGGAAATATTTGTACAGACTCAATAATCTAATTCATTGGCACTAATGAGATCACCAAGTGAGAAAACAGAGGAAGAGATTCATAAGCAAGAGTCTATGGGGTCCATGGATAGAATTCAAGGAGTTTGTAAGTTTAGAAGGGGAAATAGTACATCATTATTTTCACTAAAATTCTGTTTCCTTTGTAACCTTTTGTATTTCATTTTCTATATTTAAAAACATAATTCTAAGTAAAGTTCCATGGGCTTCACCAGACTGCTGAAGTGGTCTATAGCAAAGAAAAGGTTAAGACCACCTGCTAGAACAGAAAGAAAAGGGGCCAGAACCCTCTGTAAGGAACAGAGACTTGGGAGGAACCCACAATTAGAGACCATGCCATGGATAAACATCCAGCTTTGGATCCTGTGATCTATGAACGTGTTGTGATCCTATCTGCAGAGGAGTATCTAAGGTGCTGTGGGAGGTACACTCCTGCCCTCATGGAGAATGGAGCATCTAATCTAGCCTTCCTGAGTCATACTATCTTCAGTTAAGAGAAAGCCTAATGATGGAGAAGCCAATGTATGAAAGGATTTTGCTGAGATGCTCATTATTAATCTGCTGAGTCACATGGACCAAAACACATACTGCGCCTGATCATCTCTAGACTTAGCTAAGCTCATCACTACATCCAGATTCTTTTCAAGCTTGTTAGGAATGTAGCTGAGTTTGAAATTTGCTGCCAAAGCATCTGAGGTCTCCTTCCACACCATGGTGAATATTCACAAAGGGGTTTGTAAGAATGTGTTACTATAAAAAGACCAAAGGCAGAATGGCAAACTAAATGATTTCTGGGACCTCTCAAAATGCATTCCAGCTAATAGGGTCTCTGTGCATATTTCGTTATGGCAACAATGTGAACTGACTTATTATGGCATTAGAAAATGCGATAACACTGCAGAAATACATAGCAAATCCCCATGTTGAGTTTTAAGTAAGTCACCGGTGCTTAAATTTGCTAGCAAAGAGATTTAACTGCTTACTTTCCAAATACATTTTGGAAAAAAGCTAACCAAAAAGCTGATTCTGAGACTGACCATATAATGTCAATATTAATCAAGATTTACATTTTAGCAAGAATATGTGAACATACACACACACATATATACATATACACATATGTGTATGTATGTCTTCACGTCTGCCTAAAGAGCATACTAAAACCATCATTCTCTGCTTAAAAAAGCAACTTTATTTTCTTGTCCCAAATATAACTATAGCAACCACAAGGAAAGTTTTAAAAATTGTTGGAAGGAATTTTAATGCTCTTTGAAAATATATAATCAAAATATAATCTAGATTGCTATAAGCTTTAGTAAGTAGAGCTATTATGGATGAATTTCATGGTCATTTCATTCAGCTTGTAATCTGATAAGTGACACAACTGAGTTGTGTAGGAAATAAAGGAAACAAGTACTTATTAAACCCATAATGGATTTATACATCTTTGGAGAAAATAAATACTTTCCTTTTAGAAAATGTATGGATGAAAAGCAAGTAGAGAGATTCCAGCTATCAGCAGCTGGCAGAGCAGACAGAGGGCCTGAGAACCAAGCTCAGCCTTCATCTGGTTCTGCTGTTGTCATTTTTCTGGGAAGAAAGAGGAAATAGGAGCAGAGACTCCAAGCCAGGGATGGGGAACTTGCAGCCTCAAGGCCACATGTGGGCTTCTAGGTCTTTTGACTGAGTCCGAGTTTTACAGAACAAATCCTTTTTGTTAAGGTGATTAGTTCTGTGCAGTTCAGATTCAGTTAAAGGACTGCACTTGTGGACCCTGAGGGCCACATGTGGCCTTAAGGACACACCCTTGTGTGTCCACCCCGACTCAGGCTGATGTTTTCTGAGGAACTCATCACCAAAAGAGTGACAAAAAGGGATGGTGAACTCACAAGTCCTGAAGCCCTGCCTACTATTTCTGGTCAAACTTAGGCTCACGGTCCCGAGGGCAGATTCACCTCCATAACATGATCTGCCTGGATCCGGACCATATTTCACATCTCATCCAGACATTTACCAGGACACCAGTTCCTACCAAGATATCTTACAATCAGTCATAAACATATACTTCTCCCTTGCTCAACACTTTCTTCCTCTTGTTTTTACTTAATGAAATTAACTGAAATTAATGCTGTCCTTGCTATGGGGAAGACAACTGCCTGATGACCCAGTTCATCAAACCTGTGACTGCTCAGATCCAAGCTCTCTTCTTGGACACCATTTACTCCTATGTGTCCACTCCTGCCATTAGAATATAAGCTCTTTCAGGACAGGGGCTGTCTCATTTTTGTATTTCTATCACCAGGGCTTAGCAGATGCTTAATGCATTGTGATGATCTGATTATGATTAATCACTGGTTCCCTACTGTGTACTGTATATACTCCAGCAAATTCCTTAGATTTTAATGGGGAAAAATTCAATTGAGCTATCGTTTTCCATTCAGTAACAGACACCTTCTTATGTATTATGATTTTATATAATGACCATTCTAAAAACCCTTAGTAGTGCAGGCACCCCTATCTCCTCACCTTCCCTTCTTTCGTATCTGTGCCATTCATTTTATAATCAGTTGACTTTAATATGACATTGATTTCCTTAATGAATTCTCTCAGTAGAATGTAGCAGGACTTGTTCATTGGAGTAATACATCCCTTGAGATATCTTTACATCATAGTCTCTCAGGGTTCAAGTTGTCTTCTTTATAATGCAAAAGAAACTTGAGTTCATCGTTAAAAGTACTCTCAATTTTAAATTGCTTATTTTAAATGGGATTTGCCTTTGTCTTTTCTCCATAGTTGAGGTATAGAGGTATGGACAGGCTATGTTAAATATTCCAAAATAAAATATGTGTGTGCATATGTATATGTCTATTTGAATATATACGTGCATGTATAGACAGTGTACATGCATGATATGTCTATGCATGCATATATGCTTGTGAATATTCATGCACAAAAGTATATTTATATGCATCTATGTGTGTATATGTGAGTGTGTATATATGTATGTATGTATATGTATATGTATACACATAGAGATTATGTGACTTGCTACAAGTCAAGCAGAGAGTATATTTCCCTATTAAATCCCAAAATGGAAACTGAACAACTTTCCTGACAAGTCAAGCAAGCACTCTCTCTACTGTACCATACATTCTCTTCTTAAAATAAAGCATATTATAGAATTGTACACTCATGGATTTTAAACTGTAAAAGATGTCAAATACCATGGACTTTGACCTCATGGTTTTACAGATGAAGAAATTGAGGAGCAGAGAGTTTAAAATGACTGGGCATAGTGTTTGCTTAAAGGTAACTTAAGTTAATTTGCTAAATGGTACCCAACCAAGAGCAAACGAGGATGGACCAGTCATTGAAGCTGTGAAATCATGCTCTCTTTAGAAGTGGCCAAGTTGCTGTTTTCTGTCAAAATTCCACATTTCACAGTTAAATTTTGAATGTTCTATTAGGGCAGTGAATACAGTAAGTGAGGAACAAAGCCAGAGATTGTGCATATATTTTCTCATATATCCCATTGGTTTTTTCCTGAGGCACCCTTGAAGTTTCACTCTCTGGGATCAAGTGTTATCCTCTAAACTTCACTAATTAAAAATAGACCCCATCTTTGTGCTGGATTTGGCTTAAATCTCCTCCCCTAATGAGAATTTAAATCATGCCAAGTTAAGAGTTTATCGGTTTCACTTTTTTTGAGCCTTAAATGTGAGAACATTTGGGAATGTGTGATTTTTTTTTTTTTTTGCTTTTCATAGAACTCAAAAATAGGTAAGCCAGTGTGTCTATAATTTTAAATTACCTTTGGGCAAAAACTATGCCTAGCCATTTTCATCCATAAAGGATTCTGGAATTGGAGAGAGGAGAAAAAAACATTAGAAGAGGAAAGGAAGAGAGACGGGGGGCTTGGGAGAGAGAGGGAAAAATGTCTGAGTGTATACATACATACATACACACATACACACGCAGAATTGGCCTGTCTCGTTCTTGGAATGGTACCATCTTTATATATTGGTAATTTAAGGCAGGGTTTCCTAAATTGATGTGCACCACATTTTTAATGTGTCCCTTGGGACTAAACCAAAGAAGCAAGGTAGAATGTTCAAAAGGGTTCATGAGGAAGTTACTATATTTTATTGTCCCCATTTTAGAGATCAGGACACCAAGATCTAGAGCAGTAAAGTGACTTTCCCATTATTACACAGCTAGTAAGTATGAAAGACAGAATTTGAACCCATATATGTCTGGACTTCAGGTTCAGCACTCCTCCCACCCCCCACCTTATATCACTAAGAAGAAAATATCTCTCTAAGATCCCATGTAAAGCGAAAGATTAATAGCAGCAGTATGAATTTTAAAAAAAAGCAACCTAGAAATAAAACATATACCCATCATTTGGGAAATAACCAAGTAAACTGAGGTATGTGGCATATATAAATATATTTATTTATCTACTTCATATTTTTTTTAACCAGACCTGTATTTCTCTTTTATCATTAAAACTCATGAAATCACATTTGCTCCAGAAAGTCTTTACAGGTAAGTGGAAGAAAGTATTCACCTTTTCTTGAAGGATTTCCTTCCCACAACTTGGCATATCCCTTAGTAGCAGGATATAAGTTTCTTGAAGGCAGACATTGACTGACCTCAAGTGTCACCTCCTACATGGAGAATTCCCTAATTCTCCTTGCTCATAAGGTTCTTTTCCTCCTGAAAATGTGCTGAAGTACTCCAAAAGATCTGTGATTCTCTTGATTTGATTGTTACCTATAAACATGCAGTCCAACTCCTATCCATACCTGCCCACATCATACATTATGTTTCCATGCCACAGCCAGTCCACCCAATGAGTTGACTGGAGTCTTTCCTATAATCTCTTGCTATTTTAAGGATAACAGAGTGTGTAGTCAATTGCTCATCTTTCCCTGCTTTTTTAGCACTAGCCCTTCATTTTATTTCACCCATACATCTATCTATCTTTCCACCTCTGTCTCTGTCTCTCTGTCTCTCTCTCTGTCTCTCTCTCTCTCTCTTTCTTCCCCTCTCTCTTTCATGACATCCTTTTCTTCCCCCAGTTCTCCTTCAGAGCTCCTTCTTTATAATGCATGATAGCCTTGTTGACATTCACCGATAGCTTCTCTATGGTGCTCTGAATAATATCTGATTCAGTTCTTTGGAGGCTGTAGTCAATCATGACCTGCAAAGAATCAATTATATGTTTAGGATAAAAAATGGCTTTGGTTCTAGAATTATAGAGATGGAGCTGGATGGGGGAGTGGCATTAGAAGACACAGTCCAAACTCCACATCTTACGGATGAGGAAACTGAAGTTAAATGACATGCCCAAGATCACATAGGTAGTTAGGTGTCAGAGGTCAGATATGAACCACCACATGTGACTCTTGATGCTCCTTGCCTTCATTCAAAGAACTGCATGAATTTTCTAAAATAAATCCAACCCTATTTCTTCCTCTTGCTTAATTCTGTTCAGACATTGTATTTTCTCTGTAAAATATAACCTACTGGGCAGGAGCTTTTCTTTGTTTTTTCTTTCTATCCTGAAGGACTGACATAAGACCTTAGACATGGTAGCTACTTCTTATATTTTTATAAAGTTGAATTGAACCACAATGCAAAAGTGTATAGTAATGTGTCATACATATGCATACCTATATATATATATGTATATATATATACATATATATATGTATGAATTTGGGGGTCTATATGTCTTTCCTAATTCTTTCTATACCATTGATACCTTAGACTGGAAATTCTTGAAAGGCAGTCGATATTTCATGTCAACGGAACACTGTCCTCTGTAGCTTTCTTTCCCAGTCCATATGCTGTAGGACATAGAAAAAGCAACCCACCTGTAAACAGGGTTAGGAATCAAGACTACTTTTGATAAGTATATATCTGTCTGGTGTGGAGCTCACCCTTTATAACAGATTTACATACATTTACATTCCATTCAATAAGCACATGTTATGTACCTACTACATTGCAGGAATACACATACACACACACGTGTATGTGTGTGTATGTGTGTGTGTGTGTGTATGATAGAAAGAGTTTTGCTCAGTTTAGGGCTCTATATTATTGGAGGGACATTGAGAAGAAGGTAGAGAATATCTAGAGGAAGGTTACCAGGATACACACATAATCCACAGACACAAACATGTGAACATGCATATACACATACAGAAATAGAAGTTCCTGCACTCAAAAAATTTCCATCCTATAGGGAGGAATTAATATGTATGTAGAAATTTAAATTTACTAATACATATTAAATAATATCCAGGAGAATGACACTCTCTAAAATGAAAAGTAGTTTGTTAACAGTACAACTGGCATTCCAGAGGTCCCAATGGATAGTGTAGCATGATATAAAAGAAAGGGAGGCAAGAAACTGCCCTGCATGGTAGGAAGGAAAGGTGAAGGATGCTTCCAAAGGCTATCTAGGATCAATGCCTATAAAATAACCCAGAACTGAGGAAGGAAATTGACTAAAGTCCAGTTGGTGTTGAAATTCGTAAAATAAAGGTCTCTTAAGGTTGTTATAATCATTACAGGAAATGAGAATTTCATAAATGTGAACTAGCAACTTATTAATTTTTATATTCTCTTACAAATAAGTTGAAAATATGGCCTCAATTTAGAGATCTGCTAATAACTGTTCCCAGTTTTAGGTCATTACCCTGTGTTCTTGTGACATAGAAGTATAGTGGGTGGAAATTAATTTCTTCTAAGTACTAAGGATCATGTCATCATGTGATGAATATTTGCTCAGCATCTCAGAGTTGGAAGTCCCCTTTGAGGTTCTCTTCCCTAACCCAGGCCTGGCAGAGGTTGTCTTTTACAGTATCCCGAGAAGTAGTCAGCTGCACTTTGTTTGAAGCTCAATGTTTAGGTCGACCACCAAAATGATTTTGATGCACTTTGGAATTGTTCTTAGGGTGAAGAAGCTTCTTCTGCCATCAGGTCTCAATCTGCTTCTGTGTCACTTTTGCCCATTTCCACCAGTTCTACTTTCTGGGTATAATCAGAATGCATTTGATACCTTATCCATATGATAGCCCTTCAAAGGGTTGAGGGTAGCTATTGTATCTTCCTTAAATTTTCTCTTTTCAAGACTAAACAGTCTAATGCTTTTATCCACAGTTCCTATAAGGTATGCACTCAAAGTTATCCTCCTCCTGGTGACCCTCCTTGGAACCTTCTCTAGTATATTACCAATGTTCCTATAATATGGAGCCCCAAACTGAACACAACCCTTTACATGACATATGACCAGGACAAAGTAAGTCAGTGCTGTCACCTCCTTCTTTATGCAAGTTACATAGATTTCCCTTAATGAAAAATAAAATCACATAAACTTTAATGAGTTCCATAAGATACTGTTGGCTGAGATTAAGCTCAAAGTCTACTACAATCCCCAGATCTTTTTTCAGGACTATTATCAGATAAATCTTGTTGATTTTGTATTGTAAAATTGGCTTTTGGAACCCCAAAATTTTGATCCTTTTAAAGTTTTGATCCTATAAACTTATTTTTAATCCACTTTATTTTTTTTTAAATTTTGTTATTATTTTATTTGTTTTCAGTGTTCTACAATCACTTCCATAGAACTTAGATTTTTTTCTCCTCCCTCTCTCTCCTTCCCCCTCCCCCCATCTCTGAGACAGCATACAATTCTATAAAGGTTCTATACATACATTCCTTTTAAATACATTTTCACCTTAGTCACATTGCAAAGAAGAATTAAGATGAACGAGAGAAATCATAAAACAAACCAAAACGTAATACAAAAGAAAATGATTTGCTAAATTCTGCAATTGAATTCCCTAGTTCTTTCTCTGGATGTGGAAGGCATTTTGTTTTAAGAGACTATTGGGAATTTTTAAAGTCCTTGCATTGCAATGAAGTTCTAAGTCTCTTAACACACTGTGGCTATTGCTGTGTACAAAGTTCTCCTGGTTCTGCTTCTTTCACTCAGCATCAGTTCATATAAGTCTTTCCAGGCCTCTCTGAAGTCTTCCTGTTCATCATTTCCTATAAACTTATTTTTAATCCTTTAAATTTATCCTTAAAAAGGATCAAAATTTTGATCATTGTTATGGCAAGTGAAATAGGATCATCTGCTGTTTTTGTTTTAGTGTAATCAAGTATAATACCTCTATTTGAATGTGACTGAGAAGGTGTTTGGTCTGGGAAGATTTGTAAGAAGGTCGACACCTTTTGTTAATAAGGCACTGGTCCTCAAAGGATGTAATGCCCTCTGGCTATAAAAAGTTTATAAATATTCTGAGGTGCAATTTATTTGGGGGCTTAACTTTGGTAAGAAGGTTTGAGTGCCAGATGAGGATTCTGGAAGGCCACTAAAGAGCCCCCTGGCTTTGAGAACCCAGATGTTGTGCTTCCCTCTGTGGTAACTGGTCAGACAGTTGTACCTCTTTTATTATCAGGGAGAGGAAGCCAAGTCTGTTCATTACTTTGGGGTTCAGGGTGCTGACTCCCCTGAACTAGGGGAGTGACGTATGTGCTTGACTAAAAGATTAATACATGTGCTTGATTGAAGTGATTGTTAGCCCCTCAAAATTTGCCTTTCCTTTTATGAATGCAGATCTAAGAATCTGTGATTGCATTCCCCCATGTATATTGGGGTGCTTACTGTTACAGTCTTTTAAACTTATACTTTAAAGTTTTAAGTTTTAAAGTTTTGATCCTTTTAGCTTATCTTTTCTCATTTCATCTTAATTATCTTGGTCTAATGTTCTAGCCCATGAATAACCCTTTTTTATTTATGGAATAAAACAAGCATGTCTTTAACATAGTGAAAGACAAAAGATAATTGCATATGAAACTGCAGATCTACTACGCACAACTTGCTGTATCTTTCAAATATGGAATTAAATCATCATGTAAATTTTTCCTTTTTTTATTCCCTACCCACTCTTCCTCTCCTCCTAGAGATACTATTAGACACAAATAGGTACACATATGTAAAATTGTTTTATAGTTACTTCTATTTAGCAGTTCCTTCTCTAGATGCAGATAGCATTTTTCTCCATATGTTCTTTGTAGTTAATTTGGGTTTTTGTAATAGTCAAAATAACTTATGTCCTTAAAGTCATTATTCAAACAATATTGCCATTACTGAACACAATGTTCTTTGTTTTTGCTCGTTTCACTCAGTATTTTGCATGTCTTTCCATTTTTTTTATAAGATCATTGAGCTCATCATTTCTTATAGCACAGTGGTATTCCATCACAATCCTATACCACAATTTGTTCAAACATTCCTCAGGTGATGGGCAGCCCTGCAATTTCCAGTTCTCTGCCACCACAAAGAGAGCTACTATAAACATTTTAGAACATATAGGTTCTTTTTCTTGTTCCCTAATCATCTTTGGAAATAGACCAAGTAGTGGTATTATATGCCAAAGGTTCTAGACAGTTTAATAACTCTTCAGGCATAATTCCAAGTTGCTCTCCAAAACAGATGAATCAGTTCATAATTCTACCAACAATGGATTAGTATCCCAATTTTCCTATATCCCTTCCAGTATTTATCACGTTCACCTTCTATCATTTTAGTCAGTCTTGTAGGTATAAAATGATATCTCAAGATTGTTTTAACCTGCATTTCTCTAACCAATAATAATTTAGAACACTTTTTCACATGGCGATACATTGTTCTCATTTCTTCAGTGGAAAAGTGCCTATTCATATCATTTGACCATTATCAATTGGTGAAGGACTCATATTATTATAGACTTGGTAAAGTTCTTTATATATTTTAGATATGAGAACTTTAGCTGATAAACTGTCTATTTAAAATTTCTTAATTTTCTGCTTTCTTTCTGATCTTGGCTATATTAGTTTTATTTTTAGAAACTTTTTCTTAATTTACTGTAATAGAGATTATCCATTTTATATCTAACCTTTCTCTCTATATATTGTTTATTTATAAATTAATCACCTATCCATAAGTCTGATAAGTAACATGTACCATGTTCTTCTAATTTTATGGTAAAATCTCTCTAGGTCATATATCCATATTGACCTTATCCTAGTAAATAGTATAAGATATTGGTCTAGGCACACTTTATACCATACGATCTGCTTTTCTGTTTCTTGGTCAGTAGCAAAGAGTTTTGATAATTACTGCCTTAAATGTACTTTAAGTTTTGGTGCTGCTAAATCTCCTTCTTTTACATTTTTTCCCCATTAATCCTTTGATAGTCATGATTTTTTTGTTTTCCCAGATGAGTTTTATTATTTTAATGAAGAAAACATTTGCTAATTTAATTGGGATGGTGTTGATTATATAAATTAGTTTGGGTAAAATCGTCATCTTCATTATATTGGACCTTCCTACCTATGAACAATTAGATTTCTTGAGTTATTTAAATCTGATTTTATTTCCATGAAAGTTTTTTTTTTCAATAATTTTGTTTATATAGTTCCTGGGTTTGTTTTGGCAGATGTACTCCCAGGTATGTTATACTGTCTGGAGCTATTTTAAATGTTTTTTAAAAATGATCTATTCTTGCAGAGTTTTGTTTGTGATATACAGGAATGCTGATGACTTATGTGGATTTACTTTATATTCTGCTACTTTGCTAAAATTGTGAATTGTTTCAATCAATTATTTAGTTGGATATTTGGGATTTTCCAAGTTACATCATCATATCATCTGTGAAAAAAGGATAGTTTTATTACCTCATTCCCTATTCTGATTCCTGCATTTTTTTCTTCTCATATTGCTATTGGAAAGATTTCCAATATAATATTAAATAATATTGGTGACGGTGGCTTCCTTGTTTCATACCTGTTCTTACTGGGAAGGCTTCTAGCTTATCCCCATTACAAATAATACTTGTTTATGGTTTTAGATCAAAGGTTATAAAAATACTTATGAATATTGACTTTGTCACCTAGCATGTTAACCATCCTTTCTAGGTTTATGTCATCTTCAATTTTAATAAGCATTTGCATAGAATTTAAAGGTGGAAGAGATCTTAGTGATTATTTTTTTCTAAATATTATATTATATTTATTTATATATAATATTAAATATTTCATATTATAGATGAAGGAAAAGAGACTCCATGGGGTGATATGACCACTAGTAGAAGAATCAGGGTTTCATTCTAAGGTCCCTAAAGCTAGAGTACTTTTTCTTTTTTACCATGAATACTGTACAACACTTTCAACCCAAGCTTCAGACTACATAACCTTTTCAACATCAGACAATTCTGCCCATTCCACATTTTCCTGTTGAGCAATAACTCTTGGGATATCCTACTCGCCTTGGGGTAACAATCTATCCACTAGCTTTTACTAAATGCCCACTTTTTACAGATGCCAGGCACAGTACTAAGTGCTGATGCCAACCTCCTTCATTTAATCACCACCTCCTTTATAATTGAGATAAACAAAAAAAAATCAGAGTAGTGAAGTAAGGAGAAAATACTTCTACTGGCTTTTGTCCACCTCATTTAAGCACTCTGAGGTGTTTTAACACCTCAGAGGGATGTTCATGAACCAAAAGGCTCATTTAGAATAGAACACTTCAAAAGAGAGTCTTTTTTCTTGACAAAGAGGACAGACGAAGACACTGACAAATGTTCTCGACTGTAGTACGGATTCTTGCTACAATAATAAGGAGGTGACAGGAAAATGCTATGGTAAGGGGAAACTGGTAATTGTTTCCTACTGGCATATTTTGATTTTAAGAAAAAGTAGAAACCTGGTGCCTATAACAGCGATACTCACACAAAATGGAATGAAATGAAGCCCTATGTTATAATTATGAAACACTCAGATGTTACAGATAGTATTTCCTGGTGAAATCAGTGAGAGAAGGGAAGAAAGAAACAAGCATCTGCCAAGTTCCTACTGTGTGCTAGACACAAACTATTCAGGGAGAGGCCAAAGTACTTCTCTAATGAACTTCTAAACCCATGGACCCATCAATTGTTATTGATGGTTTCTGCCACTTAAGAGGATTGTGATGGTATAAATTAAGTTGGCAGATTTTCTTTTTCAGTCAATATCTAGCTGCAACATCAGCATCCACAAATACATGCTGGAATCTACGGACAACAGTATAGAATGCATAGGGAATACAACAGTGTAAAGGAAAGGGTGACAGTTCTACCTCCAACTAGCCAGCTGTGTGAGGCAAGACAAGTCACTTAACATCTCTGGGTCCCTGTTTCTTCTTCCATAAAATGAAAGAACTGGAGAGGATGATCTCGGAGGTCCCTCCCAGCTCTAATTGCCTATGATCCTCAATCACTGGGGAAATGTTAAAGTTTTCACAGGCAATTCCATGGAAATGACAAATGTTATAATATCAGCAATGCGTAAGACAAGACAAACAACTCTTTCTGATTGCATCATTAATTCCAAAATTGTCTCACCAAGTTGATTAATGGAATCATTCATGTTTTGATTCTGGTAATAGTAGCTAGAGTCAGAGTGTCAGAAGTTCATTAACTGAATATTTATTTCACTTACTTAAACATTTATTTTGAAATACTGGGAGTCTCCTGCAGTGAAGAGAGTGGAAACTTTGAATCAGAAAGGGTTTTGATGTTGCTTCAGCTTCAGACACTAGCTGTGTGACCAAAGGCAAATTATTTATATACTCTGAGCTGTGGACAAATCTCTAGGTTATAGATGGTGCCAATTTCCAAATTCTGCTTTTGGTTCTAAGTGTCACTGTTGTGTTCCTGGGTAAGAACAATGCTAGAATGAGGATGGACTTGGGATTCCATTGGTCAGATAGGTTTAACCCATGCCAGCGAGCACCTCCTCTATACCATATAGTCTCGGAAAGTTGCCTGAGCTCTTAAGTAAGTGGCCCTGGGTCACAGAGTCAGTTGGTTTCAGAGGGAACAGTTGAACTCAGATAATTTTGGCTTCAAGAATAGATCTCTATTCACTCTGCCCCATACTGCTTCTCTTACGCTGAGGATATATGTCTTTAATCTGCTTCAATGAGCAATTAAAATTTAAATGTTAAAATTAATAATAAATTATTATACTGAATTTTTTAAGAATTCTGAAAGAGAAAGTAGAAACTTTGTGTTAACGCTACCCTGAAAAAAATATATCTGCCAAGAAAATTCTTGAAGGAAAAATCCTGTTGAGTATATAAGATATCAAATAGCTACTCACATCTGTCAGACCTGGGTGTAGAATATTCTGTTAGAGAATAAGATTTGCAAAGCCCACCCCTCCCCCCCCCCAGCAAACCTGTAAGATCTTTTGTACAAGAATGATTATGCCGAGTTTCTGGTGAAGACAGAGTTTCAGAGAAGTTCAGTTATTTGCCTTTGTTCAACAATTAGAAGACAATGGATCCACTGATGGTTAATAGTAAATAACCATTTCTTAATCACCTACTATGTTACCAGACACTAAATACTGACAGTCCCTGCCTTCAAAGAGCTAACCATCTAATGGGGGAAACAACACAGAAAAAAGAAATGGAGCAGGGAGGTGACAGAGGATACACACCCAGGGATGTGATGTTTACAGAGTCGAAAGCAGAGAAGTCATTGAGAAATGTAGAGTTGGCTAGAAAGCCCTCTACAAAGGGAAGACATTTTGTGTTCCATCCTCCATCCCTCCTGTCTAAGGAGAGAGGCAACCGAGGGTAGGAGGAGGAGATTTCCATAATAACGAGATTTTTGTTTTGTTGTTGTGCTCTTGGAGGAAGCTTGATGTGTGAGAAGTCCTCAAGGAAAGCAGGTGGTAGGAAATGAGCACTCACCTTTGGAATACAGAACTACAAATTATAAGTCTAACATCTTTTCCCTTCATATTCTACCTTCATATTTGGCATCTTCTATACATTTGGCATTCTTTCTGAGGGTAAGTTGGGGTTGGGTAAGGAGGAAAAGGGGAATCCCAAAAGGCTGAACACTTGAAGTCATGTCTGGATTGGTATTTTTAATCAGAATATATTGACTGGAAAATGTTGGTCTGACCTGACCTCATCCTTCAGTTATGATGTATTAATTCATTCTGGGCTTTTTTATTTGTTTTTCCTGTGTTGTATTTCTTGTTTTTTTTCATAGAAACATGAGATAGAGGAGTTGAAGTTTCTTTTCAGGGTTAAAATATCCTCTTCTCAAAAATATACCTTATTTTCTTTAGATCTATTGTCAGCATATTCAATTTTAAGTCCAGTCTTATCAACTGCAAAAAATTACCAACTTGCCTGCTTCAAAGATCTTAAATCCAAGCTTATCTTTCTATCCTCTTCTTTGTTTGTCTTAGAAATTTCAAAAACAATTATTAGATTTAATACCAGTCTATTACCTATGAGAAAGTCTTTCAGGCACTTCTCATGGCCTCATTTTATTCATCCGTGAAATGAGTGAAGAGGTCCTGTAAATTACAATAACCAGGGCTAGAAAGAGTCATACATGGGGTCTGAAATGGAATAGAGAACTTCTAAAGACAGGAGAAGTCCTATTTCTCAGAGAGGCATATAGAAGAAGAGGCCCTGGTCCCATCCACCAGAGTCTTCCTGGGATTGTTGGGAAGCTTAATGAACATCAAGATGTTACTTAGAGACCAATGGATATAAAGTTTGTCTCCTCTAAATATGAAAATGATTGTGGTCCGGGCTGTTGCTAAGTGCAGCTGCTATTTTTAGCCTTTCTTCAGGGTCAGGATCGGCACATCTGGAGAAAGAAGGCTTAACAGCTGTGTAAGGGGCAGGCTCTGGTGACAAGAGCTAGGTGATGATAGAGAGTCAGGGCAGCTCTGTGGCTCCAAAGGAAGCACAAATGTCCTGAAAGCCTTGATGGGCTAGTCCTCAGTGACCCCAAGGTGGCCTTTGCAGAGTGTCCTCCACTTATAATCCTGGGTGGCTACCGGGAAGAATGATTTGTCAGGTCTTCCTTGTGACATACTCTGAACATGACACCAACACATATAGACTCATTGCATCCATCTTCTTCATAGTGGGACCTCCAATTCAACTCCTGACACAGGGATTATTTTTTTAAGCAGCTGTTACATTCCATTGTCTCTGTACCATCCGAATCCCCATACAACTCCCACTTGATGTATGCATTGAGTCTCCCTTTCCTCTCATTCACATAGGAATGATCATTCACTCTGAGATGCTCAAAGATTCTCCTTCCCAGTTTCAAATATTTTAAATCCAGTGATACACAAACCAAAATTTTAATTTCCCTTCTGAATTAAAATGGAGAATTACAGCATGATCTGCATCCATTATTGGTCCTGAGTTTGTCATTTTTGTGTCAAACCATTTGTCACTTCAGTCAAATAGTTGTAAATATAACTTTAAAAACAAATCTGATCCTTTCCTTTTGACAGGTCAAGGAAGCTCATTGCTTGTGGAACATAGTATGACATGGAATGAACCCTAAACCTGAGGCCACAATGGCCATATTCAATTCTTGGTTCTACCACATACTTGCTAGTGACCTTGGATAAGTAGCTGTCCATCTTTGGACCTTAGTTTTCTCATCTGAAAATGAGAGGGTTAGGAAGAATCTTTTTCCATTCCACATACAGTTTTGCTATCATGAGATTCTGTACATATAATAATGCACAATCCATCAGTATGATCATTTTTAAACTTTTCCAAAAAATCATATGATAAATTCTTTGAGTATTATGACATGTCACTCATCATGTATTTATTAAGGCAGGTGTTATGCTAAACTCTGGGGAGACAAAGAAAGGCAAAAGTATAGCTCTGCTCCTGAAGAATTTCATGTTCTAATAGGGGAGGGAATATGCAAATAGCAAAGTGCCCACAAAACTGTGTAGATTCAAGGCAATCTCAGAAAGAAGGTACTAGCAGTAAGTGGGAGCCTCTGGACTGGGAAAGGTTGCCTGCAGAAATTGGAGCTGTGTCTTGAAGGAAGGTAGTGAAGACAGTAGGTGAGGTGAAAAGGGATGGCAGTCAACATAAAGACCACGAGTCAGAGATGAAGGATTGCAGGCAAGTCCCCAGCACCCAGCCCACCTCTGAGGCTGAGGTGTCTTGCATTTACAATGCATCTTACTCTCTGTCACAACACTTCTTCATGCCTTGGCTTCAGCTATCTGGCAGTGGGAGGCTACATTGTGTAGAGCTTGGAGAGCTGTCCCTGCCTTGAATAATGGTGGTTATGAGATACCAGGAAACCTCATAGGTCACCCTGCTAAGAAAATTAGCTAAGACTGCCTTACGGGGAAGGAAATCTTCCACCTGGTATTTCCACTTTTAATGAAATCATAGAGCTTGGACAAAACAAAAAGTGTGTATGTGTGTGTGTGTGTATGTGTGTGTGTGTGTGTGTGTGTGTGTGTGTGTAATATTGCGTGAGTGTGTAGGTGCATGTCTGTGAGTATGTGTATGTGTGTGTGTATGCATGTGTATATCTGTGCGTGTATGTGTGTGTGTGTGTGTGTGTGTGTGTGTGTGTGTGTGTCTGTTGGGACAGTAATTACGGTGGTAGTAGCAATCTCTCATGAGCCTGAGTTTCAGAATGACTGATTCTCTGAATGACAGCTGTAGCAGCCCTCAGTAGTCATCCAATCTAACTCATCTTCGTATCAATTCTCACTTTATCCTACCTATCAAGCGTTTTATCCAGTTCATCAGGATAGATGGAGTTCGAATGAGATAATTAGCATGTAAAGTGCTTCACAAACTTTAAAGCTCTAGAAATCAGCCAAAATCTGCTTGATCAAGAGGAAGTGAAGCAGTCTTCATTTATTGAAGCCAGTGTTCCAGATCACTGCTGATTCACCCCATTAGAAGTGTTGCCTCCTCTCCTCTCCTGGTTGTGATTGTGCTACCGATTCTCTGGACTTCTTTCTCCACCAAGCCCAATAGCCCTCTCTCCTTGGAAGATGCATCCATTGCTAGGACTTCCACCTCAAAGATTCCTGCTGCCCCCTCTTTCCAATAGTCAGTTCCCCTCAGAACCTCCATGTTAGGGTGGCACTGTCATGTTCATTTGTGTGCTTTCCCAGCTCTGCCCTGACTCTCCAGATTTCTTTTTCCCACTATGCTCTCAGTCAGTCGGCTTCTTTCCCACGCCCATCACCAGAGCTTTTCATCTCCTTTACGTGTGTTGTCGTTATACATTAGATTTGAAGCCCTTTGAGGACAGGCACTCTGTTATTGTTTCTATCTGTGTTCTCAACACATGCCACAGTGCCTGACATAGAATAAGTTTAATAAATGCTTGCTAATTGACTAACTTACTGAAGCTTTTAAAAAAAGTCTGCTTCCAATGGAATCTTTCAGCATGGCCTTTCTTATTGACTTTCTGACTGCAAAGGGCACACTCAGCATAATTTGACATTTGCTTGATGGCTCAGGGCAGTCATCATGAAAATCAGTGATTGTGCTTAGCTCTAACACAGCAGTGCCCTTGAGGCTAAATGGGGTTGGGAAGAGGACAAAACTTGCCATTTTGGTAAAGGCATTTACAGAGGAAACTGCTTCTTAGCACACGTATCTAGAACATGCAAGATCAGTCTTGCGGGATAAGTTTAAAGGTTCAGGGTTACTTCCACCTACACTACAGAATAACTGCGGTCTTCCTTTTGAGTCCTCACAACTGGATCTCATTCATCCCTTGTCCTTTCTTGCTGCATCAAAAGATCCTCCACTTAAGGCCACCATCGTTGTCTCTAATTTCTCTGCCCTTCTGGTCTATCTTCCTGTTTTCTTGTCTTTTTTCATATTTTTTGGCATGTGGGAGAATGGTCTCTTGTCCTTCATGTCCAGTCAATCAGAGATTGGGAACCAATAAATTCACAATCTGAACAATTATTTGCTCTTGTGCTGTAGTCTTTGTGTCTCTCTATTCAATGCCTTAAAAAAAAAAATCTCCCAGTTTCACAATTTCAGTACTGTTACAGGTAAATAAGATTTATAGTTATGTAAAGTATTCTTAGAGTTAGATTCCACACATTAACAATTAAAGAACACACATGGAAATAATCAGAAAAGCTAAAAATAATAAACCACATAATACCGCTCACTACAGAGAATATAGCCAGTATATATTTTAAGACACTGAGCTGCAGGCTGGCACGACAGTTTCCCTTCCCTTAGAGGAAGAGAGAGGGCATACCAAGATAGCTCCCATAACTGAGCAACATTGCTGAGCACAGTCCTTCTCCAAAAAGAATTTTACCACTCCTGCTCATAACTTTATTAGATCAACCTCTGACAAGTTCATTAAAGGTGATCATGGTCTGCTTCCACCAGGGCCTCTAAAAGAACCTACTATACTCTCTGTACCTCAGGATAAAACTACTCTGTCCCTAATAGCTGTGGGTCACCCAGTGCATAGACTGGATGAAAATAAAGCTGAATTTTTGAGCAGTTACATGTGAAACTACATTTCCAAGGGCTTGAAAAAGATGGGCTTCTATCCATTTTCTGTGGGGGAGGGGCAATGTGTCCTGTTGTAGCTTTCTTGCATGAGTAAGTCCACCAGTGGTCCCTCTTTTTTCCAGTAAACTAGATCAACTAACTATGAAACTCTATTTCTGTGGTTTTTTTTAAATTTTTGCCTGTAGAGCCTACTCATAGAAAGAAATTCAATAACCAAGAGGATATAAAGAGATGCCATGGCTCCGTTTATTGTGTGTTATCATCGTGATTGAATCTTTCATGAGGAATTAGTTCAAGTGGCATAACATTAGTTAAAATATGAGAATTGAAGTGATTGGTGCCCATAGTAACCATAAACTTTGCTAAGCACTAGGACACCGTGAAAATAGTCAAAGCTTTGTTGTGAAAGGCTTTGAGTTTGATTCCTGACTCCTTTACTACTTGGAAGGTCAGAAAAATAATCATAATATTTTGGGCCTCAGTTTCTGCATTTGCAAAATGATGAGGTTGAATTAGAAGATGATCTCTACAGTTACTTTTTTTCTCCAAATTCAATAAATGTTTGACTTTCTCTCCATTCTCCAAACAGGCCACTCATCTCCATGGTACTGGTCCCATGACTGGAATGGACTCCCTCCTCCTCTCTGACTTGTAGAGTCTCTCTCTTCTATCAAGATAATGCTTGGGAAGGTTTCTTTTTTCCTTATGAAGGATTTCCTGTTCCTCTCTAGAAGTTTGTATTTATTATCTTTGTTTTATGTATGTACTTATGGCTATCATCAGAATATCAGCTTCTTGAGAATTCAGAAAGTTCTGTTCTTTGTATTTGTATTTCACAGACTGGCATAGTGCCAGGTGCAGAGAAGATATTTCATAAAGACTTTTTGATTAATTGGCAACCACAATAATTCAGTGAGGTATCAGCAGTGAAAGTATTGGTATCCCAACTTGAAGGGGAAAAATATAGGTTTTGAGTAATTAGATGATTAGCTCATCTCTGAAATCTCTCTCAGTTTTGCCTTAGGAAGCAGTAGCTCCTTCCCACTAGATGCATTCAAGGAAAAAATAGATAAACAGTTGTTAAAGTTAGCAAAAAAGGGATTCTGGTTCAGATTTCTCTAACTTTAAAATATTATGGCACTATATATAGATATGTAGATTATAGATATATAGACATATATCTATTTTACATATACACACATATGTATGTCTAAACATATATAAGATGGAGAGAGAGAAAGAGAAAGAGAGAGAGAAAGAAAGACAGAAAGAGAGAGAGAGAGAGACAGAGACAGAGACAGAGACAGAGACAGAGACAGACAGACAGAGAGAGAGAGAGAGAGAGAGAGAGAGAGAGAGAGAGAGAGAGAGAGGTGCCGTTGCTGGTTTGGGGAAATACATTTATTTACATGGACCCCAATTAGGTTTAGGAATTATGAGGGAAACATGTCTGCCTTCTTTTTTTGAACCCTTAGTACCATAATTGGCATTGACCAGGCATTGGGGATAGAGTTTGGCAGAGCTAAATGCAAATTGTTGGAGCTTTCTCAGACATGTAGCATCATCACAAGAGAGGACTAGTGTTGTAACAGATGGACTATGTTGGCTCAATTAGACTACTTAATGGGCATGACAGTGATTTACATGCCAAAGAATGAATGGTCCATGGATCAAGTGTCAATGGATGGAAACTAATGAGATTATTCCAGTTTCTATAATTAGTTGTTATTTAGATGGTGGCAAAATGCTGAGTGAGAAAATCTGTTACCTATTCAGAGATAAGATTCCAAACGATTATTCATACATTAGGAGAAATCTGTCTGGACTCCTTTCTCCATATCAATCAGAACAGCTTTGAAGTCTTGGTAGTGTGTACCTCTGTAATAAGCAAAAAGGAGAATACAAGGTAATATGGTATAATGGGAATAGTGCTGCCCTTAGAATAAAGAAGATTTGAATTCCAATTGTGCCCCAGACAATAACTAGTTATTTGATCCTGGACAAGTTACACAATCTGTCTGAACCTTGTTTTCCTCATCTGTAAAATATGGGTGTTAGACTACACCTCCAAAGTTCCTCCTGTCTCTAAATCTGTGATTCTATGATCCAGTGCAGTTACTAAAATCAGTTCCTGTGGCAGTAGTAGGACAATTTCTCAAACTGATTTTTTTCATTAAAAACATGCTGCAACTTTCACACATTGATCCTGATTTTCTGTGGTGCCAAACAGTACTGTGACTAATGTTTTGGATGCTTGTGACCAGCAATACCAAATAAATAGTTGGGGATAGGATGTGGGACGGAGAGGGCTCTTTGAACACATCTTTGGGAGCAGCCTTGATATCAACTATGTGCTATCTGTCTCAATCCTAGCTGTTGTGCCAATGTATGCATTGAGCCAAAGATCATGCTATAACACTCACTTGCATAGGGATCACATTGGCTGTGGATTAAGAAAAGGTTATATATGAGTAAAAATTGAACTAGAAACAAGACTCTACTGTGAAACCATCCTTCCTATTTATAGGTGGTAGTCCTCATTTCAAGTGAGAAAAATGGGGATCAGTCATAGAAGATCAGATTTTTAAGAACTAGAAGAAACTTTATTGGTCATCCCACCCAATCATCTTATTTTATAGCAAAACAAATGAGTCCCTGTGAAGTTAGGTAAATTGTCAAAAGTTATACAAGCTAGAAACATAGCAGCTGGAATAATATGGGCCTTTTAAGGCAAATACATTTTTGGTGCCCTACTTTCAAACACCACTTCGCAAAGTTAGTGCCTCTCTTGGAAGTGCCAGTGCTAACCTCACCAAAAGTCTGCTCCGTTTCTCTGGAAATCATTTTGTACCAGACAACAAGAAATGTAATAAGAAAAACTTTGAGTTTTGTCAAGTGAAGAAAATTTGACAAAGCAAAGCTGTCTAGGAAAGTAAAAACTAGATATAAAATATCACAGTATATCACACTGGAAATGCCAGACTGGTTTGCCTTACATTTCATACATTAAAAAACAATACACACACACACACACACACACACATGTGTGATGGAAAGTGCATTTGTATTCAGCATTGATTCTGTGTTCTGTGCACAGCAAAAAAGGTCTAGGGAAGAAGAGACAAAGAGGTGAGTGCCATGATTCATGACCTTAACTTTAAAATTTAGTGGAAAAATTCAAGTTAAATGTATAGTGATAATGCTAATACTCCATGCTTCATGTGAGTTCCCACCCTCTCTCACTGAAGCATAAAGTGTACAAAAAGGGAGTGTGGACAAAAACTTAGAGTAACATGAGAGTGTGGTACATGATTAGGGAACATCATGTGCTTGGGGCAACTTGGAACTCTCATCTTAAGGTCTGGTTGTCCTTTAAGGACATTTTCCCTTCTCCTCTGCTTTCTGTCAGATAATCAGTTGACTTCCAGTGGGAAAGAGAGATGGGATGAGACTTTTTTTCCCTGATAATCTCACTGACTCAATGTGCCCATAGAACATCTCATTGGAGCTGGCTATAGACAATGTCTAAATTTAAGGAGTCAATAAGCATTCATTAAGCCCCTACTATGTACCAGGCACTGAGGGGTTCAGTCAAGGAACAGGACTATGATAAAGGATTTTGGTTTTGAAAATTACAAGTGAACCCAGGGGATGGACCAAAGATTACAGAATAAAAGTAAGCACTTTCTTGAGTTTTACCTCCAAACCACACCAAATACCTGTAAAAATGACTCTGAACACATTCTGGAGCTGTAGAACCCACAGAAAGGTAGAGTAAAACAAATCTCTAGAGCAAGACAGCCTAAAAGGTTGATGGAAGCATCTTTCACACCAAGTTGAGAGCAGAACACAGTTCAGCATGGGCCACGCTGGCACAGACAGGGCTTGAGCAGGCCAGGGGCAAAGGGCACTGAAGAACTGCAGTTGTGGCCATTTCCAAGCTTCTCAAGCTGAAAATGCCAAGGACAAGTTGGAAGGCCAGTGGAAAGAACATGTCTGACCTGGGTGAGAGAGTAGCATGGAACGGCCCCAGCCCCAGCCCCAGGGTGGTGGAAGAGGCGAAGGATCCAGTGGCAGCCACAGCAGTGGCAGAAAAAGCAGCAGTGGCTGTTTCTGGAGCTCTAGGCCCAGAGATTATGGGAGGATTGAGCAGCTGACAGTACACCCATCACCCCCATGGGAAGCAGAGAACTACCTTGACAAAGAGTTCAGAAGTCATATAATTGGCTAGGGAAATGAGCAAAAAAGAGGAAAAAAATCAGACTATAGAATCTTGGTTTATGGTTATTGTCCTTCATCTTCAAAGAGGACCAAAATGACATCACCATGATAAAATGAAATTTCAGTGTGTCTGCGGCCGATCAGATCAATATAAGCTCAGAATGCTCTACCACAGATTGGACACAGATAGTCTGTGTGAGTATTTGAGGTGGATACCCTAAATTTGCACATCCCACATTTACTTTGTGCTTTCTCAATTCTGCTTTGCTCAAAGAACATAGCATCCTTTCTGATGTGGGCATGCCATGCTGGACAGGCCTGTGCCAGTGTTTCCCATGTTACACAGTGAAATCCAAAGTTCTTGAGACGGACCTTATCATTTGTTCTGACCACCATGTGATTGCCTGCCCCATGTGAGTTCTCCGTAAAATAGTCTCTTTGGCAAGCATACATTTTGCATTCGAACAACGTGGCCAGCCCATCAGAATTGTGCTCTCTGAAGCATCGTTTGAATACTTGGCAGTTCAGCTCAAGCAAGGACTCCAGTGTCTGGTACCTTATCCTGCCAGATCCTCATAATCTTCCTAAGACAGTTCAAATGGAAGCGATTCAGTTTCCTGGCATGGTACTGGTAGACTGTCCATGTTTCACAAGCACACAACAATGAGGTCAACACAATAGCTCTGTAGACCTTCAGTTTGAAGCTGAGATGCAACGAAGTAAGATAAATTCTCTGCTGCCTGTATAAATTTTGGTCTAATAATTAACACCAAGAAAACAAAGGTGTTCCATCACCTACCACTGCACCATCCATACATGGAACCATTGGTTACAACAAATGGAGATTTGAATGCTGTGGATAAGTTCACTTACCTTGGTAGTGTACTTTCCAGGGATGCACACATTGACAATGAGATTGATGCCTGCAGTGCCAGAGCTAGTTCAGTGTTTGGGAGGCTCCAAAGAAAAAAAGATTAGGAGAGAAGAGGTATGATAGAATCTTACTTTGGTGACAAGGAAGACCAAAACATACAACCAGAAGAAGACAACAAAGTCAAAGCTCCTATATTCAAAGCCTCCAAAAAAAAATATGAATCACTCTCAGACCATGGAGGAGCTCAAAAAGGATTCTGAAAATCAAGTAAGAGAAGCAGAGCAAAAATTGGGAAGAAAAATGAGAATGATGCAAGAAAAGTATGAAAAAAACTATTCAACTCCTTGATAAAGGGGACCCAAAAAATGATGAAGAAAATTAGACCTTAAGAAATAGACGAACTCACATGGCAAAGGAGGTCCAAAAAGCCAATGAGGAGAAGAATACCTTGTAAAGCAGAATTACTGAAATGGAAAAGGAGGTTCAGAAACTCACTGAAGAAAATATTGTTTTTAAATTATATTAGAGCAGATGGAAGCTAATGATTTTATAAAAAATTATAAAAGAAAACCAAAAGAAATAGCAATGTAAAATATCTCATTGGAATAAGCACTGACCTGGGAAATAAATCCAGGAGAGACAATTTAAAAATTATTGAATTAACTGAAAGACATGATCAATAAAGAGCCTAGATATCATTTTTTATGAAATTATCAAGGAAAACTGCCTTGATATTCTAGAACCAGAAGGTAAAATAAATATTGAAAGAATCCACCCATCAGATCCTGAAAGAGATCTGAAAAGAAAAACTCCTAGGAATATTGTAGCAAAATTCCAGAGTTCCCAGGCTAAGGAGAAGATATTGCAAGCAGCCAGAAAGAAACAATTCAAGCATTGTGAAAACACAATCAGGATAACACAAGATCTAGCAACTTCTACATTAAGGGATCAAAAGGCTTGGAATATGATATTCCTACCAAAGGAGCTAATATTAAAACCAAGAATCACCTACCCAGCAAAACTGAATATAATACTTCAGGGGGGGAAATGGACATTCAATGAAATAGAGAACTATCAAGAATTCTTTTCTTTTTAAAATTTATTTATTTATTTTAAGTTTTCAACATTCATTTCCACCAAATTTTGAGTTCCAAATTTTCTCCCCTCCCCCACACCAAAATGTCAATCATTCTTATTACTCCTACCACCAATCTTCTCTCCCTTCTAACATTCCTCCCTTCCCTTATCCCCATCTTCTCTTTTGTCCTGTAGGGCAGAATAAATTTCTATACCCCATTACCTGTATTTCTTATTTCCCAGTTGTATGCAAGAACAATACTCAACATTTGTTCCTAAAACTTTGAGTTCCAACTTCTCTTCATCCCTCCCTCCCCACTCATACCCACTGAGAAGGCAAGCAATTGAATATAGGCTATATATGTGTAGCTTTGCAAATAACTTCCATAATAATCATGTTGTGTAAGACTAACTATATTTCCCTCCATCCTATCCTGCTCCCCATTGCTTCTATTCTCTCTTTTGGTCCTGTCCCTCCCCAAGAGTGTTGACTTCAAATTGCTCCCTCCTCCCATTGCCCTCCCTTCCATCATCCCCCCACCCTGCTTATCCCCTTCTCCCTTATTTTCTTGTATTGTAATATAGGTTTTCATACCAAAATGAGTGTGTATTTTATTCCTTCCTTGAGCCAAATGTGATGAGAGTAAGTTTCACTTTTACCCTCTCACCTCAACCCTTTTCCCCTCCATTGAAAAGGCTTTTTCTTGCCTCTTTTATGAGAGATGATTTGCCCCATTCTATTTCTCCCTTTCTCCTCCCAATATATTCCTCTCTTACTCCTTAATCTTATTTTTTTTTTTAGATATGATCCCTTCCTATTCAACTTCCTATTCAAATCTCTGTATTCTCTGTCTCTTTCTCTATGTGTGCATGCTCATGCATGTGTGTGTGTGTGTGTGTGTGTGTGTGTGTGTGTGTATACTCCCCCCAACTACCCCAAGGCTGAGAAAAGTTTCACGAGTTACAAATATTGTCTTTCCACGTAGGAATGTAAACAGTTCAACCTTACTAAGTCCCTTATGATTTCTCTTTCTTCTTTACCTTTTCATGCTTCTCTTGATTCTTGTGTTTGAAAGTCAAATCTTCTTTTCAGCTCTGGTCTTTTCATCAAGAATGCTTGAAAGTCCTCTATTTCATTGAAAGACCATTTTTCCCCCTGAAGTATTATACTCAGTTTTGCTAAGTAGGTGATTCTTGGTTTTAACCTATATCAAATCACTTGCCTTCTCAGTGGGGATGGGTGGGGAAGAGGAAGAGAGAGAATTATGTTTTAAGGACAGTTTTAAGGATAAATGTTTAAAAATTGTTTTTTAAGTCCCAGTGGAAAATAGGATATACAGGTAATGGGTTATAGAAATCCATCTTGCCCTATAAGAAAAGAGAGGGGAAGAGGATAACAGAAGTGGGGTAATAGAAGGGAGAGCAGATTGGGGAAAAATGCACACTGTCTTGGGGTGAGGGAGGGGATAGATGGGGAGAAAATTTGGAACTCAAAATCTTGTGGAAGTGAATGTTAAAAACTAAAAATAAATTAATTAATTAAAAAATAAATAAAAGTGAACTCATAACCTAGAAAAGACCTCTATAGCCATGCCAACATGGAGTAACAATGTCTATTTCCCAAAGCTAATATCTCATCAATATTCACCCATGAATCAAACTCATGTACATTTTCCTATGATGGAAAATATAAAGAAATCAAGGAGAAAAGTATAAGTGGAGATAATTATACAATAGGATAGAATCAAAACTATGCTAAGTTTCTTCATACTCACTTTGATGACTTATTATGTCTTTGTAACCACAGAGACAAATCCCTAAGTGTTAAATAGAATCAAATAGCCTAGGGACTTAGTGTTTCCCTGGGGGCTTTGATTCCATCTTCTAATGTATAAGTTTAGTTAATGTGAGTGACTTTTTCTCCTTCCCTGCCCATTGAGAGTATGGCCATGAGAGAACAGAGCAGAAAACATTTACATGATGATGTGATCGAGTGGATAAAAACTGCAAGGTCTGAGAAACACTTTAGACACACCTTGTCTAAGGAAGACCAATTGTACCCAATCCTAGGGCATTTTTCATCTTTGTTTTGCTTTGAGATTTGAAATTCCCTTTGCCAAGTCTTGTTCCCTTCAATGTAATTGCTTCCAGCAACAGAGGCAATGCTCTGCAACAGGCCAAGTAGAATTAAATTATGCCAGTAAAAAGGGTATAATACAGTGACCTCCCATTCTCCCCTGAACTTTTGTATTAAATATTCATTGGAGTACATCCATATTTGATATAGATTCACAAAAGCCTCTAGGAGCAGAATGGCTACATTGGTTTCAGAGAACCAGCCATTCTCCCATAGAGAAAGCCTTTGTATTGAAGGTCTGTTATCTAGCTCAATATTAAATCATAACCTTTTAGAGACATAATAACAAGAGCTTACATTGACAGAGTATTTTAAGATTGGCAGAGTGCTTTATATACATTAACTCAGATGACATGAGATCATATGTTCCCAGGTCTTCATCTGAAAGATGAGAGAACTAAAGACAGAGTTCAAATAAATCATTTAAGGTCACAAAGATATTTACTAGGAGAACTAGGGCAGGAACTATGGCTCCTGACCCCTTGATCTGTTCTTTCATGCATCAGAAAGTCTTAGATCTGGAAGATACAGTATGGTTCAGTGGAAAGAATGTAGGTTTATGGGACTTTCATTTAAATCCTGACTTTCATACTTATTACTTACTTTACATTTGGGAAAGTCATTTCATCCTTCCAGACACACTGTCTATTACCTGTAAAATGGGAGAGTCAGACTAGATGACTGCCAAGGAAGCCCTAGATCTATGATACTATGGAGGGACTCTTGGAGGCTGTCGAGTTCAAACATCCTACTCCTCCAAGACCATCATTTCCTAGGTGAGAAATCTGAAGAAGAAAAGTTAAATGGTTTACTCCAAGTCATCCAAATACGAACAATAAGGATCATCTATCATAGAGTGATAAATTTAAATTAGAAGGAGACCTTAGAGTCCATCAAATGTAACAAAGGATCAGAGTCATGAACTGAGTTCAAATCCATCCCTAGACACTTACTAAATAGGCGATCCTGGGCAAGTCACTTAACCTCTGTCTGCCTCAGTTTCTTATCTGGAAAATAAGAATAATAGTAATACCTACCTCCCACTGCTGTTGTGAGGATCAAATGTGACAATAATTGTCAAGTATTTAGCAAAATGTCAGGCACACAGTAGGTGCTCTAGAAATGTTAGTGCAATTACTCAGTGTCACAGAGGCAGGGACTTCTAAGTCTTCAGAAACAGCCTCCTTTAAGGAATAGAAAAGAAAGCAAAGGTCTTTTCACTAAAGCCACAATTCAAAAAGTGTTTGTCATGAAGTTTCCAAAATATATAGGCCAAAATCATGGAATTTTTTCAAGAAAGAGACTTTGAAAATCATCTTGCTTAATGCCCTCATTTAATACTTGGGACTGCTGGGTAGTGCAGTGGATAGAAAGGTAGACTTGGGTCAGAAAAGATGAATTCTAATTCCTTGACCCCTGAAAAGCCATTTAACCTCTTTTGGGCTCAGTTTCCTCATCTATAAAATGGAGAGAATAATTTCACAAGGTGGTTGTGAAGCTTAAATGAAATAAAGCATGCAAAGTACTTCAAAAGCACTTAAGTACTTAAAATATAAATGTGAGCTAGGACTATATGGGCTTAGATTTTTGTTTTTTTTTTTAATTAATAAACGTATATTTTTTCTTTCTTCCATTTCTCTTTTCTACTGGGGAATGACAAAAAAAGAAAAGAAAAGCCCTTTTAATGAATGTGTGTGGCCAAGCTGTTCTTATTTAACAGATGAGGAAACAGCCTGAGGGAAGGTAAATAGGGGTTCAAAGTTCACAAAAGTAGCAAGAGGAATAATTGTCACTGGAACCCAGGACTCCTGACTTTCTATCTAATGTTCTTTTCAAGGTACTATCCAGGGGTGGGGAACCTGAAGCCTCAAAGTCACAGGTGGACTTCTAAGTCCTCGAATGTGTCACTTTGACAAAATCACAAACTTATCAGAACAAATCTCCTTAATAAAAGGATTTGTTCTGTAAAACTTGAACTAAATCAAAAGACCGCAGCCAAGAACCTAGAACAAGGCTTCAGGTTCCCCATTCCTGTAAAACTACACCAATAAAATGTTCTTTTTTAACGATTCAGGAAATCAAAGAAGGATACAAAGGTTGAAAGTGAAGCCATTATTCTAAATACCCTTTGTAGTTAGATAAAGTTGTAATCAGAAGATCTGGCTGTACCAGGCCTGAGGGCTCCTTGATTCTGAGTCTTTCCTGACTGTCCTGTATCAGCTCAGGTTCCAAGTGTCTGCAGGCATCCATTTTTTTCCTTGTCCTTCTCAGGTTCTCTGATAGCCTTCCTATGTCCTCATCTGCCCTCTGTTTTTGTCCTGGGTCTTCCCTTGTCCACTGAGAGCCTTCTTAGATCTATCTAGTCCTCTGGCCTCTGTACTTTTCTGGGAGCCTTATTAAGTTTGTCCCTGTTCTTCATCCTCATCATGTCCTGCAACATCTTCTCCCTTCAGTTCTTTGTCACAACATCATTTCAGCCCTTCCCTCACTGACCTTGCTTCTCCATGTTCACCTCTTGGAAAATCGGTTCAACTCTACACTGTGGTGAAATCCTTTGATTTTTTATCTTTTTGTTAATGGTGCCCTGCCAAGCTTCAGCCCTGGGTTCCTCCCACCACCTGTTGCCTTCACTCTGATTCTCATACAGCTGCACAGAACTAGAAAAAAAAATCATAAAACTGCTTTGACTGAGTCCATTATAAATTTATGTTTTGTAATCTCAAATGGGCCTTCATTGCAGCAAAAAAATCATTTTACACCTCCCTAATTAATTGACAATCCCACTCACCACAGCAACATTTCCAAAGCTTTTTATTACTCCTTAAATGTCCCCATGTCCTCCTACCCCAACCCTTTCAGTTAAGAGCCTTGCCTCATACAGACCATTCCATGAAACCTCCCTCTGTTTCCCTTTCCCATCTCAGATCACTTATATCCCTTCCCCCTAATATCTCTTCTTTTACCTATATGAAGACACTTCTCCTTTCTAACAATTTTTTCTTTTTTTTAATTGAATTATTTTGTTTTCAGTGTTCAACAATAGCTTTCATATAAGATTTTTTTCCCCTCCCTACCCCTCTTCCCCCCTCTTTCCCCTCATTCTCCCCACTCCCTCCCTGAGACAGCATACAATCTTATATAGGTTCTACATGTACATTCCTATTAAATACATGTTGCATAGAAAAATTAAAATGAATGGGAGAAACCATAATACAAAAGAAAATGGTCTGTTTCTATCCATGATCCAATTCCATAGTTCTTTCTCTGGATGTGGAAGGCATTTTACCTCAAGAGCCCATTGGAAACTTTTTAAGTCCATGCATTTCAATGAAGTACTAAATCTACCAGAAAAATTCCTCACACACTTAGGTTGTTGCTGTGTACTAAGTACTCCTAGTTCTTCTCCTTTCATTCAGCGTCAGTTCATATAAGTCTTTCCAGGCTTCTCTGAAGTCTTCCTGTTCATCATCTCTTATGGTGCAATAGTATTCCATTACATTCATATACCATAATTTATTCAGCCATTCCCCAATTGATGGGCATCCCCTTGATTTCCAGTTTTTGGCCACCACAAAGAGGGTTGCTATAAATATTTTTGTACGTATGGGACCCTTTCCCATTTCTATGATCTCTTTGGGATAGAGTCCCAGAAGTGATATTGCTAGGTGAAAGGGTATGCACATTTTTGTAGGCCTTTGGGTATAGTTCCAAATTGCTCTCCAGAATGGTTGGATCAGCTCACAGCTCCACCAACAATGAATTAGTGTTCTAACTCTCCCACATCTTCTCCAACATTTATCATCATCCTGTTTTGTCATGTTAGCCAATTTGATAGGTGTGATGTGGTACCTCAGGGTTGTTTTCATTTGCATCTCTTTAATCAATGGTGATTTAGAGCATTTTTTTCATATGGTTATAGATAACTTTAACTTCTTCCTCTGAAAATTCCCTTTTCCTATCCTTTAACCATTTATCAATTAGGGAATGACTTGTATTCTTGTACATTTGACTTAGTTCTCTATATGTTTTAGAAATGAGGCTTTTATCACAGACACTAGTTGCAAAAAATCTTTCCCAGTTTTCTGCTTCCCTCTTAATATTGTTCGCATTGGGTTTGTTTGTGCAAAATTTTTTCAATTAAATGTAGTCAAAATTATCCATTTTGCACTTCATAGTGTTCTCTATCTCTTGTTGGGTCATAAATTTCTCCATTTCCCATAAGTCTGACAAATACACTATTCCTTGCTCCCCTAATTTGTTTATGGTATCAATCTTTATACCTAGATCAAGTATCCATTTGGACTTTATTCTTGTGTATGGTGTCAGGCATTGGTCTATGCCCAATTTCCACCTTACCCAGTTTTCCCAGCAATTTTTGTCAGAGAGTTTCTATCCCAGAAGCTGGGGTCCTTGAGTTTATCAAACAGTAGATTGCTATATTCATTAACTACTGTGTCTTGAGTACCTAACCTATTCCACTGGTCTACCCCTCCATTTCTTAGCCAGTACCAAATGGTTTTGATGATTGCTGCTTTATAATACAAATTGAGACCTGGTAAGGCTAGGCCACCTTCCCTAGCATTTCTTTTTCCTTAGTTCTCTTGATATTCTGGACTTTTTGTTCTTTCAGACAAATTTTTGTATTATTTTTTCTAGCCCTAGAAAAAAATCATCTGGTAGTTTGATTGGTATAGCACTGAATAAGAAAATTAACTTATGTAGAATTGTCATTTTTATTATATTAGCTCAGCCTGCCCACGAGCAACTGATGTTCTTCCACTTACTTAGATCTGACTTTATTTGTATGAATAGCGTTTTGTAATTGTGTTCATATAGTCCCTGGTTTTGTTTTGGCAGGTAAACTCCCAGATATTTTATAGTGTCTACCATAGCTTTAAATGGAGTTTCTCTTTCTATCTCTTGCTGTTGGACTTTATTAGTAATATATAGAAATACTGATGATTTATATGAGTTTGTTTTGTAACCTGCAACTTTGCCAAAGTTGTTTATTATTTTAAGGAGTTTTTTACTGGATTCTCTGGGATTCTCTAAGCATATCATCATATCATCTGCAAAGAGTGATAACTTAGTTTCTGCTTTGTCTATTCTAATTCTTTCAATTTTTTTCTTCTCTTATTGCTACAGCTAGAATTTCTAATACCATATTGAATAAGAGTGGTGTTAATGGACAATCTTGTTTTTCCCCTGATCTTACTGGAAATGCATCTAGCTTGTTCCCATTGCATATAATGTTTGCTGATGGTATTACATAGATACTGCTTATTATTTTATAGAAAGTTCCATTTATTCCTATGCTTCCCAGCATTTTCAATAGGAATGGGTGTTATATTTTATCCAAACCTTTTTATGCTTCTATTGAGATAGATGTGGTTTCTGTTAGTTTTGTTGTGGATATGATCAATAATGCTAATAGTTTTTCTAATATTGAACCAGCCCTGCATTCCTGGTATAAATCCTACCTGATCATAATGTATTATTCTCATGATAAGTTGCAGTGTTCTCTAACAACTTTTCTACATATACAAGTGATCCTATTTAGTCCTATTCTCTCTGTTAGGTTGCCCCCATTTACTATAACCACTCTCCCTAATCTTTTATCTCTTCCTGTCTACTGACTGTTCCCTGCTACCTACAACTATTCAATATCTACCTTTTCCAAAACCAAAAGTCATTACTTTATCTGTCCATCCTCATGAGCTACCATCTTATAATCTCTTTTCCTGCTTGTGTTTAAAATGGTAAGGAGAACCATTTATAATACTTTCTTCTCTATTGTTGAGTCTCTGCAGTCTAGCTTCCAACCTCATCATTGAACTGGACTTATTGTCTACAGAGTTGCCAATTATCTCATTGCCAAATCTAATTACCTTATCCTTTTTGACCTCTCTGAAATCTGTGATATGCTTTTTGATATTTGTTTCTCTCTAATTTTTCATGACAGTGTTCTCTCCTGATTTTCTTACTACTCTCCTGATGACTCCTTCTCAATCTTCTTCGTGGTTTTTCTTTGTGGCATCTTCATCTACCTCTTACCTACTAAGTATAGGCATCACTTTAGTTTCTTTCTTGAGCCTCCTTCTCTCTATATCCCTTTTTAGTTGGTGGACTCATCAGCTCCATGTATCTAATTATTGTTTTTGTGTTGATGATTCTTACATTTACTCATACAGACATAACCTCCCATATGATCTTCAATTAGATATTTCCAGTTACTAACTAGATATTTACAATGGATATTCTAACTGAACATTTTAAATTCACCATGTCCAAAAGTGAACTCATTGTGTTTCTTTGTAAACCCTTCCTTATTCTTTACTTTCCTATTGCTTTCCAGAGTGCCACCATTCCCACAGTCCCCCAAGTTCGCCTCTACAATGTTATTCTCAACTCTTCATTGTTCTTCATCCCACCCCTTATTCAATCAAGGATATTTAAAAGATCATCTCTGGGAAGAGGATGGTCAATTTGTTCTCATTAGCACCACGTGACAGAATTAAGAAGTTGTAGGGGTTCAGATTTTGGCCTGTAAGCAATAAAAATATCCCTAACTTGAGCCTTCCCAAATTGGAAAAGGTTGTCTGTCGAGGTAGAGGTTTCCTCCTCCTTGGAGTTCTTCAAGTCTGCAAACCTGAATAACTATTTTCAGCGTTTTGTATACAGGAAATTCTTCTTCCTAGATTGGACTGGATAGCTGATGAGGTTCATTATAACTACAAAATATATTGCTTTCACCATTTGTCTCAGTGTGATATGTAACTTTAAACAGATCAAGAGAGGAACTTTCTAAATTATCACAGAGTCAATGAACAGTATCTTTTATGTAGATGATGCCTAAAAGTATAATCTAAACCCATCATTACATTCAGATCAAATAACATTGACTATGACATAATCATCTCAACACTGGAGAAAGAATTGGAAACCAGGGATTTCCTGTCATCTATTACTGGAAAATTGTTCTATGGTTTTGCAAAGAAATGGATAGATTTAGTGAAACTGAAAGATTTAGCATGATAAAAAACTGAAAAATATGTCATTATTTTAAAATCTTTATCAATATCCTTAAAAACTATCTACTCAAAGTGTCCATCACATTTTAATGTGATAGCCTTGGATTTACTTCTGCATAGACTAACTTGTCCCAACTGAGATAGTCTTGTAAGAAACAATTTATAAGTCTCAACACTAGTTTCACAGATTTAAAAAAATCAATTCATAAGAAATATGAGCAATAGAATTTTCATATATATGTACACATATGTATATAAATGTGTATATATACATATGTATATATATGTGTGTGTATGTATGCATGTATACATGTATATATTATATTTTTTTTTTCCTCCAGGTTCGAATTCTGTGATGATAAGATGAATACCATGTTTCAGGTCTGGTCAAGAGTGGAAAATGAGTGACCTCTTATGAGAATGAAGCTGAAGCCTGTCTTCTAACAACACTCAAATGGAAAGACAATTTTATGATAGTTCCCTTCCCCAAATTTAAGTTATGAGAGAAGTGTTGGAAAGGAAAAGACGGTGTGCGGGAGTGTCTCATACTTCTGTTGATGTACACAATCTGGCCAATATCTTTGGAAGCTGTTACCTAAATATTTACTTCTACAAAAATACTTTTCAGTTTTCCACAATAGAAAAAAATAATTCTAAATGTTTGCTTTCTGTTTAGTCAGCAACCAAATAAAAACAGCTGAATTTAAAGACATAGAGCCTACTTAGAAACTTGCTCTTGTCTTAGTCTTGTCACTTGCTTTCCTAGGGCTCAGTTTCCTCATCTTAAAAAAAAAAAAAAAAGGAAGTAAATTAGTTGTCTTCTGAAGGTCCATTCAGCCCTACTTCTCTGAATGTATTAATATTATCTAATTTTTTTCATGAGAACTCTCATACATTTTCCTTACATTCTGTTTCTACTACTACATCTGAATTTTGGATTATTTTTTCCTCATGTTTGGGCTGCTGCTCTCCTGGCTTTCAATCTGATCCCCTTACTCCAATCTATGAAATAAAACAATGCTAAATAATCTCATCCAAAATTACTTTCATTGAATCAAAAACTGAGAATTGTACATACCTCTTAAAGTTTTACAAAATACTTTGTAATTAAATCATTTGAGCCTAACAATGGTTTTAGAGTAGTTGCTACATTTAAAAAATGGTTCTTTCTACATAAATTAATTTACTTTTTCAAACTACCATAACAAACTACTAAAATTATTTTATAGAGCTAGAAAAAAATAGCAAAATTATTCTGGAAGAACAAAAGAATATCAGGGAAATAAACTAATGTGTGTATATGTGTATGTATATATATATATATGTATGTATGTATGAATATATACATGTATACATACACATTCATATATACATACATATACGTGTGTGTGTGTATATATGTATGCATGTATAATGAAGCTCTACCAGAACTCAAACAATCTTGTACTGAAATCAAATGATGGATTAGTGGAATACAGTAGGTACACAATACATGTTAGTAAATGACCATAGTAATGTAGTGTTTGATAAAGCCACATTTGACAAAAATTGCTGGGAAAACTGGAAAAAGGTTTGGCATAAACTAGACATAGACCAGCATCCTACACCAAAATATCACATGCCAAGTGAAGATAAAAAAAGTATGTGATTTAGTCATAAAAGGTGATTAAGAGAGCAGGGAAATTTTTGCTTGTCAGATCTATGGCTAAGTGAAGATTATATGACCAAACAAGTAGTCAAAAGCATTACAGGATATAAAATGAATAATTCTTATTACATTAAATTAAAAAGGGTTTGCATAAACAAAATTAAAGCAGCTGAGATTAGGGGGAAAGCAGGAAACTGAGGGAAAATTTATAGCAAGTTTCTCTGATAAAAGCCTCATTTCTCAAATATATAAAGAAACGACTCCAGTTTTCAGGAACATGAGTCATTCCTCACTTGATAAATGGTGAACGGATTTGAGCAAGAAGTTTTCAGAAGAAAAAATCAAAGCTATCTATGGACATATTAAAAAAATACTCTAAATCCCAACTAATTAGAGAAATTCAAATTAGAACAAATTGGACATGCCACCTCACATGTGTCAGATTAGCTAACATGACAGAAAAGTAAAAATAACTACTGTTGGAGAGGATGTGGAAAAATAGGGACTCTAAAGCACTGTTAGTGGGGTTTTGAACTGATCCAACCATTCTGGAGAGCAATTTGGAACTATATCATTAGGGCTATAAAACTGTATTCTCTTTGACCAAGGAAAAACCACTACTAGAGCTATATCTCAAAGATTTCTTTTAAGGGAAAGGCTCTATATGAACAAAAGTATTCATAGCAACTCTTTTTGTGGTGCAAGGAATCAGAAATTGAGGGGATGCACAACACTTGGAGGATGACTGAATAAACTGTGGTATATGATTATCATGGAATACTATTGTGCTATAAGATATGCTGAGCAGGATGGTTTCAGAAATACTTGAGAAGATGTATGAACTGATGCAAAGTGAAGTGAGCAGAATCAGGAGAACATTATCTACATTCATAGCAAGATCATTCAATGATCAGCTATGAGTAAAGTGGCAATTCCAAAGATTATAATGATCTGAGATAATTATTAAAGACTTATGATGAAAAATAAAGGATTTTTTTCATAATCTGAAGCAGCAAGGGTATACAGAATATGGATAGAAAGGTGGATTTAGGGGCAGGAAGACCCAGATTCAAATTCAGCCTTACTTTAGGCACATGAAACATGGAGAACTCGCTTTACTTCAATTTCCTAATAATAGCACCTTTTTATGGGGTGTTTATTTGGATTGAGTGAGATAATAATGTGAAAAATTACTTTCAAATCTCCAAGTGCTTTTTAATGATATCTATCATATTATTTTTACCTTTCAAATCTTATTTATTTCTGCTTTTCAAATTGATTTAATATTTTTTCTATTATTATGCATTCTTTTTCTTTCTCTCCTTTCTTCCTATTCTCATTGAACAATTTAAAAAAGGAAAAAGAAAATCTCCATAACATATATGTATCCTCAAACAAAATAAATTCTTACACTGGTCATTTCTAACAATGAATGCCTCATTCTACATTTTAAGATGACTCCAGCCCTTGTAGGAATTAGGTAATGTCCCCTGCTTCACCTCCAGAAGACAACCTATCCAATAGCATGCTTTCCCTTTCCAATCCTATTTTATACTATCCCCAACACAACCTCTCGGTCATTGATATCCCATTGGTCATAGGATCCTTGGAAAAAAGTTTTAAAAAGGAAAATTTAAGCAGGAAACACTTTTGTTTCATCTGCATGAGTAACTTTCTTGAATCTGGGTAATCAACAAAACAATAAACCAGGTCCTGATTTGCAGCCTTTGCTGATTTCTAAATTATAAATGCTCACATTGAAATTTTCACAATCTACTCTCATGAGCTGGTTTTAGCATTCTCTAGCATGCTTCTGGTGTCAATATAATTCAATGATATTCTAGTATAGCTGAGGTTCTAAGAGAGAAAATTAATAACAAAATCATAGTTTCATAAATCTAGTTCTGGAAGTAACTTGTCAAGGACACACAACTAAAAAGTAGCAAAACCAAGGCATTCTGTGCTCTTTCTATTATGCCCACACTGAAGTTAAGCTCCTAAGGAATTTTCCAAAATGTGCCTATATGCAAAAATATTTTACAGTTTCTTCCAATTAATTCCAAAATACTTCAATAAAAAATCTAAACAATCAAGATTGTAGAAAAATGCTATTCTACATAAAGTAATTCAACATTGAGTCAATCTGTTGGTATCTACTCCAGAAGACAGATGAAAGCTGAATGTCACATACTGACTGCCAGCTTGGGTTTCCCCAGCTGAAGTTGGCTTCGTATCATCTCCATGTTTTAGATTATATTTTGAAGGGATTTTTTTCTCCCTAAACAGAAACAAACAATTTCCATCCTATTGATTGAGCCAATTTTCTTCAGGTCATTCAAGGAAACTATAGAAAGAAGTCAGAAATCTGTAGAGTTGAACGCAAATCCGAAGTGGCACACATATTATTATAGGGTGTGGTTCTTTTTTTTTGTCATTACGTGCATATCAAAAGACCCAGATCTTTCAATGAACTAATTAATGAAGAAGCATTTATGAAGCATTTGCTCTATGCCAGACACTAGATTGAGCACTGGAGATAAAAAGAAAGGGTGAACTGGTTTCTGCTCTCAAGAAGATCAGAATTTAATACAAGTGACCATATAGACAAATAGATATATAAAAGATACATACAAAATAGAAGGGATGAGGATGAAGACTTTGATCTCTACCACAGCTATAAAGAACTTCCCTCATATCTTTAAGAATTGGAGAAATTCACTTAGTTTTTGACTAGTTAAAAGGGAAAGATTGCAATTTTAGTTATAAATCATTGTTAATATTTTTCTTGTCTAATGTAATATCTTTGATTGTTGCCAAAATAGCATGAAGACAGTGGAAGTCAGACAGGCTGAGTGAACTGGCTAATTGTGTCATCAATTCAATTTAAATAGTACAATCTTCAGGCCTCTGTTGACAAGTCTAAGTGGTTTTTTTTTAAATCCCGTTATATCTGAATCTGTGAAATTCAACTTTCATTTTCTCAATGGTTACTGTATTTTGGTAGGGCAATACAAAGACAGAAATGAAGCATTCCATCCCCCAAGGAGTTTACATTTCAATGAGGGGAAACAACATGCACACCTTGCATAAGTACATGAAGTGTTAAATAAAGCAATTTTAAGGAGGGGAAAGAAACTAACAATGGTGTGTGTGTGTGTGTGTGTGTGGCGGGGGGGAATTGAGAAAGACCCCATAATTGATTACACTGGAATTGTGCTTCTAAAATTTTTAGATACCTTAAGCTTATATAGAAGTTGGGTTACATGTGCTGGCATGTCTAGGAAAGGATAATGGGAATGCTCCTCTGGTGGATGCTGGCATATCTATATTAGAATTCTAAGAAGAAAATGTGAATAGAATATATGTGTGTGTGTGCATATGCACATATAGATATGCACACAGACATGTTTAAAATCTCTATCTGTAGATATATAAAGATATAAATATCTATAGATATATCTATATATCATCTCTTTGCTTTTCCTTCTCAGTATCCTTCTATTGGATGTGGAAGAGAATAAGATGAAGGGACTGCAGATATTTACCTTGGTAACAAGAAGACTTATGGTAGACATGATGCAATTGTACTCAAGAACTGAAATGGATTGTCACAGAGTAAAACATACCTTGACTTTTTCTATATGGAATCAGATATCATAACCAGGACTAAGGGGAAAAATTGAAGAGAAATGAGACGATATAAGTCAGAATTCTCTAAAAGTGGAATGGCATTCCTCAGGAAAAAAACTGTGATCCCATTCATTGGAGATTTGTAATCAAAGGGTAAGGAAGTATGTGTCAAATGTTTTGTGGTAATCTTTTCTTACGTAGTGATCTGATAGATGGACTCTGACTTCCCTAGCAAATTAGAAATTCTGTGATTGATTCTGAATTCAAGAATTATCTGTAGGAGGCATTCATTTTTATGATGTAGCCTGTGAAAGAACTAAACAAGTCATAAGAACTCAGACTATTCAATCTTATCTCATTCAATAAAGACTCAACATCTTCTTGGCTAATTTAGTATTTCTTTTGTCCTTCAGAAAAACAGGAGCTTTTTCATTTGTAGGTTGATCTTTCATATTAGACCAAGCAAAGGACCATAAGGTAATCTGCGGAGCAGGCTAAAAAGTGGCAAGGAAACTGTCACTGAAATCATAACTCATGGTATCTGGCATGGGAGAAAGCATCTATTGTGAGGGAGAAAAGTTTTAGCATCAAAAGAACAAACTAGGACTTCAAGGAATATAGAACCCAGAAAACCAAAGAGAAGATGGATGATGGACACAAGTAGGGCTTGTGCAAAAAAGAGTTATGGGGATACATTTAGACTTATTTTTGATTAGAGAAGCAAAAAAGGAGAAAAAATTTTGTGAAAAATAGGAGAGAGACTTAGTTAATCCTCATTTTGTTTTTCATTTTAAAAGTGAATAGGTCACAAGACAAAGTCAGGAAGACCTGAATAAAAATATTCTTTCTGAGATTATTAGCTTGTTGTCATAGTCAAGTCATTTGTCCTCACTGATCCTTAGGTTCATCATCTGTAAAATGGTGATAGTATCTACCTCACAGGGTTTGTATGAAAGTTAGAAGCATAATGTATATAAAGTGTTTTGCAAACTTTAAAGTGCAGTATAAATATCAACTATTCTTCTTTAATATGTATCTCTCTAATATTGGTCTCCTATTTACATTCTTAATATAAAGCCATTGTGACTATTTTTACATGAATCATTTGAAACCCATTCAAGTCATCCAGATTTATAGTTACCAAACTCTCTGATTGAAATGACAAAGGAATAATTTTATAAGTAGTCAGGAGGGAAAAAATAACATCAGATAGAAAAATAAAAATAAATTATATAGAATTTTTCACTCAAGAAGATGTTACCAAAGATACAGAATGTACACACTGGAAATTATATTTCATTCCAAAACAGAGAGTTGTCTAAAATAGATTTTGAAGATAAAAAGACATTTGGGATAACAGTAATGTTTCAAGAATTTAGGGATAAACCCCAAATTTGACATGCTGGTTGATATAAAAATTATTTTAAAAGTGCCAAAGTAACTTGAAAGCAATATTATGAGTATGAATGATAAACTTCTGGCTTTGTATAAAATTTATGTCAACAAAGCAAAACAAAAGACATATTGTTTGGATTTTTAGAAAATATCTCAGCATAATCATCTTGGGGAAGAACAAAAAAAATAGAGGAAGTATTGGTTTGATTTGATCCTTATAATGCAAGAACAACAATTGGACATTAAAGTGTTTTCTTGTTAAATATAGTAATTGGGGTTAAAGGTTGTAAATGTGGAACTCCACCCAGAAGAATCTTAGAAACCTTCTAAATAATAATAGAATTAAAGAGAGTCCTCTATTCTCACAATTTGCACTTGATAGGCAATGAAAAGATATTACAATTAGAAGCTTTAGTTAAAAAATAAATTACCATGTCTATTCATGAGTGAAATGAAGCTTTAGGTAGAAAATTCTAGAGACTCAAAAACAATGACACAAAAACATAACAGTTTCAATTACGTTATATGATCTATGATAAACCTACAAAATCATCCAAATTTTGTTGTTACTAATAAAAAACACAGAAATTTATAGCAGAATAGAATTTAAAACAACAAAATTCATTAACTATTTGGGAATTATACTACGAAGAAAAGCACAGGATTGACATAAAACTGCCATAAAATAATGTATAGAGGAAGATGGAGGGGATAATTTTGATTTAATTGGTTTAAGGCATGCCCAGGTGAGGAACTCTTTCCTTTCCAACTTATAGATTTAGAGATTCTTAGAGGCTTGAGTGGTTATGTGATACATACAAGTAATACATACAGTTAATATGTATCAGAAGTGGAGCTTGAACCCAGGGCTTCATGGCTCTGAAGTCAACTCTCTATCCACTATGCAATATTTTCTCTATAAAAAGAAATACTTGGAGAAATATTTAATATGTCTTACAGCAGCTCTTCTTTGTGGTGCCAAAGAACTGGAAATTGAAGGGATACTCATGAAGAATGATGTAACAAGTTGTAGTATATGAGTGCTTTGGAACACTAATGTGTTATAAGAAATGGCAAGCAGGATGGTTTCAGAAAATTCTGGGAAGATTTATACGAACTGATGCAAAGTGAAGTGGGCAGATCCAATAGAACATTGTACACAATAATAACGATAGTGTAAAGAAAATCAAGTGTGAATTATAGCTACTCTGTTGAAGACAATGATATGAGGATCCAAAAGATTCATGTTGAAAAATGTTGACCACTTCCCAAAAGAGAATGGATGAATTTAGAGTGCATATTGAAACATCCTTTTTTTTTCAATTTTATGGTTTTATTTTTGTGTGTATTTTTTCAAATAAAACTAATATAGAAATATGTTTTGTTTGATTTCACATGTGTAATCAGTATCATATAATTTGCTTTCTGAAAGGATGGGGGAGTGGCAGAAGAGAGAGAAAGAATTTGGAACTGAATTTTTTAAATCTTTTTTTTCACATATAATTGGGAAATATTTAATGAAATAGATTTCCAAGGGTAGATTTAAGATGGTAAAAGAGAGAAAGCACTCAATTGTAGTCTCCCACCATTTTACATACATTAAAATAATGCCTCAAATCACATTCTAGAATGGCAGAGCCAACAAAAAGTCAGAGTAAGACATTTTGCCAGCCCATGTGGATGAAATACCAATGGTGGGACTCTTCCTTTGAACACTGGTTGAAATTGGGGAAACTGTGGCCTGAAGCCAAATGTGGCCTTGTATGGGTGCGACCTACTGACTGATTCCAAGTTTTATAGAACTAATTCTTTAATTAAGAGAATTTGTTCTGTGAAGTTTGGATTCCATCAAAATTCCACACCTGAGGACCTAGAGAGTCACAAGTGACCTCAAGGCCACAGGCTTCCCATCCCTGGGTTATCTTATCTAACTAAGAAGTTTCCTTTGACATCAGTCAGCTTCATCCAATGTACACAGGACTTCTGAATCTCACAAATTCACATTACTTCCAAGAACGGTGACATTCACTTTTAAGTGGACTACTCAGATGCTCAGGAAAGCAAATACAAAGCAGAGAAGTTGTTCAGAGATCCAGGGGCAAGCTTACCTAGTGGAACCTTCCTTTTCTGACTGGGGTTTTTGTGTCCTGGACAAATACCACGCTCTTGTGATCTCATGTCTCTATGGCAGAGTACTTGTTCATGAGGATGAGATCATTAAAGCCCTTTGAAAATGTTCAGCTATAATAATGGCTAATGTGGAGGAACAGCTTGGAGTGCTCAAAGCACTTTCAAAAACACTGTTTAATTTTATTAGATTTTACCAAAAAAAAGTGAAGCCATGCAAAACTAAAGAAAATGTATAAGTAAATTCTATCCAAAATAAACAGAAAATCTCAATTTTCACTGAGAGTATAGTCTCTGTTTCAACAAGGAAGGTGAGGTTAAAAAGAACCATTTGTATTTTTGAAGTTCTTACTGGAAGTGTGGCAGAAGTCCGCACAATTTTCAGGAATTGAAGATAACCAGAACTTTATCTTGCCAAAAATGAAGTCACAGAGAAGGGGACTTCCAGACCTTCTTTTAGTAGTTATGATTTAAAAAAAGAAAAGAACAAGAAAAGGTGTGAAATCTGGCTGTATATTTCTCATAAACAGTGCATCTTGAGACTCCACTGGCTTTCCCATTATTTGTTAAGAGAACATTTTAATCCATTGTACATTCTCATGCTGTCAGAACAAATAAATGTGTCAAGGAGCACCTTAGTAGCTGATGAAGACAGCAGGAGAGAGAATGAAGACATGAAGGCCATGGAATGGCCAGATGGTGTTTTCAAAACAAACAAACAAACAAAGAAAAAAGGAGTGGGAGAACTAGCATGTATATAGCATTTTACATTTTGCAAAATGTTATATGCCAGACACTGTCCCAGGTCTCACAGATACAAAGACAGAAAGAAAAAAAAAATTGCAGACCCCACCCTCAAGAGGATTACATTCTGTTCTACTGAGGTCGTATTATATATATATATACATATATACACGTTTATATGTAAATACAAAAAATAGATAAAGTAAAGCAATATTTCAGGAAAGAGGAGAGGTAAAGCTATGAGGAAATGAATGAGGTATAAAAATCAAAAGTCATCAAAATAATAATTCAGATGAATTAATTCCTTCAAATAAACTAATAAGGTAGGCATATAGATGGAAAGGAGAAGATAAAAACATTAAAAAATGACTGACTGAATAAGACAAATAAGAGACAGAAAGACGACTCAAACCTTTGGACCCTAGCTGTTTAAAAGACAATGGTAGTGATTGCATTGGCTGAAAAAGTTAATCAAACAAAATACAGGTTTGGGGAGGCGATGGAAATATCGAGTTTTCACTTGAAGTGATGGAGTTTGGTCCACCCAACAGACCATATCCAGAAAAGAGTAGCAAACACCTCCTTATGAGAGAGGTGGTGCTTGAACTGAATCTTGAAAGAAATGAGAGGTTACATATGGTAGAGCAGAGGAGAAATTGCATTCTACGCATGAAAAATAACCAATGAAATAGAATGAAAAATGTCATGGAGCGTGCAGATTGGCAGCATCACAGAATCTGAGGAGGGGAGAAAAGTGCAAGTAGACTAGAAAGGACAGAAAGGATCAGGTTATGAAGAGCTTTAAATATCCTTGAAAGCGCACAATCAAAATGTCACTTCCTCAGAACAAAGCTCTATTTCTCCACTATAGCTGAAGATCTGCCAACACAATTTCCTACACTGAACTATCTAATCTTATTTCATATGTGCTTATCATGTAACCTCTTTAGGCCTGTTTCCATTTGTCAAATCTTGTGTTGAACTGGATGACTTCTGAGACACCTGTAAATTCTAAATAATTGGCCCAATGATCATGTGAATTCCTATTTATAGAAAAAAAAAATCAACTCAATCTTGCACTTTCATTGGCCTGAAAAAAAGTATTGCAAGAACTACATACCTAGAATGCCAGTTCAGCATCTCAGTCTCATCAGTAGCTTGAGCAATGGTTATTATTTTTGAGATGAAGCGGAGCTTTAATTAAATCACTGGAAAGGTGAATCCACCTCTACTCCTCCAGGATTTGAGATACACATCTCCAATATTTCATTAATATCTGCCAAAGAGATTTGCGTGAACATCTAGTTCAATGCACACTACACTTCATCCACTGCATAATAATAAAATTGAATTTTGGCCAGGCCTTTTGGCTCACAGCTGGTTTCCCAATTTATCATGAAATGGGTAATAGGAAAAAAAGGAAGGGTTTTTTTCCTGTGTTATCCTTGAAGTTGGATAAAAATAAAGAGATATCAATCTTACAAGCTGATGTACTCTTCATGCATTTCAGTGATATATGGTATCTTTGCTTTCTCTCCTCTCCTCATATACTTTGCATTTCCATTTTGATTTGGCCTCTCTGCCATCTTGAGGGAGTCAAGATCCCCTGCAGCTCTCGCCCATTCCATAATTTGCAGCAGCTCTGCTGTTTGCAGCTAATGCAAAGTGATATTTCTAGATAAATGAACACTTGCTTTGTCCTGCTACAAGCTTTGATTTGGTGCTCAACTGGTTCATTTGGTTCATCGATATATATGGGGAAGAGTTCTGTTTCTCAAGTCAGAAACTGGATTCAAATCCTGATTTTGCCATTTTCTACCAGCATGGCCTTGGACAAGTTACTTTACCACTCGCCTTATTTCCTTATTTGTAAATAATAGAGAGGAGAGGAGGGGAAGAGAGAGGAGTGGAGGGGAGGAGGAGAGAAGAGAGGAGAAGAGGAGAGGAGAGGAGGGGAAGAGATGGATAGATTGTTTCTTTAGGTACTACATTTCAAGCACTTCGTTAGATGACATTAATGCTTATAGTTCCCATTTCATTGTGTTCTGTTCTTTGCTCAAATAAGAAAATGTATGTAAAGACTCTGGGGCTTCAGAGTGTCATAGAAATGTTAGATGGTAATAGCAACAATGAACATATAATTTACATAGAATTTTAACATTTGCAAAGGGACTTACCAATATCATATAATTTTGTCCTCACAACAACCTTGAGTGGTAGGTGCTGTTATGATCCCCACTTTACAGATGAGGAAGACATTAAGTGACTTGCCCAGGGTCACACTACTAGCAAGTAGCTGAGGTTGGATTTGAATTCAGGTCTTCTTGACTTCAGGTCTTATGCTCTGTGCACTGAGTCACCTAGTGAGTTGTAATTATTACAATTCTCCATCTACGGATGAGGAAACTGAGGCTAAGACACAGCTAGTAAGTATCTGAGGCCATATTTATACTCAATTGTAGAATTACAATTCTACAAATTACAATTCAGCCACTACTGACAAAAAAGCTTAGAAGAATACTGAAAACTTTAGAAGGGAAGAGAATTGCCATGCCTGAGGTCACAATCCCTGCTATGATTCAAATTCTAGGCACTTGTGACCTTGGCCAAGGGACATTATCTCTCTGTGCCTCAGTCTCTTCAAATGTAAAATAGTTTTCTTGCTGTTAATTATTAGACCAAAATGAGCACAGGCAGCAGAGAATTGATCCATACTATGTTGCATCTCAGTTTCAGAAGCTGCATTGAGTGCACAATTATCTGCAATCAGAAAATCATGCCCTAACACTCCCTCCACTTTGGTCTTGGCTTGTAGCCTTTTCAAATTGAATCACTTGTCATTAGTATGGTAGTTGACTTTGACGCCATATTCGTTAACATAAAAAAACACAGGTGCTCCATCAGCCACCACCACACCATATATACGTGGAAACATTGGTTACAGCAAATGGAGAAGTTTTGGATGCTGTGGATAAGTTCACATACCTTGGTAGTGTACTTTCCAATGATATTACACATTGACAATGAGGTTGATGCACACATTGCCAGAGCTAGCTCAGTGTTTGGAAGGTTCTAAAGAAAAGTTTGGGAGAGAAGAGGTATTAGACTGACTACCAAATTGAAAGTCTACAGAGCCGTTGTGCTAACCTCATCGTTGTGTGCTTGTGAAACATGGACAGTCTACCAGCACCATGCCAGAAAACTGAATCGCTTCCATTTGAACTGTCTTAGGAAGATTCTGAGGATCACCAGGCGGGATAAGGTACCAGACACTGAAGTCCTCGCTCGAGCTAAACTGCCAAGTATTCAAACTATGCTTCAGAGAGCGCAACTCCGATGGGCTGGTCAGGTTGTTCGAATGCAAAATGTACCCTTGGCAAAGACTATTTTATGGAGAACTCACATGGGGCAGGCGATCACATAGGGGACAGAAGAAGTGATGCAAGGACACTTTCAAGGTCTCTCTCAATAACTTTGGGTTTGACTGTACAACATGGGAGACACTGGTATAGGACCACTCAGCATGGCATGCCCACATCAGAAAGGGTGCTGTGTTCTATGAGCAAAGCAGAATTGAGACAGCACAAAGTAAACACAGGAGGTGCAAATTTGGAGTACCCACCCCAAATATTCACATGGACTATCTTTGCCCAACCTGTGGTAGAGTATTCTGAGCTCGTATTGGTCTGCTCAGCCACAGTCGGTCACACTGAAATTTCACTTTATCATGATGATGTCATTTTGGTCCTCTTTGAAGACGAAGGACAACAACCAACCAACCATATAAAATGGTAATAAAGATACTGTCAGCAGAGAAACTGAAACTCCTGGGATCTAAGATTTAGAACTGAGCACAATGAAGACAGCCATCTTTTCCAACACCCTTACTTTACAGAACAATAAACTGAGGCTCAGGAAGAATAATTTCCTTGTTTTGATCACACAGTAAGCAGGTGGCGTAGGCAGGACTTTCCTCCAAGTCTAGAACTTTATCCACCACATCCTGAGGCTTCCCATGGTAGAATTTCAATTAGTTTCACTGCAGTAAACTGAGAACAATCACCTATCTTAAAATATTGGGATCTTGTTGCAAAAAGTGAGTGGTTACGAAGTCCTCTTCTCTTTTGGATATTCTCAAAAGCAGGAAGAACAGAGAGATGCTATCAGAGAATGGCATTCAGAAGACCTCAGTATGAGTTTTACCTGTAAGACTATGCTGAGTGAACCTGGGCAAGTCACTTACACTTTCTTAGCCCTGGTTTCTTCTTTGCAAAACAGCACTTGCCTCACCTGGACCTTCTGAGGATCAAAAGTAACCTTAATACAATTTATAAAAGTGATATGCATAAAAGAGAATTCTAGAAATCAAAGTAGTCCCATTTCTTAGAGTGTGTCAAGAACATTGCTGTTTCCCAAGGAGACAGAGATGATAACAAAAGCTGTTCTCATTCAGCTTTCCCTTCTCCTCATTGTTTGGTCATTTTTCAATCATGTCCAACTCTTTGTGGCCCCATTTGGGTTTTGTTAACAAACATACTGTCTAAATGATTTGCCATTTCCTTTTCCAACTCATTTTACGGATGAGGAAACTGAGGCTAAGACACAGCTAGTAAGTATCTGAGGCCATATTTATACTCTGGAAGATGAGTCAAGATGGAGTCTTCCTGACTCCAAACCCAGCTCTAGCTGCTTCCATCATGCCTCTCCCCCAACTTCCTTATCCTATATTTAGTCTTGGAAGGCTGTTTTCAATGCTTCCTTAATTAAACAAAGCTGCCTTTATGAGGATGCCTCCTCTCCCCCTACCTTCCCTAATCTACTGGGTTTAAAGGACCCAAATGCGATTCCCTGTTTCCACTTTTCCAGTGTAACCCATTCTGAATTTTGGTCTGGTTCTCAGTAGTGTTTACTATCCCTCCTCTAGTCCATGATGAATCCTTCTGGAAGGACCCTGCCTGTTACCACTGAGGAGAGACCCTGTTCTAAGGTTACTCTCTCCTTTTCCCCTAATGTTTTCCCACTGACATTACCAAGATTTTTTTGAACTTGTCAGAATCAATGATGTCAACGTAACTGTTTTATATAAGATCCTGCTCCTTTCGTATCATATGTAGAAATTGGGCAGGAAGAAAAGACATTTGTTTAAGAAAATAAGCTTGACATAGTTCTGAGGAATTTAGAGAATATTATTCCTCAGATAAATGGGATGAGACCACAAGTAGGAACCTAAACTGAATTATCACTACAAATTATTGTTGTACATCAGTTCATTTATTTATGACTGTCTTCAGGTTTCTGAAGGAAATGTTTGAGCTATTATACATCAAAAAACTGCTTGAGGACTATGGGGAAATTGTATACATTTGTTTGTGTTATAAATGATAGAACTGTGGACTTCGAGTTTATCAACCAGAGTTACAGATTGCCCTGGTAGGAAGCATTAAAAGACAGATGAGGAGCTCTAGGACATGAAAAAGATGTGAAGTGAGAGCTCAGAAGACACAGTAGTCACCTAAAGAGAAAATGGACAGGAGAAACTGATCCCTGCTGCTTGAAAGAAACAAATTAGAGAGGGATCAGAAGACAGAGCAGCAATTTTGGGTCAAGTCAGTTGAGAGAGCCAAATGAAGCCCAGCAGGCTCTGAAGCTGTTGGAGGTTCATTGAAGGACACAGATGCCTGGTGTTAGAAGAAGAGCTGACTGAGCTTGTTACTCATTAGCACCATCTAGTGTTAGAGAGCTTACTGGGGGCAAGAAAACTGCAAGTGCTCTAGAAGCTTTTTTGGAGGCAAGAAGAATCCTGCTGCTGTGTGAAAGGCTGGCTGGGTTTAATACCCCTCTTGGACCCTCTAAAGATTGAGAGAAAGGAAACCCCTCAAGAACTTGACTTTATTGTCCTCTGGCTTGAGAGGAAGAGATTCTTCCAAACCTCAAAAGCAGAGCTGATAAGCTGTGTAGTTTTCGGGGCTGCAAGAACTACTTGTCAATGAAATAATTTGGCATTGCTTTGGCAGACAAGAGAGCATGCCAGAAAAGCTGCTTATCACATGGTTCATACTGCTGTGTCACCAAAAGTGTTATGCTGACACACTGGTAAAAAGTTTAGCATTGCTTTAGAAGCAAGGAAGATGCTTTGTTGAACAGAACAGAGAGGTTCAGAAGTGCAGACGGTAATGTATCTTTCATAGTGCTCCCTAAAAAAAAGATCATCTGTATCCAGTCTCTAATCTACAGGCCTGAGCTGCACTGAAAACATGGCTTTCTCGATGAGTGCTTCACTGCCCAGTCTCTGTAAATATAGTCCTACTCTCCCCCTTGGATGATGCTTCAGTTGGTAGGAGATTATAATCCAGGTATATAATAAGATTGATATATGGTATTTTTTCCTGATTTTTGTCTTTTATTAGGTAAAGATTATGGTCATTCAGTCTTTTGCCTTAATATTTAATATATATTTCATATTTAAGAATGAATGGTGTTGTGGCTTAATAAATTGTGGTTTATGAATCTAATGCAATATTATTGTGCAGTAAAATTGAGAAATACAGTGAGTACAGAGAAGTGTGGAAGGATTTATATGTGCTTAAGCAATCAGAGTAAGCAAAGGAAATTCTGTGTCCAATGACGACAATGAGGCAAATGAACAGTCACAAAAACAAATTAAAACCAATGTTGGAAAAAACCCAAAGTAACACACTAGCTCCAAAGGAGAGATATGAGGAGGCATCTTACTTTCCTCCCACCCCCGTAATGTTGTGGGGGTGTGTGGGGAAGTGTGGATAATAGTGTGGAATACTGCATGAACTGTCAGGTTTTTTTTTAATGTATTGATGGGTTTTGCTAATTTATTCAATGTGAAAACAAAAGATATAAAAATATGTTTCTTAAAATAGTTAATATTTCACGTAAATGGGAAGCATATCAGTCAAGGTTCAAAGGCTAATGAGTAGTAGAAATGTATTGCCTTACCCAGTAGTGTTACCCCCACAAAAATCCTGAAGGTAATTTAATAGCAGTAAATCATACCCATGGCTGCACCGTTCCCTCAGGAAAAAGCCCTAAACTTGCCAATGTGTCTACAGGCTGAGCTAAGTGAGCCAATCTAGAGAGATAGAAAAAAAGTTCAGGTGCCACATTTGATGCCATACTCATTGGCTTCTCTCATGAGTGGATCATCACATGGATACATACATGCTATATTTATTTGCCTAAAGTACAAATAGATATTCTAAGTTTAATAATGAGCCCTAAGGAATGGTATTAGAATGTTCTGAAAAGTAAGAAACACAAAGGTTACCAGAGAAAAATTACCACTACCAATTTTACCTGGTTGTATACTCCTACGCTTATTTGAAGGAGTTATCTAGATCATTGAGTAAGGATCAGGGAGATATCTGGCCAGATAAATTAATTAATATTGACAGACTTCTCCCCAATAGAAATATTGCTCTCTGGACCTTCTGTATAGGATTTTACTTCACCCCACCTTAATGAAGCAGATATCTCACTTCCCCTTGACTCAGATTCAGAGTACTCTTCTAAAGAACATTCATCTAGAGTCTGTCCTACCATTTTCTATCTCTGACTTACAAAATAATTTCTGAACTTTTCTGCTCCTTCACCGAGCAGAACTAGCTCTCTCTCTCTCTCTCTCTCTCTCTCTCTCTCTCTCTCTCTCTCTCTCTCTCTCTCTCTCTCTCTCTCTCCATGTGTTAATAATTTTTGGCAACTCCGTTGACACACTTTAGTCTTATGATGCCCACTTATCTAAGCTCCATGTCTTCACGAGAACATTTATTTGTTTACAACTCAACTATTGAAGCAGGAGGAATGTCCATTCTTAAAGCAGTAATCTATCTTGAGCACTTGAGTATAAATTTAGGGTTTGATATATTTGAAACACAACCTTAGTACTTTCAGAGAGACAGTGCTTGGTTTCACCAAGAATACCTCACAGATAATGGAAGAAAGAAAGATATTAAATTACTTGTTGCCAACATCCTTCCACTAAACACTTTTAAGAGGTGTTACAGTTCCTCTAGCCATCAAGGGATTTGTTTTTGGAAGATGCTCAATGTTTCTGGTAGGCTGAATCCTGATGAGTAAGCAAACAATTGAACTGAGATTTGATGAGAATTGACAAACAATTCCTATAATAATCAAATCACTCCTAAGGAATAAAACTACAAAAAACAAGGAGATTAAATGTACGCAGCGTCCTAGAAGCATGGCAATGAATGGTTTCTCCTGGGCTCAGTTGCATCTGCCTTGACAGACTTCCTGACTTTTGAGAGAGTGAGAAAAGGTCAGTGAGAGAGAAAGAGACAGAGAGAGAAAGAGACAGAAAGAGAGAGAGAGAGAGACAGAGAGACAGAGAGAGACAGAGACAGAGACAGAGACAGAGACAGAGAGACAGACAGAAAGAGAGAGAGACAGAGAGACAGAGAGACAGATAGAAAGACAGAGACTGCTTGGTTTTTATTTTGCCCAACCAAGCCAACAAAGCCTTTGGCCTCACTGTCTACTAGATATTAGAAAGATAATAGCTGAGCCTTCCCAAGCAAAAAGAAGGAGAGAAGGTTCAGAAGGCTTGGGTATGAAGCTCCCCCACCTACTGTTTTAATTAATTCATATATTAGAATTTTCAGTTCTCTTCAGGTCTTTTTCCTTGGTTATTTAAGTCAATATTTCACTTCCTACACTCTAAATGTTGCCATATCTCAAAACTAACGTCCATCCCCTTTTCTAAGTGAAAAATCACTTTTGAATTAAGGGGATCCTGTCCTATTAATAAATAGAAAGTTAGTTCTTCAGTGTAGGCACATGACTCATCTTTGGGTCCATCTGTTTTTTTTTTCTTGCTGGAGATGAGTGAAATGGATTTATATATTCCATGCCCCTACAACCCCATTCCAAATGTATAAAAGTAAGCATGGTGCCAGTAGACATCTTACAGCATTGATATGTATGTATGAGCAGACAGGCTTCTAGCCAGTGTCATAGATGTTGTCTAATTGATCATTGTATCTTTATTACCCCGAAATTTTGAGTCATCATGATGGAAACAACCATGGGTTCTCAAAAGCACTGCTAGTGGGATGCACACTGTGTGTGGTCCTACAGCACTGGAAAGGATCTGAGTAAAGATATCATAGCCAACTCACCACATTGTTCAGGGGATGATGACTTACTGTTGTTATCTGTCAAAAGTTCTCTCAAAGACCACATTTCAAAGAACTGTGATTCACATTGCTGGAACCAAACTAAATTATAGACACTTGAATTGCAATACTTACCCTGCACTTAGCAGAGTGAATTGCACATAGTAGCAACAATTAGAATTTACTGCATTAATGAATGTTGACCTGACTTCCACATTAATTTCTGCTCCCCATGGCATGCTTCTCACAAGTATAAATGAGGAAGAATTGGAAAGACAGATAAAAGAATGCTAGGAGAATTGAAAATGTTTATACCTAAAATGATGAAGGAATGATGGGACCTATAAAATGAATTAGAAAATCATAAGGAAGTGTGGCTTGAGGGAGGAAAAGAGAACAGGACTTTGACTTGGGTCAGGCTGAGTTTTGTGTGCTTGAAAAATATCCAGATAAAAATAGAACTAGAAGTTCAGGTCTTTAAGTGAAGCAAGAGGATAGGAATAACATATCCAATGCTTAACGTCAATTAGAAGGTTTTTAAGGTAGATTTAATTCATAATATTGATTTTTCCTTAAAGAGACAGAAAGAACAGAAAATAATAGATTCTCTAAAAATAGTAATAAAGTTAAAATAATTTAGATACAGGATGAATTTAACTCTAACCTTATAACAAGAAAAAATGCACTTTGAGATATGGACATTTACATATGCATACATATACGTGTGTATTATATATGTATAGATATGTATATATATGTATAGGCATGTATATGTACACATACCTATACATATATATACATGTGTTTATATATATGTATATATATAGTTTTATAGTAAATGGCAAGTGAAGTAAAATCTCATTGAAAATAACAACACAAATAAAATATATGAGTCAACTAGATACTCTCAAGACAAATCCAATTCTAAAATTCTTTTTACAGAAATAAAATAATTGACATGACATTCATTTTTTATGCTTAGGCCATGGGAATATAATACGTGTGATAATGTTACCTGCATCCATATATGCATTTGGTGCTATAACAATCAGACTTGCAAAGGATACCTTTAGATAAAATAAAAACAAAATTCCTTTAGAGCAAGAAAAGGTTTAAGACGTCATGTTAAATAATGAAAGGGAGGGAGGAAAGTAGAAAAGATGGTGACATAACATTTCCAGATGTTTGTCTTTATTGTAAAGAAGTGAGCGGTCATCAGATCATCAAAACTGTACTTTAAAAATCAAAACATAAAAGTAAAATTGATAAATAAATAAAATGTGATAAATACAATGTGGTCAATGTGCTGATTTATTTTGTCTTAATGAATTCCTGCATTACATGAGTGTCTTGGAGGAGAGTCATCAAAAAATAAGAGAAGTGAAAAGGGATATATGCATATGGGGTGGAGAGAGAGGGAGGAAGAGACAGAGAAATAGACAAAGACAAACAAACAGACAAATCTCACTGCTATGGTAAGGAACTATCTGTAAGCTCTTATGTATCAATGGTTTATTATGGTGTGTCCTTTAAGCGCTGAAATTGTGGGGGAAATTGACCACAGAAATCATTCAAGAGTGGCTCACAAGTCTCTGGGCAGTCAGGGGTCTGAGTTGTATTGAAGATGTTTGATCATTCCCTGGACTGAAGGACATGCCAGTGCCAGAAAGACATGTTGCTCACTAAGTAGGACTCCAAGTAACCTTAGAGAAAGGGACACTTGTTTTCATTAATGTGTTTCTGTAAGACTTCACAGAGGTCTTCTATTAAATGGCACAAGAAACAGAGGAAACTTTCTCCGTGATTGAGAATCGCTTTTCTCCTGCCCATTAACAGAAGACTTCCTTGGGAGAATGAGTGATGATACTGTTCTCCTGATCATAGGGGTTCTCAAAGGCAGTCTGTGTGGATAGAAACGTCTGATTCTCAGTTTATTACCAAGCCATGAAGAGCCATGAAATTCACCCTTGGATTTTATCTGAATATCTCCTTTATACTTCCATTTTCTCCTTTTCCACAGCTTCCATACACCAAGTTTCTATAATTTAAACCCTTGCCAATGGCTCCTTTCTGTAGCAGAAACAAATACCAAGTCTATCACCTTAATGAAGTCTTTGATAAATATCGTACAATGAAAACATCCCCTATATGTGCATTTTCTCTTATAGAAAAGCAGGCCATAGCATAAACATTCATTTTTCCTCCTTCTTCTTAAAATATTCTCTAAAATAATTGGGGACACAGTGACAACAGTTTCCAGGTCGTGCCTGGGAAACTTTGCATAGATTCAGAAAAGCATCTTGTTACACGGCAGCCTTACAATGCAGACAAATGTGCCTTTTCTAATAATCCCTGCTACAATGTGATGAGAGAGGAGCCGGAAGCCTTATTCTGAGATCTAGGACAATCTGAGGCATTGAAATAATTGGAGATCACGCCAACCTGCTCATACTGTGGGCTTTGCACTGGGACTTGGAGAGGGGATGGGGACATTATCAGTCTGGAAAGGAATTCTAAGACTGAGTCCCAAGTGACCACCCCTCACACACACACACACACACACACACACACACACACACACACAGAGAGAGAGAGAGAGAGAGAGAGAGAGAGAGAGAGAGAGAGAGAGAGAGAGAGAGAGCTAACAAATCCCAATCCATGGCATTAGGACTAGAATCTTTGAAGCTTTCTCCCAGAACCAGTTCTAATTAAATTAGTCAGTTCAGACCAGAAGGCTGCCCTGTCACTTTGGAGTCCCTCAAGGAATCTGCTTCGTCTCTTCTGGCCATAATGATACCATCTGAGAATGCATAGTCACTTCCTCGTCTTGTTAATGGCTCCAAAACCAGCTGTGTTTTTACTGCTCCATATTGTAGGTTCCTGTGGTATTCAATGACATTGCTAAGCTCTGAGAAACATAGATCTTGAGTTAGCAAGAAGTCTAGATAGCATGTAATCAAACACTCATTTTATGGAGAAGAAAGCCAAAGGTCACAAATGCCATTTTTAGTTAATAAGTGGCAGAACAAAGACATGAACCCAAGTCCTCTGAATCCCAATCTAGGATTGTTTTCCATAAAAAAAAAAGAGTTAATCCCTACTTCCGTTACATTGAAATAGGAAACTTATGAAATACTCATGACTTAGTATTAGCAACTTAGGATATGATGTAAGCCAAGGAGAAATTCAGGCAATTTGGAGGGCAAAGGAAAGCTCCCTTTCAGTTGAGAGAATAAAAAATCTTCATAAAGGAGGTCACAGCCAAGCTAGATTTTGAGGAAAGAGAATTTCAATAGTCAGAGGCATAGAAGGAGGACAAACACTGGACCGCAGGATGATCTTTTAAGGAAAAGCAATCAGTCTGGTTTGATTGGGAGATGTATTACAGAAAGGGAGTTGCTGTTTTGACATCTGAGAGTTAGGGAGCCATTGAAAGTTTTTGAGAAGAGGGGTGACAAACTTTGAAACCTTACGTCAACGATGTTCATTTGTCAGATACCAGAAGGATGGATTGGACAGAGGAGAAACAAGACAGGGGATAACTAGGAGACATTGCAGTAGACTGCACAAAAGGGACATGTGAAGGGGACAACCCTGAACTGAAGCAAAGCAGTGTGAATGGGAATGAAGATTCTTCTGTTCTTTTAATTGTTAAGAGAGCTTGGTTGCATCTCTCCAACAAGATTTTAACTCTGATAGCAAGGGCAGCTTTGACTTTCTTTGGCATCCTTCAAAAACCAACCATTCCCACTGAAAGCCACACAGTAGGTTTTCAGTAAGTTCCTACTCCACATGTCAGGACTGATATTTTTTTTCGAGTCTTCCTGTCTTGTGCATACTAAGTTCATGATTCAATGGATCTCAACTGTTTTGAAAGACTAGAAAAGGACAGCTGGTTTTTTTTCTTCTTTTAAAAGACCATACTTTTGAATGTCTTCTGAAATCTAATCTAATTCAGTTCAATTCAATGAATCCTTCCTGAGCACCCTTTACATGTCAGACACCAAGATAAGTATGAGGGATATGAAAACAACAACACAAGGCCCTGTTCTTGAGGAGTTTCTATTCTTTTGGCGAATATAACAGGTAAATGGGTGGAAGAAACACACAGTTTGAGAAGGAAGATGAACCTATTGGGGAAGGAGTGTAGATTACAGGTGATCCGTCTGCTAAGCCTTACTAAAGGAGATTTATTGTTGTCATTCAATCATGTGTGACTCTTCATGAGCCCATGGACCATAGTGTCCAATGGATTTTCTTGGCAAAGATACTGAAATGGCTGGCCATTTCCTTCTCCAGTGGATTAAGGCAGAGATTAAGTGACTTGCCCAGGGTCACACAACTAATAAACATCTGAGACTGGATTTGAACTCAAGTCTTTCTGACTAAAAACCCAGCACTTTATTCACTGAGCCACCTAGCAGCCTCCTCTAAATGAGATAAGGAATGTAATGTGTTTTGCAAATGTTAAATGACAATATGAACGTGAACCACTACTATTATGGTTATTATAAATATTATTTGAGGAAGCTGAGAAAATCTTTTTTTTTTTAATTTCTTTCCCCAATATCCCCTTAAAGAAATTCACAGAAAAGGAAATCCTGCTTGGGGGAGGAGCTGAGAAACAAGAGGGAGGTTAGCATGGGGGTTGCCCATTTTGTCTTTGCATATAGAATCCATTCGATCCTCAAAGTCAGAAGATTGTAGATTATAATCCTGAAAGGACCTAAGAGGTCATTTTACCAACAAGGAAACTGAAGCCCAGAGAGTGGAAGTGACTTGCCCAGAGTCTTGAAAGTCTTTTGGTTCTCAATTCAATAATCATTCCAACAGAGTCACATTCCTCCTAATAACTCCAATGGGCCTCAAACATGCTCTCCCAGAAAGAAGAACTACATTCCTAGAGACGTAGAGAAAAGGTGTGATCCTAGGTAAGATACATACCCTCCTTGTACACAGGATGCAGTACTCCTGAATATTTCAAAGGCCTACAGTTTACTTGGGGGAATCTACTTCTACCTACACAGCCTGCCTCTACCTTGGTAGATGGATTCCCAGGGCTTGGATGGCCAGAAACCTCATCAGACAATGTGAAATCAAGCCTATTTAAAAACAGGTAAGTCATTGAGAAATCCAGGGGAAAACTAGTATCAAAAACACATCATGGATAAACTCCAACAAGTATTAAGCGTAGAAGAACAAAATAATAAATTTAATATAGGAAGCATGGGCTTGAGAAGTATATGGTGTTGATGACTGTTTCAGATCCCATCCCTTCTTGTGTGCACTTCCTGCACCATGCTCATATCCTTGCTTCTTCCATCAGCATTTCATTCTAAAACTGCCATCAAATCATGTTTAATTCCTGCTTCTATCACTCAAGCAATACCAAACTGTACTCTTCCCTTTCTTTCCCCACCAGTTTCCACTCCCTGGCTTTGATCTCTCTCCACTCCCCACCCCTCCTGTCCTACAGAGTCTATGGAAAAGTCATCTCAGCCACTTTGGCTGCTGAATACAGGGTTCTGTTCTGTGGGTGTGCTGTATTATTCATGATTTTAGACCCTGTACTCCTCACGGCATTGTGTTCTTTTGGCACAAATATCTATCTTCTGTCCTACACCAGGGATAATCCAAGTAAATCACCAGAATATATGAGTAATCATAGTGACTGAACTGCTTCTCTGCCCCCCTTCTCTCTCTGACCATGTAACTTGACTAAGGCTGTAATACTCTGCAAAGTATATACTTATTTCATAGGGAAATTGTACAGATTGATAAGAACATATGAAAGTGAGAAAGATGAAAGTAAAGTTTTTGTTCTGCCTCAGCCAGGTACCAGCTTAAAAAAAGTCCTCTAGTCTAAGAATATTATTTGTAAAGAATAATATTTAAAAAGCCCCAGGGGTGTGTAAGTTTACTCAGTAAGTAGTGTGGTATAGACAAGTGAACATGGGAGCCAAAATTAGATTTGGGGTAGAAACTCAGATCTTTGCCATGTCAGCATTTCTCTCTGGGTCTCAGTTTCCTCATAGGTAAAACAAAGGGGGAGGAGGATTGGACAAGTTGATTTCTAAATATCCTTCTAACTAAAATCAATGTGATTTAGTCGATCAGGCTACCCCTAGCTTTGGAGACATGGCCTCAAATACTTCCCCTGATAATTGCTAGGAGTTTGACCACAGGCAGAGCACTTCATTTTATGGAATCTCTGCACTCTCATCTGTTGAATGTAAAAAAATACCTGAAGTCCTGACCTCCTCAGGTAGTGGAGAGCACAATCGGGTTAATGTGTATAAAGCATTCCACATACCTTAACAAGCTGACTACTGCTTCAGTGGCACCACTTAGAATTAGAACCCTTAGGAAGACTTCTCCACATGCTTAACTTACTCCAATCAACAGGGGGGGAAAGGAATTGAAGTAAAATGCAGGTAAAAGCCTAAACCACACTCACCTATGTTTGCTTTCTTGGCATATTGTGGTAGAGTATAAGAGCAGCTAGGTGGTATCATAGATGGAACACCTGAGCCTGGAATCAGCAGGACCTGAGTTCACATCTGGCCTCAGATATTTACCGCTTGTATCACCCCAGGCAAGTCACTTAACCCTGTCTGCCTCAGTTTCCTCATCTGTAAAATGAGCTGGTGAAGGAATGGCAAAGCACTGCAGTATCTTTGCCAAGAAAACCCCAAATGGGGTCACAAAGAGCTGGACATGACTGAAACAACAACAAAGTATAGTATAAAAAGGCAACAGGTTGGGAAGCTGGAGGAGAAGGATCTGGGTTTGAATTCTACCTCTGTCACTCCTTGCTGCTGCTATCTTGTGTCAAGCATTTTCTCTTTCTGAATGTGAGTTCTCTCACTTGAGAGCTGTGAGGACTGGATAGTATGAATTCCACTCCCATGTTCTGAGGTATTTTTTTAGTGGAACTTTTTATAAAGATGTCTTTCAAATAATCCTAACAAAGAAGGATTAAGGTGTGCTCCATGATCTTGTTCCATGGATCATGGGATTTAGAAGTAGAAGAGATTATAGGTGATATAGTCCAACTTCCTCTCTTAAAAACATTGGGTTTGGTTGTTGGCTTTGATTTTTAGTCTGAGACAATGATTTCACTAATGGAAATATGGAAGCTCCTCCGCTCCTGCAGATCAGCAGCTCATCTGAATAATATCTTCTTCAAGTGTTTCCTAGATCACTGGGAGCTTGTCAGTCAGTAAATATTTACTAAGTACCTACTATGTGCCAGTTACTGTGCTAAGTAAGCACTAGGGATAGAAAGAGACAAGAAAACACCAACAACAAACGAACAGTAAATCATCCAAAGTCACACAGTCATGCTTGGTCAGAGATGGGCCTTGCACCCAGGTCTACCTGACTCTGAGGTTCACCTCAGTTATGCTTCCTCTCTTTTCTCATTCTGTAAGAAAGGAAAGAGTGCCAAAGGTCTAACGGAGCTTGTCAGAGGTCATACAACTAGTAAGCAGCAAAAGCCAGTACTTCTGATTCCAAAGTTCTCTTTAACCCATCCCCCCAGGGTCCATGAAGCAGATCATTTTTAGATTCCCTACTGTTATCTCTGTCATGAGCAGAAATTATTGTTGTTAGTGTAATTGACAATTATTACGTATCCCTGTCCAAGCTATTCATTCATAGCCTAGTATTAAAGATGACATTGCTATAAAGCATCCTTCCTTGTGGTAGGAACATCACCTGCTATGAAGGCTAGGCTAGTTTTTCTTAAAAGGTATTGAAAACAATGGAGAACAGATTAACAAACTGTATTACATGAATGCAATGGGATATTATTTTCCTGCGAGAATTGATGCATGTAATGAAAACAGAAGATAATAAATAAATCTCCATGAACTGATGCAGAGTAAACTTAGCAGAACCAAGAAAACAATCTATGTGGTTATTACAATAATGTAAAAGGAAAAAAAAAACAAAAATAAATCTTGCAAAATTACAAAGAACAAGTGGTGCCAAAGAAGTTATATAGGGGTGGGATGCCCATGGGTTAGGGTTATGCGTGTGAAACATTGCATAGAGTTTCCAAGGTATTTTTCAATATGTTAGTCAATTTTGCTTATTTTTCTTCCTCTTTTTCTAAATTTTTCTTTTGTTATATGAGGGGAAGGACAGAGAATACTAAAGGGAAGCTTGAGTAATGTGAAAACAAAAAATAAATCAATGAAATGTATTTTTTTTAAAAAAAGGTATTGAAATGATCCTTGCGATTTCATTGGCTCAAAAGACAAATGCCACTGATGTCGCCCATAAGGCAAGATTCACTTGTTCTCCTGTGGGTTTCACAGAGTCAACATAGAATATTAGGGATGCATCTGAGTATCCTCTCTCTGACGTAACTAAGTGAACCTTCTTTTGTTAAATGATGCATATTCTCCATATCTCCTGTCATTCCATTTCAAACCTGACACACCAAACCAGACTGAATGACACTTGACCTATAGCATACCCTTCCTTTATAGCAGGACAATAGTTGACCACAAGGGGCAGCTAGATGGCGAGGAGGATTGACTGCCAGATGTAGTCAGGAAGATTCTTTTTTATGAGTTCAAATCTGACCTCCGATATTTCCTAGCTATGGGAATCTGGGCAAGTCACTTAACCCTGTTTGCCTCAGTTTCTGATCTATAAAGTGAGTCGCAGAAGAAAATAGCAAACCACTCCAGTATCTTTGCCAAGAAAACCCCAAATGGGGTTATGAAGAGTTGGACATGACTGAAAAATGACTCAACAACAGCAAGAAGATGGTTACAAGGACAGAATGTTATAAAACACTATAAGCTACAATCCCTGCATCAGATGTTTTTACTTAATTCTCTTGTCACAGGGGAGGGCTAAATCTGGAGGTGGGGGCTGTGGGAAATAACTGTGAGGTAAGGTCTTAATAAAGCATGTCTATACACAGTGTTCTCTCAAGGTCACTTCCAATGAAAACGATTAAAGAAGAGGATTGCAACACCTGGTTCACAAGTGAATCAGAGCTGTAGTTTTCCTAGTTCTTTCTGAAATGCTAGGATGTTTTGGAAATACAAATGACTTTATTAATGTAAGAGGCCTGCCAGGAAACTTCAGGAGATTCTGTTGAGTCAGGACTTACTAAGAGATTCCTGAATTTACCCAGAGTTGAAAATGTTGTATTCTGAGCGCCCTTTGCCCCCAAGGAAATCAAGGAGACCATTAATGGAATCTGTGTCCCTCATGTGGCTGTAATATTTAATAAGGAACTTTATGGAGGAGTTTGAGAAAACTTTCCATTTAAAGGGATACTGTGCTTGTAAATAATAGAGCAGTCATCAGTACCTAAGCAAAGCTGAGATAGCCTAACAGTGCAAAGCCAGTGTGAGTGTTCTTGCTGACGGTGCATTAATGACACAGCAAGAAGCTGGAAAAAAGAGAGTGGGGGGGAGGGACAGAAGGATGGGAGCTGGGATGCCTGTTTGCTACCTGGAATGCCTGATGAACTCAGATGACTTGCAAGAGGACTCACCATTGCTCCCAAACATGAACTTGGGTGTATACATACGCTCAAACGCAATTTGCATTTCTCTCTGGTATGCCTGTTTTCAGACTACCAGCACCCCAAATCTCCCTGAGATCTCAAGGGCAGATACAATCAGATGGACAACTCCACATATGATCCTCAATTTCAAGCTGAGAAAGGCCTCAGAAAGTCATCTAGCTCAGCTCTATCATTGAAGAAACTGAGGCATAGAGACATTAAGGGATGTGCCACAATTGGGAGATGGCAGAACTAAGGAATCAAACCTGAGTTTTCTGATGCTAAACCATTGTCTCATTTTATCAGATTGTCTTTTCAACCCACAGTCAGTACTCATCATACTTGGCATGGATGTTGCACTTTGGAACATACAAAAGGTTTTCTATACATTTTCTCATTTTCATGACCCAATAAGGCAGCTATTGACATCAATGCTGCTGTCAGTCAGTCCTTCAATCACTTCTGACGGTCCATGATCCCATGGGCTATGGGGCTTTTTTGGCAAAGAAGCTGGAGTGGTTTGTTATTTCCTTCTGCAGTGGATGACCTTTTGACTGAACTTCCCACTATGACCTGTCTGTGTTACATAACCCTGCAGGTCATAGCTCATATATGAGCTGTGTAAGCCTATCTGTCATAACAAGGCAGTGATACAGGAGGCGAAAACTGATTACTATCAAATAATCAATGACACTGAGTACTAGACCTTATTTTCTGATTAGGAAACAGAAGCTCAGAAAGGTTAAATAACTTATTGGAGGTCACACAGTTCTGAAGTGTCTGATGGATGATAAATCCAATGCTCTTTCCACTACACCATACTTTGATCAAGTATACTCCACTTCTCTCTCTTCAGTATTTTCCCTTTGTCTTATCAAGACAGAGCCTTTCACTTAAGCTAACAAATGGCCATCCCTTGATAACTGAAGCATAGGACTTGAAGTCAGGAAGCCCTGAGTTCAAATTCAGCCTCAGACACTTACTAGCAGTGTGACTCTGGGTAAGACACTTAAACCATCTGCCTCAGTTTGCGCATATGCAAAATGGAGACGACAGCATCCACCTCCCATGATTTTTGTGAAGACGAAATGAGGCAGTATTTATAAAGTCCTCCATCAACCTTAAGGCACTGTATAAAGGCATCTTGCTCAGTAGTTTTTCACCTGTGACCCCCTTTGGAGTTTTGCTAGCAAAGATACTGGAATGGCTTGCCATTTCCTTCTCCAGCTCATTTTACAGATAAGGAAACTGAGGCAAACAGGTGAAGTGACCTGATCAGAGTCACACAGCTAGTGTGTCAGGCCAGATTTGAACTCAGAAGATGAATCTTCCTAACTCCAGGCCTGGTAATCTGTTTTGGTTTGATGCCTGACATATCCAGCAAACCAACATCCAACAACCTATTTCTGGAAATCTGTGACACTAATGTGCTCTGGGAGTTGCCTCCCAGTTGTTCAACTGTCATATGGCTTTGGGTCCTACCCTCAGTGAAATGTTCCTTGTTACTCTCTTTTCTCCTCTTTTTTGTACCTTCTAGTCCCTCATACCCCAAAGTACATGGAGTCTGTTCCCCTTAGCATTACCCTAATTTATAAACTGTCATGCTCCACTAATAACTGCGCCTGTCCTCTACTCCAGGGTCTTACTAGGTATAGGGTTTATTAGTCTGGTAAGTTAATTTCAGCTAAGGTGCTAATGATGGATGAGTCTAATATGTTACCCTACCAAATGTGTCCTTGTATTTTTAACGTGACTTTTCGATGCCTTAACTCAGAGGACTGAGTGACTAGAGGGTGACAAAACCAATGTGAGAGAGAATTGTGGAGAGAGAGGTGGCCCAGCACCTCCAAACTTAATAAAAATATGCTCAGTCCATTCACTCATCTGACACAAGCAGGCAAAATCTTATAGGAAGGATGCAAGGGAAGGACCTTGCAGAAGCAGTTGCCTGATTTACATTTGTATGGTCCTCAGACAAACTTCCCAGAAACCCCCAGAGCCTTTATTTGCGTTCTCTTCCATGGACTGTGTGCTGCTCCCTTTTCTCTCCACTGCCTTTCTCATTAGTCCAAGATGCTTCCCTACCAAGCCATCTCACCATTGTCTGCTAGAGTAGGTAAAGGAATGAGAAATTGTTGGGCATCAGAAATGTCCCAGATCATGACCCCCTGGCATGGACATATATTCCAGCTCCTTCTCTCTCTTTTCATTGATCTCCAGTTTTGTCTTAGGTTCCCTCTGTTTCTCACTGTTTATATCTCTGTTTGTCTCTGTGTGTCTCTGTCTCCTACACACACATACACACACACACACACACACACACACACACACACAATCTCTGGGGTTTAGAGGCTGTCAGGTGATTAACTAAACCCCAAGGAAATTATCCTTGGTTTTATTTTAAACTAATGCTCCTCTCTATTAGCTGGCATGAGCAAAAGTTGACGGTGTGTCTTTTCTGGGAGAAAAAGGAAAAAGAATTAAGTGACAGAATTCAGACAGACTTGCAGCTAGTTTATGTACACTCTGGGGCAGACCAGTGAATGCAGAATATTAAACTATTCCCTCAGTGTCTGGTCAAGTGACTCCATGGGAGATACCAGAGGACAAATTCACCTGAAATCACTGGAAGACTGAAAATGTATTTGAACAAAATCCCTAAGTTTCAGGAATGAAAAAATGTGCAAATTCTTGTCAAAGGAACAAGGCAGAGGACACTGAAGGATGGGAACAGGAATCTCATTAAAGGGACACTTAGGGCATTGCTGCAGGCAGGACACAAGGCCTTGAGATTTAATGATCAGGTGCTAATGGGCCAGCCCCACAATCCTGACTGTTGGCAGCTGACAAGGAGGAGGATTTGCACATCTGCTGTGTAGTTGAAGTAGAAGGCGGAAGGGGCTCAACAGAAGTGTCTCTAAAAGTCATAGACAATGAATTTTGACTTTGGCCAAATGATGATTGAAACTCTTCCACAGAAATGCAATTGCTAATACCCTCTCTCTTCTGATGGGGTCACTTCATTTCCTGCCTCTCTTTTTTTCTGTGGCATGAAATGTTACATCTAGGATGGAGAGAAAAACAGCCAGAGAGAGACACTCTCTCATGGAGAACAGCCAGCTCTTCTGCATCTAAATAGTCGATACAAAACAAACATACACACCAGAAAATGGTCTGGAAGGCCACAAATCTCAATGGCCACTTTGCCTCCTCATGCTCCCTCACTCTCCCCACAAACATTTACAGGTGAGGAAACTGAAACCTGGGAGGTTCACTGATCTGTCGTAGGTCCCACAGAAGCAGTAACTGAAATCAGCACCTTTCCCTCCTCATGGAGGCCTCTTTCCATCCCATTGCATGCTATCTTTAAAGCCTCTCTGTCACCGCCTGCTAGCTTACTGAGACTCTCTTCACCTCCAGAATTTAGGGCTAATTATACTTGCACAACCCAGCTTGAGAGTGCTTGATCGAGAGGAGATCACTGATTACAATCATGAGCTGTGTGTTAAGAGACATAGGTCTGCAGATTCCTAATCTCAATGTCCACAGGCTAGAAAAATGATTAGCAGTGATGACTCTCCAGGCAGAGGATGAGGGTACAAATTCCACCTTGGTTCAAGGGTTACACATGAGACCTGGAGTCAAGAAGACCGGAATTCAAATCTGTCCACTAACTAACTGGGTGATCCTGAGCAACTCACTGATCTTCTGCTTGCCTCTGTTTCTTCAACTCTAAACTAGGGTCATAATAACATCTTCCTCCCAATAAGGACTGAATGAGATTATAATTATAAAATCCACCTAACCGAGGGCTTGGACATAGTAGGTGCTCTATAAATTTTATTCCTTCCTTTCCCTTCCCTTCCTTTCCCAACTACCTGTATGTCCTTAGGCAACCCTCCAAGAAGCACAGTTTCCTCATCTTTAAAGTGAGGCAATTGGCCTAATAGCCTCCCAGATCCCTTTGAGAAGCTGTAGATCTTGGATCCTTCCTATGATTAAAAACCCAGGCCCAAGGTAGAGAGGTGGGGTAGCTGAAGGTGGAATGCTACATATCTCGTCAGAAGCAGCCGCTCTGGATCAGCTTTCCCTAATTGTTTCTCTTACCTATTTTTATTATTCTATTGAGAGGGATGTATCAGACTCAAGGCATCATAAAAGAAAAAGGCAGTAGTAACACATTGGTAACATCACAGATTAGAGATAGAGAGACCCTTGGGGAATGTAGGAGATTTTTATGAACAAGCCAGAGTCACAGATCTAAGAAATGCCAGAAGCAGGATTTGAGCCCCACTCTTGCTGGTCAGGACATTGAGAGTCTTCTAAACAATTCCCTTTATTTTCAAATTCTCAAATCCACTTTGTAAAGCATTATGCAAAAATCATGTAACAAATAATTAAGACATTCAATTGAACAAGAAAAAAAATAGTTACTATAATGTGTCTTCCATGGTAGAGTGCATGTACTCATTGTTAAAGGTCTAAACCCTCTAATTTTTGACGTCCCGGAGCAAACTTTGGGTCTGCCTCATTCCCTTCAAGAAGGACACTGAATTGTAGCTTTAAGTTATACAAGAACAAAATAGCCCATGTTTCCCAGCTGACCTGTTAACAAGACGGAAAAAACCAGAGATCTAGAATGGCAAAATCCCAGCTTGGTACCCTGCAGATTTCTAACAAATACTGTCATTAATCTTATTATAATTGGGGAGGGGGTTGGATGGTGCTTACTTCATATCATTCTGAAGTGAACAGACTTCAATAGATTTGGGATCTCTTTAATATTGTTCTCCTGTCAATGGGGTGAGGGAAACCCATCTACATTTTGTTAATCTGAGTGACTGCTGTCCGTACCCTCCTATAAATCCTCAATAGGTGTTCCGTCCAACGTGATGGGAACCTTCCTTAACATCATTACAATGAAACAACAGGGCTATCCATACATTAATTCTATATCTCTTTACATGTTCCCCTCTGCTCTTTCCAACCGTATATCACTTTGACATATTTTATGTTGCTTCTTGAAAGCACTTAGTCACCAGCAACGGGCCGTAGTTTGTCTGCACTGGCCTTTGGATGACCTATAATTTTGTGTCTTTAAAAATGAGGGTATTCCCAAGAAACAACAACACCATAGGACAAATTTGTAAATTAAAAGTCAAATCACAATTTATAAATTGAAAAAAAATCTAATATATCATTGAAATGTACTGTTGTGAAAGCCCAAAGCCCATGTATACAGCTATGTTTGGAGAATTTAATTAATTCTTGTGCCTCATTGCCAAGGTGGGGGTGGGGTGAGAATTCAAGAGTGGGGGTTGGGAGACCGTTGTGTAATGTGATTACATTATTAACATTGTAGACTACATTTGTTTCCAAGTCTCATTTGTATAAAACCTAGGTGCAGTTTGCAGTAGACAGAATTTTTGAGTGCAGAGTCATGTTTCTATGTTCTTGGAAAGGGATCATATTCTAGATATGTGGCCTACATTTAAAGGCTTGCTACATTCAGAATGCTACACCAGACCTGCTGATATCAACTCTGCAGCACCTATGGAATATGCCCCCTTCTCTCCTCTGACACACGCCACCTCTTCTCCCTTTGCAGGCCCTCAACCCCTCCCCCTTGGATTATTGTGATAGGTGCTGGGTGGGGTCCACCTGCCTTGAGTTTCTTCCTACTTCTGTCCAGCCCCATTCAGCTGTCACAGTGATGTTCCTAAATGGCAGGTCTGATTAAGTCCAGTTCCTTTCATTGATAAATTCCTGTGACTTCCTATTACCTCCAGAAAATCTCTTTGGATTTGCAATCCCTTCATAACCCAGCCTCTTCTTACCTTTCCAGTCATCTTATGCCTTTGCCCCCTCCTTGTACTTGACATTTTAGTGACCCTGGCCAATTTGCTGTTCCTTTCCACAGATACTCCATCTGCCCACTCTGGGCATCTTTTCTGATTGTCCTCCAGCTCTCCATCTCACTTCTTGTCTTCCTGGCTCCCTTCAAGTCCCAAGTAAAACACCACTGTCCTCCAAGAAACCTTTCCTAATTCCCCTCATTGCTCTTGTTTGCCCTCTGTTAATCATCTCCAATTTAACCCATCTAGAACCTTCATCACAGATGTTGGCTCTTTTCTCCTCCAATAGATGGAGACCGTCTGAGGGTTTGCTTGTCTTTTGCCTTTCCTTGTATCCTCAGTGCTTAGAACAAGGTCTGGCATACAGGGTGTGCTTAATGAATGCTTGCTGACTTGACTTGACAGACCCCCTAAAACGAACCCATCTATCCTTTGGGTTCCATAGATCCTTGCTTAAGGATTCCTGGGCTAGATTACATTGAATGTTCTTTCTAGCTCCTAATCCATGAGCTTACAACACATTCCCAACACCTTCTTACATGGTGAGCTGAGGAGAAATGTGTATCACAAGGCTCTGTCAGGGAGTAGGTTATTATTGATGTGAAACTCCAGGAAGATTTCTTGGGGGAGATAGTATTGGGGTTAGTCTCTAAAGGATGAGAAGAATTTCAGTGCGGGAGAGCTTAGGTCTCTCCATGAAAAGGATTATCTTGAGACAGACTACAGAAATCAAAGGTCATGTGTAGATGTGGTATATGGGAAGAAAGGGGTTAATAAGGGAAAGTTAGAATGGTGTCTTTGTTGCAGGTTGGAGAGGGCTTTGGATACCAAACTGAGGTCTTAGAATGTTGTTCAGTTGGCACTAGGGAGCTATTGAAAGATTTGGAGAGAAAGAGTGGCATGGGAAAGAAGATAATTCTGGCCACAGTGCAAAGGATAGATTGGAAGGAGGAGAGAGGGTATACAAGATAATGGTATTGCCATAGTTCAGGCAGGTGCCGGATGGTGCAGCGGATAGAGCTCTGGGTTTGGAGTCAAGAAAACCTGAGTTCAAATCAGACCCCATATATTTATTAGCTGTGTGACCCTGGGCAAATCATTTAACCTCTGTTTGCCTCAGCTTCCTTACCTGGAAAATGGGGATATTAATGGCACTTACTTGCCAGGGTTGCTGTGAGAAATGAATCAGATAATACTCATAAAGTATTTTGCAAACCTTAAATACTAGTATTATAATTGTTATTATTACCATGTCCCAGGTACTGTGCTAATACTGGGATACAAACAGAAGTAAATGCCAGCCTTTGCTCCCAAGGGACCCACAATCTAATACAGAAGACAACATGCAAACAGCTACATACAAACAAGATAAGGAAAGGCTAAATTGGAATGACTCAGAGAGGGAAGGAATCAAAGTGAAGGGGTCTGGGGTGGACTTCTGCAGAAGGTGGGGCTTTGGTGGAAACCCAAAGAAACCCAAAAGATGGGAGGAAAGAGGGAGGACATTCCAATTATGAGGTCAGTGACAGTGGAGAGATCAGAGAGAAGGGGGAGGATCCTGCAGGAGTGGCTACAGGGAGGCTGGTTGCATTGGATCCCAGAGTATGTGTGGGAAAGTGGGGGGGAGTCAGTGTATGCTATCTTGATAATCCTTATCACTTAGCACCCACATCTGATGCATACTGTATGACCTTGGTCAAGTCACTATATTCTCACTTCCCCAGGCAAGTCTCTAAGATGATAAATTGCAGAATAGCTTCCCATTTGAATTAGTAAAGGCTTTTGTTAATCTCTAGTTCTTTACATCAATAAAATCACTGGTTTAGCCTGAAAAAAAAAAACAATACTTTGTTCTACTCAAATCCAGTTGTGTTAGAGGCTCACTCCTTACCTCTTGACAGATGCCAAAAATCAACTTTACCATAATTATCTATATGAATATAAGTAGGTCACTCCACTATTGAGGGACTCACTTACCACATCTGAAAAATGGGAACATGGAATATCTATCTTTAAGATTCCTCCTGACTCTAACATCCTTCCAATCTATAAAAAAGAATCACCTTAAATGTGGCATTCTTCCCTGGTCCCTTCCCAAATGTTTATATGTGTTAATCTCTCCTATTAGCCAGTACTCTCAGAACTATGTGCTCTATGAACAATCAATCAAGGGTCTACCGTGTACCAACTACCTTTGGATTGTATATCTAACAGTCAATTCAGAACTAATCACACAAGGCCATTTGGTTGAACAGAAGGGGGCCCTGGCATTCAAGTTGTAAAACTTTGCTTCGAAATCTGCCCCTTTCAGGCCCTGGAATGCCCTCTCTCAGGGCCTAGATTAGCCTAGATGTACTCTGAAGCCTCTTCCATTGTAACTGCAAAACTTATCATCCTAATTTGCTCTTTTCAGTTCTAGTGATTGAAACTTACTCCATACACCTCCAAGGCACCCTAGTGACCTTGAAAAGTGGGCATATCTGCCCCAGGACCTTGAGTAACTTTCATTTAGGGAGTGACTCAGGTTCCCAGGGAGACTCTTTCTTACTAATTTTTAGCTGATGTCTTTGCATCCCAAATATGGAATTTCCAAAGAAATATTCCAAGAAAACCCCATTTTGATTCCCACATCAATTGATGAAAAGCCAGAAAGACCCACAGAGCTTAGAGGAGCTTATTCCAATGGAGTTTTGATGTCCTTGGTAATTTTGAGCCCTATGTCGAAATGCCATTTTAATTCCTCTGAATTATATTTGGAATAAACAGCTAAAGCACTCAAGGTAATTCATAAATACAAGGTTAATCCATTCTGATTAGGTAAAACCCTTACATGTGGAAGAAGACATAAAAATCTGGAGTGGAAATGGTCAATACATATAAAAACATGGCCCAAAGATCCACACACTCATTTTGACATGGCTGAAAATTCCTCTGAAAGGATTTGTCTTGAGATTAAAAGTGGTCTTTGTCATAGATTAATATTTAGCTGAACTACTGACACTCCCATAAGCCCCACCCCTGGCCTGCTTTTCTCCTTTTCTAAACTATTCATAACTATAAACATCCTGAGCACAGAAAGTTATAGCATCCAATGTTGTGGAACCTGAGATGGCTTGAGTTTTTCACAATATCCTGAATCAGCGATCAAGATTGCTTTTCTTCTAACATCCCAAAGCCTGGGGGAAGGAGGGGAAAAACAAAACAGAACAAAAAGACGCCACCCTGTGAACTTGGATCATCCTTCCCAGAATTGCCTAGGTCTCCTGAAATGGGAATAAGTTTCAAGAATGTTCTTAAAGAAAACAAAATCTCTGCTGGAAAGGACTTGTTTGTGTTCTAAGTTCACAAATCTTTCCCTGAATTCCATCCTTAAAACACTTTCATCTACAATGAATTCAGTTCTCAAGCAAATAAGTATAATTGCCAACGCTGACCATATTTCTTTATCACCAAATATAAATGGGGGAATTATAACTCTTCTAAGCCCTTAGCCTTGATTTTGTTCTCCAACTTCCCATCCACCCTGGACAAGCTTCTTAAAAACACCCAGAGTATTTCTAAATATACTTTTAAGCCAAACACACATGGCTTATTCAGAACCTAAGAACAAAGCCCACATTCAGTTGAGCCATTTTAGCTGGGAAAGTGGGTCAAACTTAAAATGGAGGATTATTGGAAGGGCCATCGCCAGCTGCAAGAAATAAGCCATGTTGGTAGCATGGGCTCGATACTCTACTTATTGTATTTTTATTACAATAAATGTAAAAACCATTCTTAAGTCAGGGGCACACAAAATCGACAGTGCTAGAGTTGGTCTGCAGGCCTTAGTTTGCCAATCTGTGCTCTATCTGATGTCTAAGTAACCACGGTGTATCTCATTGTCAACATGAGCATCAGTAGTTAAAATGTGACCTGACTCATATCCTACAATGATTGCATGGCTCTTCATCTTCAGACTGTGTCTATGTAGATATTGGAACCCTTGGTATACTGTTCTTGTATTTCCCTAGAGAGGTAGACTGGTGTACAGGCAGCTGCTCACATATGGAACTGGGGGGGGGGGGCACCCTTTATTCAGCTCCCAAAGAGCTGATTAGAGGGCAAGGGGAAGAGTAGGCAGTGTTAGGGAAATCCCTCGACTCTTTAAAGTATCCCCAAAATCATGTGTTCAGCGTAGCCAGAATGGACTCATCATCTTTCCAACTCAATTCCTCCTCATAGTATCATGGGCGGCAGTATCACATATGCTTAAGGTTCTCAGTCAGCTATGACTCTTGGTGTAACAGATTGAGAGTCAGAAGGGATATTCAAGGTCACCTAGTCCAAACCTCTCATTGTACATTTGAGGAGAATGAGGCCTAGAGGAATAAGGTCATACAGGGAGAAAGTGTCAGAGCTAGGTTAGTAGTTCAAATCTAGAACTCCTTCTACTGCACAGATCTCACTTCTGTTCCCCTCCCTTGTATATCCATTCAGACATTAAGCTTTGTCAATTCTACCTCTGCTGTAACTTTGACACCCATTTTCTCTTTCCTATTTCCATGGATTCCACCTCAGGTCAAGCTCTCATCTTAATCATATTGAGAGACAAAGGATAATCAAAGAATGCATAGGACCTTTTTAGGGGGTGACTGAAATAACAATACATGATAGATAGATAGACAGACAGAGAGATGGTAGATAGACAAATGGAGGTTGAGGAATGAGGATGTGGAAAGGTTTCTGGAATGGATACAAGGAAGCAGGTAAGGAAGAAGAAAAGAAGCCATGAGAGCCTAGTCATAAGTGAAGTAGAACATGACTGAGATCTAACATGAAATTGTGGTGAGGAAGGGAATCACTTCTGTATTTCTGTTTCCTCTGCAAAAGAGAATGACTTTTATACTAGAAATGGCAGAACAAAATTACAAACAGGGATTTGATTCCTATGATAAGGAAGGAGACAGTAAGGACAGCTGGTGTCCCCTTTGAGGAATTCAAGGTGTCTGATCCAGATGAACTACGTACTCACTTCCTGAAAGACATGGCAGATATGACTGCTGAGTCACTGGAAGTGAAATTTGAAAGTCATGGGAAATTGGAGAAGTGTTCCAAGATTGGAGAAGGGCAAATGGGGCCCCTATTTTCAAAAAGGAAAGGGAAATGAGTCTGAAAACTACAGGCCAGTGATCATTAAAGAGATGGATGGGGAACAGCAAGGATAGGATGCAGGGATTCCCAAAGACAGCTGCCCTAGCTTCTTCACAAGCAAGTCACACCAAAGAAACACTTCTTTTTCTGACAGGAGTATTAAATTGGTGAAAGAGAATTCTGCGGATATAGTTTATTTATATTTTATCAATTTTTGATAAAACTTCTTATGGAAAAGATAGACTTGGATAAGATTTTAATAAGTCAGATGGATGCAGACCTTGTTGTATGGCCAAACTCAAAGAGCATTTGTTAATGGGTCAAGGTCAACAACGTCAGCATGACAGGTATCCAATGAAGGACCCCCGGTATCTGCCCTTTACCATTATCAGTGACTTAGATAAAGACATACATGGTATTGAATTGACAAGAAAGGAAAGATAATTAACACAGTGGGGAGCAATGTCAGGATCCTAAAGCAATCTGATTGGTCTGAGCATTGTGTTGAGTCTAGTAGGTGAAATTCAATGGAAAGGAATGCATTTGGATATTAAAAATCACCTTCACAAATATAAGATGGAGGGAGGCATGGGTAGACAGCAGTTGTTCTGAAAAGGGTCCAGGGGGATTTTAAGCTCCATATAACTTAGCACTATGATATAGCTGCCAAAAAAATCTAATGTGGATATGAGCTGCTTCGAGAGTATCAGAACCCCCAGGAATAGGGAGAATGCAGCCCCCCTGTACGGCACCATCACGAGACCTTATGTGGAGTACTGTTAAGTTCTGGGCACCAGTGTCTAAGAAGGACATTGACAAACTGGAAAGTGTCCAGAGGAGGGCAGTAGGGATGGAGGAGGACCATGCAATACAAGATCAGTTGAAGGAATTGGGCATGTTTTTCCTGGAGAAGAGCCTAGGGGGTGGGGAGGAGCTGTAAAAGCTGTGTTCAAGTGTTTGAAGAATTGTCATGTGGAGAAAGGATTAACTTGGTTATATCTGGCCCCAGAGGGTTTATATGGAGCTCATAAAGAAATGTGTGGAAATTGCAAAGCGGCCAATTTCATCATAGGGAGTCTTCCACTCCGTCTGCAATTTGATGTGAGGCTTTACTTCCTAACCATCAGAGCTGTCCAAAAACAGAACCAACTGCCTTCAGAGACGGTAGTTTTCCTCTTGGAGGTTTTCAATCAGAGGCTAGATGGACATCTACTAGATTTGTTATCTTAAGGATTGCTTTGATGGATAGTCTGGACCAGATGGCACTGCCTTCCCTTCAACTTTAATATTTGGAATTCCATAGTTGTATGATTCTTTTTTGGAATTTTTGTTTTAGTTAGTCACCAAATCTGCCTCCTCCACTATCAGGCCATCTGATGCATCAACTTAATAATCTTAAATACGATCTTGGCACTCAAGACTCTCCTCCAACAAGTTCTATCTTATCTTTCTAAATTTGTCTCTCACAATTCCTCTTTACATCTATGTGTATGATGGTTTAAATGAATACGTCACTTAAAGACAACAGGGCTGAAGTTAATTTCAAAGGCCAATGTAGACTCCAAAGGAATGGCGTTAGTATTTATTTCCTTTTTTCAATAACTGTTCTACTTTTACCTTTGTATCCCCAGTGCCTAGCACATGGGCAGGTATGTAGTAGGCACTGAATCAATGTTTGCGAATTGATTATATATAGTTGTGAAGAAATGGTCAACTATAAGAGTAACCCAATGCATGTATCACAGGACAATGGTGGAGGTCTATGTCTGCTGGAGGACAGGAAGTCTCCACCAACATTTCCTGTGTGCTTACCATGGTGTGCTGAGGGGTAAGCATAAGAGCCACTGTCAATAGTATTTTAAATATCATGGAAAATGGGAAAGGTATCATGGGATTAGAGGAGGTCAAAGGTCCCAATTTTCATAAAATGGAACAGATCAGCTGACATTGAGACAGGGAACTTGACTTCAATTCTCAGTGTAAAAAAATATAATCAATTATTAAAAAGATGATGGTGGGTAGTATCTAGAAAAGGAAACAGTGACCACAAAGAGCAAGAAGGAATTCATCAACAATGACTGAGAACAGAATACATTCATTTCCTTGGTTAACAGGATGAGTGTTACTAGTGGATACAGAGGAAAGCTATGCATAGCTAGGTTAAATCATACTAACCTTGGAATCAAAAGAACTTAAATTTTAATTTCCTTTCTGATGCTTAATAGAAACATAACTATAAGTGGGGACAAGTTACTTGGCCTCTGAATCCTCAATTTCCTCACCTTGAAATCTGGGATGAAAACTGCAATGAACTACTGTGCACCAAGCTGCCATGAGAGATGAAAAAGGTTGAGAAGATGACAGGACCTGAGATCTAGAAATGGAAGGGAAGCTGAGGGGCATTGAATGTAAACTCTTTTGAATAGTTAAAGAAACTGAGGCCCAGAGAGGTGATGATATGTGTGTATGTGTATATTAATATGTGCGTATGTATGTATATATGTATACACACACACATATATATGTACACACAAACATCTTGGGGTGTAGTAAATGTGCTTATGAATAATTATGTACACTGTGCATGTATGTAATATATGTGCATGTATGTACATTTGCATGTATGTGTGTGTGTCTAGACAATCCTTTCCATAGGATTCGTACACGTGGATCACTTTATCCATATATTTTGTTGTTGTTCAGTCATTTTTCAGTTGTGTTCAATCCTTGATGATCCAATCTGGGATTTTCTTGGCAAAGATACTGAAGAAGTTTGCCATTCCCTTCTGTAGCTTGTTTTACAGATGAGGAAACTGAGGCAAACATCATTCAGTAACTTACCCAGGGTCACACAGATAGTATCTGAGATCAGATTTGATCTCATAAAGTTGAGTCTTCCTGACTCCAGGTCCAGTACTCTATCCACTACACCTAGCTAGCTGCCCTTATACACCTATATATGCGTATATATGCATATGCACATAAAATTCATTGTTATTCATTTATGAATAAATTATGTATCTAAACGTGTGTGTAAATTTAATTATGTATGATTCATATTTATATATGAATTACTTCACATCTATCACTATATTTACAGAATTATACTTGAGAGTTGTTAGCTTTAAGACAAAAATAGCCTTGCTTAGCTATTTTAAATAGTACTGAAAGGTTGCTTTTTATTGGAAAGCCATTTTTCCATATAAATAAACAGCAGTAACAAATATGTTTATTGTTCAGAGATCTGAATACTCAGGGTATCCCAGTTCTGATGCAACATGGAGGTTATTCATTCCATCAGCCACACAGCCTGGGTCCATACTGTTAGCAGATTAAAAAAAGATCAAAAAGGGATTTTTTTTAGTTTCAAAACACAGAGACTGTTTATTTCAACAGGTTTTGCAGAGTCGATGCTCACCTCCTCGTAATCATTCTTCAGGGCTGCCATGTCCTTCCAAACCTCAGAGAACTCTCCTTCCTCCATGTCCTCACCTACACACCAGTTCCTGAATGCCCTTTTGGCATACATTAGTTGAAACTTGTGGTCCAGGTGAGCTTCTGCAATGGCTGTTGTGTTGCTCAGCATACACACCACTATCTGTGCCTTGGCCAGATCCCCACCAGAAACCACAGTGGGGACTGGTAATTGATGAGAACCTTGAAGTCAGTGGGCACCAGTCTACAAACTGGGTACTTTGCTTGGTCTTGATGGCTGCAATGGCAGCACTGATATCTTTGGACACTGCATTACCATGGCACAGGAGGCAGCAGGTCATGTATTTGCCATGACGAGGGTTGCACTTTGCCATCTGGTTGGCTGGCGCAAAGCAGGCATTAGTGATCTCAAGATACTGAGAGCTACTCATGGTAGGCCTTCTCAGCAGACATGACCAGTACATAGGTGGCCAGGGGGAAATGGATTCAAGAGAAGAATACCAAGTTGGTCTGGAACTGTGTGAGGTCCACATTAAGGGCACCACCAAAATGAAGAGATACTGTGACAGAGGAGAAAATTTGGCTGCTAAGACAGTTGAGGTTCATGTAGGTGGGATGTTCGATGTCTAGATTTCAGTGACAGATGTCATAGATGGCCTCATTGTCCACTATGAAGTCATAATCTGAGTGCTCAAGGGTGGTATGACTAGTCAGGATGGAGTTGTAGGGTTCCATCACAGCTGTAGAAACCTGGGGGCTGGATAGATGGAGAACTCTAGCTTGGCCATAGTCAACAGAGCCATTCCATCAACAGGGAGGTGAAGCCAGAGCTGCCACCCCAAAGCTATGGAATACCAGAAAGCCTGGGAGTCCTGTACCCTGCTCAGGCAGTTTGTGGATTCAATCCAGCACAGGGTCAATGATCCCCTTGCCAATGATGTAGTGGCTATATGCATAGTTGTTAGTAGCATCCTCCTTACCAATGATCAGCTGCTCTGGGTGGAAGAGTTGTCTGTAGGGGCCATTTCAGATCTCATTAATCTCTGTGGGCTCTAGGGCCACAAAGATAGCCCAAATCACATGCTTTCAAGCCCCAGTTTCACAAAAGAAGTTGGTGGAGGAGTCATCACCTCCCCTAATGGTATTGTCACTGAGTATCTGCCCATCAGGCTGGCTGCCGTGTTCCAGGGAGTGCACCTCCCAACAGGCACTGTTCATCTGGATACCTACCTGTCCCACATGGATTGAGATGTATTCACGCATGATGGGGGTCCAGACAAGAAAATCTCACATTGTATCTGCATGATGGATATCAGTGAGAACAGACTGCTTTTCTTTTTAAAGGAAACTGGGTCTCCAGACATTCTTATTTGGAGTGAAAGGAAAACTCTCTTCTATCTGTCAATGACAACCACCCATGCATTCTACAGCAAGTAATTAAAATGGTTTTATTTCACATGTTCTTGTCAAAAGAACAAGATCTTTTCCCCAAAACATGAAAAAATAAATCAAATATTTGTACGAGATCTATCGCTCTCTCCCTTGCCTCAAAAAAAAAAAAAAAAAAAAGAAAGACAACTATTTTTCCTCTGAGACATGGAAAGATGTTTCTCTCAAAACTTCTAAGCAGTCCACCAAGATCAAGGCCCCAGTTAATTCTCGCCAATGCTTTGTCACAGGGTTTTTCATTCTGTCCAAAGCCAGTTGCAAATCTTGCAGCACTTCCCGGTAACTTTCTCCATAATGTGCTCCCCAAGTATAGAGGAAATCATATGCAGGCTTCCACATCATCTGCAAAGAAAAATGGAGAAGTCATTGAATGGAAGCCCAAGACAAGTGAGAGTAGAGGAAAGCAAGGCCTCTTAAGAGGTTTGGGAGATGGAGTCAAATTAATATTGTAGCCAGCTGGAAATGTCTTTAGCTTCTAAACATGAATACTTTAGGAGCAAATAGTGTCCTAACACATCAGAGATGTTAGTTGCAGCTTTAAAGAGACACTAATATAGTCATGAAGTACATTTCTATCTGATAAATCTCTGTATTTATACAGAGCTGGTAGAAATTCTGTAATCTGGACGTGGCCATGTATTATAGAGTCTTTCAAGTCAGAATGTCCTGGGATTCAGTCTTGTTCCTGCCGCATGACCATTGTGTGCTGATGGCCTTACCTCTTAAGGTACTAAGCAATTCTCTTTGAGTAGACTTGGATTCAAGTCCTTCTCTGAAATCCCCACCTCTTGTGAAGCTAGGCAAGTCACTTACCCTCCCACTGACACTGGCAGGCTCCTGTCTAGAATATAACAGACCCATTGCAAATCTCCTTTACAGATTGCAGAATTGAAGAGTCTCCACACAGATAGATGCACAGGTCCAGGAATAGAAGAAAAAAAATGGTAATTATGTGCACCTTGCATGTTCATGCTTCATAGGGGTAGACTTATGGATGTTAAGCACGGCTTTTATTCTGTGCTGTTTAATCAATGGCTTTTGAAATAGACTGCCTTGGTGATGTAGTGTCTTAGACTGTCTAAAAGCCCTGCTCCTTCCCAACCAAGTCTCTTGAGGGTGCTATGTAAAGATACTTTATATTTCACATCGTCTTATTCAAATGTAATTCAATAAATAAAATAAGCATTCGGATGGATTTAGCCAAATGAAAGCCATTCTCTGATTCCCTAATAACGAGTGATGGATGCCTGTCATCCCACAGGGAAATCAAAGGACTGCTTTGGGCCCCTCCCCCTCCAGAGGGCTCTGGCCCAGCACCTGACCAAGCCAATGACATCACTGTTTCCATAGTGATATGATGGCGTCAAAGAAGAACCTCACATACCAACTGAGGATGTCATGGTAACCATGGCAACCAGAGTTACAGAGAGGATAGAGACAAAGATGGGCCAAATAAGACAAATTGGAAAACATGAAAGGAAAAATAATTCCAAATACATGTTCAGAGGATGAAGATCCCATAAGCCAAATAAATGAAATGTAAATTTTATTACTGATGCTTCTTGGGGGTCACTCATCTAATTTGCAGAATCTAATTGAGCCATTTACAAAATCCAGACATTCCAAAACCATGGAAGTCAAAATACGATGTGAGACGTCCTTCCCAGACTAGAAAATCCATTCACAGAAAAGGAAAAAGAGGCGGAAACCACAAGCATCACTGAATCCTTTCCTACCCTAGATCCCCACAGTTGTTTCCATGGTTTAGAGGCAAAAAACAAGCCATGCTGGACACTGCTGGTGTAAATGGCAGGACCTGGGCTCTTCAGCTGATGCACCACACCTAGCAGCAGCACCTCTGCCCCCCAGAGAGCACTGATGCCATGGGCCTGGCTTAGAGCCCATTTGGGCAGGAGAAGAGAAGCATGGGAAGCGAGAAAAAATCATCCCCCAAACCGGGACCCCTTGTAGACAGGCCATCGTATAACCATAGCCTTCAAAGAAACAGGTCATGTCCACAATCATTCATTAATGCTAGATGAATTGAATTCAACGGTTTAAACCAAGTGATAGGTATAAAGAAATGACAGTGTTCCGAAGTGTTTTGTATATTTTTCAGGGGCCAAGACTGGGCCATATTTTCTCATTTATAGGTTTTAACAGTTCTAATTACTGGTTTGCCTCATTCCACTATAGGAGGATTTGAAAATCTCTCTCTCCCAACTTGAAGGCATTGTCTCAAAGAGTTGGGACCATCTCTTTCTTGTTTCTAGATTTTTTTTCTAGAAGTAGCCCTGAGTAATTTTATTAAACCCACCCACCTGGATAAGGACTTGATGGACTAATTTAGAAAAGAGCCACCACTCCCCAGGGCTCAGCACAGTGCCTGGGCACATAGCAGGCACAAGTGTTGATGGATAGGTGGACAAATTGCAGTTGCTAAACTGCACAAGTAAAGGGAATGACCCCACCTGGAGTCCCCCTGTTGTTACTGGTGGTAGAGTTCATAACCAGGGTTCTGTCATCTTTTAAAATTGCACATTTTGATAGTTTCCTTGGCAATCTTTTTTTTTTAATTTTATGCAGTTCAAAGTATTATTCTCTGAAGAGATTCCTAGGCCAGACAAGACTGCCAAAGTTCCTATAACACAAAAATAGTTAAGAACTCCTGCCCTAGTCAAACCTCAACCAATAAGAGTCCTCTCTTACTACCCTGAAGACAAGCAGGCAAAGAACAGCTGTTTGAGGCTCTCAGAGGGGAGGAGGAGCCACGAGAACCAAAGAAGCCCTTCCACTCACTTCTAGGAAGGTCTTGTCCGGAGAAGGATTCTCCTCTCCTCGAGCTGAGATGTCAAGCTTTCCTTGAACATTCATTCATGATCTTAGTTAAAGAGAACAAGTTTGCTGTATCTGTGGTTGTAAGACTGTGTCTGTTTTGTTTCCCAGGGTACTGAATACTATGGGGTAAAATTTGAGATGTTATTCCTAGGGAGATAATGTGCCTAAGGTATCCTCCTAATTGGCTGAAGATACAGTCTGAAACCCGTAAAGGAAGAGTTCAGTAATGGGAGAGCCAAAGATAGGGATGAGACTGCCTGACTGGCCTCAGAAATCCCACCTACTGCTCAGAGGTGAGGAAGGAGAAGGGAGGAAGACAAGTAACATTTATATACCATAGTAAGGTCTTCAGGCAGCCTTACATTTTCTCTCAACCCAATAAGGGAGTAAACATTGTTATGATCCCCATTTTACAGATGAAGAAAGTGAGGTTTAAAGAAGTGACTTCCTTAGTGCCACACAGGTGAGAAATGTCTAAGGAAGGATTTGAACTCGCTTCCAATGATCCAACCACTGTGCCACCTCTCCACCACCAGCAACAGGAGCATGTTATTTTTTTAAAGTCAGGTATTGTCTTATTTCTGTTTTGTTTTGCTCTTTTGTTTACATCCTTAGTGATGAGTTCAAGGGCTGGTATAAAATAGGTACCTAATAAGGCTTGTTGAATTAAAGATTGCTAAAGTTCAATGTGATATAAAAACCCTCATTGGCCCCAGCCCTATTTCAAGGGTCATCATGTATAGCCAGATTACACTTTTTTTTACAGCAGTGCTATATATATATATGTATATATACATATGTATATATAAAGATAAAGGTAAGAAATCTACTCCAGGAAAAGATTTTGCTTTTCTTCCCTGGGGGCCTCATCCTGCTTAAAGACATTCTGAGACCAATGGTGTACTGTAGAGATAAGGCCAACAGCACTGTGTCAAGGTGGCAGCTTCACTACCATAGCTCATCATCTCTGACATGAAAAAATCTGTGGTGTTGTGCAATTAGTCCCTAGTGTATGTAGCCAAAATTGGTTCAGGTCAGGGGCAGAGGAGATGACCACAGGTGACTGAGTTCCTGTGGGCAGAAGGATTTGATATCCTTCTTATTATTTCCACAGCTACTAAAGGGGTGGCCAAGTCTAGAAAGGCCCTGAGGCACCTTCCCTCCTGCAACAGTATGAGCTTCTGGTCCTTCCATGAAACATACACAGATGATACAGACGATGGCAACGCTAGGTTGGGGAAGACAGGATGGCCATTTCTCAATCTTACCATTCCTAATAAAGGCAACAGGAGGTTCTCCAACAACATAGCACCCCGTTGGGAAATGTCTTGATGTTCTATCATCTGGCTAATCTCATGAGTAGAAGAGCTATGTGGACATCAGCCTGAGTGAGACCTACTTCCTGGGCCAGCTCTGGGAAGTCCAGAGAATTATAAATGGGAAAATCAGGTAGCGTTTCTGAAGGGGCCGGAAGCCCACATAGGACCCAATCTCTAACTTACTTTGGGGGGCACTCAGGGAAGGACTCATCCTCAGTTGAGTGCCTTGGATGATGCTAAGAACCTCATCATCATTATTCATAATCACATTAATAGAAATAATTTCAGCTACAGCATAGGATGGAATCACCTCCCACTACCATAGTCACACCAAATGTATGCATGGTGAAACTAGAATCTTAACAGAACCTCATTATATTTGAGCTGGAAGAAAACTCAGATGTCTTCTGCTCTCATTATTAGGAAGTCTTTCTTCACTACAAACCTAAGCTTGTTCCATTGTCATTTTCAGCCTTGGTTTTTAATTCTCCCCACCCACAGATACAAGCAGAAGAAGTCCAATCCCTTTGCCAGGTAATAGCTCTTCAAATACTTGGATGCACAGATGAGGTCCCTGTCCTCAAGCCTTCTCTGCTTCAAGCTAAACATTCCCACTTTTTTCACCTGATGCTCCCAGGTCATGATCTTGGGCCCTTCACCAGCCTACCTGCCTGCTTCTAGACTCTCTTTCTCATCATTGTTATTAAGGATAATAATTATAGCTAACATTAATATAGTACTTACTATGTATCAGAAACTGTGTGCTAAATGCTCTGCATTTTATCCTCACAACAAACTTGGAAAATAAGTGCTGGAAAGAAACTGAAACAAACAGAAGTTAAGTGACTTATCCAGGTTTGCACAGCTGGCAAGCGTCTAAGGCCATATTTAAATTCAGATCTTCCTGACTCCAAGCCTTGGACTCTATCCACTGAGCCACCTGGCTAAAATCTAAGGCACAGAACTGAAACCAGTATTCTTAGTTATGGCCTCACCAGGGCAGAGTACACAGGCTACCACATCCCTACTCCTGGATATTATGACTCTCCCAATTCAGAATAAATGGCATTATATCTCTTGGCTGCCACATCACACTATTCACTTACATTAAGTTCACAGTCTGTTCTGTTAGCCAAGGAGACAAAGGGGTGAGGTAGAGAAGCAAGAGCCCTAGGCTAGTGTGGCAACATAGAAGCCAAATGGGGAAATAATTTCAGGAAGAAAGCCTGTTCTCAATGCTTCAGAGAAATCAGAGAAGAAAATGCCTGAGCAACAGCGATAGGGATTAACAACTGGGTTAAAATGGGAAGCTAAGTGGTATAATGAACAAAGTGCTGGGTTTTGAATTCAGAGGGCTCATGTTCATGAGTTCAAATTCAGCTTCAGACTAGCTGTTTCATCCTGGGCAAGTCACCTCATCCTGTTTGCCTTAGTTTTCTCAACAGTAAAATGAGCTGGAGAAGGAAATGGCCAACCCCTCCAGTACCTCTGCCAAGAAGGCTCCAAATGGGGCCATGAGCAGTCAGACACAATTGAAAAAACACGAAACAATGACAACCACAATCTGGGTTAAAGAGTCTAGAGGTCACAGGTGACCTTCGAGAAGCAGGACAAAAGCCAGGCCACATATTGAGATAATTGGGAGCAAACAGGCAGCAAAGTTGTACAGGTCTGCTTATGAAAGAGAGAAGTAAATTGAGATCAGCAGAGGCCAAGGGTTTATACAAAGGCTCTGGTTCCAGCCCAGCCAAACCTGCACATCAGCATATGAAACAGAAGGAACCAGCGGAAGCACCTGATGGAACAGTCAACGTCCCGGAGATGGTATCAATGGTGATACTAAATATTATTATTTAGCAATTTAATAACTAACACTATGAATATTATTAATGTTAATTGTTCGTAATAATTAACAATTCAATAATTTTTGTTATTGTTATTATAGCCAACATTTACATAGCACTGTGCAGAAGGGTGCCAGAACCAGCTCTAAGGGGCTTGGGACAGTCTATTGTTCAATTTGCAGAGAGAGAGTTTACACTCAGATCTGTTTTTTTTATCTAAATGAAAGACAGTATTCCTAATTCCTGATTGTTAACCATTTACTAGCACATCCCAGACTGTGCATACATTATCTTGCTTAGCACAGTGCCTTGTATTTAATAGTTGCATATAAATGCTCTATTTCATTTGAACAACCTTGTGAAATAGATCTTATTACCTCATTTTACAGAAGAGGAAACTGAGTCTGAGAGGTAAAGTAATTTTCTTATCATCACAGTCTCATAGTGCCTCTGAAAGGCTTAGAGCTTCCCAGTCCCTACTGTCTCCTAAGCCTCAGGTGTCTGAGTGCTGCCTGTAGCATGTTAAACTATAACTGGGAAATGTTGAACCAAACAAATAAAAATACCCTAAAATATAGATAATAATACATCGTATTCAAAGTCAAATATGTGACGTGGCAGGGATTCTTGTGTTAGTGGCCCCCATTTCTGCTTGAGTTAGCACTGGTCTAAGCTACCTAGCTTAGGAAAGCCTGTGCAGAGGCATTGGCCTTGGTGCTGAGATTGGGAGGGTGGAGCAGAGAAGTAAGACAATGGCTGCATCTTCCTCTTAGCCTTGTGGTCAGAATTGGAGGCAGTGAGGTGGAATCGGAATATACTTTGGAAGATGATATGTACAAAAAAGAAGTCATCGGAAACAACACAAGAGAAGCTATTTCAGTACCAAAATACGAGGTGAAGATAAGTGACCAACGCAGGCAGGGGACACATCGGGGGTAAAACTGTGTGTTCATCCTTCGTTGCCAAAGAAGGCTATACCTTCAGAGAAATGATGACATGACTTGAACTTGACTGTGTTTTGAGTGAGGAAGGGATGTGCAGGTCACCAGCCTCACTTATCCTCCAGAACCATCTGAATTCAGTGACCAGATATTCATCAGGATGACTGGAAATGACCCGGGATGAGGCAATTGGGGTTAAGTGACTTATCCAAGATCACACAGCTTGTGAGTGTCAAGTGTCTGAGGTGAGATTTGAACTCATATCCTCCTGACTCCTGCACTAGTGCTCTATCCATAGCACCACCTAGCTGCAAAGATGCAGTGTAAAGAAGAAGTTCACTATCAGTGGAGAGGAAAATCAAGGAAGGCTTCCTGAAAGACACTAGCATTTAAACTGGAGTTTAGGGGATGGGTATGAATTCAACAGAAAGATGGAAGATGTTCCAGGCAAAGAGAGAAAGGCACAGAAATGGGCTAAGTGTAGAGTTCGATAGATAAAAAATAATCCAGTTTGCCTCAAAGTCTACAATGTGTAGGAAGCAGAACAGTTTCATTTTTACTGAGAAAGCAATAGAAGTCATTTTCCTGCCAACATGGCTTCCTGAACAAGAAACAGGATACCCAGAGCTCTTGGACACCAACACTGGCAAAACCCTCAATTCTGAACCAGACTAAAGTCAGCCAGAAGCCCTTAGACAATAAGAAAGGGGTCCCTCAAGCAAAGTAAATGCTAATGATGAGAGACATGTAGCATATGAGGTTCTGTTTCCAGGGTCCGCAAGAAGGGAAGACTTCCTTGAGAAAGCACCATGGGTGCTTAGAATGTACCAGGGAGGAAAACATTTTGGAACTATGCCCAAAAGTCTATAAAACTGTGTATACCTTTTAACCCAGTAATACCATTACTAGGTATATATCCTGAGATTAAAAGAATATTATATACAAAAATATTTATAGCAGCTCTTTTTGTGGTGGCAAGTAATTGGAAACTGAGGGGATGCTAATCATTTGGGTAATGGTTGAACAAGTGACACATCGGTGGTAAAACTAAGAACTCCATGGACACTCACAATTCCTTGGAATCACGGGAAGGCACATTCCTAACACAGAGTTTAGGGACCGAACTGAGTTGGTTTGAGTCGTGTCTGGATTAGGAATGAGGAATGTTTACACTGAAGATGCAGCCATATTACCACCTCACTGTAGTGGTGTTTTACAACTTAGAAAGTACTTCATCCTGAAACACTGGGAGCATCACCATTATCTCTATTTTATTTTTAGTCTTTCACCCTGTGCTATCTCAGCATTTTTTCTCAGTTTCTTGGACAAGAACATAGATGGAGAGCTCATCAAATTTCCCTGTGGCACTGAGCTTGGAGGATGAGCTAACATTATTCTAGGATCCAAGATGCAGAGCTAGAAGGAATCTCAGTATCCAGCTGGTTCAACCCCCTCACTTTACAGAATAGGAAATCAAGGTCTAAGGAGGGCAAGTGATTTGTCCAAAATCACACAGAGGGTACGTGGGCATAGCTGGGATGCAAACTCAAGTTTTCTAACTCCCAAATTCAGGATGGATTTCATTATGCCATGCTACCTCCATTGGATGGAATGAAGACTGAAATCCCCCAACATTGAAACAAGCTTAAACATGGGAATAAATTTAATTTTTGAAATTTAAGCAGATACTTGAAAGATTTGTGATTTCTTCAGAGGAAAGAATTCCAGATGGAAAATAAGGGTGGGCAGATTCTCATCACTAATCCAGAGTATGACCCAATCACAGTTTAATAAATATGTCACAGATAGTTGCCTGAGCCAAAGAAAGATGAGGTGACTTATCCAGAGACACTTACACAGGTAGTAATGTTAGAGGTGGGGTTTAAACTTCCAGTTTCTAAGTCCAGAGCTAAGTCTAGAACTCTCATATACTGTGTACTGCATTAAGAAATAAATTTTAAAAATTCAATCCTTGTTTTTAAAAAGATGAGGAAAGTTCAATTAGACACATTCATGTGAAAGAAACCTGGGAGTTTCAAGTAATTTTAAACTCAATGTGAGTGTGAAATGGTCATCCAAAACTCAACCCTTTGCACTAGAAAGATCAGAACAAGAATAATTAAAAAACAAACTTAGTCAAGCTAAGTAGGTGGATAATTAAGAGCATGCCTGGTTATGTTTGATGATCAGATCATCCAGGTCTGGTTCCTGAAAGACACCATCAATGACATTTGAAAAATCATGGGAAACAGGAAAAGTACCACAAGAAAGAAGAAGAGAAAGTTGAGTTACAGAGAATAAGAAAGAACAGGGCCTACCAACTAGAGGCCTGAGAGTTTGATTTTGATCCCTGGGAAAATTTTTGAAAAGATCATTCAAATGATGGCTGTTGAACATGCCAAAAAGGAAACAATGGTTACAAAGAGCCGATTGAGAGTCATCAAGTGCAGAGCATGGCAGACCAACCTCATTTTCTTAGGGACATTATTATTCCCCTAGTGGATGAGAGGCATGCTATGCATATAAGTTTATCTAGTTTTTAGCAGCACTTTCGATGAAATATTTTATTCTATTCTCACAGAGAAGATGGAGACATAAAAGTTGGACAATATTATCAATCAGATCCAGAGCTATTAGAATGTCACTTCAGGGGACAGAACTAAAGTGACAGATGGAAGTTGCAGTGAGTGAGATTATAACTTGGCACAAGGGAACAGAAAACTCCTGACCATTAGAACTCTGACATGTAAGGAAACTGAGGCTCCACAGAGTTCAGTGACCCAAGCTCATATAATTAGGTGAGCACAGAGTCAAGAATTGAATCCAACTCTTTCACTTCAATGCTCAGTGCTCTTTCCACTGAAGCATACTCTCTCTGTTGGAAGTATTAGGGGACAGGAAGGGAGATTTAAGACAAGTATAAGTTCTTTGTTCCTTCTTAATGTTCATATTCCCCATTTCACTTTTTAACAATAAGGACCAAAAGCAAGATGTAAGATTTAAAATAAAGTGGAAACAATTATCTGCATGACTTTGAGAGAGAAACTACAACTGCCTAAGCCCTTTGTAAAATGAATGACCTGAGTTCCATGGTCTCTAAAGTTCCCTCTACACATGACACTATCTTGGCAAGCTGTTTGGCTGCTGACAGGAATATGCTAGGGCCACTTCAACCTCTCATGAGAGCCCATTTTTCACTTGTTAGTATTGGCAATTCTACCTGAGAAATTGGCAAATATCACAAATCAGGGATTAGATTATTGTTTTGTTAATTGTCTAGTATCAAGAAAGGGTTGAGGAAAACATACAAATCCCTCTTTCCCACTCTCCACTGCAAAGATCTGGTAAGTAAACATAAACCTGCACACCCTGGACTAGAGAAGTATGTATGTGATGGGCAAAGGGAGGATGAGTGGGGAAAGAGGAAACATTTTTAAGGAAACTAATATTTTATAAAATCCTTTATAAAGCATGGTTTCTTTGTGTGTGAGAGGGAGCGAGGGAGGGAGAGAGGGAGAAAGAGAGAGAGAGAGACAGACGGACAGACAGACAGACAGACAGAGACAGACAGAGAGACAGATATGAGGGATGCCTTGGCAATCAGGTGTAGTCCACAGACCACTTCTCAGAATAACAGTTGTAATCCTAGACAATAAAATAACAAAGGATTACAAAGTACGCCAATCTTATTGAAATAGTGATTTAAAACAGCTATTTTAAAAAAATGTTGATGTGTCTCTTTGCCTGAGTTCGATTAGATACGTTAAAACCATGATTATGAAAATGTTCCTTGAGGAAATATAGTCTTCATCTCTGGAAATGTATAAGAATTGAAAAGAAGAAACACCCCTTTTGGTCTTTGGTTTAAGTGTTGTCCTCCCACACAGTGGATACATGGACTGATAACCTTTGGAAAGCTCATCTGTACCTATACTACTCCATAGCCATGGTTTTAAAAAAAAGCATCTAACTTCCTGCCCAGTGTTGTGATAAAAGAAAGCTACGCAGGAGGCATCTTTGGAGAAGGCTCTAGAAAATGGAAAGGTCCTGGGAGATTTTTGGGGGGAGGGGTGGGAGATTGGTTTTGCGGTCTTTGCACTCTGATCAATAGCCGTCATGATGTTTTCTGCCCACATCACAACAGGGCTTTTGTGCAAGAAAGTTTCTTGCTACCTTCTTTTTTAAAAGTACTTACAATTATTGTTAGCATTAAATGGAGTTTCTAGGGCTCAGGCTGTATTTATTTATATTTTCATTTAGCCATGCTGAAAAAGAAAATAGAACAAAAAAATGGAGGAAAGAAAATGTTTTTAAAAAAGTAGGCTTCAATCTGCATTCAGACTCCATTTATTTGATTAATGGCTAACTCTTTCAAAGCTGAACATCAGTGTAATATTATTGTACCTTTTATGTCATGTTGGTCAATCTGATAGGTGTGATACAATATCTCAGAATTGTTTTAATTTGTATCTATCTCATCAGTAGTGATTTAGGGCATTTTTCCATGTGACTATTGATAGCTATGGTTTCTCCTTCTGGAAACTACCTGTTTCTACTCTTTGACTACTTATCAATTGGGGAACAGCCATTATTTTTAATAAATTAGATTCAGTTCTCTATATATTTGAGAAACAGTCCTTTATCAGAGAAATTTTCTGCAAAACCCACTCCTTCCAGGTTCATGTTTTTCTTCTAATTTTAGTTCCATTGGTTTTGTTTGGGAAAGTTTTTAATTTCACATGATCAAAATTTTGTATTTTACTCCCTGTGATCTTCTGTATCTGTTTTGTCATAGACATTTCTTTTATTCATAGATCTGACAGGTAAAATTTTCTGTGTACCCCGATTTAATTTGTGATATCACCCTCTTTGTCTAAATCATTTATCCATTTTGACCTTATCTTGGTTTTGGTGTGAAATGTTAGTCTATGTGTAGGTTTTTTGTTTGTGTTTTTCTAAACTGGTTCCAATTTCCTTAGTAGTGGATAGCATGCCTGACTTGTAGTCAACTAGACTTGAGTTCAAATCTGGCCTCATATACATAGTGCTGTATGACTCTGAGAGTGTCAATTAACAACGTTTGCTTCAGTTTCCTCATATGTAAAGTGAGCTAGAGAAGGAAATGGCAAACTACTCCAGTATCTGCTAAGAAAACCCCAAGTGGTGTCATGAAGAGTCAGACAAGACTGAAAAAAATAACTGAACTTAGTCACAGCTATATTTTGTCAGAGGCTTTTTCTGCATCTATTGCTATAATATGATTTTTGTTCTTTGTTATCCCTATTGCCAACTACTCTAATATTTTCCTAATATTTAATCAGCTCTGCATTCTTGGTGTAAATCCCACGTGATCATAGCATATGATCTTTGTGATATTTTACTGTAATCTCTTTGCTACCATTTTATTTTAAATTTTGCAGCAATATTCATTAAGGAAACTGGTCTACAGTTTAGCTTCTCTGTTTTTCTTCTCCTGGGATTAGGTATCAAGACCATCTTTGTATCATAAAAGGAAATAAGACTTATTCTTTACTTATTTTTAAATAGTTTGCATAATTGTCGTGATTAATTGTTGCTTAAATGTTTGGTATCATTCACTTGTAAATCCATCTGATCCTGGGGACTTTTTCTTAGGGAATTCATTGCAGACTTGTTTAATTTTTTATCTAAGATAAAGTTATTTAAGTAGTCTATTCTCTATTTGGGCAGTTAGATGGAGCACTGGATAGAGGGCCAGGACTAGAGTCAGGAAGACTCAGCTTCCTGAGTTCAAATTTGACCTCAGACTCTTACTAGCCATGCTACTTCAGGCAAATCATTAAACCCTGTTGGCCTCAGTTTCCTCATCTGTAAAATGACCTGGATACGGAAACTACAAACCACTCCAGTATCTTTACCAAAAAAAAAAAAAAAAAAGGATGGGGGGAGTTGGAAACAAGTGAAAAACAATTTACTCTTCTGTTAACCTGGACAGTTTAAATATATGCATTTTACTTAGATTGTCAGTTTTACTAGCATGTAATTGGGTAAAATGACAACAATTGCTTTCCATTCATCTGCATTGGTTGTGCATTCACCCTTTTCATTTTTGATACTGGCAATTTGATTTTTTTTTAAAATCAAAATAACCAATGATTATTGTTTTTTTCCCCATAAAACTAGCTTAGTTTTATTTACTAGTTAATTTTTAGATTCAATTTTGTTAATTTCTCCTTTGATTTTCAGTATTTCTATTTTGGTGTTTAATTGGGAATATTAAATTTGTGCTTTCTTTAGTTTTTGGTTTTGTTTTTGTTGTATGCTCAATTTAGTGATCTGTTTTTTCTTTCTTTTATTCATGTACACATTAAAAGATACAAAGTTTATCCTAAGTACTCCATTGACTGAATCCTACAATTATTGGAATGTTGTCTAATTGTTGTTATTCTCTTTAATGAAATTATTTATTTTTTTATGATCTAGTCTTTGAATCATTCCTTCTTTACTTTTATATTATTTAGCTTTCAATCAATTTTTAATCTATGCTTCTATGGCTCTTTATTGACTGTGATTTTTCTTGTATTTTGGTCTAAAAAGAATGAATTTAATATTTCTGTTTTCTGCATTTGCTAATGAGGTTTTCATTCTCTTCTGGTTAGGTTCAGTGGATAGAATACTGGACTTGGAGTCAGGAAAGCCTGAGTTCAAATATGTCCTCAGATAATTTTTAGCTGTGTGACCTTGGACAAGTCACTAATCAAGGGAATTAATAAAAAGAAATGCAAGGGAAGGTGGCCTAGCCATATAGGATCTAAAACTGTACTATAGAGCAGCAATCATCAAAACTACTTGGTACTAAGAAACAGAGTGGTGGATCAATGGAATAGGTAGAAGAAACAAAAGTCAATGACTATAGTAATCTACTGTTTGATAAATCCAAAGACTTCAGCTTCTAGGATAAGATCTCATTATTTAACAAAAAACACTTGGGAAGACTGAAAAATAGGTAGAAACTAGGCATAGACCAACATCTTATACCATATACCAAAATAAGTCAAAATAGGAACATGATTTAAACACAATAGGTGAGACTGTAAGCAAATTAGGAGAGGAAAGAATAGTTTACCTGTTAAATTTATAGAGAATGGAAGAATTTTGAACAAATAAGAGATAGAGAACAACATAATGCAAAATGGATCGTTTTGATTACATTAAAATAAAATAAAAAGTTTTACACAAACAAAGTCAGTGCAACCAAGATTAGAAGGGAAGCAGAAACCTGGGAAATAAGTTTTGCAGTCAAATCAGTGTCTCTGATAAAGGTCTCATATCTAAAATATGCAGAGAACTGAGTCAAATATACAAGAATATAAGTCATTCCCAATTGGTAAATGATCAAAGGACAAAAACAGTCAATTTTCAGATGAAGAAATCAAAACTATCTACAGTAATATGAAAAAATGCTCTATGTCACTGTTGATTGGAGAAAAACATAAATTAAAACAACTCTGAGATACCACATGACACGTATCAAATTGATTAACATGGAAAAACAGGAAAATGATAAATTTTGGAGAAGATGTGGGAAAATTCAAACACTAATGTGTTGTTGCTAGAGTTGTAAACTGATCCAACCATTGTGGAGAGCAATTTGGAACTATGGCCAAAGGGCTATAAAATTGTGCATGTTACTTCTAGGACTGCATCCCAAAGGGATCACAAAAAAAGGAAAAGGAATGACGTGTACAAAACTATTTGCAGTAGCTCTTTATGTGGTGGCCAAGACATGGAAATTGAGGGAATGCTTATCAATTAGGGAATGGCTAAACAAATTGTGGTATATAAATGTAATGGAATACTATTGTTGCATAAGAAATGATGAACAAGTGGACTCCAGAAAAACCTGGAAAGACTTACATGAAGTGAGGTTGAGTGAAATAAACAGAACCAGAAGAACATTGTCACAGTAACAGCAAAATTGTGTGATGACAAACTTTGATTGACTTAACTCTTCTCAGAAATATAATGATCTAAGGCAATTCTAAAAACACATGATAGAAAATGCCATCCACATCCAGAGAAAGAGCTATGGAGTCTGTAAGAAGGGGGAGTGGAGAGGAGGGATAATATTTAGAACTTATCAAAAACATAAATAAAATATTAAAAGTAATATTGTTTTGCCCCCCCCCCCAAAAGAGAATATTGAAAGAAAAGATTCAATAGTTTGGTAAAGGAAGCACAAAAAGTGGTTGAAGAGAATAACTCCTTAAAAGTAGAATTGGTCAAATGGAAAAGGAGGTACAAAAGCTAACTGAAGAAAAGCATTCCTTAAGAAACTAGAACTGAGAAAGTAGAAGCTAATGATTCACGAGATATCAAGAATCAGCTAAACACAATCAAAAGGATGAAAAAATAGAAAAAATGTAAAATACATCATGGGAAAAATAACTGACTTGAAAAATACATCCAGGAAAGATGATTTAAGAATTATTAGACTACCTGAAAGCCATGATAAAAGCAAAATGTCCTGGACAGCATTTTTCAAGAAATTATTAAGGAAAACTGTCCTGATATTCTAGAACCAGAGGGTAAAATAATAATTGAAAGAATCCACAAATCACCTCCTGAAAGTCATACCAAAATAAAAACTTGCAGGGACATTATAGCCAAATTCTAGAATTTTCAGGTCAAGAATAAAATATTGCAAGCAGCCAGAAAGAAACAATTCAAATATCGAGGAATCACAACCAAAATTACACAGGATTTAGCTGTTTCTACATTGAAGGTTTGAAATGTGTTATTCTGGTAGGCAAAGAAGTTTGGATTACAATCAAGAATCAAGCAAAACTGAGCATAATCATTTTAGTGTAAAAGATGAACATTCAATAAAGTTGGGGACTTTCAAACATTCCTTATGAAAAGACCAGAACAGACAATTCAGTTTTCTAATACAAGACTCAAGAGAGGCATGTAAAAGGTAAACAGAAAAGAAAAAAAAATATGTAAATTATTCAATAAGATTAAACTGTTTATATCTCTACATGGGAAAATGATACTTATAGCTCTTAAGAATTGTGTCTCGGAACTTCCAGTACCAAGATGGCAGAGTAAAAAAGGAACCCTTTAAAACCCTCCCAAATTCCAGACCTATATACCAATGATCATCTAGCCTTTCCTGAAGAATTTAACATTACTAAAATACCCCATTCTACTATTAGGCACTATCATCATAAGGTATTTTGGGGGTTTGTGTTTTTGTCTTGCATTAATGACTTTGTATGACTGTGTATGTTCTCAACCACATGATGTGGCAAACAGTGTGTCCCATTAGACTGTGAGCTATTTGAGGGAAGGGATTGAGTTTTTTTTTGTCTTTCTTTATATCCCCAGAATTTAGCATAGTGCCTCATACATAGACACTTTATAAATGTTTGCTAACTTAATTTTCTCAGTCTCAGTTTCTTATCTGTGAAATGGGGATAGTAACATCACTCTGCTCTCTGGATTCTTATGTGGATCAACTGAACTAACATATGTAAAGTGCCATGGATATCTCAAAACTAGTTATTATTATTAATTATTATATTAAGTTGAAATATATCTCCCTGTAATTTCCATGCATTGTTTCAAACTCTGTCTTCTGAAGTTGAGCAGAACATGTCTAATTTCTTATCCATATGCTAACACTTTTACAGACATTTACTAACTGTGTGACCCTGGGTAAATAAATCACTGTACCATGTTTGCCTCAATTTCCTCATCTTTAAAATGAGTTGGAGAAGGAACTAGCAAACTATTCCTGTATATTTTTCAAGAAAATCCTAAATGGGTCACAGACATGCTGAACATGACTGAAAACAGCTAAGCAACAACATAATTGTTTTTCAGATACTTTGATCTCTGTTAGAGTGGAAAGTATAGAGTCTTAAGAGCAGTAAGAACTAAGAAGGATGCAGGCTGCTGACTAGCATGTGAGACAGCGTCCCAGTAGCCAAAGGGCCAATCAGGAGAACCCCAGGGTGGTCTGAAGAAACAGCAGAATGGTGAGATAGCAACTCAGGGTGAGAGTCAAGTGGAGCTGAGCAAATGAGAGCCTCAGAAGAAGGCCCAGGTATTTGCAGCAGCTGCATCCAAGACTTTCAGCCCACAGATTAAATGTCTGGAAGTCACCTACTTGAATTTCCAGGAGCCAAAATGGTGGAGTGATTGGTAAATGCTCTCTCCCCATCCCCTTGTTGACCTTGAAAGAACCATAAAATATTTCCAAAGAAAAATCCAGGAGCAGTACGATGAGCAGAAGGGGCAAACAGTCTCGTAGCACCTGAGGCTAGGATAATCACTAAGGAATATTCCTCTTACTGTGGCAGAGGGACGGAGCTGTCTCAGACAGCTGGAGCTCCAGGGAGATAGAGTCTCACACTAGGACCCAGGTGTGCCTCAGCTCTCCAGGGGAAATGGGAAGACACTAGAGCAGCCCAAGATCACCAAGCACTGAGCTTGCCTTTGCTCTAGCTCAGATGAGGAGATCTGCTGTGACCAGATCACTGAACAAGCCAGCTCCAGGGCTAAGCTGGGGAAATACAAACAGAATTCACCTTTGCTTTCTCACACCAGCCAGCTCAGCACCAGGTTCTTTAGCGTCTAGCTGAAAGAACCAGAAGGCACAACACACAAAGTCTCATCATCATGAGTAAGAAGCAAAGGAGGAAGGATAAGACTATAGAAACTTTCTATGGGGACAAGGACCAAAACACGAATGGCAAAGAGTCAGTATTGAGACTGTACTCCCATCTGAAACTTCAGAAGGAACTATGAACTGCTTGCATGCACAAAGAGTACTCTGGGAAGAACTGAAGAAGGAAATGGAAGAAAAAGATGGCCAATGATTTTAAAAGTAGGAAAAAGTAATTCACTGAAGAGAACAGCTCCTTAAAAAGGAAAATTGAACAAATGGAAAAAGAAGCACAAAACCTAACTGGGAAAACTGAACAAATGGAAAAAGAAGCACAAAACCTAACTGGGAAAATTGGACAAATGGAAAAGGAAGCACAAAACATAACTGGGAAAACTAGACAAATGGAAAAGGAAGTACAAAAACTAAATGGAGAAAATAATTCCTTAAAAGGAATAATTGGACAGATGGAAAAGGAGATACAAAAGTTAACTGAAGAAAACAATCTGATGAAAATTAGAATTAGTCAAACAAAATCTAAAAAATGAAAAGGTAAAAGAAAATGTAAAATATCTAATTGGAAATACAACTAACTTGAAAAATAGATCCAGGAGAGAAAATTTAAGAATTATTGGCCTACCAGAAAACTATGTTGAATAAAAAGGTGTCTGGACAATATCTTTCAAGAAATCATCAAGGGAGTAGAAAGACACACGTACACTAGCTCCGAACCCACAGCCCATAAAATATCTGTAAAAAAGAACTCCCAACAAATTCTGGAGCAGCAGAAGCCACAGAACAACGGAGCAGAGAAGATTCCTGTTCCAGAGAGCCCTGCAAACCTCTCTCAAAAGGTCCTTCGCACACCAGACCGGGAGCGGAGCCCAGCCCTCCGTGGCCAGGAGGCGCTGAGAGAAGATCCAGGAGAGACAATTTAAAAATTATAGGACTACCTGAAAGCCATGATCCAAAAAAGAGCCTAGACATCATCTTCCATGAAATTATCAAGGAAAACTGCCCTGAGATTCTAGAACCAGAGGGCAAAATAAATATTCAAGGAATCCACAGAACACTGCCTGAAAGAGATCCAAAAAGAGAAACTCCTAGGAACATTGTGGCCAAATTCCAGAGTTCCCAGGTCAAGGAGAAAATATTGCAAGCAGCTAGAAAGAAAAAATTCAAGTATTGTGGAAATACAATCAGGATAACAAAAGTTCTAGCAGCTTCTATATTAAGGGATCAAAGGGAGTGGAATAGGATATTCCAGAAGTCAAAGGAACTAGGACTAAAACCAAGAATCACCTACCCAACAAAACTGAGTATAATACTTCAGGAGAAAAATTGGTCTTTCAGTGAAACAGAGGACTTTCAAACATTCTTGATGAAAAGACCAGAGCTGAAAAGAAAATTTGACTTTAAAACACAAGAATGAAGAGAAGCATGAAAAGGTAAACAGCAAAGAGAAGTCATAAGGGACTTACTAAAGTTGAACTGTTTACATTCCTACGTGGAAAGACAATACTTGTAACTCTTGAAACTATTCAGTATCTGGGTACTGGGTGGGATTACACACACACACATGCACACGCACACACACACACACACACACATAGAGACAGAGTGCACAGAGTGAATTGAAGAGGATGGGATCATATCTTAAAAAAATGAAATCAAGCAGTGAGAGAGAAATATATTGGGAGGAGAAAGGGAGAAGTGGAATGGGGCAAATTATCTCTCATAAAAGAGGCAAGCAAAAGACTTATTAGTGGAGGGATAAAGAGGGGAGGTGAGAGAAAAACATGAATTTTACTCTCATCACATTCCACTAAAGGAAAGAATAAAATGCACACTCATTTTGGTATGAAAACCTATCTTACAATACAGGAAAGTGGGGGATAAGGGGATAAGTGGGGAGGGGAGCGATAATGGAAGGAAGAGTATGGGGAGGAGGGAGCAATTTTGAGGTCAACACTCATGGGGTGGGACAGGATCAAAAGAGAGAATAAAAGCAATGGGGGGGGGGAGGATAGGATGGAGGGAAATATAGTTAGTCTTACACAACACGACTATTATGGAAGTCATTTGCAAAACTACACAGGTATGGCCTATATTGAATTGTTTGCCTTCCCAAAGGGAATGGGTGGGGAGGGAGGGATGAAGAGAAGTTGGAACTCAAAGTTTTAGGAGCAACTGTCGAGTACTGTTTTTGCCACTAGGAAATAAGAAATACAGGTAAAGGGGCATAGAAAGTTATCTGGCCCCACAGGACAAAAGAGAAGATGGGGACAAGGGAAGGGAGGGATGATAGAAGAGAGGGCAGATTGGTGATAGGGGCAATTAGAATGCTCGGTGTTTTGGGGTTGGGGAGGGGACAAATGAGGAGAAAATTTGGAACCCAAAATTTTGTGAACATGAATGTTAACAGTTAAGTAAAGAAATTTTTAAAAAAGGAAAAAAAAAAAAGAAATCATCAAGGAAAACTGCCCAGAAGTGCTAGATCCAGAGGCAAAATAGTCATCAAAAGAATCCACCATTCACCTCCCAAAAAGGATCCCAGACTAAAAACACCAAGAAACATTCTTGCTAAATTCCAGAACTATCAACTGAAGGAGAAAATACTACAGGCAGTCAGAAAGAAATCATTCCAATATCAAGGAGCTACAGCCAGGATCACACAGGACCTTGCAGCTTCTACATTAAAAGATTGAAGGAATTGGAATATGATATTCTGCAAGGCAAAGGAGCTGGGACTACAACCAAGGATCAATTGCCCAGCAAAGTTCAGCATAACATTTTAGGCAAGGAGATAGACATTCAATGAAATAAGGGATTTCCAGACATTCCTGACAAAAAGGCCAAAACTCAATAGAAAATTTGATCTTCAAATGCAGGTCACAAGAGAAGAGTAAAAAGCTAAACAGGGGAAAAGAAAAACTTGTTCCTCAATTTGGGCAAACTGCTTACCTCCCTATATGGGACGATGATACTTGTTAATCTTGAGAATTGTACATCTATTTTGAAGTATAAAAGGGATATGCATAGAAAGAAGGAACAGATATAAAGTAAATGATATGACAATAAAAATGTGATTCAAGCATGTGAAGAGATTGTAACAGGAGATGTGAAAAGGAGGAAGCAGAAAATGATAAATTATATCACAAGAAGAAGTACAAAATTATAGTAGAGGGAAAGAGGGGAGGGAGATGAGCATTCTTTGAGAGGTACTCTCATCTGATTTGGTTCAAAGAGGGAACAATAAACTTAATTAAATTAATAAATCTAGTTAGCTCTATAGGCAGTAGAAGAGGAAGGGGGAAAAAGGGGAGGGGAAGCTAAAAGGGAGGGAAGAAGGATAAGGTAGATATGATAGATCTCTGGAGAAAACTGAATGAGGATAGAAAGGAATATACCTTTTTCTCAGCAACACATGGCACACATACAAAAATTGACCATGTACTTGGGCATAAAAACCTCACAATCCAGTGCAGAAAAGCAGAGATAGTCAATGAGTCTTTCTCAGATCATAATGCAATAAAAATCATATGTAATAAAAGGCCATGGAAAGAAAGACCAAAAATTAATTGGAAATGAAGTAATCTAATCCTAAAGAAGGAGTGGGTTAAACAACAAATCGCACAAACAATCAATAACTTCATTCAAGACAATGACAATAATGAGACAACCTACCAAATCTTATGGGATATTGCAAAAGCAGTTCTTAGGGGAAGCTTTATATCTTTGAATGCCTACACAAATAAAATAGAGAAAGAGGAGACCAATAAATTGGGCATGCAGCTGAAAAAGCTTGAAAAAGAACAAATTTAAAATTCCCAAGTAAATACCAAATTAGAAATACTGAAAACCAAAGGAGGGATTAACAAAATTGAAATTAAGAAAACTATTGAACTAATAAATAAAACAAAGAGTTGGTTTTATGAAAAAAACAATGAAATTGATAAACGTTTGGTCAAGTTGATTAAAAAAAAAGGAGAAAAATAAATTACCAATATCAAAAATGAAAGGGGTGAACTCATCTCCAATGAGGAGGAAATAAAAACAATAATTAGAAATTACTTTGCCCAACTTTATGCCCATAAAGTCAACAATCTAAATGAGATGGATGATTATTTTCAAAAATATAAATTGTCCAGATTAACACAAGAGGAAGTTGATTACTTAAACAACCCCATCTCAGAAAAATAAATTGAACAAGCCACCAATGAACTCCCTAGGAAAAAATCTCCAGGGTTGGATGGATTTACAAGTGAATTCTATCAAACATTCAAAGAACAGTTCATTCCAATACTATATAGATTATTTGGGAAAATTGGGGAAGGAGTCCTCCCAAATTCTTTTTATGATACAAATATAGCTTTGACACCTAAACCATGGAGAGCCAAAACAGAAAAAGAAAATTATAGACCAATTTTTCTGTTGAAAAATAGATGCAAAAATTTTAAATAAGACTTTAGTAAAAAGAACACAGCAACTTATCATGAGAATACTGCATTATGATCAGGTAGGATTCATACCATGAATTCAGGGCTGGTTCAATATTAGGAAAACTATTAACATTATTGATCATATCAACAACAAACCTAACAGAAGCTACATGATAATCGCAATACATGTAGAAAAACCTTTTGACAAAACACAACACTCATTCCCATTAAAAACACTGGAGAGCCTAGGAATAACATGAACTTTCCATAAAATAATAAGCAGTATCAACCTAAAACTTTCAGCATGCATTATATGCAATGGAGATAAGCTAGATACATTTCCAGTAAGATGAGGGTTGAAACAAGTATGTCCATTAACACCACTGTTATTCAATGTGGTATTAGAAATGCTAGCTGTAGCAATAAGAGAAGAAAAAGACACTGAAAGAATTAGAATAGGCAAGGAAGAAACTAAGTTATCACTCTTTGCAGATGATTTAATGATATATTTAGAGAATCTCAGAGATCCAAGTAAAAAACTACATGAAATAATGAACAACTTTGGCAAAGTTGCAGGTTACAAAATAAACGTACACAAATCTTCTGCATTTCTGTATATTACTAACAAAGCCCAACAGCAAGACATAGAAAGAAAAATCTCATTTAAAGCTAGGGTAGACAGTATAAAATATTTGAGAATCTACCTTGCAAAACAAATCCAGGTACCATATGATCACAATTACAAGACACTTTTCCTACAAATAAAGTCAAATCTAAGTAAATGGAAAAACATCAGTTGCTCGTGGGTAGACTGAGCTAATATAATAAAATTGACAACCATACCTAAATTAATTTACTCATTTAGTGCCATACCAATTAAACTATCTGATAATTATTTTCTAGAGCTGGAAAAAATATCAAGATTCATCTGGAAGAACAAAAGGTCCAGAATAGCAAGGGAACTAATGAAAAGAAATGCTAGGGAAGGTGGCCTAGTCCTACGAGATCTCATATTGTATTATAAAGCAGCAATTATCAAAACCACTTGGTATTGGCTAAGAAACAGAAGTTAAGACCAGTGGAATAGGTTAGGTACTCAAGACACAAATGAATATAGCAATCTACTGTTTGATAAACCCAAGGACCCCAGCTTCTGGGATAAGAACTCAATATTTGAAAAAAATTGCTGGGAAAACTGGATAAAGGTGTGGCAGAAAGTAGGCATAGACCAATGCCTGGCACCGTACATGAGAATAAAATCCAAATGGGTACGTGATCTAGGTATAAAGATTGATACTATAAACAAATTAATGGAGCAAGGAATAGTGTATTTATCAGATTTATGGAGAAGGGAAGAATTTTTGACTAAAGGAGAGACAGAAAGCATTATGAAGTGCAAAATGGACAATTTAAGCATTGATTAACCACATTTTCATATTAGTCATGGTGCACAGAAGAATTAAAATGAATGGGAGAAACCATGAGAAAAAACAAAACCTAACACAAGAGAAAATATCTTCTTCATTCTGCATTCCAATCATGACTCACATTTTCTAAGCCCCAATGTGCCATTTTATCTCTGCTTGCATTTCTAGATACTTATTACCTATCCCTTTAATAATAAGCAAATATGTTGTCAGGAATCACAGTCAAGCTCACTATATTATACTTGGTAGACTCCATCCTTTTTCCTATTTTTAGTAGTACATTTGTTTTTCTCTACTCTTGTAGCATCTGCCCAGGTCTCTGAAATTTTTCAAAGATCATAGACAATAGCTCGGTCATCATACCTGCTGGTATTTTTAGTATTCCACATCACACATCATCCTGACCTAATATCTTGAACTCAGGAAGGAAAGTTCAGTGTTCTCTTATCTTCCTACACATCATGGCTTTCAATTTCCTATTAGCTCTTTTTGTTCTGGTCTTCCCAAGTCAAAGAAAATAAAAACTAAATAAATACATAAGCAGCTCTCTGGCATCAGTTACCACAACTCCTTCCATGCAGATTCCACTTGAATATGACGTACATAGAGCTGGAATTATTTATCAAATAATTTAGTCCTTTCCACTTAAAAATTTAGTGGCAGTGCTATATGAAGTATGGTAAGTTGAATGATTGTCTAAAATCTCTACATTTGGCAAGGACTATGTTGCCTCTATCACTTGAATTTTAGGGGTCATTTAAGAGTAATCAATATGGTGCAAAAGCAGAATTAGACCATCCAGTAACTACCTGCATGTAATTAAGATCAAGGCAAGATACAACAAAAGAGATGCTAAAGATTTCTCAGTTTAGAATTTTTTGTCTCAGCTCAGTACAGAATCATTAGATAATGTACCAGATAATGAAGAACAAAGTGAATACAGGAGATTTAAGTTTAAACACCATACTCCTGGCTTTGATTTAAAAAAAATAACAATAGAGGAGAAAATGTAGTTGGTTTTAATTCATTTTAAATAATTACATTTTGATATATTCAGAGATCAATCTACCTAAATTCTCACACAATAAACACAATGAATAAAGTCTTATTTCTTTTGTTTCCTTAGTTATAATGTTAAGATGACAAAGACATTTTATTATTATAGTAAGAGCTTACATTTGCATAGCAATTTATAGTTGACAAAGAGGTTTGTTCCCAATACACACCCTCCCCCCACCGTAACACCTCTCCCCTCCATGTCTTCCTTTAAGATCTCCAGTTACTCCTATTGGTTATTATGTGCCATGGTCTCCAGGCTCCATATCATTCTAGCTGTCTCCCTCTGGACATGCCACTTCTCCTGCTGCTGTTCCTGCTACTACTACTACTGCTACTGTTTCTGTGGCTGCTGCTTCATTAAGACTGTAGTGCAGATAGAACTATCCTATATTACAGATGATAAAAACTGACACTAAGTAATATCAGTTCTAGGGATCATCAATGCCAGAGCCAGGATTTGAACTCAGGTGTCCTGTTTTTCCAGGGTAGGGACCCTTTCACTAAATGAGAGGTATCAAACTCATGGTCTGTAGGCTATATGCCTCCCTGAGTGAGTGAGGTCTGAACCAAATGAAAATGCATTTGGGAAAGGTTTAACAAAATTACTAAAATTACAGTACAACATATATGATGTTAATTTATGTTTTCTAAATCATTATGTGGCTCACAGGAGTCTGTTTCTATGTGAGTTTGATATCATAACCCTATATTATAGCATATAGGTCATTGGCAGGTTTATAGAGTTTTGAGGTTTCAGTTGTTGTATGGATAAGGGAAGAATTTTTGACTAAAGAAGAGATAGAAAGTATTATAATGTGCAAAATAGATAATTTAACCATTGATTAACCACATTTTCACATTAGTCATGTTGCATAGAAGAATTACATATTTAATATATATTAATTGACACACACACACACACACATATATATATATATATATATACATATATATATATATATGTATATATATATATATATATATATATATATATATATATGACAGGCTTAATCATTCCTTTGAATAGGCATCCTAATGACTAAATGTGTGCACAACTGGACAAAGTTGTGAGCTCTCTGACTCTTCTCAGAGTTTCTTGATTAATATATTCTTGATTTCCCTCAACAACCATTTCATCTTTAAAAAAGTAGAGGAATCAATTGAAAAGAACACATAATGGGACCTATTTTCCACAAGAAAGAAGAAATGTTTATTTTCATGGAAATGATAGTTTGGAAAATGGTGGTAGGGCTAGGTATTTCATCCTAGAATTTGTGATTGAGAGAGGAAGTCTGGGTATAATAGGAAACACATCTTAAATTTGAGATCAATAGATTTCAAAGTGTTCAGATAAAGGAGAGATAGGGTCCCATGGTCTAAAAGTTCACAGAAGAAGTTGGTCTGAAAAGGAGAAGAAATCCTTTAAAAAAAATTTAGTTATTCTTAACTTGTTTTTAATTGCAATTTAAAAATCTGGTGCTGACCAATCAGCAAAGACCTGTTCATGGCTTGTAGGTGTGTTTCTGAGGACCAGTCTAGTAATATTTGAGGATAATAATTACTTAGTTGACCAAGAGTCAGGAGGTTTCGGCCATAGTAATTCTCAATATATTTCAGTGACTCACAGAGATCTTGGATCTGCGTTAGTGAGTGGATGAAGAATTTACACAAGCAAAATTACAGTTCTATGACTGCGAAGTCTAAGTTCTTCTGAAAAATTTGGGAAATAGGCATTCTAATCATTCTGATCTAGAAACACTAGACTTCTGGGAGCTTGAGAGCAGTTTTCATAAAATGCTAGACTAACTAAAAGACTTCATTCAGTAAGAAAGAACTCTCCTTTCTGTAGGTCTTGTCCAGCACCTCAGATGGCCCAGTGTCCTCAGAAGAGCAGCTGCTCTAGGGCTTTGCCTGTCCTATGAGAATTGGTAGGGGGTGATTCAGGGTCATAGAATCCTGCAGCTAAGCTCAGGGTATATCAGTGATGATGTTCAAGCTGGGGGACCAGAAATCGTAATGAAAGGAAACTGGATGGAGGAAGCTCATATCCTAGAGTAACTATTCACTTATAACAACTCAGAACAAGATAGAATTAATTACTCAATAAGCACTGCTTAAGTGCCTGTGATATGTCAGCCAGTGGACTAGACACTGGGGACACAAGCATAAAGAACAGAATAATCACTACTCATGAGGAGCTTTCATCACTTATGTACTTAATAAATGTTGGTCGAATTAAATTTTCCCCAGGGAGTTAGACCTGACAGATATTATTACAGAGATAACCATGTAAATGGGAAAGAGTCCCGGATTTGGAGTCAGAAAGACCTGAGCTCAAATCCTGACTCAGACCCTTATATTATCTATATGATCTTGAAAAAAAAATCCCTTAAGCTTTCTAACTCCCCATATTATCATCTGCAAAATGGGATAAATAAAAAAAAAAATCTCAGGTTTTTTAGAATTTCATATGCATGTGTTTATTTTATACATGTGTGTATATATATATACACATATGCATAAACATACACACACATATGTGTGCACACATACTTAGTGGTGCTTTGCAATCTTACAGCACTATATAAATGTTGGCCACTGTATTCTACCTTCACTCTCCCCTTCCCCATTCTATGGATGTGGAACATGAGGCACAAAAAGGATAAATTCTTTACCTACTGTAGAACAACTGGAAGAGCTAGAGTCTGTACCCAAGTCTCCTGATGTAAATCCAGTGATCTTTCCATCATATAATATAGTCTCTCAGCAAAAAGATTCCTTCCTTGTTGAATTATCCTACATAACTTGATATAGGTTGTGTGTTGCCCAGCTAATCCTTTCTAGGATGGATGTCAGAAGTCCAGGCAACACAAGACTCCTTCAAATATCAGAAGACTTTGAAATTAAGAGAAAAACACCATTTTTGCCTAGTAACATTCACTTTTATCTGACTATGGACACTGAGGGACTGTCCCCTACAGAACTTAGAGAAAATCAATAAATCTCAGACCCTTGATCTGCAAAGAAAGTGCAAGAGGCAAAAAATATTTGTATCTGTAAATTGAGATGTGGACTTATGGGAGCAGTTAAAAGGTAATTGGAAATGGAGAAATTCTTTGAGCTTCCTTCCCCAGTGTGTTTGTACCAGAAGGAAAATGAGAGCAGAGCCTTTGGGGAACAGAGTAGATGAGATTCTAACAGAAGCTGTGGAAAGGAGGAAACTAATTGCAAAAAAAAAAAAAAGGATCTCTGTCTCTCCCTCTCTCTCTCACCCCCCCACTCCCTGTATCTCTTCAGGACTAGGCAGCTGCTCTCTGTGAAACATCTGTCCCTTTCATTCAGTTTGTGATCTTACTGATATCTCTGTGCTAACAAGTGACTTGAGTTATTAAAAGATTTTGTTCCCTGTACTAGATTTCCATGGGGATATGTGTTGGGGGTGGTGGTTGCAAGGGGAATCACTGCTCAAAAAGTCAAAGGAAATGACTAACAGAAACAAGAAAATTCATTCAAGATTCTTCTGGAGGTTGGTGGGAGTTGGGGCAAGAAGTAAGGGGCCTGCTCCCAAGTAGCCAAAAACCCAATGAACTGTCCAGAGCATCAGTCAAATTGTCCCAGGAAGAACAGTGTGCTTTCAGCAGGTGTGGGGATCAAATTCATGATGAGTCTAAAATCTTGGAACTGAGAAGAGGAAGAAGCCCTTCCTTCCCATTAAGGCCTCAGGCCTGAGCTCCATACAAGGCCCTGTGTTCTGGTCTGTAACTTTCCTAGGCCAAACACTATCAAGGTCCCCCAGAGAATTTGGGAAGAGAAAAGGGTCTAGAGTCAGAGAACAAGGGTTCAAGTCCCACCTCTGACACTTATTGCTTGTGCGATTTGGGCAAGTCAAGTAGATGCCTGAGGCCTCAGTTTCCCCATTTCAAAAGTGAAAAGTTGAATAGCTGACCTCTGAGGTGTCCTCCAGCTCCAAACCTGGCCGTGGCCACTCAGAGGGAGCCCTGGAACACAGGTGGTCCTGAGGCCCAGGCAAATTCTACATGACCCACAGCCTTGCTTCCTAGTCTGTGTTCCCTGAGGACAAATTGCAAAACGTATTTATCATGTGTGCATGTGAACACGTATGTCGATGTGTGCATACAAACAAATATTGGTGTAGATGTCTAAATACACGTGTCTGTTACATGTTCTGTATACTACTTATTTATCTGTCATGTTGTGTACATGCATGTGCGTGTACTTATATGTTGTGCATAATACTTGTGTGCACATGCATATATACACATACAATATCATACACACATGCACATATGAATGGGGGCTGGTTGTCATCCTGTATTCCAAGAGGACCAAAACGACATCACCATGATGGGGTCAAGGCACAGTAGGTCTTACTGCGGCTGAGGGGACCAGTATAAGCTCACCAGGCTTTACCACAGGTTGGGCAAAAATAGTCCATATGAATACTTGGAAAGGAGATTTCTCTACATTTGTGCATCTCTTTTGAGATCTTTGGAGCTACTGAAGATCTGCTTTGCTTCTTCTGATGTCTGTGTGAGCAATTGTCTTGTGTGACTTTTCCATAAAACAATCTTAACTAAATGTACATTTGGCATCCAAACAATGTGGCCAGCCCCTCGTGATTACACTCTCTGCAGTAGAGTTTGAATGCTTGGTAGTTCAGCTGGAGAAAGGATCTCAGTGTCTGGTACCTTATTTTGCATCCTTCAGAATCTTCCTGACAATTCAAATGGAAACAATTCAGTTTCCTGGCATGTCACTGTAGACTGCCCAGGTTTCACAGACATACAACCCTGAGGTCAGCACAATGGCTCTGTAAACCTTTAGTTTGCTAGGCAACCTGATGCCTTTTCTTTCCCATAGTTCCCTTTGGAACCTCCCAAACACCAAGTTGCTAGCTTTGCCAATGCATGCATTAACCTCATCTACTGTGTGTACATCCCTGTAAAGCATATTGCCAAAGTAAGTGAACTTATCCACAATATTCAAAATTTCTCCATTTGCTGTAACCAGTGTCGCCACTTATGGATGATGTGGCACTGATTAATGGAAAACCACTATTTTCTTGGTGGTAATTGTTAGGCCAAAATTAGCACAAGCAGCAGAGAATCAATCCACACACTTTGTTGCATCTCAGCTTCAGAGGTTGCATTGAGTGAACAATCATCTGAAAACAAAAAAGCCATGCCAGCCAGCTCCCTTTCCATGTCAGTGCTGCTTTGGAGCCTTTTCAAGTTAAAGAATTTACCATCAATGCAGTAGCTGACCTTGATGCCATTTCTGTCCTTGTTGAAGATATCCAACAATATCCCTATGGGATATTGGATATGGGAGCAACACACAGGCTGCTTCACCCCACTGTGACTAGGAAAGCAAGAGAGCAACATCCATCATTCAGAATCATGCAAGTATGCCATCATGAAATTAATGTACAATACTAATGAACTGCTCTGGGGGATAAAATGCTGCCATAATCTTCCACAAGCCCTCTTGACTGACAGTATCAAAGGCTTTCATCAGACTGATGAATGTTCAGTACAGACCTCTGTTCTGTTCCTGGCATTTCTCCTGGAGTCATCAGGCAGCAGACACTATATTGGCCATTCGTTGGTCCTTCTAAAGCCACACTGGCTCTCCGACAGATTACCATCTTTCACGTGAAGAATCAGTCTATTAAGAAGGACTCCAGCAAGAATCTTGCTGATAATGACTAAGAGATCTTCCTATCATTGTCTCAGGACAACCAATTTTCTTTTCTTTTATGGAGATGTACAGTCGAAGCATCATTGAACTCCAAGGGGATAACTTCCTCCTGCCATGTAACTGGGAAGATTTCAGCCAACTTTTGTATGAGTGGTGAGCCCCCTGCCTTGTAAATCTCAGCTAGATTAGAATCATCACTAGGCACTCTGCTACATGAGAGGAGCCTAATGGCATCTAATACCTCATCTTCAGTTGAAAATTTGGCTAGAGAGGGATTGACTTGAACTTGAGGTATATAGTCCATGGTTTCAAGATTGGTTGATGATGGTCTGTAGAGAACACTATGGAAGTGGTCATCTCATCCCTCCAGGATTATGTCCTTTAATTATGTCCACATTAATCAATATGGCTCCACCAGCACTGAGCAGCCAAAGGGCACCATTGGTAATTTGGACTATCAATAGCCTCCAGAACATCATAAAAGTGTTTTGGATTGTTACTATCAGTGTAAAATAAAATTTCATCTGCCTTCTTACTGAGCCAAGACACCTGTATCTTTCTAAGCCTTACTTGCATTTTAGTTTTGATGGAGTTAAGCCAGGAGTAAGGAACCTCTGCCCTTGGAGCCACATGTGAACTTATAAGTCCTTGGGTACAACCTTTTGACTAAATCCAAGTTTTACAGAATAAATCTTTTTATTAAGGTGATTTGTTCTGTAAAGTTTGGATTTAGTCAAAAGACCAAACTTCAAGGCCTAGAGTACCACATGTGGCCTATAGGCCACAGGTTCCCTATCCCTGTCTGCCTTCTTAGAAGGAACAAACTGTCCTTGGTAAATTCTATGGAATTCTCATTTTTTTTTTCATTTAGCAGCCTCTGAATATCCCCATGATTTTCATCAAAACAATCTTGATGTTTATCAGCGTTCTGGCCCACATAAGTAAAAAGTGTCGTACACCAAATCTCTAAAAGGAGCCCACTCCTTTTCTGTTCCACTGCTACCAACTGCATGTTTTCTCTTGGAAAAGTATTCTAATTTGTTGACGTTAAATCTTCTAGTCATCTTACCTTGGGGCCACAACTTTTGTTGAATGTGAATGTTTAGCTTACAGAGGATATGATCAGTCCAGCACATTGTACCATACATGACCTTCATCACTCTCACCTCTTATCTATCTCTTCTCTTGCAAGGGTGCATCCATGAAGTTTTATAGCACTTAGGTAAATGGGAGACAGTGTTGGTAGTGAGAAAGTCATGAGATGCACAAGTCTTCAGTAGTTAGTGACTGTTGCTGGTTTTTACTTCATTCCTTCCTAGGACTCCCAGGCATTTCTAATAGTCTGAGCCTATTCTTGAATTAAAGTCACCCAGAATTATAAGCATGTTCTCTTTTGGCACATTGATGATAAGGGTCTCCATGTCTTCATGCATTTTTTCTTAATTTCATCAGGGTTTATCGTGATGTGAGCATAAGCACTAATGGTGGTGGTGTGGGGCTTCCCTGCAAGGGCCAATCTCATTGTCTTGAGTCTGCTATTCATTCCTTTTGGTAAGCATACAAAGGTTGTTGACTAGATTAGTTTTGATTGCAAAACCTACCCCAGCTTCACAGTTCTCTCCTTCATTATGGTCAACCCAGAAAATGTGTATCCAGTTCTGACTTTGGTGAGCTGGTCTTCATTTGCCAGTCTTGTTTCACTTAGGATTGCTATTTGGATGCTATACCTGCTGAGTTCTATTGCAACAACAGCTGTTCATCTTTCAGATGTACTGGATTTCTTGTTGTCCATAAGTGTATGTCCATTCTATGTACCAATGATAGGTGGAATCATCTTCAAACAAGTTTTTGTACATTTATTTATGTTTTAATCACAGAGTAGGATTCCAGCCTGCCACAGGAACAGGCTTAGGTGAAGGAGAAAATTTTATGGTACCTTTTCTAGTCCTTTCCTTACAGCAAGAGATGAGCAGTGCACTCTTTATAAAGGATTGTTCAGACACACAAGGTGCTGCCAAATTCCACTATTGGTTCAGTCCAGTGAGAAGCCAATCCTTTCACCAACCCACCCATGTTCAGGGCTGTGACTATGGCTCCCAACGTATCTGTACCTGCTGCATCATCACTTGCCTGTTGCCACAGGGCTTTGATGTTGGTAAAAATGGTATAACTGATGTCTTCTGACTCACACATAAACTGGATTTAAGTGAGGTATGTATGTGTGAAATCTTTGGCCTTACTCTCTTTTCAAAGTCATTGGAGCTCAGTAGAAAGATAAAAATCAAGATATCAATGGCTCAGGATATAGTAAGTGACCTTGGTGTCTTCTATATGCAACCAAGCTCTAAGTTCTCCACAGCACCTGCTTCTGTCACCTTCTTGGACCATAGGGACAAATTTTTCACATCCACTCATTTCACTGGGGAAAGTCTTCACATGCTTGAGAAAGGACACCCCACTAATTCACTGATGGGTTTCAGGAGCATCAGTTACCTTCAACCTGGTTTAGCTCACCTGCCAAAATGGTTTACCATGGTATGGTCACTATGTGCGCTGCAGTTTCTTGGAGACAAAGGTGAGAACTGGGTGTCAGGTAGATATATATGTATGAATGTATATGTGTGTATATATGTCTATGTAGACATATACATATACTTATACGTGTGTTTATATATGTATATATGCACATATATACATACACATATGTATACAGTAAAGTATTCATTTTAGTGGGAATGTCAGATTTTTGTTTTAATTTCAAAGATCTTTTGGAATACTCCAGGGTCTTTTTCAGTAACTTCCATAGAAACATGACAACAATTATAGTTTCCTATAGCACAAGTACAATTGTTCAAAGAAAGTCATCTGAGAGCCATATTTAGCTCAGAGTCATGCTCCAAATCTGCCATTTTTCTTAGGCACAAGAACTCCAATGTCATCAGAAAAACTTGAGTAATATCCTATAAAATTCAGCTTGGGTTTCAATAGAAAGTGAAAACTTAGAAACTTTTCAAAGAAACACTGATTAATGCTGCTTAGATAAGCCTCTTTCACCAAGAGCCCACAGAGACAGCACAAGCAGGTGCTAGAGCTAAGGTCCTGAGTGCTGCCTTCACATGCAGCTTTCTTGTCCTTAGCCAGGCCAAAGCAAAAACCCAGGATGGCAATGAACCAGGGTACAATTATCCTTCACTTGGGGCTTAGCAGAGAGCAGGCACTTAGTGAAGGCTTGATGACTGTTTTGGTTACTCTTTTAGGGTTGAATATGTCCATTTAATGAATGTATACACATACACGACCAATAAACCCCATAATGAGGCAAACTTTGTTGGAGATTTTATCTGTGCTTCTGCAAACACCTGACACATGTAAAGTTATTCAAGAAACAGAAAGGATCGACATCAGTCAACAAATTTTGTAACAGGCACTCAGTTATGATAATAATATTAATAACATGGCATAATACTTACTATGTGCCAGACATTGTGTTTAGCACTTTCTAATTATCTCATTTGATTCTCACAGTTATCATCTTATTTGAATTTTTATATCCATTTTGCAGATGAGGAATTTGGGGCAGAGTGATTAAGTGACTTGCCCAGAATCACAGAGTTAGCATCCAAAGCTAGATTTAAAAGCAGGTCTTCATGACTCCAGGCCTGGCACTCTTTCTACTGAGCCAACAGGGAGTCAGTAATATATTTACCAACTAATATATGTGACACTATAATGGACTTCAGATACATAGGCATTAAAATAAATGTTAATTCGGGGATAAGAATTGAGGTGGGGAAAAGGAACTTCCCATTTCTTTCCCCCTGTCCCCAACTATAACCATGTGGCTTAGCCGCCTGTCTGTCTGCCAGCATTGGGGGAGTGTGGTAGACAGAGAAGAGAGAGAAAGAAGATGGAAGGGCAAGAAAAGAGGGAAATAGCAGCCATGGTCAGGGGGATGTCCAGAGTTGCACTAGCCATCTAAGAGAAAATGGGGTCTCTGAGGGAAGTTGCCTCTTCTCTTGGTTCTTTACCAGGTAGCAAGGGAGCAGCTGGAAGATTTGCAGTGTCTGTTGCTGTGTCAGCTCTTCCAAAGCAGGAGAAGAGCCTTAGCCTGGGGCCTCCTTCTGGTGTTGACTCAGCAGAGGGGATGGTGAAAAAATAGGTAGAACCAGAGTCCTCCAGGGTTTCTTTGTGCTGACAGACAGTGGGCTGACCCAGCTGCCAACAGGCTTCAGGACAGCCAGAAATGTGACAAAAAAATGATGTGAACCATTGCCCCCTACATTGAAAGTGACCAAGTTCCCCTTGGATATGACCTTGATGAGAAGAGAGAAAGTGCAGGGTCTCCCCCAGCTCCAGACTTTACTGGCTAGTGTCAATGAGTAAGTTGATGTCTAGGTTTTCATTTCCTAATTTGCAAAGCAGGGATAAAACATTTAATAATGAATGGAACAATCCAAAGTAGGCATGATGAGGGCCCAAATTCTAAGTGATTTAGGAAAGGTTGAGGAGGAAGGAAACAGACAGTTGCAGCTGGGATAGAGAAGTGTGAGGAGAGGATCAAAGGAGGTCTCCCAGAGGAAGTGGTACATGGTTTGAGTCTCAGAGGAAAAGAAAGATTCAGAAGGTAAAGGATGATGAGGGAGAGATTCTAGCAGTGGAGGATGACTTGTAAAAGCTGTCTGTAGTTCAGCAAAGGCAAGTTCAGGATCATCTAAATTGGCTGGGATGCTATAGGCATGAAGAAGGGTAACATGTAACAAGGTTGAAAAGGTAGATTAGACTAAGTTTTAAATGTCAGACTGGGGACTTTCTATTTTATCCCACAGGTAATAGGGAGCCATGAAGGTTTTTGAGTAGGTGAATGACATGGACAGATTTGTGCCTTGGGAAGATTTCTTTTTCAGTAGTGAATGACATATGGGAGAAATTAAAGGGTGGAATTAACTACTAATTAGAAAGTAATTTCAATAGACTAGGTGAGAATTAACAAAGGCCTCTACTTGATTGATATTTGTCCAAGCAGAGAGAAGGAATGGATTCGAAGGATATTGCAGAGCTAAAATCGGCAGAATATGGAAAGTGATTGGGTGTGGAAGTAAGGGGAAGGGAGAAACATGAATAACTTAGGGCAAGGTGGGGGTGTGGGAGGTGCAGGGCACTGCATTACTAGAAGTATGGGAATAAAAATTGGCTGTTGCTCACTATTCATATTATCTTCTAAAGAGTGAGTGTTGGCATGAGTGAGGTTATCAGTTCAGCCTTTTGTCAACATAGCCATCAAGAATGCTCTTGCAATTTAAAGGATAGGTCTGTTGTAATTTCATGTATTCCATGGGTACAATGATCAGAACTTTCAGTTCATTGTGATCATGACGTGCAGTCTTATCACCCTCATCACAAGACCTGGGACTCAGAAATACAAGAGAAGCGGAAAGTGTCGAAAGGATATTTGGGAGCTGGGGACCTTAGACTCACACATTCAAAAGAAGAACTTGGCTACCTTACATTTCATTCTGTACCAATCTCAAATACTATGGTCCCACATTAACCTAAAAGTACATTAAAATATGTAGTGATGGTGACCTTCACCATCTTCTTTCTCCCTGAGTGGAGATGTTTACGGTTTTCATTTGGTATACTTGTATATGAGAAGCAACCACAATGTCATTAGCATGGACAATATCAAGCATGGGAATTCCCTTTACCAAAGTCAATCACAGCCCATATATTACCTAGTAGTTAAGCACTAGGTATTTCCTGTGGCTCAATGAGGTCACGTGGGTCTTACAACTCTTCAATGTCAGAGGCAAGATTTTAACTTATATTCTCACTCCAGACCTAGAACTTTTCCATTTACTAAGTCATACTGCATCTCTTCTGTTGTGTATAAGGATAAAAATGAGCAAACAACTCTTTGCTTATACTCAGGGTTGAGGAAAAGATCTCTTAGATAATTACAGAAAATAGGTGTTTATCATGGGACACAGAAGCTGCTTCCTTAGTAGCCAATAATCATCAGAGTAATAATGAGCATCAAAAAAAATCAAGTTAGATGGAGCCCAGACACAGCACACTGAACAGTCATAGGATTTGGGGGCCATAAGCATTTTTGTACATAAGGAAATTCAAAACATATGACCAGAAAAGAAAAAAAAGTCAGGTTCATGTTGAGATTAACAAAGGGAAGCCCCTAGGCTAAACTGACACCAATGTAGTGTCGAGAGATTTACAATAAGACTTTTAGTATGTTGGGTGGCTGTTTTTTGGAGGATTTATGGAAGGGAATGGAAAGAAGTCATACGAGATGCACATGGAAAGAGGCATTGTGGTCCGCCCTGCCAGAGGGAACACCTACATGCATGAGATCAAGGGTCCACAGATGAGTATTCAAGAATTCACTATTTAATTATTGCAATTAAAGAATGGGCAGCTAGAGAAAAAAAAAAAACACCAAAATTCACCTGGAAGAACAAAAGGTCTAGAATATGAAGGAAATTAATGAAAAGAAATGCTGGGGAAGGTGGCCTAGTCATACCAGATCTCAAATTGTATTATAAAGCAGCAATCATCAAAACCACTTGGTACTGGCTAAGAAATAGAGGAGTAGAGCAGTGGAATATGTGAAGTATACAAGACAGAGTAGTCAATGATTACAGCAGTCTACTGTTTGATAAACTCAAGGACCTCAGCTGCTCGGATAAGACCTCACTGTTTGAAAAAAACTGCTGTGAAAACTGGAAAATAGTGTGGCAGAAACTGGGCATAGACCAATGCCTGACACCATATACTAGAATAAAGTCCAAATGAGTACACAGTTTGCATATAAAGGTTGATACTATAAATAAATTAGGGGAACAAGGAATAGTTTGTCAGATTTATGGAGAATGGAGAAACTTATGACCAAACAAGAGATAGAGAACATTATAGAATGCAAAATAGATAACTGTGATTACATTAAATTGAAAAGATTTTGCACAAACAAAGCCAATGCAACCAAGATTAGGAGAGAAGCAGAAAAGCAGGAAAGAATTTTTACAACTAATGTCAGTGCTAAAGGCCTCATTTTTAAAATATATAGAGAACTGAGTCAAATTTAGAAGAATACAAGTCATTCCCCAATTGATAAGTGGTCAAAGAATATAAATAGGCAGTTTTCAGAGGAAGAAATTAAAGCTATATATAGTGATATAAAAAAAATCTAAATTTAGATTAATCCAAATCACTACTGATTAGAGAGATGCAAATCAAAACAACTCTGAGGTACCACATCACACCTACCAGATTAGCTAACATGACAAAACAGGAAGATAAATGTTGGAGAAGATGTGGGAGAGTTGGAATACTAATTCATTTAGGTGGAGTTATGAGCTGATCCATCCATTCTGGAAAGCAATTTGGAACTATGCCCAAAGGGCTATAATAATGTGCAGACCTTTTTACCCAGCAATATCACTTCTAGGACCATGTCACAAAAAGATCATAAAAAAATTGGAAAAGGTCCCACATGTACAAAAATATTTATAGCAGCTCTCTTTGTGGTGGACAAGAACTAGAAATTGAGGGGATATCCATCAATTGGGGAATGGTTAAACAAATTGTGGTATATGAATGTACTGAAATGCTATTGTGCTATAAAGAAAAGATGAACAGGCAGACTTCAGAAAAACCTGGAAAGACTTATTTGAACTGATGTTGAATGAAATGAACAGAACCAGGAGAACATTATATATACACAGTAGCAGCCACAGTGTGTGAGGACTATTTCTGAAAGACTTAGCCCTTCACAGCAATGTAAGAACCTAAAACATTTCCAAAGGATTCCTCATGCAAAAATGCCATCCACATTCATAGAAAGAACTATAGAGTCAGAACACAGAATGAAGCAGACTATTTTCCATTTTATTATGTTTTGTTTTATTTTTTTCTCATGGTTTCTCCCATTCATTTCAATCCTTCTATGCAACATGACTAATGTGAAAATGTGATTAATAACTATGTATATGTAGAATCCATATAAGATTGCATGCCCTCTTGAGGAGGGAGGGGGAAAGAAAGGGGAGAAAATTTAAAATTTGTGGAAGTGATTGTTGAAAACTGAAAACAAAAAAATTCATTTTAAAAAATGAATGGACAGCTAGATGCTACAGTAGACAGAGTGCTGGACTTAGAGTTAGGAAGACTCATCTTCCTGAGTTCAAATCTGACCTCGGGCACTTACTAGTTGTGTGACTCTGTTTGCCTCAGTTCCCTCACCAGTAAAATGAGCTAAAGAAAGAATTGGCAAACCACTCCAGTATGCTTGCAAGAAACGCCCAAATGGGGCTACAAATAGTCATATATGACTGAAAAATGAATAACAACAATTAATGAAAGTTTTCGTTTTACAAATTCTTTTTCCCAAAAAATATCTTCTCATGATTTGAATATTGTTTTTGTTTTTGTTGTTGTTGTCGAGAGATGCTAAATTGACCATTTAAAAACAGAACATTTAATCCATGAAGACACATCTAGGAAATGGACATCAACACGTTGACCTAATGGCAACCTCATGTTCAGTTACTTTCAAAGACGTGGGGGCAGATGGAAAGGATGATGAGCTGTTTGACCAGTCATTATTATTTCTGTATCTGTTTATGGATTCCTGTGATTCAGACAGTCTATACAATATTCTGAACTCACAATCCTCCACTTGTTCGATGAAATGACAAAGATGTATTTTCAACTTTTCTCTGGGACTCAGTTTGATAATTATACATTATAGGTAACACACCATTCTGTTTAAAAAAACATTCCTTTTGATTTTCTATCCTCAAAAGGTACAAGCAATTGATGTGAATAGAAATGAACAAAAGCCATTTATTTCTCAATACAAAAAAAATCAAGAGAAAAAAACTTGCAGTTTTCAAATGGCAAAATGTAAACTATCAACAGCCATGGGAAAGGATGATCCAAATTACTCACCATGAGGGAAATATGCATTGACAACTCTGAGGCTTAACTCCATAATAATCATTTTGGCAAAGATGCCAAAAATAAAAATGGCAAATGCTGAAGAGGCACATGGATGTACTGTTTGGAGAGTTGTGAATTCTGGATGATAAGTTGGAGCTATATTAGAAAAGTCAGGAGCCAAGATGGTGGAGTAAAAAGATGCACATATACTAGCTCTATCCCCACAGCCCATAAAATACCTGTAAAGAAAGACTCTCAATAAATTCTAGAGCAGTAGAAGCCACAGAACAGCAGAGTGGAGGAGATTTCCAGCCCAGGGTGACTTGGAAGGCCAATGGGAAACGTCTGTCACACTGGACACGAGCAGAGCCAAGCCCAGCCTTGGTCTGCAAAGCACAGCTCTGGGAGGAGGACACAAGCAGGCCACGGGGGCAGAATCCCCAGTCTCAGTAGCAGCAGTTTGCAGATTCCTTAAGCCACAGGCTCCAAAGGTCAGTGACAGGGCTTTTTCAGCTGGTGAGGAGGAAGGGCCTTCCCATAGCTCTGGCCTCAGGCAACAGCAGCTTCCAGCAAAGCCTCTACAGCAGCCTGCATCCATTGTTGAATCATAAAACCCCTGGGGTCACTGAACTGCTGGCCCTGCCCCCATCTAATACTCCTGAGGGCTAACAAGCAGCTGATCTTTATCTCACACTGAATGGTAGCCCCGTCCCTGCAGCTTATCTGAACCTCAGGCCCCAGTGCTAGCTTCATGGAACTGGAAGCGCGGTGGTTGTGAAGAGGAAACTCTGTTACTCAGATTCTGGAAACAAAAATTTCTACATGCTCCCAGACCAGTGTACACACTTGATTTTACCACCTTGGAGGAACTGAGATCTTACAGACCCCCAGAGTATACCCTATTCTTGACAAAGGACCCAAAAGTCAAGTAACTGGTTGGAAAAATGCCAGAAAAGGGGGAAAAATAAGACTATAGAAGGCTACTTTCTTGGTGAACAGATATCTTCTCCTATCCTTTCTGATGAGGAAGAACAATGCTTACTATCAGGGAAAGACATAAAAGTCAAGGCTTCTGTATCCCAAACATCAAAATAAATATTCAATGGTCTCAGGCCATGGAAGAGCTCAAAAAGGATTTTGAAAATCAAGTTAGAGAGGTGGAGGAAAAATTGGGAAGAGAAATGAGAGAGATGCAAGAAAATCATGAAAAGCAGGCCAACAACTTGCTAAAGGAGACCCCCAAAAAAATGCTGAAGAAAATAACACCTTTAAAAATAGGGTAACTCAATTGAAAAAAGATGCTCAAAAAGCCAATGAGGAGAAGAATGCTTTAGAAAGCAGAATTAACCAAATGGAAAAGGAGGTTCAAAAGCCCACTGAAGAAAATAGTTCTTTAAAAATTAGAATGGAACAGTTGGAGGCTAATGACTTTATGAGAAACCAAGGAATCACAAAACAAAACCAAAAGAATGAAAAAATGGAAGATAATGTGAAATACATCATTGTAAAAACAAATGACCTGGAAAATAGATCCAGGAGAGACAATTTAAAAATTATGGGAGTACCTGAAAGCCATGATCAAACAAAGAGCCTAGACATCATCTTTCATGAAATTATCAAGGAAAACTGCCTTGATATTCTAGAACCAGGGGGCAAAATAAATATTGAAAGAATCCACCGATCACCTCCTGAAAGAGATCCAAAAAAAGAAACTCCTAGGAACATTGTACTCAAATTCCAGAGTTCCCTAGTCAAGGAGAAAATATTTCAAGCAGCTAGAAAGAAACAATTTGAGTATTGTGGAAATGCAATCAGGATAACACAAGATCTAGAAACTTCTACATTAAGAGATTGAAGGGCATGGAATATGATATTCCAGAAGTGAAAGGAACCAGGACTAAAACCAAGAATCATCTACCCAGCAAAATTGAGTATAATACTTCAGGGTAAAAAAATGGTCATTCAATGAAATAGAGGACTTTCAAGCATTCTTGATGAAAAGTCCAGAGCTGAAAAGAAAATTTGACTTTCAAACACAAGAATGAAGAGAAGCATGAAAATGTAAACAGGAAAGAGAAATCACAAGGGACTTACTAAAGCTGAACTTTTACATTTCTACATGGAAAGACAATATTTGTAACTCTTGAAACTTTTTTTCAGTATCTGGGTAGTTGGTGAAATTACACAAAGATGTGCGCGCACACACACACACACAGAGAGAGAGAGAGAAAGCAAGAGAGCACAGGGTGAGTTGAATAGGATGGGATTATATCTAAAAAAATGAAATTAAAGGGTGAGAGAGGGATATATTGGGAGGAGAAAGAGAGAAATGGAATGGGGCAAATTTTCTCTCATAAAAGAGGCAAGTAAAAGACTTTTCAGTGGAGGGTAAAAGGGGGAAGGTGAGAGAGAAAACATGAAGCTTAATCTCATCATATTTGATTCAAGGAAGGAATAAAATGCACACTCATTTTGGTATGAAAACCTATCTTACAATACAGGAAAGTGGGAGAGAAAGGGATAAGTAGGGTGGGGGGAATGATGGAAGGAAAGGCAATGGGAGAAGGGAGCAATTAGAAGTCAACAGTCTTGGGGACGGACAAGGTCAAAAGAGAGAATAGAAGAAATGGGGGGCAGGATAAGATGGAGGGAAATATAGTTAGTCTTACACAACACGACTATTATGGAAGTCATTTGCAAAACTACACAGATATGGCCTATATTGAATTGCTTGCCTTTCCAATGGGGATAGGTGGGGAGGTAGGGAGGAAGAGAAGTTGGAACTCAAAGTTTTAGGAACAACTATTGAGTATTGTTCTTGTATACAACTAGAAAATGAGAAATACAGGTAATGGGGTATAGAAATTTATTTTGCCCTACAGGATAAAAGAGAAGATGGGGATAAGGGAAGGGAAGGATGTTAGAAGGGAGGGCAGATTGGTGATAGGGGTAATTAGAATGCTCAACATTTTGGGGTGGGGGGAAGGGAGAAATGGAGAGAGAATTTGGATCTCAAAATTTGGTGGAAATGAATGTTGAAAACATATAAATAAATTAATAAAAAAAGTCACATGGCATTTGGTAGGTCATATCATTTTCACTCAATGGTGGCACTATTGGCAACACAGATTAAAAGCAGAGTAAAGATGAGAGAGAGAGAGAGAGATACATGCATAGATACAGAGAATAATTTGAAGCAACATTTTTGTTGTAATAAAAGTAAACAATGGCAAACAAGTAAAAACAAAGGAGGTATTAAATAACTTTAAGATTATGAAAATAAAAGATCATGGGAATCTATATTTAGAGCTGGAGATAACCTCAGTTGCCATCTGTTCCAACCCTCTCATTTTACTCATGAGGAAACTGAGGCATAGGGAAGTTTAAGTTATTGGCCAAGGTCAAACCACTGATAGAGACAAGAAATGGAATAATAGCACTCCTTAAGACACGCTGAATGTACAGAAATAGACATAGAGTTGGATAAGACCTGAGATTTATCTGATCCAACTCCTTCATTTTATGAGGAGGAAACTGAGACCTATACAGTTCAAGAGATTTGCCTAATGTAACAAAGGTAGAAGGGTCAGGGATGGAAAATGGAGCCAGGTCCTCTCATATCAAAGCCAGGGTTTTCCCTCTAGCCTCTCTTTAAAGAAAGAGCAATGTACATAATTCAGAGAAAACTGGAAAGACCTGTAGGAACTAATGCACATTGGAGTGGTCAGGGTCATAATAATTTACCCAGTGGTCACATTGAAATATAGAAAAACAACACTAAAACATAGTAAAATGCTGGTCATTGTAATGATTAACCTTGACTTCACATGACTGATGATAAAACATAATTTCTTCTTCCTGACAGAGAATCAGATGCCCATTGATTCAGAATGAGGTATGTATTGTCAGGTGTGATCAATGGATTGTTTTGTTTTGTTTAGTTAATAATAATATCATCTAGCACTTTATAAATATCATCTCATTTAACCCTCACAACAGTGTTGAGAGATAGGTGATATTATAACCCGTATTTTTACAGATGAGTAAATTGAGACAAAAACATCGTTAAGTGACTCGTCAAGGGTCGCATACCTAACGGGTAAGAAAGAATTTAAACTTAGATTTTCCTGATTCTGGTTCCAATGTTCTATCCATTCAGTATATACCTACCTGCCCATTTACTGATCTTTTTGTTAGACAGGGGAGTTTCACTTGGAAGGAGGAATGAAACAAGAACTTATCGAGTACCTACTATGTGGCAGGCATTATACTAATTGATTAACAAGTATTATCACATACAATCCCCATGCTGATACAGGGAGGTAAGTGTCGTTCTCCCCAGGGTAAGCAGTAATAATGAGGGGAAAGGCACCAATCAAACATTTCTCTGTATGTGTCTCTGTGTCTCTCTTTGTCTATCTCTGTGTGTGTGTCTCTCATTCTCTTTTCAAGATGCCAAGAGTGAATAATTCATCACTCCTTCCAGATGGCTCTCACATTTGGAAGAATGTCTTTCAATACTTTTATTCAGAGGAGTAAGTGACATGGGCATTTTAGACATGACAGGAGTGGATAAAATATTTGTGGGGTCACCATCTACTCATCCTGTGCTTAAGGTCAGGCCTTCACATCTTCAGACTTTGGGAACTTTGGGTATCACTTTCCAAGCGAAATCTCAAACCTTAAAAAATTCAAGTAGTTTTTTTTTTTTTACCTCCATGGCAACTTCTCCAGCTCTTCCTCGGTGAGGGATCTCATACGCCTCAATTTGTTGCTTTGTGAGTCTCACTAACTTTTCTGCCAGCTCCCTCCAGCCTTTCCCTAGTTTGACAGCTGAAGTCAGAATTGCGGTCTCCCGGATAAGATGCACCACCAATCTGTGGCAGTCTATCTTCAGCAGCGCCTGTAGCAAAAGTTACATGGTGAGAACACTGTCATCATTAAAAACGAGTCATCACTGCCTGATCTTATAAAGGGAAAATACCCCCCACACCTTCAAGGAACTGCTCCTTGCTTTTTACTGAATGTTACTGTGGCTGAGTCTCATTTTGTTATTTTTTCCCATGAAAAAAGGTGAGCAATCAATAAATACTGTGCTCTAAGCAAACTTATACATATATGTGTGTGTGTGTATATACATTCTATATACATATAGAAATATATCAGGATGATAAGATAGAAAAGGCCGTGTTGAGAGTACAGGGAGGGAGTTGAGATTGAATCTTGGCTTTCCTCCTAACTGATGACTTGGATTAAGTCACGTCTCTTCTCTGAGCAGGATAAAGTAAGAGGGATGGCTGGATCAGAAACTACAAGACAAGAAGAATTTTGAGTCTGCAATCAGAAGAATCCCGGGCTACAATCTTGCCTCCAATACTACCTGGCAGTGTAGCCTTGGACTTGAATTTGAAGCACCCTTGTGTTTCAATTTCTTCATCAGTAAAGTAGCAGTAGTAATAACTGATCTCATACCTCAACCATTATTGTCAGAATCACATAAGATATTGTTCTCCTCTTTCTTGTGGCTCAACTCCCAGAGAAGACCATGTATAACTGGTACCTCCACTTGGTCTCCTCTCTTGTCCACCACATGCAGTCAGGCTCTTAATCTCTTCATTTAATCGAGACTGTCAGCTAGTTAATTGGCTAGCATTTACTCAGTGCCTACTATGTGCCTGGCCCTGTGCTAAGTGCTGGGGATACAAAGAATGCCAGGCTGTGCTCTCAAGAGGTCCCAGTCTAATGGAAGAGATAAGATGCAAACAACTATTCACAAACAAGTTACATAGAGGATACATTTGAGATAATCTCAGAGGGAAGGAACTAAAATTAAGGAGGACTGAGAAAGGCTTCATGCAGAAGGTGGGATTTTAGCTAGGACTAGAAAGAAGCTAGGAAGTGGAGCCGAGGAGGAAGAGTTCCAGGGATGGCTGTCTGCAGCAAAAATGGTTGAAGTTGTGAGGTAAGAGTTTAGAGTACAAAGAAAAACAAAGAGGCCAGTGTGTCTAGCAGAGAAGATGGAGGGGAGGAAGGGGTAAAGAAGACTGCAAAGGTAGTGTGTGTTTGTCCTTCATTGCTGAAGAAGACCATGCCATCAGAGAAATAATGACATGACTTGCACTTAACTTTGTTTTGAGTGAGGGAGGGCTGTGCAGGTCACCAGCCTCACTTCTCCTCCAGAGCCATCTGAATCCAGTGACCTGATATTCCTCAGGTGACTGGAGATAACCCAGGATGAGGCAAGTAGGGTTAAGTGACTTAACCCCAAGGTTAAGTGCCCAAGGTCACAAAACTAGTGAGTGTCAAGTGTCTGAGGTGATATTTGAACTCAGGTCCTCCTGACTCCTGCACTGATGCTCTATCCACTGCAACACCTAGCTGCCCCAAAGGTAGGAAGGAACAGGTTATGAAACACTTTTAAAGACAGAGGATGCTGTCTTTGAGCCTGGAAAAAATAGGGAGCTACTTGGAGTTTACTGATTGGTAGGTGACGTGGGAAAATCAGTTGGACAACTGAGCAGAGGATGGATTCTCCTCTGCAAAGTTCCCAATGCCCTCTTAATTGACAAACCTAACGATCTTTTCTCAATTCTCACCCCCTTAACCTCACTGCTACGTATGGCACTATTAATGAATAGATCTGGACATCTTGAAGTGGATGTCTTGTAGGCATATCACACTCAACATGTCCAAAGCAGAATCATTATCTTCCCCTCACCTCAAACTCTCCCCCATTTTGATCTTTCCTATCAGACCTAAAGACACCTTGATCCTGTCAATCATCCAGACTCGTGACCTCAGCATCATCCTTGCACACCCACAATCCAGTCAGTTGCTGACTTCACATTTCAACCTTTACAACTCTCATATATGTGCCCTTGTCTCCCTCAGAGAACAGCCACCTTTGTTCAGCCCCGCACTGGTTTAATGAGATTCTTGCAGTAGCATTCTAATGGGTCTGCCACAGTTTACTTTACTCTACGCAATCCTTCACTCAGCTGCTATTACCACTAGGATCAGATACATCTTTTGTAATGTAAAGTCCTTCATAATGAAGTCCTTTCATACCTTTCCAGTCTTGGACCTTACTCTCTTCCATATTCTCCATGATACAATACCACTTGCCTCTTCCTCTTCCTCAGTCATGATACTAAGTTCCCTTCTCCAGGTCTTTGCATTTTCTGTCCTCCATGACTCAAATGCTCTCCCTCCTCACCTTTTTCTCTCAGTTTCCCGGCTTCTTTCAAGGTTCAACCCAAAGACCAGATTTTATAAAAGGTATTTCCCAGTCCCTGCTGCTGCTCATGCCTTCTCCTCTGAGGTCATTCAGTATCTACCCTCTAAGTATCTTATACACAAGTAATTATTTATACATTGTCTATCCTATTAAAATTTGAGCTTCCTGAGGGCAGGATTATTTTTACCTTTCTTTTATACATCCTGTGTCTGACAGCAAATGCTTGCTGACTTACTGATGACCTCTCTGACAACATAAAGAACTTCGTAAACTTGGAAGCAGTAACATATCACTTGTCATTGAGGTTTGGCGGTTCTTCTTATAGGATGTTTAACACAGTGCCAGCCACATAGGAAGTGCTTAATAAATGATTCCTAATTGATTATTGGCTTCACAGACAAAATATCTAATATGTCCCTGAAATTAGGGCATAATTCAGGATTTTACCAAAAACGACCCAACATTTTTCAATAAACTGTACACAGTTTTTTCTAATAGCAACCTTCCTTAGCTTTTCTATGACTCAGATTTTTGCCCAAATTTTATGCATGAATGGCTTTTCAAAGATCAATCTGTTGAATAAACTGAGACACACCTATTATTTTCTAGGAAAGGTTCTAATGTACTTCTGAAGTTAAGACGTGCAACATTGTCTTATGAAATGAAAAATCAAATGTGTTTCTTACCCTTATTCCCCCTACATTTTTGCTTTGCTTTGTTACCCAATCCTTTCCCTGTGTAGATGCCTTCAAAAACTCCCAAAATCTCTCTGTTCATCAATGGTCTCAATTATAAAACGTAAAGATAAATCCACCCAACTCTGCTGTGTTAAGAAAAAAAATCACCAAACATCTCTCTATACTCAGACACATACAGTCAATACTGTAGTCAGTATTTGACATAAATACTCAGAAGCATATAGTCAAATACACAAGTACACACACACACTGACTTGCATAACCACAAGAGCCCATTAGTACAACCTAGCACCTATGAGCTTAGCTCATTAACTTGTGGTAATCATGCTGAAAAGAAATGGGCAATATGTCCTTATGAAGATCCAGCTTGACCCTAGAAGAAGAAAGGAGAAAATGTACTTCCCTCCTTTCTTTGCAGAGGTGGACCTACTGCGCACTATCAGACTGAGAGTGATGCATTCATAGAGTTGCTGAATTGCATTTGTGTTTTCATATCTTTTCCTTATTTGTTGATTTTTTTTTTGTTTGGTTGGTTTGGTTAGTTAGTTACAAGGGATGGGAGGAATGTATCTGGATGGAAAACCAAAATATATTATCTTTTTTAAATTTTATTCAGAAAATAAAGCAACAATGAACTTGGAACCCTCACACAAATGAAGCCTGCTATCTTGGACCTGGTCTCCTTCAGGAGTGTGTAGGGATGGAACATAGAAGGTATGGAGATTGTGGCCTAAAGGCTACCATTGTAAACTACTGCTGTCAGCAAACTAGTTCTTGATCTCAGACAATTATCCAAAGGCCACTTTTCCCTCACCATTATCCCTCTTGTCCTTTGAGGTGCAACATCATTCTCATATCCCTTTGAACCCATTTCTCCCAAACTCAGAGCCCATATTCCTGTGGCTGAGTTTTGCAGCGGGTACACCAATGTTAAATCCCAGGAACCTGGACTTACAGAATAAATGCACTTCTTTATGTGTTCATCCTGCCCTATACCTCCCAAGGACTCACATATTCATTTCCCACAGTCTGTAGATAGAGTGCCAGGCCAAGAGTCAGAAAGATTTGTCTTTCTGAATTCAAATCTGGCCTCAGATACTTATTAAATGTGTGACCCTGGGCAAGTCCTGTTTGCCTCAGTTTTTTAATCTGGTAAAAAAAAAATGGGCTGGAGAAATAAATAGCAAAGCACCCCAGTATCTTTGCCAAGAAAGCCCAAATGGGGTCACAAAGTGTCAGGCATGACTGAACAATTCAACAAAAAGCCCTGAAGCCAAACTCTGTAGCAATTACAGAAATTCAATATATTATAGTCATTAAGTCTTAAAATCCAGAGACATTACAGTTGTGTTCATGTAAACATTTTTAGGCCAACAAAAGAAGTGAGACAAATGTGCAATTCAGCCTTCAATGGGCACATTGTGAGGTGCTGCAGCTAATGAGCTATTCCACATGTAGTTATGATTTCCACCATGTAATTCAATTCTCATTATTCTGTCTTCTACAGCTCATGTACATTTTCTTCTTCTTTGGTCAGGCATGTTCTAGTCAAAACCCTTCTGAAACTAGCAGACCAGTCTTATCAAAGTGGGAGGGAGAGTGTGCACAGGCAGGGCTAAGGCTAGAGGTTGGATTCCATGAGAGGCACTTTTCATATTACTTTGAATAAATACCCAATTTTGATGCCAAACATTTTCACCCTCCATTGCCCACAGATATTTAGTTTCTGGAATAATTCAAAGTATATAGATTTGAGCATCGGCTGAAAACCTCTCATCAAGAGTAAAATACACAGGATATAATTTCCAAACTCAAGAGAGTATACAATTTTCAAACCTTGCCTAGGGCAGACCAATGCCTTGCACCAGTGCTGATATTTCTTCACTGTGTTTCCAAAAACAACTTCTACTTTAACGATCTTTGCCATGATATTAAACAATACACATCCTCATTAAAATGAGCTGAGAATATACCTGTGCAGCACAACTCAAAATATTGATTCAGCACATGTGGGGAGAGCTGGAATACAAAGACAGTTCATTTCTAGGATGTTGAAATTTTTACCTTGTTTACTTTGTTGGCCAAATACCTTTCTTGTGGAAAGGCCAGTCAAGTTGGCAAGAGCCAGGTAATGGAGCAACCAATGGACATGGATGGGCACAGGGAAAGAGCTCAGTTTTTTTTTTTTTCCAGAAGCTCACCAACATTTCTATACCAGTGAAACAGGGAGGAAGTCATTGCTGGGTATATTAAGGGAAGAAGGAGCAGAAATATGTTGTTAAGACCAGACCTGTTACTTGGACACTGCAGTGAGATTTGGAGAGTGTGAACAGAATGGGGAAGGGTGGCCACTGACCATGTGGGACTCCCATCTATGTACCCTGCTTGTGTACTTCAGGTCCAAAGAAGGTTTCTGGAAGAGTTTTTTTCCCTTTTGTATATTTATTCAGTTATGCCTTCTTCATCCATGTTCACATAGACAACTACTTGGGGATTTCTGCCTAAAAGCCAAAGAGTTTGGTGGTGGATTATTGGTACTCTGAGTTCCCAAAGGCTCCACCTTGGCAGCTCACCTTCCTGAGGCAGTGGTCTTTCCCTTGGGGCATGCCTATGACAGAGGTAAAGATTTCTCTCATACAACAGTCTGCCAATACCAGGCTAGTTTCACCTTAATGGGGTTGGGCAGCCTGGTCAGACTTTCCAAAGAGAGCAAATGATAGATGTGGACAGATGAATTCATTGTGTGACCACTAAGTGCCAAAATAATTGTACAAAGCCTGGTCTGCATTCTACATAGCTTACACATGCTTGACCTCTTCTTAGATACATAGGATCAGGAAAAGGAAAGGGGTTACCAGGCCTTAGAGATGGTACCCCCAGCTACTGGTTGCCTGTTTAGCCACTTGAGCTTCCTCACCGTGGTCACACCCATTGCTTATGTCATCACTTTGAATTCTTTCCTCGCTTCTATCATTCTCTGCCTCTTAAGAGCCTAGCACTTACTTGGTCAGTCAGCTAACAATTACTAACCACTTTCTATCTGCCAAGTACTATATTTGACCTTGGGGATTCAAAGAAAGAAGAAAACATGACCCTTGTTCTACTACTAGGAAAGAGAATACACAACTAGGCATCCATGTGTATTCTATATACCACATTCAGAGACAATTACATATATGATATACACAGATCACACTAACACTAACTAACAGAGCCTGAGATTTTGAGTTGAAAGGAACTTTAGGGTCCAGATTGCCCAAATTCTTCTTTTTGGAAATGAGGAAATGAGGCTGGATGATTTGGCCAAGTTTGCACTAGAAGCAAATATCAGTATGACTATTTGCATGTGTTTATAGCCTAAAAGCTTCCTCTGCAGGTTCTGAAGGACATGGAGGTGACTTGGGTTCCTGATGCCTTTGGCAGTTGAGTTCCAGAAGGCAGAGTCAAGTTGGGAGGTTTACCAGTATGCGTACAGGGATGACCCAGTCTAGCTATGTTGGGGGGGACTCAATACCAGATTTTCTACAGTCAGGCTGACTTTCAATTTTCTGGCAGGAACAACTCTTGAAAATCTTATACTAAGCCAGAGATGAGTAGAGCTCTACATCTGTAGGGAGCAACCATGCTAATAGGAACCCAGGTCATGTGAGCATAGAATTCCATACTTTATATTAATAGCCCTCATGTTCTTGTGATTTTTTTCTCTTATATTAGTTATGAATCCCTTTCTCTGAGGAAGCGGCAAGGATCTCCTACTTCCTTTGGGCCTAATTCTAAGCCATGCTCCAACAGTCTGGTGTGCAGACTTGAGATTTTACTCAAGAGGGATTGTTAATCTGGAGATTCCTGTTTTTAGAGAAAATAAATTAAACTAAGTTGAGGTCTCATGTATTCACAAAAAACTTCATTTACTTGAAGGGTTCAAGGATCCTCCATTTCCTACCATTCTTCACACAAGACCCTCTATCCATAATGCTGCTGACATTAGGTGACCCAGTGGATAAAGGATGGGACTTAGAGTAAAGATGAATTTAAGTTTGAATCCTTCCTCAAAAACTCACTAGCTGTGTGATCTCAGGCAGGTCATTAAAACCTTAGTTTCCTCATCTGGAAAATGGGGATAATCATGAACCTACTACTCCATAGGGTCACTGTGAAGATCAAATGAATCTACATAGGCAAAGTGCTTTGCAGGAGTAAAAAACTGTATACATGCTTGCTTCATTGACATGCTGGTTCACATTTACTAGTTGTGGGAACCTGAGGAAATAATTTGACTTCTCTGTTCTTCACTATTCTCATTTGTAAAATAAAGGGGTCAGCCATGATGGATTCTAAAGGCCTTCCCTAAACCTCTGATCCTATGATTTGACAAATTAAAATCCTTCTACCAGATTTACACTGGTTGTCCCTATTCCTCGAATACACTCCTTCATTATTCCAACTTCTTCAGCTTGCTTTAAGACTAAACTCAAGCTCCACATTGGCATAAGTCTTTCTCTGATTTCTCCAACTCCTTACTCATTCCCTTAAAAAGTGTCTAGTTTCTATTTGTAAATACCTATATATGTATAGTAAGATCCCAATGATTGCTAATAACAAATCCAATAAAATGATCAAATGTATGTGAATTCACACTTTCCAAAATTATAATTATGTAAAATATGGTCATGAGGCAGCTAGGTGCCATAGTGGGTAGAACGTCAGGTCTGGATTCAGGAAGAGTCATCTGCTTAATTCAAATCCAGCCTCAGACACTTACTAGCTATGTGGCCCAGGTCAAGTAACTAAATCCCGTTTGTCTCAGTTTCCTCATCTGTAAAATGAGTTAGAAAAAGAAATGACAAATCATTCCAGTTTCTTTGCCAAAAAAACCCAAATGGGGTCAGGGAGAGTCAGACACAACTAAAACAACTGAACAACAACAAAATATGGCAATTGGTTGTAGTCAATGGACATATGCAGTATGATTCTGCATAATGTGATCACTTCACAGTATTAATTAATTATTATTAGTTGGGACTTCCCGTGATACAGAGTAAACTCCTTAAAGGCAAGGACTAATCTTTGTATCCTTAGCATCCAGGCATTCAATAAATCTTTGTTGATTCATTGATATAGGCGTTCATTGTTTCCTTGATTAGAACACTCTCCCCGCTGATGATTTAATAGAAAGTCGTCTTGGATTGCTCTGCCTAAAAAGTGACCTCCTGAACCAATCTGGTAATTTGTCTATCCAGAAGTAGTGAGACTGATCCTAAGATGACATGAATAGAATAGACATATATGATCCTTAATCAAAATCTTTACATCTTGGTGGAAACTATTAAAGCATCTTTTCCACTGGCAAGAATTTTGAGAACACAAGTATTCTCTCTGTGCCAAGATGAGGACTTGATGGACAGTAACTGTTTAACAGTTTCCATGGAATTCTCTTGTAGTTTGGGGTCCAGTTCTGTGATTTGATTGCTGTGGGAATCTCCCAAGACTCCCAGTTCCCCATCCATAATGCAGCTCAATATCTCATTTGTAACATCTACTCTTAAAGAGTAGATGGTTATGTGATCGCATACACAGTATGTGTCAGAGGTGGATCTGTAACTTAAGTCCATTCAATTCCAAGGCCACTCTCCTAGCTGCCAACCGTTTTCTCTTACCCATGGATTATAAAGATTTTAATTTGTCAAATCATAGGATCAGAAGTTTAGGGAAGGCCTTTAGAATTCATCATGGATGACCCCTTTATTTTACAAATGAGAAAAATGAAGAACTAGGAAGTCAAATTATTTCCTCAGGTTCCCGCAACTAGTAAGCCTCTGAGGCAGGTTTTGATCCCAGGTATTTCTGACTACAGATCCAGGACTTGATGTATTTCAAAATCCAAAATTAAAGGGCACTGACACACACACACACACAGACACACACACAGACACACAGACACACACACACACACACAGACACACACACACACACACACACACACACACACACACACTGAAAATGCATCTCCAATGAATTAACAGGTTAAATGGTCAAATTGTGCTTTCCATGGCCCTGCTATTATTTAGTTTTAGGAAATGAATTTACTTTGAGGTAATAGAAGTTGTCTAAATATTTGAGAAAAAAGAAGAGTAAACCTCTTTAAATGTTATGTCTTACCATACACTGAATCTTTATTCCTTCAAAAGAAGAATAGGATGCTTAGAGGAGGGGAATTGTTCTGAAAAAAATCCAACTGAATGTTTAACTTAAGGAATAGCCTTGTATCTAGACTCTAGTGGCATATAATAACTTAATTTGCTAACTTCTGGAAGTAAATTAACCTATTCCTTATCATCATTTTGAAAGGAATGCTAATACATTTATTATGTTACAAAGTCTTTGTTTAAAAAAAAAGCACCCAAGCAATACTTACGACCACAAGTTCATAAAGAAAACTCCTCCTATTTCTGTCTGCATGACAATCTTCCTTCAACTTCTTGACAACATAAGACACTCTTTCTGTCTCTTTGTCAACTTGATTTTTATCAAAATCTTCTGCCGTCAGCTGTGAATAGCCCAGTGCATCAGCTAAAGCTTTCCAGTCCAAAATTTTTTCAGATACCAAGGTCAGTACAGTTGAATAGATGTAGGTCATCTTCTTAAAGGGCATGGCAGCCTGTTCCAGAAGTTTCTGGGTTGTAAATGTATTCTCTGACATATCAATTACTTGTTCCCTAGAAATCACTTTGACATTTTTGCAACGCACAAGACCAAGCTTTCCCCGTAGGACTCCAATGTACCATTCCTTGACTTTGGTCTGACCAACAGCTTTTACTTTGCCTCCTCCAAGAAGGGCGATGGTGTCCCCTTTGAAATATTCTAAGAGGTAATCAATCTTGCTCTGCCTTAACACTGTTTTCAAAGTTACACCATAATTGATAAAGTGCAGTGTTTTATCTTGAAACTTGGGATATTGAGCAGGCAGTACTGGGGACGAAGGGTAGCACTTGATTTCTTCCATTTTCAAAGCATTTGACTGAGTGGGAATCCTAATGAAGTTGGGAGCTGGGTCAGGTGTCCGTACATAAAACTGTATGGGGTTCTCATTGGGAATATGGATCTGAACCAGGAACACAAATGAGTGCAAGGTCTTGCTGTCTGTTGCAGAGAACAGAAATTGTTGGTGGATGACTTCTCCAGCTTTCAGCTGCTCTTGTTTAATTTCTTTCCTTTGATTATCTTCTTTCACTTCAAAATCTAGATCATCTGAGAAGACTGAAATATGTAGGTCATGGGGATGGTCAAGCAAAAAGGAATGCTTTCCCCAGAGCTGAAATACAACTGGAGACACATTTTTCCCACTCCTGTTAATATCAGTAATGGTGAGCTTGCTTGGCATATAGCTATGTCCCCATAAAGTAAAGATGGCAGTGAAACTGGGGTGGATGTATTTGGGACCATAAATTCCAACATAAATAGTTCTGTGGATATAATTCCACACACTTGTGACTGGTGCCTGAATGGCTTTGGCTTGAGCTGTGACCACTATGTACATTACATGACTCAACTCCAATAATTTCACTTGGATTGTGTCATTGTAAATGTAGCAGGTACTGAGTTCTGTGAAAGGTCCTCCTTTATTAGAGCTATATAAACAAGTCAGCATCCCCATGACTTGGCTAAAAGGGTCCTGTCTCACTTCAGCTGAGATTTTCATTTCTAACAAAATGGCTTCCAATGTATTAAGGTTGCTTAACCTAATTTCCAACAGTGGGCTCACAGTGCATGATAGATCATGATTCAGGTTTTTTGGAGGGTCTAGGAAAGCTCTCATGGTAACTTCTTGGAACTCTCCAGTTCTTACGTGGCCCTGAGGCACATGCACAGTGATATGTGATCCCGGCAGCTGCACTGAGCCTCCGTTGTGGTCCAACTTACAAACAATAACAGTGTCTGCCACTTGTGTCTGAGCCCAACCTGGACTGTGACTCGTGTTCAAATCCAGGCATGATCGAGCCAGCTGACGTTGACTTAACCAGGCCATTTTATAAGCCTCCCGGTCATGTTGAAGCCACTCCATGTCATGAGGTAAAATCTGGTCAGACATCTCTGTAGTTAGTGTCCCATCAATAATGTCCAAAAGTTCTGAAACACTCTTGGATTTCCCAGATTTCTTTGATGAAGACTTCCTGAGCAACTGGTGGACATTTAATTCATCACCAGAAGAACTATCTTCTTCCACTTCTCGAAAGAAGAGAAAGGGGTCTTCTTTTAAAATGGACATGTTTGTCTTCTTCTCAGTATTTCTTAACTGAGTTATGTCATCTAAGAATGGGTTAGAAGCAGAGAGTTCATTCCAGAATGGATTCGTTGTCTTGGAAATGGGACTGGTATGCTGGGGACTAACATCAGGCCAATCAGGAAACTCATGGTCTTGGTAATCTGGTTTTGAAAACCCCAAAAATAAAGGTGAGTAAACATCCTCAGATCAATCTATGACCCAAACGTTATCATATTTCAACAACGAGAGCTTACTTTGTTTTAAAACTTGCTATTTACCCTCCAGGATCTGACCATGAATTTCAAAAGCAGTTTTAGGTTTGGTCAATTTTTAAGTCTTAGGGAAAGAAGGGAAAACCTTCTTCCTGTGATTTCTGTTATTATAGATAGTTACAGTCTTAAAATTCCATTTAATCTTGAGATTCTCATTTATGAATCTAATCAAGTATTTATAAGAAAGAAGGAATTGTTTCTAGTTTAAAGAAGAATAGATTCAATCTCTTTCCTCTTAATCAATAGAATAATCAGAATTTTATTTAATTTTACTTGATTTTTAGAGGGACAGAACTGGCTTAAGAGCCAGACAAAAAGGCTTTGAGTCTTACCTTTGATATATACTAGCTTTGTGATCATGAATAAATCACTTAATTTGTCAGTGTCTAGGAAACTAAGAATCTGTTTCAGCAAAAGTGATAGCATGCATTGGTACAGGGAGTCCCCAATACCAATGGAATCAAAGAGCCTGGCCCTGTCCCAGATTAATTCTCTATTTCTCTGATTTAGGATGTTCTTACATGCCAGTAATCTTCTGTAGTAGAACCCATAAATGTGTTTACTAGTCAGCTGTTTCCAAAGATCCGTATGTTTGGCATTCTGTCATTTTTTTTCATGAATGGTACTATTGTTAGGACATAGTAAGATTGTAAAGGTTGTAAAGAACGTTGCAAACCTTAAAATATTAGATGAATGTCAGCCAATGTTTTCTTTTGTTTCTCAGAGCCCTAAACACCATATGCCTCCAGTCTGGTGGAGTCCCCAGACTTTGTTCTCTGCTATGACCTTTAAGAAGACAGGGTTATCTCAAATTAATGAACTTCTGGAGGAAAATTTTGAGTAGAGGCTGAATATACTATATGTCTACAAAATTATCATACTGATATACTTGAAATAAGCAGCATTTGGAGGCACTGGGTGATTTGTATACAGTCAGAACTTAGTAAGTAAAATAATTCAGTCTTCAGAAAGAAGTAAAGTTGTTACCACTTAAAAGGTAATGAAAAAGGCTGTGGATTGATTAGCTAATTGAATAACTGGATAGATTGCCATGGAAATGTCTAGTAACTCAGAAGACCATTGAAATGCCATTAATATGGAATTTTCTTCCATTATGGATATATGCATTATGGAAAATTTCAAACCAAGAACAGAACCTCTCCTCTGAGCCTTTGGCTGTATGGTCATGCCTTCCTTCCCCTACACTTTGGAATTTCCAGATTTCACTGATCCCTAAAATGCCTTCTCTGGGCAGCTTCCTCAGACTATGTTATTAATGAGTATTTTAACCCATTGTGCACTCACAAAATTTTCTTTTTAAACATTTTAGAAGAATTTTAAAATATTCTTTGTGACTTGTTTGAGTACTTTCTTTGGAAAGTCTTTCAGTTGAATTTATCAAGCATTTATTAAAGAAAGTGCCAGGCACTGTGATGAGTGAGGAGGGTATGCAAAGTGAAAAACTATTTGGTCTCAAAGAGCTTATATTCTACTGGGGGAGGGAGGAGAGGATCTAACATATACATGGGTTATCATGCACAACCAGGCCAAATCCTACCTTTAATGCTTTCTGCCTGTGTGACCTGAAGCAAACCTCTTGCTTTTCTGGGCCAGTTTCTTCATCTGTAAAATGAGGGAACTGGACTTTATGTATTCTGAGGTTCCTTCTTACTTGAAATAAAGTTATCCAAAAGAACTTCAAAAGGGAGAGAGATTCCTATCAACTGAAGGACCAGGAAATTCCCTGTGTTGGGGCAGCATAAGATCTGCGCTTGGAAAGAAGCTAGGAATGAGGCAGCAGTGAGAAAGGAGTACATTCTAGACATGAGAGAACAGCCATGTAAGGTAGGAGAGGTAATGACATAAAAGAGAAGTACTAGGTGGAGCCAAGATGTCAGAGTAGAGAAAACCTCAGCTGATCTCTCCCAATATTCCCCTCCAAAAAACTTCAACATAGTTTATTACATTGAAATCTGGAAAGACAGAGTCAACAAAAGGTCAGAATGAGACATTCTTCTAACCCATGACAATTTAGAAGTTCAGAAAGAGGGGTCTGTGATGCTGGGGTGGGGGTCAACCTGCAGTACATGTGAATTCAATGCCAGTGGTGGAATTAGGTGGTGGTGACAGAAGTAGCTGTGAGCACTCTCAAGCCAGAGACAATGAGGAGACAGGGCAACCAGTGTAAAAGAGATTAAAGAAGACTCCTTTGCTAGCACTGGATGTAAGAACACATGCTGCTTGGCAACTCCATTTCCTATCCTCACTTCTGGGTCCAAAGATCAGAGAGGAATACTTAAAGTCAAAGAGGAGCAGGGACCCTGAACAGCAGTATCATTTCCAACCACAAAGTTACCACGCCAAGGAGCAGTATCAAATGAAATCCTAAGGGATCAGGAGCCCTTCCTTGGTAAGGACAAGAGAGCAGATCAGGAGAGCAGTGACCACAACTCTCCACATATCACACCACTTTGAAAACACCAAAAACTTTCAAACCCTAGAATTAGCTCTGAAAACAGTAGTGTAAAAAAATAGCCTGAAAGTTGGGACAATGTCACTGCCCTCTTACTGTCATTCCAGGAAAAGAGTCCAATTTTAACATAAAATTAAAATCAAAAAATGAGCTATGAAAAATGAGCAAACCAAAAGAAGAACCCAACCAAAAAAAAAGCAACCATAGTGGCAGGGAAGATCAAAACAAACTCAGGAAAAGACAATAAAGTCAAAGCATTTATAAGCAAAGCCTTAAAGAAAACAGAATTGGACACAAGCCCAACAAGAATTCCTGGAAGAGATTATTTTTTTTTCAAAATCAAATAAGAGTGGTACAGGTAAATTTAAGTAACAAAATAAAAGCAAGGTAAGAAAATTATGAAACAACAACTAACAGCTTAGTAGAAGGGGAATAGAGGGAAGAGTCAAGAAAATAAAACCTAAAAAAGAGGAGTTGGCCAAAAGGGGAAAAAAAAGAAGTACAAAACTTCACTGATGAAAATAACTCCTTAAAAATAAAATTTACCAAATGGAAAATCAAGTGCAAAAGTTCACTGAAGAAAAGCATATCTTAAAAATTAGAATTGGGCAGGTGGAAGCTAATGATTCCATGAGACATAAACAAAGTGAAAAATGAAAAAAATGTCAAAGCAGAAAATTAAATGATGTGGAAAACATACTGAGGAGGAAGATAATTAAGAATTATTGTGCATCCAGAGAAAGAACTAATAAGTAGATATACTAATAAGTAGAAATATGTATAAAATAATTTGTGTGTGTGCATGTGTGTGTGTGTACTTCTTTGTGTTGTCTCTAGGGTGGGGTAAGGGAAGAAAAAAATGAAATTTACATTACAGTTTTGTGGGATGTTTGAAAGGAATAGCAAGTTTTGCAAAGTAGATTTGCTGTCTAATGCACAATCATCTTTTTTGTTATATTATGTTATGGAAATGCTTGTTTTATTCCATAAATTAACAGCAACATTTAAAAAAATAAAAAGAATTATCATACTATCTGGAAGCCATGATCAAAGAAAATTCCTGTACCTCATATTTCAAGAAATTGTCAAGGACAATTTCCCTCATGTCCCAGACCCAGAATAATATAGAAATAGGAGGAAAAAAAATTACCCATCACCACATGAGAAAAATCCCCAAATGAAAATTCCCAGGAATATTATAGCCAAATTCTAGAGCTGTTGCATCAAAGAGAAAATACTTCAAGCATCCAGGAAAAAAAAAAAAACTATTCAAATATTGTGGATCCATAGGCAGGATCACACAAGATTTAACAGATACCACATTAAGGGAGTAGAGGGTTTTGAAGACAATATTCCAGAAGGCAAAAAGAGCTGGGATTATAACCAAGAATGAAACGTAAAGCAAAAGAGAGTATAATTCTTCAAGGGAAAAAACAATATTTACTGTAATAGAGGATTTCAAGCATTTTTGATGAAAAGACTAGAGCTGGTTAGAAAATATGATTTTAAAACATAAGACTCAAGAGAAACATAAAAAGGTAAACATTAAAGAGAAATCATAAGGCACTCAGTAAAGTATAACTATTTACATTTCTATATGGGAAATGATACATATAAATTCTAATAATTTTATCATTACTAGTGCAGGATTCTACATAGAGAAAGGGTGCAGAAGTGAGTTTAATATATTGGAATGATGTAAAAAAATCAATGAGTGAGAAAGAAGGTTATCCTGAGTGAAAGGGAAAAGTACAGGAAAAATGGGGAGAAATTATCTCACATAAAAGATGCACGCCAAGGAGGAACTTTTACATTAAAAAGGAGGAAATTGTGTGGGTGCAGTGCTTGGACCTCACTGGCACCTAAATCACTTCAAAAAGGAAACACACACATATATATACACACACAAGCAAACATATACATATCTACATACATATATGTATGTGTATATGCATATATACACAAGTGCATAGTGTGCATTGTGTATTTATGCATATGTATGTATAGATGTATCTATGTGCACACATACATATGCATACTCAATTGGGTATAGAGATCTATCACCCAACCGGGAAGTAGGAGTGGAAGGTGATAAAGGACAGGGAGAGGGGTGATAAAAGAGAGGATGGCTAAAAGAAGGCAGTGATCAGAAACAAAACACTTTAAAGGAGGGACAAAAAGAGAAAGGAGGATAAACACAAAATAAATGGAGGAGAATCATAGAGTTAATGGGATGAACTCACCCATAAAATGGAGGTATACAGACGAATGGATTAGAAACCAGAATCCAATACTATTTGGTTTACAAAAATACACTTAAAATAGCACAGAGAATTAAAATAAGCAGCTGAAGCAGAATATGTTATACCTCAGCTGATGTAAAAATCAAAGGCAGGTGCAGCAATGATGATCTCAGTCAAAGCAAAAGCAAAAATAGATCTAACTAAAGAGATAAGCAGGTAAACCACATCTTGCTAAAAAGGCAATATAGTCAATGAAGTAATGTCAATACCAAGGACATATGCACAAAATGACATAACATCCAAAATCTCAAAGGAAAAGTCAAATGAATTACAGGAGGAAATAGATAATTAAATTGTAGAAGTTGGAGACCTCGTTTTCTCCTTCTCAGAGCTCGATAAATCTAACCATAAAATAAATTAGAAAGAAGTTAAAAGACAAATAGAATCTTAGAAAAGTCCGATATAGACCTCTGAAGGAAACGGAATAGGAATAGAAAGAAGCATCTTTTTTTTTTTCTCAGCTATACATGGCACCTTCACAAAAACTGATTAAGTATTAGTTTACAAAACCTCACATCTAAAAGCAAAAAAGCAGAAATGTTAACTGCACCTTTTTCAGAACATAATGCTATAAAAATACGTTTGATAAGGGGTCATGTTAACATAAATTAAAATAATATTTGTGAAGGTGTCATGTATACATATATATATATATATATATATATGAAGAAAATGTGAAACATCTTACAAGAAAAACAATGGAGCTAGAGAACAGATCAAGAAGAGAAAACATAAGAATAATTGGGTTACCTGAAAGTTCTGATAAAAAAAAGAATCTTGATACAATAATATAAGAAATAATTTTTAAAAATTTCCCTGAAGCATTAGAACAAGAGGGGAAAGTAGAAACAGAAAAAAATCCACAGAACACCAACTGCAAGAGATCATATAAGGAAATCTCACAGGAATATTATAGTTAAAATCTGAAACCCCCAAATCAAGGACAAAATGTTATGAGCAAACCAACAATTATATATGATGGGACCACAATTAAAATCACATAAGATCTAGCACTGGTGACCTAAAAGATCACAGGTCTTAGATCACTATATAAAGAAAAATAAAAGAACTGGGCTTCTGAACAAAAATATCATATCCAGCAAAACTAAGAATCATTTTGAATGGAAAAAAATGGACATCTTCTCAACTGTCAGATTTTCAGGATTCTGTTAAAAAAAACCAACAACAACAACCTTGAACTCAAGAGAAGATTTGACATAGAAGAACCAAGAGAAATATAAGGTACATACCAATAACCAACTACAAGGGACTCAATAAGGATAGAATGTTTACTGTTTATGCATGGAAAATCCAAAACCTATGTCTAAAATTATTACTAGTAATTAAGTAGTTTATAAGAAAGATTGGAGTAGACCTGAGTGTGATATGATTTTAAAAAGTAAAACCTTTCAAGAACAGCTTAAAAAAAGTAATTATCTTCATATGGAAGAGCAAAAAGTCAAGAATATTAAGGGATTAATGAAAAAAAAAACATGAAGGAAGACTGCCTAGCTGTACCAAATGTCAGGGTGTATCACAAATCGGTAATTATCAAAACAATCTGGTACTGGCTAAGAAACATAGTGGTAGATCAGTGGAATAGATTGGGTACACAATAAACAAAAGGAAACTTGATCATGGTAATCATATATTTGATAAACACAAAGATTCAAACTCACTATTTGACAAAAACTGCTAGGAAAACTGGACAGCAGTTTGGGAGAAACTAGATATAGTATCAAGATAGGGTCAAAATGGGTATATGATTTAGCCATAAAGAGTGATACCATTAGCAAATTAGGGGAGTATGGAATAGTTTACCTGTCACATCTATGGATAAGGAAAAATTTATTACCAAACAAGAGACAGCAAGCTTTATAGGATATAAAATGAATGATTGTAATTACATTAAATTAAAAAGGTTTTGAATAAATGAAACCAGTGAAACTAAGATTAGAAGGAAAGCAGAAAAGGGTGTTTGTATGAGAATTTGCAGCAAGTTCCTCTGATAAAGGTTTCATTTCTCAAATATACAGAGAACTAAGTCAAATTTGTAAGAATATGAGTCATTCCCCAATTGATAAATGGCCAAAGGATATGAACAGGAAATTTTCAGATGAAGAGATCAAAGTTATCTATAGCCATATTTTTTTTAAAAAATGTTGTAAATCACTACTGATTAGCGAAACACAAATTAAAATAACTCTGAACTACCACTTCACTTCATATCTATTAGATTGGTTAATAGGACAGAAAAGGAAAAATAACAAATATTAGAAGGGATATGGGGAAATTAATACTCTATTGAGATGTTGGTAAAATTGTAAACTGATCTAGCCATTCTGGAGAACAACTTGCAACTATTCCCAAAAAGCCATAAAATTTGACCCAGGAATACTACTGTATCCCAGATATGGGGGAAAAAGAAAAGGATCTATATGTGTAAAAAATATTTATAGCAACTCCTTTTGTGGCAGCAAAGAATTAGAAATTAAAGGAACACCAACAATTGGGGGATGGCTAAACAAGCTGTGGTATATGATTGTGATGGAATTCTATTGTGCTATAAGAAATGATGAGTGGGACACATTCAGAAAAACTTGGAAAGACTTACATGAACTGATAGAAAGTGAACTAAACTGAACTAGAATACTGTACACGGTGACAGCAATGTCATACAATGATCAACTGTGAGTGATTTAGCTAATCTCAGCAAAACAAAGATCCAAGACAATTCTGACGAACTTAAGAAGAAAAATGTTATTAACTTCCAGAGAAAGAACTGGTGGAATCTGAATGTAGATTGAAACGTACTGTTTTTTAAACTTACTTTATTTTTCTTGGGTTTTTTTATTAACCTGATGTTTTATTTTCACAATTTGACTAACATGGAAATATGTTTTGAATGACTACACATGTATAATCTTAATCATATCGCTTGGTCTCTCAATGGGGGGGAAGGGATAAAGAGAAGAGAATTTGGATCTCAAAAATATAAAAAAAGGTTAAAATTGTTTTTATATGTAATTGGAAAAAATGAAATATTAACTATTTTGAAAAATATAAATAAATTTTAAAAAGAAAGAAGGAATTTCAGGGAGAAAAAAAGGACAGAATGGCCAGTAACACTGGTCTTCTTGCTGTTTTTTGACTACCACATTCCATTTTCCTTTATCACTGAAATCTCTTTTTTCTTTTCCCTGATCATTTGTTTTCCCTTCCAGTGCTGGCTGATCTTTCTCCCTGAGCCCTCCCCCCAACACCCTCACATCTTCAGTGAAGAGGAGGTGACATATTTCTGGTTTCCACCGTCTCCTTTCAGATACTGCCATTAGCACCCAGCCATGTCCTTTCCTCATTCAGAGTTGGCTCTACCCTGTCCACTTCTGTGTAGTTATCATCTATGGCCCTTGGGCGCTCTCTGATCCTCCCTAATTTGCTTGATTCTTGACTCACAGTCTTTATCACTATCACATCTGCTTCCTTCCTTCAAAAAACTTGGCCCCAAAGATTGTCCTCTTCAGCAGGGCCTCTGTCTCTAATCTGCTTCAAACATTTCTCACTTAGCTGGTTCCTAGTTAATTAAGAAAGAAAAGCAAAAATAAAGTACAGTTTTTTTTAACTTCATGGTAAAACTCTTGGTTAATATTTGAGATTATTCCTTTTTTTGACCTGTAAAAAAAAAAACCAGCAACAACCACTTTTGGAAGGTGTGGAAATACATAAGTCCATATACAGAAATATTGTCCCTCCGTGACCCAGAACAGGATATTCCATATCCCGAGGCTTCTGTGGTTGCATTGCAAAATGATTGGGGTTGGGTCCTGATAATATTTAAAATGAACTATAAATTTTATGACTTTATAGATCTATGACTCCATGGCATTTGAACTATGAACTGTTTGTTTCTAAAACAATAACAAAAGATTCTGGCTATCTGTATATGTGTGTATGTATGTTTTATGGGAATTTTTTTTTTTTGCATTTTTGAGAATAAAAACAACAGTGAAAGGTAAAAAAAAAAAGAGTAATTATCTTATAGAAATGAGGTGCAAGAGGAAGAACCAATAAAGAGGAATTAAATGGGGGAGTAGGGGCTGTTAGTTCTGGAAACCTACTTTCATCAGGAATGGGTTTAAGAGAGGAAAATACACATACAACTAGAAGAGTATAAAAGTTTTCTAAATTAAAAAAATTAATAAAACTCCCAGGGGACAGGGAAGGGGGATAGGATGAAAGAGGGATTTTAGTGGAGGGGGGGAATAGATTAAAAGAGAGTATAGAAGGGTGTTCAGATTTAGGGAAATTGGAGGATAAAGGAGGTAGCTTTAGAGGGGAGGGGGATGGAAGAGGTCAAAGGGGTATACAAAAGGGTGTTTAGATTCAGGGGAATGGGAGAGTAAGGGAGAGTTAGGCTAAGTAATAGGAGAGCAAGGTAATAGGTAGAAGTAAAGTGAGGAGTTAGGAAAAACAGGAAAAAACCAGATATTCATAAACATAAAAACAAGATTAGAAGTAGAATCTCTTAGGGAAAGTATATGTTTATATATGTATGCATGTGTATATATGTATACATGTTGGGATTGGAAGCTCAAATCCGTGTGGATGGTCTCGGGTGGGTAAAAGTGGGACTTCTAAATCTTAGAGTCTTACGAGGCCCTCCATGAACAGCGGGGATTCGAGAAGGTCAGACTGAGCTAGCTCTGCTAGCTCGGGTATTTCCGCCTCTCCCCGGGAGATACGTGATGGGTGGAGTCTCCCTGCCCTCGAGGTCGTCCCGGATCTGGGCACACTATTGTTATCTAACAGCATGGTATTGAGATGCAAACTATGCGGCTGAAGGTTAAGTAGGATTGAGGAAGCCTGAAAGCTCTCTCTTAGCACGTGAGGAGCCAAGAGGACAGTAGGCTCCGCTTTCTTCTTTCCTCTCTCCCCTCCCCCTCTCTCCCTGCTTGTACTTCTACTTCCAATCCCTTAAGATCTTAGCCTCCTTAGGAAATCTCCCCCTCTTCCTCCTAAGGAAGACATCCCTGCACTTGTAACTAGACCCTGAAATAAAGCTCAACCCTTGTTCGACTCTGGAACGTCCTTTCTCTCATATGTGCATCCGGCGTGGCCAGCCGAAGACCTCGGAGGTGAGGTAAGAAGACTCGGGTAGCCCACACAGGCCTCTGGGCCTGGCATATACATGTATGTATATATCAATACCTATATATAAATATGGATTGCCATGCTCAATTTAACCTTGGGGTAGCAAGTTGGGGGGAGGAAGGGGAGAGGAAGCAGGGTGAGAACAAAGTAAAAAGTGTGCAGCAGAGAACAAAAGAAAACCTATAAGGAAGCAAGGAAAATGGACAGCTTTCAACTTAACCCACAGTATTCAATATACAAGCTTTCTTGAAGTAAGTTATTGCTATATATTTTGAATTCTCTATGTTCTACTGTACACATGACATTTTTATTTTATATTTAAGTTTATAATTTTTCTTTTTCTTTTCTTTTTATGTATTTAAGTTTTAGTATTGGTCTAAAATTAAAAAAAAAAGAAATGCTAGCAATAGTGATAAAACAAGAAAAAGTAATTGAAGGAATGAAAATGGGTGATGAAGAAAGAAAACTATCGGTCTTTGCGTATGATGTGATCGTATGTTTCGAGCCCCCAACAGAATCAACTAAAAACTGGTTGAAACAATAACTTTAGCAATATTGCAAAGTATAAAATAAACTCATATAAATCATCAAAATTTCTATATAATACCAAAAAACCCACAAGGAGGAAGCAGAAAGAGGAATTCCATTTAAATAGCTGCAGATAATAAAATACTTGGGAGTTCACCTGATGAGAAAAACCTAGAACTATATGAACACGATTACAAAACATTTTTTAATTAAAAACAGATATAAATAAGGGGAGAGATAGTAATGGCTCATGAGTAGCCCAAGCTGATATAATAAAAATGACAACTCTACCTAAGTAAATGTATTCAGTGCCACAACAGTCCAACTACCAAAGAATCATTTTATATAGCTGGAAAAGAAAACAATAAAATTTATGTGGAAAAACAAAATGCCAAGGATATTAAGGGAATCAATGAAAAAATGTGAAGGAAGGTCACCTAGCAGGACCAAATTTCAACCTATATTAGAAAGCGGCATTTTTGAAGATAATCTCGCACTGACTGAGAAACGGAACGGCGAATCAGCGGAATAACTTAAATACACAATGCATAGCAGTAAATGACTTCGCGTGTATAATCAATATCATATTTCAGGCCTTCCCAAGAGGTAGAAGAGGGAAGGAGAGAGAAAATTTGGAAATCAAAATTAATTTTTAATGAATGCTATTTTTTACATATAAGTGGGAAATATTTAACAAAATAAGTAAAAATTCATTGAAAATTAAAATTAAGGGGAAGATCAAATGGCAGACCAGTTGGACCAAAAAACATCTTCCAATGTCTTCAATCTGATTCTGGCATAGAAAATTCCCGTGTGCTGGCCTGGAGCACGCAATGTCACCATTCACACCGCCCATTTCTTTATGTATACGATGGGTACAAAAATTCCTACAGTGTCTACATGTTGAATGAGTTAAAGCATCTGAACTTGTGAATCTTGAATGCTATATCAGAGTCACCTATAATTTCCCTAAATAACTGTACTTATGCTTACAACTTTACTTGTATTTTGTAAGGTGTCAGCAAACATTTATTGATTTTGTTGATTATGAATTTAATCCCTCACATTAGAAAAAAAGATTTTTAAAAAATTACCTTCTGTATCATGGTATGTGGAGGAGTTTTGTTCATCCAACAAGTTTCCTTCAGACCTACTTCGTGGAACCCCTTCAGACTTCAAGGGAGTCTGTCCACTGGCTGCCATTTTTACCATCTGTCATAAGTTGATAGGGGGAGAAGATAAATATCCATTTAAAAAAATGTTAGAAAGTAGGTGAAGATGGAAAAATCAAAAGTGTTGTATGCATTTAAGTAGGAAAATGCATAAAAACATCCTGCTTCTCCAATGAGTTTCCCTACACACAAGGACAATCTTATATCCTGGATGCCTTTGATAGCCTTGTAAAGTCTAGAGACCCTTCTCAGAGTATACTTTTTCAATACAAAATAAAATGCAGATGGTTAGAAAGGAACTTATTTATATTCAAATACCATTATTATTTTTTAAACTGATGGACTCTAGCTTAAGAAGCCAGAAGGTGGGGCTCAGTGACACAAACTATAAAATGAGTTGAGTTTGCAAACCACAATCAGGTGGCCATGGCACAAGGGGATTATTAAAGGTCAAAGGTGTCTAAGGTAGGTGACAGGAATTGGAGCTGAAGGAAACTTCAGAGGCCACTTGGTGCAACCTCCTCAATTTACAGATGAAGACACTGAATCCAAGAGAAGATGACTTCCCAAATGAGACACAGGTAGGAAATGGTGGAAGTGGCATTCGAATTTGGCTGCTGTAACTTTATCAGTCGTTACACTGCACTATGATGGGTCATCATTGTAGGAAAATGGGCTCATTGTGCCCCCAAGTGCATGCTGGTTAGTATCAGTACCACTGTGGCTCCCCCTGCATACCTGATTGTTGTTATTTTTCTTCTCCAAAATGATAATTTCTTCTTTTATTCTGTAATACAAACAAATAACAAAGTTATAATAGTGATAGTGATGAAAAATCCCCAAATGTCAAAGTTGGAAGAGACTTCTGTATCCATTTTGTCTAATAGGATCACCCATTCTCTGAAGAATCTCAATATGGCGGCCAGCTACTACCTCCTAAGGGAGCCCATTCAGTTCTAACTAGTAGGAAATATTTCCTTACATCAAACATAAACGTGTCTCTTCATTCACTTATTTAACATAATTCTACCCTCTATGGTCAGTCAGATCAAATCTGAATTCTATGGGCCATTGCTTCAAATACATGAACACAGTTGGCACATCTACTCTAAATCTTCTTTTGTCTGTACTACCTAACCATAGTATCTTTCTGATATTTGGATGGTACATCTCAGAGCCTTCCATCCTTCTTGTTGGCTACCCTGAAGCACCTTCTTAATTATCACTGTCCTTCCAAAAATTAAACACAATACTATAGATGTGGTCTGAACAGGGCGTGATAAAGAAGGGCAATTGTCTACCTAGTCCTAAATGTTATGCCCTTCAATTCTACCCAAGGTTACATTAATTTTTTTTTGGCTGCCACACCAAAATGTTGAAAGATATTTAGCTTTTGGTTCATGTAAAACTTCTAATCTGTTCTCTTTTTTGCAAAAAAAAAAAGTGTCTAATCATTTATCCTCCATCTTATATTTGTAAATTATATGAATTTTTGTGAAATGTTTTGAACACAAATGTAAGTATATTCATTCAAATTTTTAAATAATCATAATTATTTCCTCCACTGTGAAAAACATATAATCTAGTCTTATGTCATCTGCAAATTTCATAAGCATACTATCTACCTGTTTTCTAAGTCATTGATAAAATATTCACTAGCACAAAGCTAACCAAGCACAAATCCTTGTCTCATTCTTACAGAGATTTTCCAACCTGACATCGGACCATGAATCAATATACTTTGAGTGCCACCATTTAACCAATTTCAAGTCCATCTAAGTTTTACTATGAATACTTTTCCAGAATTTTCACAAAAAAGGGACCTATTTTCATGATTTTTTTAAAATATCAAATTATATATACAAATACATGCATATACATACATGTATACATATATGTGCTATATATGTGTTTGTATATATATATATTCATACAATAAAAACATTTTCCTAATCTAGCCACCTGGTATCCCTGTGAAGAAAGGCTAACCTTGGTAAATCTTGTTGAAGTCCTGATGGTTCTTTGTAATCACTGCTTCCTTTTCTGGATGTTCACTAGTCAATCCTTTATTTTATAAGAAATACTTTCATTGGTTCCTTTTTGTCTTTACATCATTTTGACTTCCCAATACATCCATTACCTTTATCCCTCCCAAAAAGCTGTTCCTTACAAAGAAGACAAAAAGATTGGAGAGTTGGGCAAAGTGCAGCAAAAGTAACCATCAGTAATCAACACATTGGTCCAAAAAGTCTGATGTAATGTAATGTTCTACACCTACAGTTTCTCATTTGATCGATGAAATAGGATAAGGTGCCTTCTCACATCTTTCCCTTCGGGCCATGCTTGGCCAATATTATTTTGCAGAATTCAGTTTCAGTCGTTTTAACAAATTACCCTTTTATTTATATCTCTATATCCCACCCCAGTAGAATGTAAGTTCTTTTTTGGGGGGAGGGGAGGCTTTATGTCTTAGTTTCTGTCGATATTACCAACCTCTAACCTAATATCTTAGCAGATATATGAGATAATTATTTAGATGACTGGACACATTCTTGAATTTTCTCAAGGAATCAAAGTCAAGTTCTCTGGCCTACAGTTTCAGGCAATATACCTTCAAAAGTCAGGACCACTGCCCACTTCTCTAGTACTGCTAGGCTTGGTCATTTCTCTAGGTTCCTTCAAAGATAACTTACAGTGGTTTGGCAGCTCTACCCATTGGTTCTTTCTGGGCTGTCAATTTATATTTACAAAATTTTAGATCCTTTATACGGTACTTTAAAGCTTTCAAAAATGCCTTTTCCTTAACAGTCCGATGAGATTGATAGTGCAAGTTATATTAGCTCAGTGTTAGAGATGAGGAAAATGAGCTTCAGGGAAATTAAGGTACTTACCTGAAATCACACAGCTAGCATCAGTCTTAAAAATGAACTTTTCTCCTTGATATAAGACTATATTCTTCTACTGCTCTGTACTGACTTTGAAACACTAAAAGGGTGTCCATGAACTATGGGTATCTTAAATCACATCATAGCTTCTCTCTAGTCACTCAAGAGCATATTTCTTAATTACCAAAGTAAATCATAATAATAGCCATGATGGTTCACATTTACACAGCACTTACTATGTGCTAGGCACTATGCTAAGCCCTTTACAGTTATTATCTCATTTGATCTTCACAACTCTGGGAGACAAGCATTGCTATAATTCTCATTTTACAGATGAAGAAACTAAGGCAAACAGAGTTTAAGTGACTTGTCCAGAGTCACAAGCTATGAACTGTATGATGCCAGGTACTCATTCCAGTCCTGGTACTCAATTTACCACACCACCTAACAGATAGAATGGACTTGAGACCACTTGAGGTTTGGTCATCTACTTTGGACAATCAAAACTGTTTTCTAAGAGCTAACGTCTGGCTTTGCTCCTTTCTCCCCATCCCCTTCTCAGATTGTCCAAGTCACAGTCCCTTGTGTTATCATGTCCTGGGATTCTGGAGCTAAAAATCTGCTCTCCTGGACCAGTGGCAACCTCCTGAATTTGCGCCATACTCAAGCGCTCATATTCAGTGAGTCTAGAGGAAGTCCAGAAGATGCATCAGTTTGTTTCTGATACTCTTTATTTCTTCTCTGGGTTTAGGGCAAGTGGCACTCATTTGATCTCCATCAAAGGAAAATTAACTCACAAAACATTTCAGAGAAGTTGAGACTCTTCCGCTGATTAACACTAAAATACACTAACATTGGGAGCCAAGACTAAATGATTCATAAATATCCACTTAGCAAAGGAAGAATCACAGAAATGGGTGACATTCGTAGAGGGCGTCTAAGTTCTACAGATTGTTTTGTTTTTCTTAGTTCACTTGAACTTCCTAACATTTCTATGGGACTTTGATTATTAGTCACCTCTTACGGATGAGAAAACTGAGGGACTGAGAGCTTACAAAACCCGCCGAGGTCACATGACCAGTAAATATCTTAGGTGGCATTTGAATCCAGATCTTCCTGACTAGCATTAATGTCTACCCAGTATTCCAAAATACATCTAAAGGAAGTGATATAAGCAAGACACCTAGTACAATATGTTTCTATAGACCAGGTCAACTCATTTCCCCAACTTAAAAAAAATGACTGAATGCAAGGTTAGATTCAGATAGTGACTAGGGAGGTGACAGTTTAGTATGACTGGGTGATAGTGACAATTGAGATTCTCATACTGATTAGGGAGGTGGCCTCAAGAGTCAGGAAGATATCAGTTAGACTCCTGCCTCTAGCACATACAATGAAAACCTCTCAATATCCCCAGGCAAGCCTCAAAAATGATAAATTTAGAGAAAGCAAAGATGTGCATTCACAGAGGAAGTTATTCTCTAGTAGGACCCCTGTTAAAACTATAGAGAAGGTCACAAAAAGGGAACAGAGAATTGCAGAGGATTTTGTCTAGCCCAGGCAGATGAATTTGCATGGATATTCCTGGCATGTCACAGGAAGGTCTAAGAGTAAAGGATATTGGATGGTTCTAAAGAGCAAACTGATCCAAGCATTTGATAACTTTATATTTATGATATATTTATGGGAATATATTTATGAATGACTTCTTTGAGCCGAATCAAATCAACAGATATCTATTGATTGACTACTCTGGGCAAGGTCCTGCTCTAAGTACTTGGGAATTCCCAAGCCATTACTAAATGTTCTCAAATAGATTAACACATGGGGGAAAATCACAAAGAGTTTCCTCAAAGTTAAATCAAGGCTATGGAAAAGTCAAGAAAGAAGGATCCTGTTGCCCTCAAAGTACACATCAATTCTATCAACCAGCTTAGTTGGGATGATGGCTCTTTCCACTGTGATCTCTCTCAGTGGTTTTCGTTAGTTTCCTTCAGTCTGGTTGCAAGAACCTCAATAGACCATCTAATGGAATGTAAGTTCTGTGAGAGTAAAGGTGGTGCCGTCCTGAAATTCAGCAGCTTCCTGATTGTCTATACAAATGCTCTGTACACATAAATGTATTTTCAGAGCCTTAGCACAAATGTCAATATCTCCTTCAAAGGATCAGAGATTTAAGGCTAGGAGACATCTCAGAGGCCCATCCCTCCTATTTATAGATGAGAAAACTGAGACCATGGAAATTTAAGCAATTTCCTTAAGATGACACAGGCATAAAGATCAAAAGTTACATTGGAACCCAGATACTCTGACTCGAGTCAGTGTTCTTTTTACCAAACCACGTCTCCTTGGTTCTCTATAGCAAAGGTATCAGGTACACAGCAAGAGGGTCACATAAAGCCCCCAACACTTCTGAGTTCAGCTCAAATCAGATTAAAATGTAATAGGAAAATATTTAACAAGATAAACAAAAATGCAATAAAACATAGATAATATTACATTTTAAAACCTAGTCACTACTTGGCCTGCAGGGATCCATGTGTATGGTTTAATGGGTCCCATTTCTATTTGAGTTTGACATCCCTGGGTTTGACAATAAATCTCTCTCTCTCTCCCTCTTCTTCTCCTTCTCCCTCTCCCTCTCTCCCTCCCTCCCTCTCTCTCTCTCCTTCTCCGTTCCCCTCCCCTTCTACTTTTCCCTCTCTCTCCCTCTCCTCCCTCTCCCTCCCTTTCTGTTTATGTACTTTAACTTAGACTCATTACCAGCCTGGATAAAATGATTCTTAGACCAGATATTTTCAGACCTGCCAAACAAAGAGGCATGAAAGTCTTTCTCCACTCTCCTCTTCAATAATCGAGACACTCTCCTGCTTCAAATGACTTTTTGTTCCTCTGTCCCTCTGTCTCTCTCTGCGTGTCTCTTTGTTTCTGTCTGTCACTCTGTCTCTGCATATGTATCTGTCTCTCTGTCTATCTCTGTCTCTGTCTGTCCTTCTTTCTCCCTCCATCTCTCTCTTTCTCTCTCTCTCTCTCTCTCTCTCTCTCTATCTATCTATCTATCTATCTATCTATCTATCTATCTATCTATGATAGATAGATAGAGATGGAGAGACAGAGAGAGATAGACTATTACAAGGTAATTTCTCACACTTGTCCTCTGTATCAGAAGGCCTGCATACCTCCATCATCTCAGCAATAAAGCTATTTTTTCATCATTTTCCATCATAGCTTACTCATAGAGTAAGTGAAAATCTGCCAGGAAAGAGTCATGCGAAGTCCCTGAGGATGAAAATAATTGCCTTTCACTAACATCAAAAGATACCAAATCAAATGGTCATCACAGATTTACAGCTGGATTGAACTTTAAAAACTATAGCGTCTCCCATCATTTTACAGATTAGGAAATTGAGACAAACATGATTTGCCTATGGTTCCACAGCAGAATGCTACAGTCAAGAAATTTGAGAAATGCAATAAGAAACAATCTCAGACTCCATGTCACACGTAGAAGGAAACCCACTGAGACATCCCGGACAAGAAGCCATTAAGTCTGCTTAAAGACCTCCAAAGAAGGGAAATTCACAACCTCTACTTTCTGGCTATTAGAATTCTCAACAAGTCAAAAGAGCTGTTTCCAGAGTTCAAAGCTCTCTCTCCTTAGAGCAGTTCATCTGGCTTTGAGACAGCTCAAATGGTTCAGAAGTTTGTTTTGTTTTGTTTTTTTCCCTAACATTGAGTCTTTATCGGCCCCTTTACAACTTCTACCCACTGCTGCCACCCTTTCCTGTAGAGGAATGATACAGTCTTTCCTGGCAGAAAGAAGCTGTTTTCCAAATATTGTCAGGGAATTGGGGAACTGTCTCATAAACTTGAGACTGTAAAAATATATTTAAAAATCAAGCGTTTTCTTTAATGTTTCCTCACTGCAGCAGCCCTTTTGTGGGACTGTTTTAGAAAGGTCTGTGGAAGCCTGAATTCTCCAATACGCAAATTTCATTGATCCCTCAAGATTCTGGTGAGTCTTCAAAATCCTGTGGTTTATTTTGTTTGCCCTACATCATGAGAAGAGGTTTAAAATTAAAGTTCTCTTGGGTTTCTGGGGAGGTTGAGGTGTTTACGTGCCGCAAGACAAGGGACAGAACTAGAAAATCATTGTCTATGTATCATTGACAAGAAAAGGCAGCAAGCCAAGACAATGGAGATGTCACCTCAAAGCAAAATTAAGTAATGAAACTGAACAGAGAATAGGGGTAAGTGCATACACTTTACAAAGTTAAAGCACATGTAAAAGGGAGGAAATCAAGTAAGAGAGCGAGCTAATTTAGCTAGCCAGTATTTTGTTTCTTCCTGGAAAAGCATAAAACAACAATAGCAATCACAGCAGCAGCAATGGAAATGGATAAATGTCCCAATATTCCAAAATCAGGGTAGTTTCTGCAGAACGTAAATCAATTAGCCACACTTCCATTCCTAGCAAAACTCTGAAGCAAAATATTAAAAGGGTGGTTTGTGTTAATTTAGAAAGGGCAGCAATGATTACCATGAGCAAATATGGACTTAGGAAGAACAAGTCATGCAGAGTTGGGCTCATTAACCTTAAAAAATATCCATCTATAAGCTGTATTTGATTTAAAAAACTTTTTGATGTTATTACTATACTAGTTAATCAAGAGAATACCTAGATACTAGCACAGGATTTGACAGAAACTTCCTTGGTGTCCTTGCAAATAGATTAAGTGATAGTACATTGAGACAAAGGTAGATTTGAATAAATAACTGCACTACCAAAACAGTAACCAATGAATTGGAAGGTCCTTAGGAGAATTCTTCCAGGAATCTGCCTTTGACCAAATATTATTCAACATTTTATAAATGATTCAGAAAATTCAGTTTGTCTTCTCTATGGTGCTGTTCAAAAGTTATTATTGTCTCTGTGCTATGCTCTTTGATGTAAACATTATTGGAATATCATTACTCATTCTCCACTTAGGTGCCTTTGGTTAATTTTTTTCCTGTTTTGGAATCATAAATCTAGAGTTGGAAGGGACCTCAGTGTCATTCTAATCCCAGTCCTCAATTTATAGGAGAGAAAACTGGGGCTAGGAAGTTCATTTACCTAAGGTCACAGTTAACAAGCATTAGAGGCAAGATTTGAACCTAGGCTAATTCAGGGCTAATACACTATTGTTTTAATCACTGTAACATACTTTTAGTGAAGGCAAAAGGCATTTAATATTGCCTCATTTTCATGTATTTCTAAGTTCTACATAGCTTGTCACATTCGTTGTATTGGAATATCATCTTAGACACAGCTTAGTTTGTGATCCTGGGTCAGCCATGTCATGTTTCTAGAACTCAAAGTTCTCATCTATAAGATGGTGACAATGATAATCACAGTACACACTTTTCAGATTTACTTAGGAAAACACCTAAAGTGTTCCACAAATGTTGATTAGCATTATTAGTTGGGATAAAATGGATAAAACCTGAGATTTTATTGGTACAGAGAATTTCCAGGTAAGGAAAATTCCTCTACCAATGAAGGTTGTCACCATCTTTTCAGCTTAAGTCTTAGAGAACTCTCTAGGACACTGAGAGATTAAATAATTTGTCAAGGGTCACATGACCAGGATGTGTCAGAGGCAGGATCTGAGTTCAAGAATTGGAGGTCACTTTTCTCTCTATTATACTAAAATGTCTATTATTGTTGTTGATGATGTAATAATAATGTAGAAATGGTCTTCTTGGTAAATTATAGATGATATCAAGTTAAACAGCACAAGAATCCAAAATGATCAGAAGAGGATAGAATGATAGGACAAATCTGATAATATGAAGTTCCACAAGAATGAAGATAAAGTCTTTCATTTTAGTTTTTTTTAAATATCAGCTTTGGAATTATAAAAGGAAGGAGCCACAGATATACTGAAAAATAGATCGATAAGCCATTAGCTGATTTGATTCAAAAAGAAAGAGGAAGAGAAAGTTGGCAGAATCAGTATTGATAATGGTTAATTCACAATAAGGAGATCATCAGAAACCACAGCACATAATTGTGTTGTTTGAGAACTGTGATGTCACTAGTATGGCAAACTCCCAATGAGGAACTGCCTCTAAAAATATAGATCAATGACTGTTCTCAATTAGCTCCTAGGAAATAGATTATAAAGTAAATGGATCTATGAAATACATCAAAAAGTATGAAATATTCAGGCCAACAAAAATAATAAAGAAATCCAAAAGAACTCTATATCAGAGAGAGAAGCAAACAAACCATCAACTTTCAGGGGAGGAGGAAAAGAAAAGTAGTTCTAGGCCAGAGGAATTTATAAGTAAATTCTATGAAACATTTAAAGTTCAATTTGCTCCTATGCTATGGAAATTATTTTCAAATATAGACAAAGAAGGCTTTCTACTAGGCCTACTTCTCTCAATGAAGCATATATGATTCAGATAGATATATTAGCCTGGGTAGGATTAAGATAATGACTATTGTCACGAAAGAGTTTTGGATCTAGTGTCAAGGGACCTGAGTTCAAATACTGAATTTGCTATTTACTACCTGTGTGACCCCAGGCAAATCGCTTATTCACTTCAGTCTCTTTTGCTGTTGTATGAAATGAAGGGATAGGATTATGTAACTGCCAAAGTGTCTTCCAGCTCTAAATCTATGATCCAATGATTATATTTGGTGAATCAATCTGTGATTTCATCAGAATGAGGAAATCCTGGCTTAGAATTTCCTTCCCCCTCTTCAAATTGCATAGAGGAAGCCTCAGAAACTAGTGAAATAGTAGGAACTTGTCCAAGACACATAGAGATGAAGGGACTCATCCAGGGTCAATGACCTAGTTAATGATATGGATAGAGACCGAATATACTATATACTATACTATATATAGAGACTCCAAAAGTAAAACACTAAACTATTACCCCTGGTACTATGTTGCTTCCCCATATGAATGGATGTTGTTACAAAAAATAAAATGTGCAAAATAAATTTAGCAATAGGACTATAGCAATACATATGAAAATATTTATTATGATAAAGTTGGATTATGCTAAGATTGCAAAAAAAATTTATGAATTTGGAAAATATACACAATTATTTAAATAACAAGGAAAATAACACATCATACGTTATGATATATATCTATCTGCACCTCTCCATTGTCCTATATATAATATTAATTTTTAGTTCTTCTGAGTTTCTTGTGTTTCATAATCCACAGTCATACAACAATGCAATTTCTAGGAGAACTTTAGGAGTAATTTTTGTTTAAAAATATAATAATCATTTACTAAAACTAAGAGCCAGACTTACTTCTAACAGGGAAACACTGTAAGCTTTCCTGACACAATTCCATGAAGCAAGGATGACTCCAGCCTCCATTCTGCTCTCTCAAAAGGTCTAGAAAGGATATTTAAGAATACTAAGACAACAAGCAGAAATTAAAATAGGTAGAAAAGATAATCCACATTTGCAGATGATAGGATTTCCTTAGAAAACCCTAGAGAATAAGCAAAGAAAACAAACGAAGACAGTTAATAGTTTCAGCAAACTGGCAAGATACAATCTAAATCCAAATAAATAATCAGCACTTAGGGATATTACTAACACAAACCAAAAAAAGATAAGAGAAGTTTCATTTAAAAAAACTGTAAAATGCTTTAAATGTTTTCTTATTAGCTTACCAACATCCACAGAGGACTTATATAAATACAACTATAATATAAGAAAAAAATGAAGACCTAAATTATTGGAGAATAATTAATATTCATGTTTGCAGCATGCCCTATTACTGACTAAATTAATCTGCATAAAGTGTTATGTTTCTCATATGTTATGATATATATCTATCTGAGATTCTTCTATTTCATGATTCACAGTCATACAACAATACAATTTCTAGGAGAACTTTAGGAGTAACTAAAGGATATTTGAAATTTCCTGCATGCAGCCATCTGTCAATTTTTGTATTTATATCACTAATAAAACACAGTGTTTTGGATTCGTGAGTGCCTAATAGAGGGTTTTTTAATTCATTGGTTCATTCATTCACAACTATGGTTAGGGGAAAAATTCATAATCAGATAAGTGGTAGAAGAAACTATAAAAGATAAAATAGGTTATTTTGATGACATAATATTAAAATATTTGCAAGAGTAAAAATAATATAGCTAGAATAAAAAAGAGATGTGGATCAAACATCTATAGTAAAAGACTTGCATTCACAATTTATTAGAAAGACTCATTTTCCAAATAATAATCCATCAAAGAATAGAAACACTTTGAAAAAGAAGAAATTAAAAAATCAACACCTCTATGGAAATATGTTCCAAATCACTCATATAAAGAACAATGTAAATTAAAACAACCCAGGAGGGTCATCTGACCCCCATCCATCAGCCTGGGTTCTTTCTATAGAACTTTGCTCATCACTGTAGGAAAAACAGTAAGCTCTAGGATTTCCTCACCAAGAAGACTATTAGCTTACTGCTGTTTGATGGAAATGAAACACCAGATTTTGGATATTACCTGGAAAATTTTTAAAAAGGTCCCTGAAATCTGCCAATAAGCATCCCCTCAACACCCACAGGGCTAGGTTTATCTGTTTGAGATTAAGACATTTGGATGAATAATTTCCATATTGTGTCCTCCCTGACAGAAAATAAATCTTAATGCTCAGTAGCTGTGAAGTCAGAAATGTCTGCTGTGGCATTTTTAGAAATGCATTAACATTTGCTGGGCAAAAGGCACATATCAGATGAAATGTGGAAGGTTATATCTCACTTGTCAGTCACAACGCAGAGCTGAGCATGTAGTTGAGCAAAGCTAAGGAAAGCACTTCTCTCTACCCAAATCAACCACAAAAAAAGCAGTCTGAGAAACCAGGAGTTGAAACCAGGGGAAAAGCACCCCAAAACCAAACAAGAGGTTATATCAGAAACAAATCAAGGAATCCCAAGAGAGGCCTTCAAATGGAAGACAGAAATGCTGAATTAAAGCACATAGAAGACTCCATAGGAATTTCAGCTCTGGAAGAGATTTTTCTTACATTAGTTTCTCACAATTTTTTGATGCTTAATAAATATCTATCATTTGATTTATTGAATCGAACATATATATGTTTTGTACCAGGGCGGTCAACAAAAATGAAACATTCTCTTCCTGTTGTGATGCACCCACAGCACATTTTTTATTTCTATCTGATTGTAATCAATTTTGCCATCGAGATGTAAGAGCTAAGGATGTTAAAATGGGTGGGGCAGGCTATCTATCAAGCTACTATCAAAGACATTATCTCAACCTCAACTTCAGGTTTCTGGATGACAAGTCTTTAGATATCAACTGCATCCATGCTCTTGGATTTCCTCCTTCTGAGAGAGACAAGCCTTCTCAGATATGTTAGACTTTGTTGGATGACTGTACAGAAGCTGGCTATGTATCTTTGGGGAAAAAAAGTTCTAACATTCTTCATTTCTTTTTTCTCCCCTTATCCTGGAAACACACTCAAACTAGAATGGAGTCAATGAAAGAGGAAAGAGACATGATCCTGGATTGGCTACCATGTAGAAAAGGTACTCCACAATTAGTCCATGACCAAAGGTCTTAAGTATATCAAAGCTGTCTGATTTAACAATGTTGTATTATGTAAATTGTCCTCCAGGATCTGTTCATTTCACCCTATATCAATTTATGCAAATCTTCCCAGGTTTCTTTGAAACCATTCTTTTCATCATTCCTTATGAAATCAAGGTATTCTGTTATATTCATGTACCATCATTTGATCGACCATTCCCCAGGTGATGGGCTCCCCCTTTGTCACAATAAAAAAGATCATCGACCACTTCTTGACAGAGAAGTAAAGGCCTCAGTAAACAGATAAAACAAAGATTTTTTTTTTTGACAGGGTCAGTGGGAATTTGTTTGGATTCTGAATGTTTATCACAATAGTTTTATTTTCCTCTGTTTTTTTTTTTCTGGAGAAGAGTAGTGAAAGTGGGGTGGGGAAGGAATAAGAGGGAGAGAAAATAAATGTTTCTCAAATAAATATAAATAAACAATGAGGTCCCAGGGAGGATTTGGTGGAATTAATGTTAAGGGGAGCTTTTGTTTCAGAGGTTTGAAAGTTTTACACATTGCCACTATCACATCTTTTCCAGGGATAGGTAGAAAGGTGCATGTATGAAGGTAAAAATTTAGGCAGTCAAGGGTGCGTTAATCTCTTAAAACAAATTTAATATTGTGGTAAATGTAGCCACATTTGGAATAATCAGTTATCTTTTGAATGTTTCCAGGCTATAATTGGCAGTGTAGCAGAACTGGTCAGACAGAATTGGACAAGGCCAATTCTTTTCATGCAGACATTTGGCCAGTCTGTATTATCTACAATGACATGGAAATATGCTCTTTCGTCCAAGGTTTCTCCTCTTAACACTGCAGGGCAGTGGAAAGAACACAGATTAAGAACCATGGGTTCTGGGCTGGGATCCCAGCACAGCCATTACTACCTGGCTCTCCTTGGGTGTCATGCCACCTTCTGGTACTTCATGTACCTCACTTGAAAAAATGGCGTACAATCAGGTGACTTCTAAAGTCCCTCTTAGCGCTTTTCAGGGTATATGTTGGAGATTAATATTAAAATATACTAGTGTTCTTCAGTAGTGTCTGCCTTTTCTTGACTATGTGGACCATATTGTACACAGCATTTTCTTGGCAAATATACTGGAATTGTTTGCCATTTCCTTCTCCAGTAGATTAAGGCAAACAGATTTTAAGTGACTTGGCCAGGGTCACACAGCTACTAAGTGTCTGAGGCTGGATTTGAACTTGGGTCTTCTTGACTCCAAGTCCACTGTTCTATCCACTATGCCACATAGCTGTACCCTAAAATACATTAGATATAGCCTTTGTTCAAACAGAACTGAAATGGTTTGATGCATTATAAAGCGTGGGACTTATTTTCTCTCTGTTCTTTAAAATGGGATGGAAAATTCTCCCTTCAAGTTCTTCTGACAGTCAGTTTCTTGTTGTTTTTGTTGCTGTTATAATTATAGCTAGCACTTACCTTTGTTGTGGTTGTTCAGTCTTCAGTCACGTCCACATCTTTGTGACTCCATGGACCACAGCAGGCCACACCCTTCTATCCTCCACTATCTCTAGAAGTCTGTCCACATTCATGTTTATTACTTCCATGACATTATCTCTCCACCTCATCGTCTGCCTTCCCCTTTTCTTTTTGCCTTCATTCTTGCCAAAATTAGGGCCATTTCCAATGAATCCCATCTTCTCATTACGTGGTCTTTGACCTTCCAGTGAATAATCTGAATTAATTTCTTTAAATGTTGACTGATTTGATCTGTTTGCTGTCCAAGGGACTCTCAAAAGTCTTTTCAAACACCACAACTCCAAAGCGTGAATTCTGTGGCACTCAGCTTTCCTTATACTCCTACTCTCACCATCACACACTGCTTTGAAAACATCATAGTTTCAGCTACACTGACCTTTGTCAGAAAGGCAATGTCTATGCTTTTTAATATACTCCAGATTTGCCACAGTTTTCCTTCCAAAGAACAAGTGTCTTTTAATTCCATGGCTGTCCTGGTCATCTGCAGTGATCTTTGAGCCAAAGAAGATAAAATCTGACAGTGCTTCCATTTATTCTCCCTTTATTTGCCAGGAAGTGATGGGAGCAGGTGCCAAGAAGTTGTTTGTTTGCTTGTTTTCATGGTAGGCTTTAAGCAGCTTTTATACTGTCCTCTTTCACCCTCATCAGGAAGCTTCTTACTTCCTCCTCACTTTGTGCTACCAAAGCAGGATCATCTGCCTATCTGAGATTGCTGATATTTCTCCCTGCAATCTGAATTCTGGCTTTTGATTCATCCAGTCTGGCATCTCACATGATGTATTCTGCATATAAATTAAATAAATAAGGTGACAATATATAGCCTTGTGATTCTCCTTTTCTAATCTAATTTTCTAATCTAAACTTAAACAACTAAGTGGTTTCATGTTTGGTTCTAACTATTCTTTCTTGGTCCACATACAGATTCTTGAAGAGAAAAGTAAGATGATCCAGTCCTCCCATCTTTTTTTGAGGACTTGCCATATTTTGTGGTGATCCTCACAAAGACTTTAGTGGAATCAGTGCAGCAGAAGTCGATGCTTTCTAGAATTCCCTTGCTTTCTCCACAATCCAGAAGATGTTGATAATTTGGTTTCTAGTTCCTCTGCCTCTTCAAAAATCAACTTGCACTTCTGGTAATTCTTGGTTCCCATGTTATTGAAGGCTCACTTGCAGCATCATTAGCATAACCTTGCTGGCATGTGAAATAAATGTAATTGTTCAGTAATTTAAATATTCCTGATCATTGTCCTTCTTTAGGACTGGAATGTAAACTGATCTTTTCCAATCCAGTGGCCCCTGTTAACTTTTCCAAATTTCATTTCATGTTGAGTGCAATACTTAAGTAGCATAATATTTTAGGATTTTAAATAGCACAGCTGGAATCCCATTACCTCCACTAGCCTTAGGGTTAGCAGTGACTCCTAAGGTCCACTTGACTTTATTCTCCAGGATGTCTGACTCTAGATCAGTTACCACACCACTATGGGTAATCAGTGAAGTTACGATTTTTCCTGTATGGTTCTTTTGTGTATTCTTGCCACTTCTTAATTTCTTTTGCTTCTGTGAAGTCACTATTGTCACTACCGTTTTTATCTTTTATTGAGTTATTTTTGCAGGAAACATTCCCTTGATATCTCTAATTTTCATGAAGAGATCTCCTGCCTTGCCCACTCTATTTTCTTCTATTTCTTTGCATTGCTCATTGCATTTAAGAAAACCTTATTTACCAAGCATTATATTAACTACACTATGAATATTATCCTATTTCATGGTCAGAGGATCCCTGTGAGGAGGAATGTAATATTATTACTCCAATCTTACAGTTGAGGAAACTGAGGTGAACAAAGGTTAAGGGACCTAAGTTTACCCAGCTAGTAAGAGTCTAAGGCTGCATTTGAACTTAGGTTTTCTTGAATCCAGGTCCAGAACACTATCAACTGAACTATCTAGATACCTCAATAAATAAAAATAACTTGAAGTGATTATGAAAATCTGTACCTACCCATTTGCAAAAAATGATATAAATAAAATTATGTTTTATTCATAAAATTATAAGATCTGTTTCCTTTTCAACCATGCCTTCTTTTTTTTATTCCTGGGAAATTGTAAGTAGTTCTATATTATAGGATACAAGGCTTGTGATGAGTTAAATTCCTCCCTCAGACATTTCCTTAGGGTGTGACATTGAGCAAGTCATTTTCCTCTCTCCAACTCAGTTTCTTCATCTGTAAAATGAGATTAAAAATAGCATCTACCTCACAAGGCTGTTGTGAAAATCAAAAGGGATAAGTGTAAAATGCTTTGTCAATCTTAAAGGGATATGTAAATGTTAAGTATTATCAAAATTTAGGCAGTCCAAGGCAAATAGTGATGGAAAGAATGGGGGAGGGTCACAGTTGGGTCAAAGTAAAAGAACCATCAAAGGTATACATTCAGGTTCAACTACTCTCTGCTGACCCTGAACAAGACCATCAGAGTCTTGACTCCTCAACTTGACCCTGGTAACTGCAGAAGTCCCAGCCTCCCTCAGTTTATCCCACTAAAAATGACCTACTTTGAATCTCCATTTGAATCAGTTGCCATCCAAATTTCAAAAGATAAAACACTCTTGGAAGTTAATCTTGTGACTCCACTCCAGGTTCCAAAAAAAAAAAGCTATCAGTGGAAAATTAATTCAACTGAACTTAAATCAGGACTTTGGTCCCCAAATGGCTAGATAAAAAATGTCATTTCATAGCAAAGCAGTCCAGGATTTGGGGGGAAAAACCAGTGAATGACCTGCTGAGAAAAGAAGAGATCTACATCAAACCTCATGTTTCAAACCATTGTCTGGTTTTGTGACCATGGATAAATAACTTCATCTCTCTGATTTCAGTTTCCTCAAATGTAAAACTAGCAGATTGGACTAGATGATCCCTAAAGATTTTTTTTTTCCTGATCCCCTGAACAGCTCTTTGGAAACCAAGTCTAAAAGATATGGAAATGAACTAAAACCATTTGCAAGATGGATATAGCCAACAAACATCAATATTACCATCTTAATAGATCCAACTGATGAATATAGATATTGAGAATGATGCCAAAGGATTCAAAACATTTTTTAAATAAATGATTCCTCTTGGATTCCAATACTCAAAGTGTTCTTCTATATCATATTTTAATTATTAATTTAGTGTTTGCCTAATATTGTGCATCCTCAGAGTGACTCATAGCATTTGGAACAGTATGTATTGAAAGGATTTTTTTTTTCTTGTCAATGATCCCCATAGGTTTTAATTGATTTCTAAGAATTAAGATGGATGTCTAAGATAGGAATCATAGTTCTTTCCCTTTTCTACATCTTCCCCATCCAGCTTCCTCTAGGCTTCATCTCACAATGTACTCAAATATCAAGAATTCAAGGATGTTAAGACTTCCTCGATGTGGAACCCTGCTCCTCCAAAACAGGTCACCCTTCAAAAATTGTTAATAATCATAAACACATGGAGCACAGACTTGGAATTCAATCCAGGGTCATCTGTTCTGATTTCTTCATTTTGCAGATGAGACAAAATAAGACCCAGTGAAGTCTGATTGACTGACCCAAAACTAGGCAGCTAGCAAGGGAGGTTCAAAGTGATAGTTTATTATTTCTATAACCTTATGCCACTTATCCCTTGATTTTATCTTAAAAGAGATCACAGAGTTAGAAATGGAGGGGATGATGGTAGTCATCCAGCCCAGCCCTTAATTCTATAGATGTAGGAAGCAAGGCCAAGATAGCCTACGTTATGTGTTCAAGCTCACCCAGGTAGTAGGTAGCTAAACTGGTATTTGACTTCTCTAACTTGAGAGTATCTATAGCCAAAAAAATAATAATAAAAAACCCATTACTCTGTGACCAAGCTGGCAATAAGCCTCTCTCAAATGAGCAAGGTTCAGTCTGCTCTTTTTCCTTTAAAAATAAGGTTTTATTTTTTAGTTAACAAAAATATATTTTCTCAACCCATTGGGTTAGGAGGTAGGGAATTAATGGTAACAAATATTCATAGTCATGCAAAACAAATTCTCCCATTTTCCATGAAAAATAATGAAAGCAATGGAAAGATAGATGAATAAATGAAGATAAGTAGGTAGGTGGATAGATACATAGATCGAAACATAGATACAGATAGATACAGAAATACATGCACAGATACACATGTTTCATTGTATGCCCCAAATCTATTATCACATCTCCATCAGGAGAGAGATAGCATGTTTCATCACTGGTCCTTGGGAATCATGAATGGTCATTACATTGATCTTACAGTGTTGCTGTTACTACATAAATTTTTCTCCTGGTTTTGCTCATTTCATCCTTCATCAGTTTGTAAAAGTATTTAAATTTATTCATTTTATATTTTGAAATTGTAACACAAATTGTTCTAATTCTACTCACTTCACTTTACATCACTTCATAAAAGTATTTCCATATCTCCTTGAAATCAACTATTTCATCTTTTCAGATGGCACAATAATATTCCACCATTCATATATGATATTTTGTTTACCCATTTCCTAATTATAGTTTTTGACACCACAAAAAGAGATGCCATAAATATTTTTGTACACATAGGACCTTTCCTCTCTCTTTGATTACTTTTAAATATAGTCCTAAAAACAATATATCTGGGTCAGAGGGTCTATACCACTGTGTAATTTTTTATATAGAATTATAATTTTTTTCTGGAATGGCTCCTCAAACAATACCTTCAACAATGTACCTCCCCACCCCACCACACCCTGCCATAGCCCCTTCAACATTTGTCATTTTCCTTTTTATATTCATGTTGGCCAGTCTTGTGGGTGTGAGATGTAATCTCAGAAATGTTTTCACTGAGATTTCTATAATTAGTGGTGATATGAATAATTTTTAATGTGGTTAAAGATAGCTTGGTTTATTCCTCTTAAACTGCCTATACATATCCTTAGATAGTCTACCAATTAGTGGAGTAGATTTTATTCCAATAAATTGGAATAACATGTAAATGGATGACTATATTTATTATACATGATATAAATATTATGTATAATGTATCCTATATAGCATATTATATACATATGTTTACATTATATGTAACCTACATATACGACAGAGAAAGACAGACAGAGACAGGGACCTTCATCAGAGATACATGCAGCATGCTAGGCTCATGTTGGAACAAGTATTCAGCCACTGGGCTCATCTTGACAGAATCTGACAAGGATTTGTTCCCCATTGGTATACCTTTCAAAAATACAAAGGCCACCTGCACATTGTATCAAGGCACCATATTGAGACTACAGAGGAGACATAAAACTCTGAAGGTTACTACAAATTATCAACCTCTCACCCCCTGTCAGAGGAGGACATGGAGAAGAGCACAGGATGGGTGGTCAGGGATAGGTCATGATCCGCATCTTTGGATCACTCATATTGGTGATGTAACAGACTCCTTGGAGGATTTGAGCAAATATGAATATTTAAAAAAAGAAAGAACTGAACTTGAGATTTGATGGATACTCCAAAATGAAGAAGCTTCCCCTAACTAATCCAGTGCATACATTCTCTGCAGCATCTAGTCTCCATTCCCTAGAAGACTGAAAGTCGAAGTCATTTGCCCAGGGTCACATAGGCAGTATACAACAGAGGCAGGATTTGGAACAGGTTTAAGGCTGGCTCTCTATCCACTACACCAGATGTGTCAAACTCTTGGTTCTTTGAAGCCTGCAAAACTCCCCAGTGCTGTCAACCAAATTAAAATGCAATTGGGAAATATTTAACAAAATAAAGAAAAATACAATACAACATAGATTATGTTCATTTGTGATTTTCTCCATCAATACCCAGTCAGGAACAAAATAGAGAAATAAGTAAATTAAAAGTCAATGAAAGAGGATCTAGGAACAGGAGATGCATGACCAAGGCTTCATTTAAGGGTCTGAAGCACAGGATCCTTGCAAAATCCTAGGAAGTAATAAATTATGAACACAGATACTATATTTAACAGATTGTACAAGTTATGAAATAGAATCTATCTTTAATAAGTGCCAGGAACCACTTGAAATCTTGGTTAACAACCTCAAGTGCTCTGTCTCAGTGCCTGTTCAAAACATAATGTTCTATGTGAAAACAAAAAGTTTTCAGAAATCAGTTGCTAATGGTCTAGTTAATGGAGTCAAATTATAAACTTTCGAGACTGCCAAGGAAATTACTGGCGTGAAGGCTCAGGTATACTTGGGGAGATCTTTCATAGCCCCCACCTTAGAAACATGGGATAATTTAGGCATGGTCTACTCTCACCCACCAGGATACTGACTGAACTCCTTTACATTTGCAAGTACACTGTTCACAATATTACAAAAATAAATTAAAAGAGGAAAACAAAACTGAAATTGCAAAGATGTATATAAACATTTGTTGTTGTTTTTGCGGTTTAGTTGTGTTTGACTCTTGATGACCTCATTTGGGGTTTTCTTGGCAAATAGGTGGAAATCGTTTGCCATTTTCTTCTCCTGCTCATTTTATAGATGAGGAAAGTGAAGCAAACAGGGTTAAGTGACTTGCCCAGGGTCACACAGCTGAGGTCAGATTTGAACTCTGGAAGATGAGTCTTCCTGACTCTAAGTCTCATGTTCTATTCACTGTACCACCTAGCTGCCCTTCTATAAACATTAAGTCACTTTTATTTCTGAGAATGAGAATTTTGTTTAATGCTAATGTGGATTTTATTTTTATATTGTCTAGTCTTATAAAGTATTTCCTTGGTAGTTTGATTGGCATGGCACTGAACTGGCAATTAATTTAGGTAACTTCATCATTTTTAATCATATTGGTATGGCCTAGCCATGACTCATGAATGTCTCTCCAATTATTTGCTTTCTTTTATTGCTATAAAAATGGTTTCATAGTTGTAGTTATATTAAATCAATGAAGATTTCTTTTGCAGCTCTTGTATCTTTTCTCCCTTTTCCCCCCTCTTTTCTACTTATCAAGCCCATCCTTCTCCACGTTTACCTTGTAGCAATCAAGAGAGAGGAAGGCAATAAAATACTATAGGATTCCCTAACTGCAAAGTCAGAAAGTCAGGGAAAGGAGGGTAAGACTCACCCAAAAGGTAATTACTACTAGGGAAAGATAATCCTGTGGTTTTACACTTGGTGTGGAAATCCAATTACATGAATTCTCTCTTTTTGCTTGTGCTGCATGGATTGAAAGCTGGGATCAAGACATGGTAACGTTCTCCCTTCAAGTAGTTGACTGTTAAGAAAATGACTGTTATTTCACTGTGTGGGGTATGATGTAATGAAGAATACTTTGAGAGTCAAAACACCCAAAGGATAGCCCTGGGTCTGCGATTAACTCATTATGTAACTGAGAAGTGAACCATCAATTCAATTTCTTAATCATTGAAGTGTGTTCCTACTACGTGCCAGGAATTGAGTGCTTTATAAAGACGAGTAGAACTTAGTGTCTGAACCTCCTGGATTTTATAGGAAATCCCTTCATTTATCTGGCTCTCATCTGTAAAATGGGAAGATAAAATGAGATAACCTCTCAGGTCTCTTCTGTCTCTAAAGTGGGATAAAAACAAAACTCACTTTGGGAATAAGTGAGGACTATTCATTCTCAGAAACAAAAGTGAAAATGTTTATATACGTCTTTGGGAGTATTGCTAAAAGGCCCAGATACAGAGTCAAAAGAGTTTGAATTTTGTCTCTGACACTCTCAAGCTAAGGGTCCATTAGCAAGTTACTTAAAGTCCCCAAACCTCAGTTTCTTTATTGGTTAAAGGGGGATAAATATCCCTTGTTCCTCCTCTTTCACAACAGATAAAAAGGCAAATTTTAAATTAGAACTTAAAATATAAGCCATGCTGTTTCTAGACTTCTCCTTTAAGAAAAAGCTTCAATTCAAGAAAGGTAGCTGCTGGTCACTGCTTCCTTCGTCTGCTGAGTCTGAGGGAGGGAGGAAGGCGATGATAAGAGAGAGGAGCCTGAGGAGAGGAGTTACAAAAGATATTCCAAGAACAATCAGTATCCGAAAACAAAGAACTTCAGATTTCTTTCTCTCCTCCCAGAGCAGTAATATTTCCCAGGATAAGGAGGCGAGACAGACATATTCTTCTCTTTCTTTTTTTAACTACCATGGGACATCCAGAGAGAAATATATAGTCTGTTCTCCCCAAAATTTATAGTCTTGGCTAGCCATGCTTAGAGAAAGAGGGGCTAATTATTTTAATGATTGAGATTAAAGGCAGTAACAGCTAACCTGCACAGGCTCATCACCCAACATTGCAACTTCTCTACAAACAGCAAAGGAAAGAGTTGCAGAATTCTGAAGACGAGTTGAGACAAGGAAAGTATATAAGTTTAGGCTGCTGTATACCCATGGGAGCCAATCAAAACAGAGACATTCAGAGCTAAAAGAGTGGCTAGCATTTCGTTAACCCTCTCCCCTGGAACTCATCAAATCCAACCTGTTCTTTGGAGAGATGAGGAACCTGAGGCTGAAAAATCATTGAAACAATTAAGTGACTCCTCCAGGATGACACAGTCTTACTTGTCTGAGACAAGATTGGAACCAAGGTCTTCTTGACTCCTACTTGAGAGCTTATATGTGTGTGTGTATATATGTCTGTGTGTGTGTGTGTGTGTGTATATGTATATATATATAATATATTCTATTCTATAATCCTTCTTAAAAGAGAACTTAAGGGAAAAGTAATAAAGCTGAAGAAAATGGTTGACTAATAAGGTTTTGAACCAAAATGATTTCTGGGTCATCTCACAATCTGCTGTTCCAGTAGATTTACCCTAGCTTCTTTCCTCCTCTCTAAGACCCTCTCTATTCTCAGTCCTGCATGTACATGCGTGCATACATGCATGTGTATATATGTGCATATGTATGTCTACAGATAGATGTATATCTAGACATACACACACGTGTGTATCTCTGGCTCTGTGTGTATAGATGTGTACTGTAGATATGTATATAAATATATACACATATACATGCACAGGTATAAGGGTGTATATATGCACATGAATGTGTATATACACATACATATGTGTTTGTATACATATACACACATGAAAGAAGGCAGAGAAAGCTTGCCCAGTTGGAGTCACAATCAAGTTCGGTCAGGAGATGGCAAGATTTCCCTTTGACCTGGCAGCCAAGGGGAGAAAGGCAGGGGTATATCCTGGGCCCATTACAAGTGAAGTTCAGGGCTGAGTAAGCTTGACTTCTAACCAAGAAGTGAATATAGGTCTGAGGCAGAAAGAGGTCAGGGTGAAAACCAAGAGGGACACAGGACTAAGGACCAGAATGTTCACGACAGCCAATGAGAAGCCAAGTTCTGATGGCCAGGCTGACATTTCCCATACCACCTCCAAAGTCAATTGAGAAAACCACTATGCTTTGAGTCAATTTATGCCAGTAGAGACAGTAATAGACTCAGAGCCCCAGAACCTGGGTTCCTATCCCTATGACATTTAGCTACCTTGGACAAGTCACAACCTTTGTGGGCCCAAACTTCCTAAATAATAAAAGGAGAAAGTTATGCTATATGACCTCCAATCTCCCTTCAACACAAAATATATGGCCCTATGATCATTCATGTTACTTTATATCATTTCACAAGGGTTTCCTGGAGAATTTAAGAAGGTATTGATGAAGATCCCAGGATTATAGATTCAGAAGTGGAAAGGAACTCAGAGGCTGTCACATCCAACTCCTTCAGTTTATAGAGGGAGAAACTGAGGCACAACATGGCTAAATGATCTGGCCAAGGTCAAGCCAGGAGTAATTGTCAGAAGCAGCGTTTGAACCCAGGGTCTCTCACTAAAAGACCAGTATTCTTTCCACTACACCATGTTTCTGTCCCTGAGTTTCTGAGGAGAATAAGCAATATGAAATACTTAAAGAGTAAATGGAAAAGTTAGACAAAAAGCATGGAGATGGGGCCCAGAGCATGGCAAAGTGGAGAGCTGAGGAGCAAGGAGAAACATCAGGACAAGGAGCATGGAGCAGAATGGTCACCATAAGTAAATTGGATCTGATAAAGTCCAAAGGGTGCAACAAACTCCAAAAGTCATTGATGATTCTTCTCCCTCTGGCTCAGTACCCCCTTAACATCAAGTGCCAAGGATTCAGCCTCCTCAAAATCTCAAGCATCCATTCCCTATCTACACTAATACTGCTGTTACTTCAAGACATGCCCTCATCACCTCTCCCCTGAACCTCTTAGAGCCTCTAGGAGCCCTTCTCCCTCTCTGATTCAGTTTCTACACAACGACTCAAAAAAATTTCCCTAAGGCATATCTTTGACCAAATCAGCTCCTTGCCCTCCCAAATTTCAAGAACTCCCCTATTGCCTCTGGGTTCTTCAGCCTGGGCTCTAAGAGGATCCAGCCTACTTTTTCAGCCTCATGTCCCATTTCTCTGTATATACATCCTACATCACAGCCAAACTAAACTATCATCCACTCACCAAACTCTATACTCCACCTTTCACTATGTGAAAGCTCTGTGAAGTTGGCCACTCAGAATTATCTTCCTTTAAGTTTCTTCTCAGGTGTTAGTTTTTCCATGAAGCTTCATCTGCTGGTTCCCTATTCAGCTTTCTGTCATTGTTGGATCATTTTTTCAGTCATGTCCGACTCTTTGTGACCCTATTTCAGGTTGTCTTGGTTTGTCATTTATTTCTCCAGCTCATTTATACAGATGAGGAAACTGAGGCAAACAGGTTAAGTTACTTGTCCAGGTTCACACAGCAAGTATCTAAGGCCAGATTTGAACTCAGGTTGAGTTGTCTTCCTGACTCCAGGCTTGGCACTCTAAGCACCATGGCGCCACCTAGATGCCTCACCCAGGTTTACTACTTGTCCAAAATTCTCCTTAATCTGAGCATCACCAGCCCTTGTCAAGGCCCAACAGAGGCAATGACATTGATTGTCATGTCCATTCTACTGCACCCTTTGAGGCATCATCCCTCTGTTCTCAAGAATCTCCCCTGAATCCACCAACTACACTCCCCTTTAACTAAGAGAGGCTGGCTTTCCCGAAAAACTTCATACTCTCACCACCCTCTCTGGTGGGTGCTCCTCTTTCCATTCACAGAAGACAGGAGGAAATGGTCCAGTCCTTAGTCCCTGCTGTTCCTGTACTTGTGTCCAAAGGCAACGTAAGCCCTGACCCTGGGATTGTTAGCAAAAAGCCTTGTTGCTGTTGATTTGGACATTGCTACATGATTCTCCACCTTGGAGGTTTTTGAGCAGTCTGGATGACCTCCTGTTGAGTGATTTAGAGGGAGAATGCCTTGGCAAGTGAGTTGGGCTAGAAACCTGAGGAGAAGCATTCTCCCTCTCAAATGTTATAATTCTTGGATGTCTTTTGTCTTTTTACCTAATCAAGTAGCACATGATATTCTAGTACTTCCTCATAAAATTGATGAACGTGTCCCTGGGCTACCAAATACTACAGCAAATGAGCTTAAGCCCTGACACATCCTATCACGTGGGAAAGGCTTCAGGCCTGTGTGTCTGCCATCCAAGGCCCAACCTTACTGTATTAGGAGATGCCTGCCACCAAGTTGTCACTAATTATTCAGCCATAGCTAAAGGGAGAAATTTAAACCAAGCAGGAGACAAGAAATCACTTAAAAGCTAAAACAGATGGATCTGATCATGTAAAATAGCCAACAAATGGTCATCCAGCCTTTACTTGGAAACTTCAAATGAAAGGGCACTTAAAATGGCAGGTTCCATTTTTGGTTAACTGGATTAACTGATGTGTCTGTCCCAAACATGATCGTCCTTCCCTAACTCCATGCTTGTGCCCTCCCTGTTGTCTAAGCCTGGAAAGTCCTCCCTCTCCCTCCTTTACCTCTTCAATTCCTACCTTAAAAGTCCAATTCAAATGTTGCTTTTGTGTAAGACGTCCCTAATTCCCCTTGGTTCCTCCTGTGATGAGATATCAAAAATCCTAAGGATGGGATTTCAAGAAATCTTTTCAAAATGTCTTATTTGATTTTTTTTTTCTATTTGTGCCAAGAAGGCCAAACCAGGAGCATCAGGGTCACAAACAAGTGAACTTTGGATTGTTTTCTGGAAAATACTTCCTCACCATTAGAGATGTCCAAAAGTGAAATGAGCTGCCTGAGGAAATCATGCTTTGTATATCATTGGATGTCCTCAAGCAGAGGCTGGATGGCTATTTGTTGGAGTTATCGTCTTTAGGATTATTTGGGGATAGGCAAAGAGGCTAGACTTAGCTGGCTGTGGAAATTACTTCTGACTCTTAAATTCTACGACTCTGAGTTTCATGAGAATTCCTAAGTAGAAACATTCAAGGATAGTAAGTTCTTAGCTTACTGAAGTTCCCTTAAAGCCTCATTTAAATGTAACATTATAGAATTGGTAGGGGAAGAGGGGCACAGAGTCTCCAGTGTGATTCCAGGAAAGCCCAAGTCCTACCAGGTAAGCCAAATTGAAATGCCCAGATGGAATATTTCAAATGAAATTAGGAATCATCATGAATGACTGAATGAATGAACATTTATTAAGTGTTTCAAGTACAGTCTTAGGGATTGATGGAGAGTGTGTCTGCTGTCCAAGGACTGAAAAATAGCCTAGAAAAGTTTAGAGAGGCTAATCACAAGCTTAGTCATAGGGACGTTGAATTTTGTAGCTTTGGAAACTCTCCAAGACCATTCAAAGTTGCTTTGGTAGTATGGAGGAAGTATTCATATTGATGAAATCACAGATTTGAGATGTTGAAATATTAGCAGTGTTAACCAAATGACTATTCAATTTAGATAGCTAGCATAAAACAAACACCATTGCTTATCGAACTTGATAAGGCTTTACTACTAGAATTGTTCGATTAATTCAAATTGTAGATAATAATTAACTGTAGGCACACAATTGTCTGAAAGCTTGGCATTCCTGAATACTAAGTTAAATGAAATGTGGTTTCTGGAACCCTTTATAAAGAGGGTTAGTTGATCCCAGATCTTACCAACCAATTCAGTATTGCTCCCTATGAAGAGATATTGAAGGCAAAAAGAAAAAAAAAGCGATCATCCAGCCCAAGTGCCTTATTTGACAAAAAAGAAGGTGACATATAGAGAGAACTGACTTTCCAAATCAAAGCCTTCTCAATTTTGTATGACTTGCCAGAGATCCAGCCTCAAGTCAAGAAGGATCAGAGTTTGGATCTTACCCCGGACACATAATGGCTATCTGACTCTGGGAAAGTCACTCTAACACCATAAGTTGCAGAGCTGGTGCTGATATACACTGGTAAAGGAAGTTTCTTCACATAGGAGTTCCTTATACTAATGAAATCACACTCCTTGTTTCTATCCCTATCCCAGGGTTTGGACGGCTTATGGAGAGCTCATCTAAATCTCTGACTTCTTTTTTTTTTTTTTAATAAATAAGTACTCATCTATTCACAGAATACACTTGAGGAAATAAATTGAAAGCAGCCAGGATAAGTAATGTTTTGATCTCACCTTTCCTGAGTGAGGCCATGGGACAGGACTAATTATTTGGTCTCCTTAATGTTCAACACTTTCTTCTGCTCAGTAAAATGCTGTACCTGCAAGACGGAAGTGGTTGGAACCATATAAGTCACTTCCTTCAACTAATCCTGTAATCCAAGTGCTAGGCTATTATGACATTATCTAATCAGGAACCGACTTTGAACACCTGGAATGAAACATATTAATGACTATGATTTGGAGACGGGACACAAGCATGAATGATCCAAGATTGCTCTGAACCTTACACCTGCTTTCTAAGTGGGAAGTTCCTGAAAAAGGGAAAGGGAGGCATGAGTCACGTGGGTATCCACCAGGACTAATCTCTACCACCCTTCTTTGCCTGTCATTAATGCGAAAATCCAAATGAATTGCGATAAACAACAGCTGTGCAAGAGGGCTCAGGACCCTGCTCCAGCAGCAAGCCTTAGCCCTTCTGGTTTCCTAAAACAAACCCAGAGAAAGAAGTCCCATAAATCATGGCTGCATTCATCCTCTCATGTCACACACCTTCCCTTAGCTAAAGGGATCAGGATTCATTTTCTAGAGGCTTCCTTGGAGATGACTTTTCCTTCTGCCTGTGGAAGGGGAAAAAAATAACACCATGGAGAAGGTTCAAGGATTGTCTGGAAATGACCCCATTCTCCCCAGGATGCCAGTTGAAGATCGGAGCAGAAAAGCATGGCATTTTCAAGGCAAACAAACACACTTACAGGTATAGAAACAAGCCCCAGCTGCTTCACTCCAGGCACCAATCAGGACATGATTGTAGAGGACAGAGATCTGGAGCCTGCTTGCCTTTCCGTGATAGCCAAAGGTAGAAAAATGAACCACTCTAGCAAGAGGCAGGCAGTAATCTCCTGAAACACACCTTGTCCTGTGGCTACCAGCTCCCGCTCACGGTGCTCCATGGGACTCGAAGTCCTCCCGTTTCTGTCTAAGTCCTGCCCAACCCGAAATCATTGAAGGGGGATGAACTACACTACCCACAATCCTAGCCTGCTACCTGAAACCAGGAGAGAAGGGTGTGGACCCGCAGTTTCACTCAGGGGAGGAGGGGACGCATACCACTTGGGAAGGCCAAAAGGAAAAGAAAAAGAACCAAACGACTGGGCTAGCTGGCGTTCCTGCTGCACCTCGAGCTCCCTGGGGAGATTTCCTGAGCCATCATTTTAATGCTTACAAAGGAATACCCCGTGCCCTGCATTCTGCACCCCTCCCATCACCACCACCCCCCCCACACACACACACAATCACTGACATGGACCGATAAATCTTCAAAATAATAAACTTCCCTGTCGATGATAATCTCAAGCCACTAGTTTCTTATTGGGTGAAATTTCTAAGAAGGTGACATGCTGTGACTTCACAGGAGGTGACAGGATTTTATTGAGGTGTGTTGAGGGGCAAAAGGAGGGGAGAGATAAAGTGCTGTGGAGATCCCACCACAGACATTTGTGAAAACTAGTCTGTCCCACTCCTCCTGCAAACCCACCCAGGGAGGAAGCCTAAAACGAATCGATGTTCATTGCACGAGGAGCACATCACACTGATGTTTGCTTTTGCCTTTTATCAGTGGTCTGTTTTTGTTCCACTCCCTTGTCCTTGTCCGTAGTGTCACCCTTTTCCCCATCCCCTAAGCATTTCCTTGAAACAAGGAACTACAGTTAAGCACAACAAACACGCAGACTTCACCTGACAAAGCGAGTCTTTAGGCACTTGGAGGTCCACCCTCTTCTCCATTGGGTCACTGAAGAGCCAGGAGCCTCAGTTCTCTGAACTCACACGTGGTCCTGACATTGACCAGAGCTCTGAAGTCTCAAAGCATTCCTGACCGTTCTGTTGTCTCACTGGTGTTTTCTTCACCTTCTCTGGACATTTCTCTCCTGTGTCTATCTCTCCCCTGATGAAAAAGCAAAGAAAATCCCAATGTGATTCTCGGGGACTAGGAAAAGTCTGGCGGGGAGGGGAGGGAGGGATCGATGGAGAGGAAAAGCGCAGGGACCTATGCCCCCTAAACCCAATGGGAACAAGGGGCTGTCACTTTCTTCTAGGCAATGGTACTTGGGAGGGACCAGGACCCTCGGAACAGTAGAAGACACCTCCATTGAAAAGAACACTGGGTTTGGGAGTCAGTGAAGTGTGACCTTAGGCAAAGTGCTGACTCCTGGGACTGTTTCCTGAGGTGTAAAATGGAGACAATCATATTCATACGCTGGATCTCATAAAGTTGTTGTGAAGAAAGTCCTTTGTAAGTCATAGAGATGATATGAATAGATTATCATCATCATTAATTAATAGTACTACCACCACTACTATCACTATATCTATTACCATCATCACCACTATTACTACTACTATTATCACTACTACTACCACCACCACAACTATGCCATCATTACTACCACCACAACCACTGCTATTACTACTACTACCATCACCACTGTCACCACTGCCAGAACTCCTCCATCTACTACTGCTACAACCATCACTACTACTACTGCTACCACCACCATTACTACTACTATTACAGTTACCACTAGTATCATTCTTACTCCTTCTACAGGAGAGATGCTGATCCCCTTTGTTAGAGGAAGCTTCCTCATTGGGATTTCCCTAGATCAATGAAATCATAGGTCTGGTCAAGGATTTTAAGGCAAGTGGGAGTGGCACAGTGCACAGAGCACTAGCCATGGAGTCAGGAATACCTGAGTTCAAATCTGACCTTTCTCTAACTGTGTAACCCTAGATGAATCACTTAATCCCTTTTTACCTCAATTTCTTCTACTGTAAAATGGAGATAATAGCACTTATCCCCCAGAGGTGTCAGGAGGATCAAAGGAAGTGTGTGTAAAGTGCTTAGCATAGTGCCTGACACACAATATGCGCTACATGAATACTTACACTTTTAAAGTAGTAGTAGTAGTAGCAGCAGAGCAGCAATAGTAGTGGTAGTAGCAGCAGTGGTTGTGGTGGTGGTAATAGTAATTGGTGGCATCTTTTCCTGGATCCCTTTATAACATAGAGGGGAAGCTAACTACTCTGCTTTAATATCTCATTTGCTTTAGTATGTATCTCCAGTGCTTAGCACAATCTCTCTCTCTCTCTCTCTCTCTCTCTCTCTCTCTCTCTCTCTCTCTCTCTCTCTCTCTCTCTCTCTCTCTCTCTCTCTCTCTCTCTCTCTCCTTCTCCCTCTCTCCCCCTCTCTCTTTCTCTGTCCCTCTCCTCCCCTCACTGTTTCCCTCTCTCTTTGACTGTCTCTGTCTTCATCTGTCTCTCTGTCTTTCTCTCGATATCTCCACTGCAAAACAAAACCAAAGGAAACAAAAAACAACTTGTCTGTTGGGGTTAATGCATGTAAGACCCATTGAGCAGATCACTTCACTTCTGCTCCCAGAGGTACATAGTTCCTGCCCTTCTGAGTCCAGAAAGGGAAAGGGAGGTTCCCAAAGAAAACAAAGTCATGCCTAGAATTCTGTTACAAAGAAGATCTCTGGGTACGTTTCCAGGAGATGTTCAGAATGTTATCTAGTCCTGTCCTGTAGAGAGCCTCCCTGAAAGGATCAATCCCAGACCCTACTTTTAGGGATGATTTCCTCAGAAGGAGACCACAGAAGCAGAAAAAAACAAATGCTTGTACTCCCTCCCCAACATCCCATCTCATAAATCATTTTTCCTTGAATCCCCCCTCCTCTTTTCAAGGTTGATTGATAGTTATTTTTTCAGACAGATGACCAACACTGCTAGGTTCCCTGGGTCACACTATCCTTGAACCATGATTACCCTGTGAATTTACAGATGTAGGTACCAACCTGTCCTGTGCCAGTCCACTCTGGGGAGCAGTTCACACCCAAGTCAAGTACTTGGTTCAGTTGTTACTGGTGGCAGAATGGTCTTGTTTCCATTAGGAAAGCAGCCTGGTGGGTGGCTTGGTGCTCTGATGTGTCCTTACCCCCCAGTGACATCTATCTTGCTCCCCATGCATCTCTAGTCATGGACATGAGTCAATAGGCTCCCTCAAACTCCTGCATATAAATCCATTGTTCTTTAGGGGAAAAATGTCATTTTCAAGATAACTAATACCAGGAAATAACCTCCAAAGGCACACACATAATTGTTGCATTTTTCACTCTGGCTTATTATATTTCTCATCAGGTAAGAGTATAGTGTAGCATCTTTTTGGAATCTCCAAGGAGGATTTCTGTAATTCTAAATTGTCCAAGAGGGATTTCATCCAAGTGAAGACTTTCAAGAATGGTATCCAGGGGAAAAAGCAAAACAAGAAAAGTGCTGAGTTTCTCACTGGGATTTTTTAGTGACAAGGTTGAAGACACATCGGCTGGGAACCCTGAGGTGACTGCAGGCTCTTTGAAGGGTCTTTAACACTCATGTTGGGAGCATGAACAAAAAAGGAGGTTGTTCCCCTATTCATTTGGTTCACACTTTGGTCCATTTGACATCTGCAACCAGAACTCTTTTAAATACCTTTTACTCTTAAATATTTAAATAGACTTTTAAATAGACTTTCCCAATTAACTTTAACTCATTGCTAAAAGCAATTAATTTACTGCTACTTGAAGCATCTTTGGACTTTTGTCTGAAGAGCTAAGTCTTACTGTAATTCTATCTAATTAAAGATATTTCACAACTTCAGGGACATATCCCAGGAGTGAATCAATGACAGAATAAAGAATAAAAAAATGAAGGACATACTACGTTTTAAGCACTGAAGATGCTAATAGAAAAATGAGACTTTCCTTGTTTTCAAGGAGCTCAGGCTTTCATTGAGAGAGGGAATACCCAAAAGAAGGTTCAGCTGCATAGTACATGGAAAGCCAGGAAACCCGATGGGAGCAACATGAAGGTAGATGGTCAGAAGACAATGCCATGAGTCTGGAGGGCAAAGAAGCAGATTATAGGACAAGGTTTAGTGGTCCTCCATCTCACCAGAAGGAATAAAGTTGATGACCTCCATATCATCCCAACCATGTGCGAAGTCAAAAGGCCTGGCCCATAGTCAGGGAAGTCAATGAGAATTCAAGCAGAGAAGGATCCACTAGAAGCAGCAGGGTTCCATCAGGCTAGCCTAGAAGGGGTTGGGGTAGGCAAATAATACTGCATATTTTGCCAATACCTAGTTACTATTAAACCAGAATGAAACTTATTCTCAGCATTTGTAAGTGGAAATAAGATTCATAGAAAGTTGTAGAGGGACTAAACTAAGTGAATATAATGGAACATAATTGTGCAGGTATAAATAAGCAATGTGAGGGATTTGGAGAAACATGGGAAGACTTTTATGCATTGGTAAGAATAAATTAAGTAAAAAGAAAATCACTACAAGAACCTAAATGAAGCAACTCAAAAAAAATTTTAAAATCAATTAAGGATCCTAGGCAACAAACAGATAATGAAACATAATTGCCTCCTTCCAAGAAAGAAGAGGGGTGCCGGGAAAGGAGAAATGTATGCCCTTTATCAGAGGGAGTCACTTTATTGATTCCTCTTACTTAACTGCTTTACTTTATTATAAGATTGGGTTAATTCTGGGTTCAGGGGTAGAGCTTTAGGGTTGGAGGTGTGTTTATAAAATGGCCGACGTAAATACCCATCACTAACAACGAGTATTCATAAAACTTATTTAAAACACATATAAATTAAAATCAAAAAAAGTCAGTCACATGCTTAGATCTGAGAGAGATCTTAGGGATCATTTAACCCATCTCTATCATGTTACAGATGAGGAAACTAAGAGTGAAATGACTTATCAAAGGTCATAAAGCTAGCCAGTAGCCTAACATGGACTTCAGGCCTGCATCACTGATTCTCATCACCTCAGCTGGTGGCTGTCTGTACTGTTAACCACAGTAGACTGAGATTTTTTTCAGCAGGAGCATGAGGCATACATTGTTATTGGCCATTCATAATATCACCTTCAAATGTGTTAAGAAGATAAGTGGATATGCTCATTTTTGCCTCTTGATATCAGGTTGGTATTGCATAAGATCGAGGCTTGTGTTATACATTACACACTTCCTAACTATGAGACAGTGGGCCAGTCACTTCATCTCACCCTTATCTGTGAAACGGGAATAAGAAAAGCACCTACCTCACGTGTTTATTGTATTTATCAAATGAGGTGATGTATATAAAGTCACAGCATCCCCACAACTCCTCCAGCCAAAAGGCTCTTCCATGGTCACCACTCACTTCTATGCAGTCTTTCCCAGGAGGATATATGCTTATTAAAGGCGGAGTCTTGTTTCATTTTTGTATTTGTATCCTGAGTGCCTAGTACTTAGTACGGACAGGAAGGAAGGAAGGAAGGAAGGAAGGAAGGAAGGAAGGAAGGAAGGAAGGAAGGAAGGAAGGAAGGAAGGAAGGAAGGAAGGAAGGAAGGAAGGAAGAGAGAGAGAGAAAGAAACAAAAAAGAAAGAAAGGAAGGAAGAAAAAAGGAAGGAAAGAGAAGAGAAGAGAAGAGAAGAGAACAATCATTTATTAAGCCTCTACAAGGTGTCAGGCACTGTTAAGTGTTCTACAAATTCTATCACATTTGATAGATAAGTGATGATGATAGGTGGTAAGAGAGAGAAAAACAGACAGAGAGAGACACAGAGAGACTGAGAGGGACAGAGATGGAGAGATAGAGACCAAGAGAGACAAAGACAGAGAGAGAGACAGAGACAGACATGCAGAGAGAGAGGGAGAGAGAAGGAGAGAGAGAGAGAGAGAGAGAGAGAGAGAGAGAGAGAGAGAGAGAGAGAGAGAGAGAGAGAGAGAGAGAGAGAGAGAGAGAGAGAGAGAGATCGAGATCTTGTTTCTGGAGAACTGATGATGAAACACACTTCCTTCATCTGGGTAGAGGATGAGGGGTGGTAGTCTATGGAAACAGAACATTGGGTGCATTACTAAGGTTGTTTGGTCAGTCTGTTTTACTTCACTGTTTTTTCTCTGGAACTAGGGAAGGTCCAATTGTGTAGAAGGGATTGGGAAACAACTGAGATGGAGAAAAGAAGAGGCGTCAGTTTGTTTGTTATTGGTCTCTTTTTTTGTCTGGAGGAAGCAGCTTATGATGTGAAAAGGGCAACTTCCAGGGTCTCTGTGTCTGTAAAGCAATGACAATATTGGAATCACATTTGAAACCTTTTCTTTTCGAGAATTCTGCACCTTACTCTCATGGCACAGCCCTCTGGTGTCTGGTAAAGTCCCTGGAGCCATCTCAGAATTGTAAATACATAAAATAAAATGTGTAGGATTAGTAAGGAAATCAATTATGTTGAAATACTAGTGTCATGATTTCTTTGATAAAGAGTTCCCAGAGCCCAGATGGAGAACGCCTGCTTTAGACTTCTGGTGACCTTGAATTCTATCGTCCCTCCTTTTGACTACTTTCAGGAAAAGTATTCCACATGTTGGAAGGAATTCTTATAAGAGAGAGCTATTAAGCCATGTTCACAGACAGGCATTTTTGGCAGTAGGTAAGTGGAGAGGGTGCTGGGCTTAGAGAAGTCTTGGGTTCAAATTCTGCCCCTGACATCAGCTTTATATCCCCAGCCAAGTCACAAAAATCCCTCTGTGCCTCAGGCAACTCTCTAGGATTTGTCTAGTGTATCTTAAATGGGGGTCAAGCTGCAACAGTAAACAGAAGTTTCATACTAGGAGTACCTCATGCCATCTATTACCATGCTGCTACACATTATCATTACTATATTGAATAACATAGTTACATTATGTTGCCTGAGCAAGACACAGAGTCTTGTATGCACTGGGTCATAATGGCTAGTATTTTGTAATGTCTACTATGTTACAGGCACTATATTAAATACCTTTTAAAAAATAAATATTGTTCATTTGATCCTGACAACAGCTCTGGGAGGCAGGTGCTATTATTCTACCCATATTACAGTTGAGAAATCTGAGGAAAACAGAAGTTAAGTGACTTGCCCAAGGTCACACAGCCAATAAACTTGTGAAACTGGATTTAAACTCAGATCTATGAAAGTCCACTTCCACAGTGTGCCCCCTCATCACCCCTCATTGCCACAATGGCACTTAGTTACTTAGTCAACAGCTATTGAATGAATGAATAACTCAACAATTATGTTCACATTTTAAAAATAATGTCTTCTGAAACTATGCCACATTTCATTTTTTCATCTGGTGTCCCCCTAATAAGAAAAGAGGGAGGGTGGAGAAGAGAGCAAGAGACTAGAAAGACTCCAGCCTCCCAAAGCAGAAACTAAACTGAGAAGTAGTTCTTTGCTTTCCCTGGCTCAATAGTAAAATTCCTAAAGATGAAAGCTTTACAAAGGTAAACCACAGGGTCGTCAAGGACACATGACTCACTGAGGCCTATTTCAAGTAACTCCAGTTCCAAGTAAGGAACCGTACCTTCACCTCTCAAATCTGAACCAGACAGATAGTTGTCAGCTCAGACCAATAACCACCAAACCCACCCAGGGCCCTCCTCCCTCAGGAAACATCTGGAGACTAACCTCCCTGAGACTTAGTCTCTTCCCCTGTAGAATGGGCCTAAAAAATGCCTGTGCTTGCTACACCTGAAGGGTGCTGTGAGGATCCTGCTGGCCAGATCAGGCCACAGCAGGGCTGGCAGCCTTCACTGAGCAGTCTTTGACTGGCCTTGTTGGTTTGTCCTAAGTTGGTTACTCTGCGGCTGCCTCACTCCTCAGAATGTAGGGCTCCAATTCTAACACACCTCGAATTCCTGAAGATCACTTCTGTTTTTGATTCTCATCTAAAGAGAACCATCACCCATTCCCTATGATATTCAGAGAACCAACATGAATCAAGAATTGTATTCCTCATAGAATGCTTAGAATCATTTAAGAGCCTAGTATGTAAACTCCTTGAGAGCAAAGACTTTGCTTTGCCTTTCTCTGTATGCCTAGGACTTAGCCCAGTGTATGAGAGTTGAGCAATGCTAGTTGGTTGACCAAATGACCTTTGGAACATTTGCTGCAGGAGTGTTCTCCAACTTTCTCAGATTTCATCTCTACTGAGTGTGTCCTGGTAACACCAGCAGGCTTTGTTGTCTCTCCTTCCCAGTGGGTGACTTTCTTCCTCAGATGTTCCTTCATTCTTCAGGTGGTCACCACAACTGATCCAGTAGCCAACATTCTACAACTTGGCTGCCTGCGAAGGGGAAAGGCACCAGCTGCCTTTCTAGGTCTCCTAAGGTCCTATACCAAAGGAAAGAATACCCAAATAAAAAGGGACTTCATCTCTGACACTGAATTGCCTGTTTGCTCACAGGCTGTTCTGGTGGGGAGAAAAGAATCTCCCACCAACTTTCCAAAGTTCAGAGTTTTTCACACTCCTTACATTTTGAGGGAAGCAGGACATTACAACAGGATGCTACAGAGAGAGATTTTGTAAACATCTGTACCTAGACATTGGAATGGGCATGCTGCCACACTGTAAGGGATTTTTCCAGTTGGCCCTTTCTTTGGAGGAGTGAAGGGAATACTTCAAATGGGAATATTTTCCCATGTTGTACAAGCTTAATCAACCTAGGATCTACAAAATGGAAGTCTACATAACTATTGTATGTGAATGACAGACACAATGATGAGGAAGGTGGTGGTGGAAATGGTAACGATAAGGATGGTCAGTGAAATCTCCAGAACAGGACAACATCAGTATGCCAAAGGGGAGAAAAGAGAGAGAAGAAAAAAGGAAAAACAAAAAGAAATGAAATATGTTTGAAGTTTTGTGAGTCTAGTAGCAGAATTATGCCAGTCTATGATGATATGGGTGGGTCCTGGCTTTTACTCTGTATATATCATGTATGTACATGGCTGTGTGCAGGCTGTATACCATCCTTAGACCATGTCATGATTTGGTCAATTTTTCTATCCCTAGTATTTATCAGATTATCTAGCACATAGCAAGAACTTAATGAAAGTTCGTTGGCTTGACAACTTAGAAAGAATCCATCCTGGTCTGAACAGGGCAGTTGCAGTCCAGAACCCCACTTCTTTCTTCCTTGATCATTTTTCACTCGTGCCAGCTCCATTCAGAGATAGTTTGGCACATCATAGATTTAGACCTTCTAGTCCAATCTTCTCACATTTCATGGGAGGAATCATGTCTCCCATTCCTCCCAGCCAAGCCTCAGCCTTGGACCAAGCTCACCACCCAATGTCTTCACTCCTGTACATGTGATGCTGGATAACAGTAGAGAAAACCTGAACTGAGTCCACTCCAGAGTTTATGTTATATGACCTCAACTGAGCCCTGGCTCCGCTAGGCCATCCTGTTGTACCTCATTTATCAACTCCTTCTTCCACTCTCCACAGAGGCTCTTCCAAACCTTCTCATCCTTCTTCAGACCTCCCATGGCTCTCCATTCCTGCACTCTCTAGGCTGAGAAAATAGCAAATTTTACAGAAAAAAAAGACAACAATGATTAAGGCCATTCTCCTTGAGTTCCCTCTTCTCCCCTCTTCCTCATCTCCTATCAGTCCAGAATCTTCTGCCATTCTCTCCTCCTTCATACCCCTCTCACACAATGAGGTGGCCTTACTCCTTATCAAGTCCTGCTCAATGGATCCCTTACCATCCCTGCTCCAGCATTGGTCATCCCCCTCTCTCCCATATCTTCAATCTTGACCTCTCTAAGGGCTCATTTCCTGTTGCCAATAAACATGCTTATCCTCTCTCATCCTGAAAACCCCCTCACTTGATCCTTCCTTCTCTTCTACTGTCTCAATTCTCTATGGCCTGCACCAGGGGCCTCCACTTTTTCTCCTCTCACTCTCTTCTAAACCCCTTACAAACTAACTTCTGACCTTATTCTAGTGAAACCATTCTCTCTAAAGTTATTGAGGATCTCTTCTTTCCATCATTCCCCTTGGCCTCCCTATAGCCTGTTTTACAGCTGATCACTCTCTCTGGGTTCTCAAGACACTCCCCCTCTGGTTCTCCTTCTCTCTCTCTAAACATTTCTTCTTTGTCAACTTTGCTGGATCCTCCTCCAGATCACACCCTCTAGCCACAGGCGACCCTCCACATTTTGTCCTGGGTCCTCTTCTCTTCTCCCTTTATATTGCTTCACTTAGTGACCTCACCAATTCTCATGGATTTAATGACTATCTCTGTGCTGTTGACTCTCAAATCTATCTGTCCTGATCCAGTCTCTCTGCTGACCTCCAATCTCATATCTCCAACAACCTTTCAGAAATTTCCAACTGGATATCTTAAGCTCAGCATATGTAAAATTGAATCCATTGCTTTCCCTCCTAAACTCTCCCTCAAACACTTTTCCTATTACTGTAGAGGGCAACACCATCCTCCCAGTGCCTCATGCTCACAACCTAGGAGTCATCATCCTGGGAGTCATCCTGGATTCCTCACTCTATCTCACCCCCAGTCATATCCAATATGGTGGCAAGGCCTATCAATTTCACCTTTGCAACATCTCCTGAATACCTCTCTCTTTGGACCCTACCTCCACTCTGGTGCAGACCCTTATCACCTCTCACCTCAATTATTGCACTAGCTGCTGGTAGGTCTGCCTCAGGCCTCTCCCCACTCCAGTCCCAACCTCATTCAGCTACTAAACTGATTTTCTTATGGTACACATCTGACCATGTCACTCTCCTGCTCAATACACATTAGGCCCCCATGGCCTCTAGGGTTAAATTAAAATGCTCTTCCTAAGCTAGTCCTCGCTACCTTTCCAATCTTCTTACATTTTACTTCCCAGCACAGATTCCCCCATCCAGTGATACTAGCCTCCTGGCTATTCACAGACAAAATGAGGCTTCTCTCACTCTTGGCATTCAGTTTGGAGTCCCCCATGCCTGGGATGATGTCCCTCCTCCATTCAGACTACTGAGCTCCTTGGCTTCCTTTAAGTCTCACCTAAAATCCTGTCTTTTCCTGGGAGCCTACTCCAGTGCCTCGATTCCAAGGCCTTCCCTCTGGTCATTATTTCCCATTTATTCAGAGTGTAGCACGCTCTGTACAAACTTGCTCATATATTTTCTCCCCCATTAGATTATAAGTACCCTGAGGACAGGTACTGCTTGTTGCTTTTTTTGTATCCTCAGTATTATAGTATTATAAACAGTAAATGTTAATTGATTGATTTCTCACATTAAGAAACTGAGATCACATCAGGTTAAGTGCTAAGCCCATGGTCACATGGGTACAGAACAGATCAATAACTAGGAATCTTGGCACCTAGAACACATTTATTAGATGAAGGTGCTTGTGTATTTGGGGATAGGGTGGGGTGGGGCAGGGGCAAGCAAGTGCTAGTCTGACTTATAGATTCAGATCAGCCAGGAGAGGGGGCTGCCTCTCCATTTCTCTGCTGACCTGTGATCCTGCTTCCCCACCCTCTGCCCAAGGTTTCTCCTTCCCTCAACCCCTCCCTCACCTCCAACCCTCTAAGAGTGCAGCTCCTCCTCACCATGGCAGCACCTGGGGGAAAGTCCTGGTTTGTCCCACCTCCTGGCAGCTCTGGCAGCTAAGAGCAAGCCTGAATCCCCTGACTTCCAATCCAGCATTATAAGTAACTTTGTAAAGTCTACACAGCTGAGCATATTGGATCAGGAAGGGGAAAAATAGACGTGTTCATGTTCTTGTAGAACCCTGCCAGTGAAAGGATGGACATGGCCCTTTAAATGAGAGAAGTGAGATAGGACATTGAAAGAAAGACTGAGAAATGTCCTGAGAAGGGCAACCAAGACAGCAGAGGTTTTTGAAGGCATTCTCTGTGAGAGTATTCGTTGAGGGAACTGGGAGTGTGTAGCATGGAGAAGAGGACACAGGAGGGCATGACTATCACATATCTGAAGAGTGAGGCAGCAAGGTGGTGCAACGGTTAGACCTGTAGTCAGGAAGACCTGAGTTCAGGCTCACATACTGCCTAGCTGGTTTTCCTTGGGCAAATAAGTAACAGCCTCTATCTCCCTCAGTTTCCTTATATGCAAAATGAAGATGAAAATAGCACCTAGTAACAGGGGAGATTGTGAGGGTAAATGAGATATTTGTAAAGTGCTATGTAAACCTTGGGCAGCTAGGTGGCACAGTGGGTAGAATAGTGGGCCTGGAGTCAGGAAAACATGAGTTCAAATCTGACCTCAGACACCTAGTTATAAGAGACTTAACCCCGGGCAAGAAACATATACCTTTTTGCCTCGGTTTTCTCATCTGTAAAATAGGCTGGAGAAGGAAATGGCAAACCACTCTAGTGTCTCTACCAAGAAAACCCCAAATGGAGTCACAAAGAGTTGGACACAACTGAACACCACACAACGTGTAAACCCCAAGGTTGCGGAAGTTGTAGCTGACAGAGAGAAGAGGAAGATGCCTTCCTGGCATCAAAAGGAAGAACGCCAAGAAATGAGTAAATGTTGCCACCTGGGGAAATTTAGGCTTAATGTGGATCAGACAGATATTGTGTGCAAAGCACCACACTAGGCTCTGGGAATACAGAGATAATGAAATATCTGTAATGTCAAGGAATTTCCTAAGAAGAAAACAGAAGGTCCAAGAGTGGCCCAAAAGGTGGATGGGTTTGCCAGGGTACCAGTAAGCTCTTTCTCCCTGGCTGTCTTTAAACAATGCTTCCCTTTGAGCATTCTGCCAAAGCAGTCCTTGCTCAGGATTGGCTTTCACAAGCTGGCATCTGAGGTGCCTTCCCACTGGGAGACTCTGGGTCACATTTTGCCCATATTTGTTTGTTTCTCTGAAGGACTCCTGGCATTATCTCAGGGTACACCAGCACTAGGCCCTGGAACAAGTTCAAATATGAGCTGCAGGTAGCCTGGGAATGCCCCGAGTCAAAGGAAATCACCCTGTCCTCATCCATAGAGTCGTAGGGAAAAGTTATCGACATATTCTCCAAGTCAGAGGGAACCTCAGGGGTCATTTTGTACAACATGATGCTGACCAGAAATTCCCCCAGCAACATCCCAAACATAGCTCACCCAGCTGCTGCTGGAACGCCTCCAGGGAGGAGGTGACAATTTTCCTTTATTCTTGGGGACAATTCTCATGGCTAGACCATGGCATCCTCACACACAGCAAGTTAAAATCTTCCTTTCTGCAACTTCCTTGTTCTGTTTATGGTTCTGCCTTCTTTGAGGTGGGTCATTCCAGTTCATGAGGCCAAGGTCACATTTCTGCCTCTAACATCATCCACCCCCGTATTTGGCTATTTTGTGTTTAGAGGGGAAATAGGGACTAGTGGAAAGAGCGCTAGTCTTGGAGCCAGATAACCTGAGATCTATTTCTGACTAGACCGCCGAAGAGGTGTGGCAATGACAAATCCCTCAACTACTTTGAGTCTCAGTTTCCTCCTTTGTAAATGGAGGAGGTTGGGCTGGATTCCTGCCATAGTTATATTTTTCCCCTCCTTTCTCTAGATATAAAAATATGCTTGTCAGTGACATCATTTGTCACTAGAGGTAGTGTGGTGCTATGGGAAGGACACTGGCTGAACCACTTACTCATTGTGCAATGTTGGGCAAGTCATTCCAGCCCAGATCATGAGATGTCATTGTAGAGTGTTTGAGGTTCCTAGGGACAAAGGGTAGAAATTAGAGGGCAATCACTGGTAGCTTCGAGGAGTTTAGAGAAGGAAGGAAACAACATGGGCCCCAGGAGCTGGTATGGAGTGTGTATTGCTTCAGGAGTCAAGAGAGCCAGTTTCAAATGGGGGGGGGGGGGGGGGGGTGCGCTTTTAAGCAATGTAACTTTCCTGGTTCTCATTCCTCCTGTCTATAAAATGATGGGGTTGTTGCACTACATTGCCTTCAAGGTCACTTCTACCTCCAACTCTACAACTCTAAGACCATAGCTTTGAAAGAAAGATCTATGAGGGAATGAGAAAAGGGTAGCACAGTCAGGGGAACCTGAAATGAAAGCAGGCAGCAAGTACTGAGGAAGAAAAAAGAGTTTGCTGCCTAAGACCCTGAGTTTGAATTTACCTCTGTCACTTTCCGTGTCACCTTGGGTAAGTCACTTCTTTCTTGGTCAAAGTTAACTCAATCCTCTTACAAGAGGAGGGGGTCTAACTAAATGATGCCTAATGGCTCCAGATCTTTGATCCTCAGTTTCGTTTAGTGAAGGGATAGGGATGGGAATGAACCTAGCTCTCCACACTCTTCTTTTAACTTTCCAAAGTTTTCCACTCTGTGGCCCTTGTTCCCTACCACCTCCTTTTCCCCACGTGTCAGTTTCTTTTTATACATCCCCTTCCCGCATTACAATGATAATCCCTTTAGGCCAGGATTTGTTTGTTTGTTTCCCATTCCAATTCCCAGAGGGTTAGCACAGTGCCTGATGTATAGAAAGTTGTTTACAATATATTTGTTGACTTAACTTGATTTATCCGAGCCAGAGCAGAAGAGCTTTGTGGCACAGCAGTGAATGATTACACTGGCCAGATTAGAGTAGAACTAGATAAAGCCTGGGAAACCACATCCTGGGAAAGAGAGGGGAGGGTGGTGAGGTTTCATTGGATCCTGTGGGCCATGGGCAACTATTCTCAGCTATTAAGTGAATGACTCCTCACAGGAGTGCCTGGATGAAAGAAGAGTTTTACAAAGATTTAATGAGTGGCAATGAGAAAGTCAGACTGGGGAACTGGGAGAGGGGAGGCCAAGAAGAAGAACGATGCCTGGAAGGGATGCATTGTCTTCATGTTTGCGAAGAGTTCTACCCATGTTATCTCACATTTGATATTCACTCCCCAAAATTCCTATGCAGTAAGTAAAACAGATGGGATTATTCTCATTTACACTTTGAGATGAGGAAAAAAAAAAACTATTCAAGGAAGTTAACAGTTATTATTGCTATCAAAGATGTGATAATACTAATAATAGTGATAGCTAGCATTTACATAATAGTACAACATGTGATAAGTGTTTTCCAAGTATGGACACATTTGATCCTCAAAGGGACCTTGGGATATTGGGACCACTATTATCCCCAGTTTACAGAAGAGTAAACTGAGGCAAACAGAGGCTAAGTGATTGACCAGTCACATAGCTAGCAAGTATGTGTACATTTGAACTCAGGTCTTCCTGACTCCAAGTCCAGCTCTCTAGTCAATGAGACACCTAATCCCATTTTTGTACCTATGTCTTCCAGACTACAAGTCCTAGACCAAGTTACTGTAGCAATCTCTGCTTGATGGTGCAGAACTAAGGCAGTACCAGTCACTATGCAACGGGAAGGATGGAAACAAGACCTAACCTCAGGTCTCAAGCCTAAGCTCTCTCCTCAACCTAAAAATCACCTCAAAATGTAAACTTCAAAACGTCTGCTTCCTGGAAGACAGGGAAGTGTCAAGGCTAAAGACTAGGTGATCACAGAGTGAAGCCGGAAGGGACCTTAGAGGAGATATGGCCTGACCTCCTCATTTTACAGAGGAGGAAACCGAGAGCCAGGGAGATGACATTCCCAGCATCATACAGGGGGCAAACATCAGAAATAGAATTTGAACCCAGATCCTGTAGCTCTAGTTTTCATCCCACTTCACGATGCCTTGTCTTCTTCTCTTGTCTTTCAAATGGGAAGCCAACAATAGCTTCTGAGCCAATCAGGACTCAAGCTCTCTCTCCAAAAAGGAGCTGTCTTTCTGTCTATAGATTCACCATCATCTATCTCATGAAGATTTATCCCTCCTTTGTTTCCTTCCTTGGGCCTCCCATAGTATTCTGTGGCTCCATCTATTCCCTTTTAATTGCTTAATATCACCTCACCCTTAGCCAACTGGAAGTACTTTGAAGTTAGGGACCAGGTTTTATTGATCTATGTATCACTCTCAGAACTTTCGATAACTCCTAGAAGAAGAAGGTGATCTCGTGAATGTTACTCACTGATTGACTTAAAGTGATGACAAGACTTCAAGGTCCCACACTAGCAAGTTGGCCAAAACCAGTGAATTGACAACAATATTAGCATGTTTTCCTTCTCTTTCTCACCTCCTTGTGACTCTTCAGCCCTCCCCACCCTCCAACATCACCCAGTCTTCTGTAGGGGGTTTCTCCAAATGAGAAATTTTTTTGTCTGAACAGCTTCCTAGGAGAGAAGAGGAAACAGGAATAAAAACACTCCTGGGGAAGAAAGACTGAGATTCCACTCACCACATAATCTTTGGAGTCTAGTTACACAGGGAAGTAAGGATGCTTGGCCATCATATGTCTAAAAATCCAAATGTGGTTTCTGTTCTCTAGCTTGCTCACTCCTGGGGCTTGCCCCTGGTCTCTCCCCTTGATATTTTTAGACTGAGGTTTCCCCCCCTCAGATTAGAAATTTAGGTGCTACTCACAAACCCATACCACTACTGATAGACAGGTATGGGATCTTCTACCTGATCTATTTCTGATTTCAGCCAGTTTGTCCCTCTTTATTTTTTATAAAGTTTTATTGTGCTTTTATTTTTAAAGTAATTCCTGGGTACTTATTACCCCCACAAACCATCCATGGAGCTTTGTCTACAACAAACAAAAACAGTTAAGCAAAATCCAACCAAGGTAACAAATAGGGTTGCATCACAATTTATAAAACATTCTGTACCCATAAGGAAAGGAAAGAGGTACATTTTCTCCTTTCTTTCTCTTTGGCCAAGATTGGGCATTATAATCCAACAGCATTTGGCTGGGTTCTACCATTCTTCTTTATTATAATTACAGAATCATTGGGCCTATTCTTTGGGTCCTACACATTTGTCTCTGCATCAGCACATATGGTTTTCCTTTATTTCATCATATTCATCATTTTTGATTGTACAAGAATATTTTATCACATCCACATGCTTTAGTTTGTTCAATTATTGCCCAGTGGATGGGAATTCATTTTGTTTCTAGTTCTTTGCTACCATGAAAATGATTGCTATGAACAGACTTTTCTCTTTGATGTTCTTACAGGTGAGATCTTCAAGGTGGTTTTATGGGTAAGCAGAATAATATCAGAGAATCTTTATTCCATAATGAAGGGACAATTCCATCCCAATCCCATTTTACAGACAAAAACAGTGAACCCCAAGGACACTAAGAGGTTCTGGTGGGATTGCTTTTCACACCTCCTAAGTTCAAATTCAATGTCCTTTTTTCATAGGCAGAATATGGAGGCAAGAAAGCCCTAGATTTGGAGAGAACTGGGTTCAAATTCTGCCTCTGTTACTCACTAACTGTGTCACTATGGGCAAATCACTTGAATCCTATCGGTCTCAATTTCCTCATTTATAAAATGGAGACTAATGAACAAAAAAATTCTTAAGTGATTATTATGAGTAACTCTGCTAAGCATTGAGGATACAAACATAAAAAGAAATAGTCCCTGATTTCAAGGGGTTTACATTTTAATAAGGGAATACAACATGTATTGGAAAGAGGCAGCCCCAGAGATGAATTTAGGTCTAGAGAGCCCCAGGATAGGAAGTTGTTGTACACGACACACCCATTTATAGAAATCAAGATACTACTGATTTAGTTACTATAACCATAATATAAGGAAGAAAGTCAGGGAAAAGTTGTGCAGAAGAAGACAGGTAGATAGTGAAATGGACTAAGTGACCACTTGGACGACATATGAAGGCAAAACTTAGTCTGGTATGTAAGGTCACCTGATAGATTGAATGCATTCTGAGCACAGGGTTGGCCCAGCACTTGTTATGGATGTCACAGTGGGAATTCCTTTCATGTGCGAGCTGAATGATGTGACTGTTGAGGTCCCTTGCAACTCTCATGAATTTGGGGTTCTAAGATACAAATGTCTGGGGTTTTTTTTGTCTTCATTCCTCCCAAAACTGAACATGGCAACTGGCACAGACAGTAGTAGGGACATCACAAAAGTTCATTGAATGACTGAATCAACAAACGAACTAACAAATGAATGAACAAATGCATAACTGAATGAGTGGATGCTGGACGTTATTTTTATTACATTCTGAAGTCAGCAGCTACCTTCATCATATGACTAGAAGGGGGCCTCCCCTTGTTTTAACAGTCTGTCACTGATCCCCATTGGATATTTGTTGCTTTGAGTTGAGGCTTTGTCTCCTATTTGGTTTTGTTTCACTTGGCTCTGATGTGTGTCTGTGTGTGAGCATATGTATGTGCTAGAATATCTTCTCAGTTTATTACTTTAGTTATTTTTTATTATCAAGCATTTATTTTTACTGACCCACCCACTATGGAATGTTGGGAGAGAGGGGGACAAAACCCTTTCAACAAATAAGCATAATCAAGTAAATATCCCCATACTAACCATGTCTAAAACACTGTTGCCTTTAAAAAGAAATTGTACACATTCAACCATCATTTGCCATGACCAACCCAAGAATACCCCAGAATGCCTGAATCATCTCTAAGGAAACAACATTCTGGATATCCCCTAAGAGCAATAAAGGAATGGACAGTTAGCTATGACATTGTGCACTGTGACTTATGCAAAATAAGTGATAAAAATAAATCCCCAGAAACAAAATGTAGGTGGCCTGGTCAGTAACAGATGAACTGCCAAAATGCTAATGATTTCCTGGCAAATGTTAGAAGAACTAGAAAGTGATCTCCAGAACATTAGGTAGATTCTCTTTGCAATATTTATGATGAGAGGCAGCTAGGTGGGACAGTGGATAAAGCACTGAATTTGGAGTGAATCCAAATCGGAGCCTCGGACGTTAATTGGGTAATCATGGTAAATCTCTTAACCTCTATCTGCCTCAGTTTTCCCATCTATAAAATGAAATAATAATAATGATCATGCCTGCTTCCTAGAGTAAGGATTTGGTAGTGGTAGTGATGTTGAGTCATTTCAGTTGTGTCTAACTCTTTATGAACTCATTTTGATATTTTGTTGGCAGAGATATTGGAGTGATTCGCCAGTTCCTTCTCCAGCTCATTTTATAGACGAGGAAACTGAGGCAAACAGGATTAAGTGACTTGCCCAGGAACTCACAGCTATTAAGTGACTAAAGCCAGATTTGAACTCTTGAAGATGAATGTTTCTGAGTCTAAGCTCAGTGGACTACTCACTGTACAACTCAAGTCCTATTGTAAGGATTCTATGAGGTATTTGTAAAGTGATTTGTAAACTTTAAAATGCTACATAAATGCTAGATATTGTTATTTTTCTTATATGAGTAGGAATTACATAGGATAAGAAGTTCTAGCTAGAATTTCTCCTGCCTCCTCCTAGCCATTTGACTATTCAGTCTCAGTAGCCATTGCTAGATCATAATCTGTACCCCAGCCCCATGTGCCAGTATCTCCCAGGGCCCATTATCACTCTGTGCCCTACAATGTCACATCTCTGTGTCTCTAGACCTAATCTATCCCTTTGACTCCACAAATCTCAGCAACAGCGGCTACCTGCTGCTATCTCAGCCTGGAGGGCTCACAGGAATCTCAAGCTTGGCTTATCCAAAACAAAGCTCATCTATCCTCCCCAACCCTAGCTTTCAGCCTGACTTTCCTAGTCTATTGAAAATGCCACCAGACTTGCAATTATTTAGATTCATGACTTAAGTATCATTGAGTCTTCTTTAATATAACCTCTCATCCCCTTCTCCCCACACATATGCAAACACTTGCAAAGACTTCTTGTTTCTACTGCCAAAACTTCACTAGTATTCATTCTATTTCTGGGCTCTGATATCTCATTCCCTCTTGCCTAGACAAAAGACCCAATTCGCTTTCTTACCTCCAGTTTCTCCCCTCTTCAATTTCTCCTCCACACAGCTACCAGATCAATAGGTCTGGACACTTTGCTGTCTCACTCAACAAGTTTCAGAATTTTCATTGTCTTTAAGATAAAATAAAAACTTCATCGTTTGTTGTTTAAAGACCATCAGACTCTGTGTCTAAGCGAAGTTTCTAAACTGAGTACCCATTACTCACTTTCATACGCTCTGTGTTGCAAGCCAACTGACATATTTACTCTTCCAAGTATACATGTCTACACTTTTGCCCAGGCCAGTCACCCTTCCTCCACCTCTCTCTCTTCCTACAGTTCTTGTCTTCCTTCAAAAACCAGCTCAAGCGTAACCTTTTCTGCAAGGTCTTTCCTGATCCTCAAGTCGTCACCCTGAACCCCAGAAATTATTTTGTATGTATTTACAGATGAGGAAAATGTGGCCCTCAGCAGTTATACAATAAGGTTCATAGGCAGTCAGTGGTAGTGGCGAAATTTGAACCCTGGTCCTTTGGCTCATCTAACATACATCCCAGTGTCTAGCTGTGGGACTCTGGGAAAGACATTACCCTTCTCTAGGACTCTGTTTCCTCAAGTAGAAAAGAAGGAAGCTGCCCTGTTGATCTCTAGGGCTCCTTACAGCTCTGGAATTCTTAGCTGCAAAAATAATCTGCACACACACCCCATCTGTCTCCTTCTTCCTCTGATCTTGAGAATCCTTTCTTTAGAAACAGCTCCTAGAGCCCCAATCCTCACTTAATGTGGAGTATCTGTCTTCTTGGTGTGGAAAAGGGGAGGAAAGCACCAAATATTTTAACCAACCTGTTTAATTCATTTACTGTGAATGAGAAAGGAATGGGAAACAAGAAGTGGGTCACTCCTTTCCTGTTCTGCTCTTACTGGACAGAAACTCTGGCTGGAGAGAGAGCGGGATTTCCCCTGACGAGAGGTCCTCAAGCCAAGACTGAAAGATGACTTCTCAGGGATTCTAGAGAGAGAATTCCTATTCAGGTAATGGTTGGACTCTTCCAAATCTGAGATGTTCTGCTCCCAGAAAGGCCAGTTTCTGTCCTAGTCCTTTGTTGTGCACAGTCTGAAAAGCTTGGATTAAAATAAATAAAGTCATCTCTAATTAAAGGGCTTTCTATTCCAATTCTGCATCTCATGTGCTCTGCTACTCATTTGTACCATGAGTGAATTGTGGTTCATTATGTCCCTTTACTGACACAGGAAGACTTAAAATGAAGTAAATCAAATTTCATGCTTTAAAAAAACCATTAATTAGTCCATTAGTGCTAATTATCTTTAAGACACATACTCCTAAGTAAAAATAACTCCATTTTGTTCCAAGGAAGGTACAAACCAGTGATGTAGTGCAAGCATCAGGAAATGGGACCTCAAGCTAGGATATCTACCTCATCACCAGAGACTGTACCTGGTGAAAGAGAAGGGAGGAAAGAGAGTGAGCCAGGTTTGGGCAAGGGAAGAATTCACCTTGGGTATGGATACCAGAGGGGAAGGAAGCAGGACATCATTCTTTCTAACTAGTTGATAAATTCTGTTGGTTTCTCTTGCTTTGATGGCTTATTACAGCCAGGTAACCAGAAGCAAAGCTCTAGTCACCCCACCTTGGTTTGAGCTCTGATGGTAGTCATTGCTGTCTGACCTCCGCTCCAGCTCCCAGTTAAAAAAAAAAAAAGCACATAGTACAATTTTCCTATTATTTCCTTGTGTTTTCAAAGGTTTCAGCATTCTGTCCCCTCCTAGGAGAAATGCCTTTCCTCAAACTCAGCACCCCTAATTTTGCATTTGAAGTACGATACTGTGGAAATGGTAATAATGATGATGATGATAAGAACATGTATATATGTGCTAGGCAACGTGCCAAGTACTTTATAGTTACGATGTCATTTGATACTCACAATAACCTTAAAAGTTGAGTGCTGTTATGACCCCACCTTACAGTTGAAGAAACTGAGGCAAATGGAGATTAAATGACTTGTCTAGAATTTGAAACAGCCAGGTGGTTCAATGGATAGAGTACTTGATCCTGGAGTCAGAAGGACCTGAATTTAAATGCAGACCCAGACATAAATTGTGTGACCCTGGGCAAGTCACTTAACCGCTGTTTGCCTTAATCTGCTAAAAAAAGAAACGGAAAACCATTCCAGAATCTTTTCCAAGAAAACCCCACAGAGAGTATTACTATGCTATGGTCGACAGGCTTATGAGAGTCAGACATGCCCAAACAACTAAATAGCAACCAGGATCCCAAAGCTAGTATATGTCTGAGATTAGATTTGAACTCAGGTCTTCCTGACTCCAGGCCTGGTGCTGTATATGACAAACAGGGATTCATTTTTCCAGAGGTTTCTGCTCATGAAATGCTAGTGAGTCCTGGTTTTAAAAGCCTTCCAAGAAAACTAGAAACTTTAAAGACCTATATCAAATTTAAAGAAGAAAAAGGAGAAAAGGAGAAAAAAGAAGGAAGGGGAGAAAATAATTTCTTCAGCATCTCATGCTTTGCAAATTGCTTTACATACATTAAATCTTTTGATCCTTATAACAATCCAGGAAAGTCAGTGTTAGTATTGCCTTAATTTGATTGAGACTTCAAGAGGCTAAGAGACTTACCCAGGGTCACACAGCAATCCCACGTTTGGGATGCAATGCCAAGCCACGTCTTTGGAATTTTGTGCCCATTGTTAGAAGCAGAACATGTTCCAAGTATCTAATGTCACAACTAATGGATTGGAAGTATTATTGTTTTTTCTGGTCCAGACTTAATCAATGTGGGGAATTCCTGATAGTTCCAGAGAGATTCTGAAACTATCAGTATTCATGTGTGTTCGTCCTTCCTTGCTGAAGAAGACCATGCCATCAGAGAAATAATGACATGACTTACACTTGACTTGTTGTGAGTGAGGGAGGGCTGTGCAGGTCACCAGTCTCACTTCTCCTCCAGAGCCATCTGAATCCAGTGACCAGATATTCATCAGGAGATGACCCAGGATGAGGCAGTTGGGGTTCAGTGACTTGCCCAAGGTCACACAGCTAGTGAGTGTCAAGTGTCTGAGATGAGATTTTTTTATCCACTGTACCACTTAGCTGCCCCTGTCTTACTTAACAGAGGGAAAGAAAAGCAGGCAAGGAGAGATTGAACCACAAGTGCCCAACCATAAAGGAAGGTCAATTAATTAGTTCCTACCCCAACCTCATCCCACTGGATATACAAAGATTTTAACTTATTTTCTCTACTTCCTATAGCAAGCTGATCTTTTAGCAGCCATAACCTAAGTAGTAAATGTTTATATTCTAGGGGAATCACCTGCAGTTTAAATGACAGACCCAGAGTCATGGAGTCAGCCTGTCAGTGGCAAGACTTCAACCCAAATTTTCTGGACACCAAAGCTTGGCTCTACTTGATCCATCTGGCAATGCCACTTGTTTCATTGACAGGTGGTTTTTTTATCTGCAATGTTGATAATCTAAATAAATGTTATCCATGTTTTCCCTTTTGATGAGTATGATTGAGTCAGTTTTCTCAGGCATTAGAATGACCACACACACACACACACACACACACACACACACACACACACACACACACACACACACACACACACCCCTTGGGTCAGTCTGAACCACTCTTGTCCACAGAGCTTTGACAAACTGTCAAGCTAATAAACAAATCGAAAATTGTTCTCTCTCGGAGAAGCGGTGTGATGTCTGGCATAAATAGCGAACTTGGGAGGATTGAAGTCCAGGCTCTGACGAGTGCTGACTGGGAGACCCTGGTGTATTCACTGAAACTCTCTGAGGCCCAGTTATAAGTTGCCAAGGAGGTGCCAACTCATATTGATAGAAGGAAGTCAAAAATGGGACCTCTAGCCTACAGGAATGATACAACAGGTTATTTTTTTTTAACTTTCTAAAAGGAGAGATATTAAGTTACCTTTCCTAACATGAGGCTGTTCTCAGCAAGCACTATATTTGTTAGATGCTGTTTTTTTTCTTTTCTTTTTTGACCCTCTAGGAATTATAGTTTATAGGTGTGTAGTGAATGGTCAACATCAGCTTCCCCTAAAAAAAAAAAAATTAAAATTTTCTGCTCAGGTCCAGCTGTCTACATTAGCATCCAATCAGCCAGTTTAAGTTGAGATGCGAGAAATTAGAATAAAACGAGACTGTCATATGTCCTGCCTGAATGAAAGGAGTCAAGGCAGATTTCTCTAACAATGGGCCTTATTTCTTGCTAGAATTCTCCCAGATGTTTCCCCTTACCACAGTTGTGCCTCTTACTCTAACAGGAGGCAGTGTGATATGCTGGAGTGTTAGCAGTGGTTGGGAAGACCTGAGTTCAAATCCTGCCTTGGACAATTACTAGCTGTGTGACCAGGGACATGAAACAGCCTCTCTGAGCCTCAGTTTCCTCCCTTTATAAATGGCAGGAATCATCCAAGAATTATCTAGCATAAAAGATGAAATAAAGCACAAATGAGAAAATGTGCGTAAAGCTCCTTGAAAAATCAGAAATGATTAGGAGCAGCTTTCTTCCCTGATGTTGCCTATCAGATCAAAATGACAATCCTTGGTTTCTCAGTGAAAGCTTTGGACTGAGTCCATCCTTTCCCTCCCCACATCCTAGCATACTGAAGTATGGTACCCTGGGAGTAATAACTATGACAGTAGCAATATTAATATAGCATTTATTATGTGCCAGGCTCTGCACTAAGTGCTTTGTAATTATCTCATTTGATCCCCACAATAACCCCATGAAGTATTGTCACCATTCTACAGAGGAGGTAATTGAGGCAAACAGAAGTGGCTTACCCAGGGTAAGGTTACCCAGCTAGTAAGGGTCTGAGGCTAGGTTTGAACTTAGATCTTCCTGACTCCAGGCCAAGTGCTCTATGCACTGGGTCACCTAGCTGGAAAGCACTTGTGTTCTCAATTTAAAGGATCTGAATTCAAATCCAGCCTTTACCATCACCTGTGTGGTTTTAAGCAGGTCATGTAACCTGTTTACATGGACCTCATTTTTCTCATCCATAAAAATAAGGGATTTGGGGACAAGCAACCTGTAGCCTCAAGGCCACCTATGGCCTTCTAGATCCTTAAACACAGTGTTTTGATGGAATCCAAATGCAAAAGGCCATACTTAAGGATCTAGAGGGCCACAGGTGGCTGCAGGTTCCCCATCCTGGACTAGATGCTCTCTAAGTCTATGACCCTTGGATCCTCCTTGTTTTAGTATATATCATTTCCCCCAGTAGAATAAAAGCTCCCTGAGGGCAACGACTGTCTTATTTTTGTCTTTGTATCCCCAACACTTGACCCAGGCCTAGGACATAACACGTTGCCAAATGAATGTTTCTGGGTTAGACTGAACTGATTTTAGAATGGGGATGAGTAGATGAAATTCTCACCTGAGGACTGGATTGTAACATAGCCTATAAACTCTTCTGTGGCTTTCGTGGATGCTCTTTCTGTGGAATAAATCCATCTCCTGGGCAGCCCCAAAGACAAAAAAGAATCAACTCCAGCAAAGGAAGTCAGCGGCATTGTTAAGATAACGCGAATCCAGTTCAGTCTGGAGAGCCAGAGGGGCAATCCCTCCACCTCCCCAAAGAAACCACTGGAGAGGAGAGGAAAGAATGATGAAACAACTGCCTCCCAAGTCAGGGAGAATCCGAGCACATCACGACTGACCACGCTGGCTCTAGTGATGTGATTTTATGAAGGTCAAGGGCCGAATGTATTTAGTTAATTTAGTGGAGGAAGTGACCTACTTTTTGCACAGATAGGCTCGCCATGAGAAACAGCTGAACCTGATTCTGCAAGGACAGCTTTTTCGTTCTCCTTTCATTTGCTTTCAAATTTCATTATTCCTGACAAAAGGAGCTCATTCCCACAGTTCAGTTTCGGGAAAGCAAGGAGTCAGGATTCCGGCAAGACGCACTTTTTGAGTAATTTGACCCGAAGACTTTCTTTATACATCAAAGAACAGGGCTCCAAGGAAAGAATTCTGAAAAGACCTCACTTTTCAGTCTTTTTTTTAAATTAAATTTTATTTTCCATAGTAACCATTTTTTTCCTTCCAAATCCCATTCTCAATGGGGAAAAAAAAAAGCAATAAAAACAAAAATTGTAACAACTGTGCATAGTGAAGCAAAATCAATTTCTGTATTGGCTGTCTCCTGTAATGTATATCTCATGTTACTTGGGCCATTATTTCTGGTTCCTATGAAATCATGATTGATCATGATGTTGATCAATATCTTTCTTAAGACTTTCAAAACCTTTAAAGTGTTGTTATTACATAAATAACAATAACACAGTAACAATTCTTTCATAAGTTATTGTCTTAGTATGACTCGCCTGAATCTGCATCACCAAACCTAGACGGCTTGGTGGATCAGTGTGTAAAGCACCTTGCACCTGGAGCCAGGAAGACCTCAGTTTGAATCATGCCAAAGATATTTACAAGCTGCGTGGCTCCGGGCAAGTCACTTCTCCTCTGTCTCAGTTTCATTTTACAGTGAGGCAATAATAATATGTACCTCGGGATTGTTGTAAGTACCAAATGAGATAATCTATGTATTTTGTAGAGCTTAAAATGCCACAAAAATACAAGCTGGTTTTATACACATCTTTCCAAATTTCTCTGAAACAGTCCCTTTCATGATTTCTTGTGATACAAGTATATTATCTTACATTACATACATATACCACAATTAATTCAGTCATTCCCCAACTGAGACATATCCCCTCATTTCCCAGTATGTAGTCACTTTAAAAAGAAATGGTATATACACTTTTAGAAAGAGACCTTCTTTTTCTTTCTAGAATGCCATTCAGTGCTCTGCTTTCTGGGTCAAAAGCCATGAGGAAGTACTGAAAGCATAGCACTAAATGATATTTTGGAATGTTTCCACCAAGTCACAGCCCCACAAATTTGCACCAGTGTGCCTGCTTTCTGGCAGCCCCTCCAACACAAGTCGTTTTTTTGGTCAATTTTGCTGATCTGAAGGGTATGAGGTACCCAGAGTTGCTTTAATTTTCATTTTTCTAATTAATAATAATTTAGAGCATTCTTCCCTCATGTGGCTAAAAAACAGACTGGGTTTCTTTTCTTGAAAACTCCCTTTTCATAACTTTAGACCATTTATCTACTAAGGAATTGGACTTATTCTTATAATATTGGAATCAATTTTTGACAATGAAATTTTTATGAGAGAAACTTACTTCAAAGATTCTTTCTCAGTTAACTTTCCCTTCTAATCTTAGCTGTATTATATTTCTGTAATTTTTTAAAAAAATTTATGTACCAAACATTCCTTGTTTAGTCATGAACTCCATAGATCCAAAAGATATTTTTTAAATTTTTTCTCTAATTTGTTTATGATTATAATGTGACCTTTGATATCTAGAACACCTTTTTGGAACATATTTTTGGAATTTATTGGAATTTATTTGGAATTTATCTTTGCATATGGTGTAAGATATTGGTCTAAACCTAATTTCTGCCATATTCCTGTCCAATCTTCCCAGCAATGTTTGTCATACAGTAAGTCTTTAACCTAATAACTGGAATATTCAGGTTGGTCAAATTCTTGGTGAGTAAGTCACTTGCTTCAGTACTTTGTGTACCTAATCTGTCTCACTAACTTCTCTATATTTGAACCACAACTGGTTTTTTTTATTACTGATTTGTATATAGTTTAAGATTGGTTACTCCTCAACCCCTTTCTTTCTTCTTTTTTTATCCCTTGAGCTTCTTGTCCTTTTATTCTTCCAGATCAACTTTATCATTGTTTTTAGTTCTATAAAAATCCTTTTGTAGTTTGTTTATGCTAACTGGCAAGTGGGGAAAAAAAGAAATTGAGAATATAAGCAAGAGAGAAGAAGAAACAAAATCATCACTTTTTGGAGATAAAATATTCAGAGAATCTCAGAGAATCAATGAAAAAGACTGAATGAATTAAATAATAACTTCAGAAAATTAGTAGAACATAAAATAAATCCATATAAATCATCATGCATATTACCAACAAAACCCAACAAGAAAGGCTGGAAAGAGAAATTCCATTTAAAATTACTACAGAATGTAGAAAGTACTGGGGACTCTGCCTACCAAGATATAAACAAACTTTATGAATATAACTATAAGATATTATCATATAAACAAAGACAGACCTAAGAATTAGAAAAGCATTAATTATTCATAGATAGACAAGGTAAATTTAGTAAAAAAAATAATAATAATACTATCTAAATTAGTTTGTGTGGGAGATTTGGACAAGTTGATCCCTCTATCTCCCACCAATACCCTGACTCCTCACTCAATCCTTCCGTAACAGGAGTAGACTGACCTATACACAGACCAATCCTTAAAGTATGAACAGGCCTTTCCTGCTTAGTTTTGATCCAACCAACCACATAGAAAGTTGGAGGGATCCTGTTTCAAGCCATGCCTTTTTAAGGGAGAGGCTTGTTTTGTGTGATGGTGAAGTCTCCCCACTGGTTGCAGAAGCAGAACTCATGAGTCAGAAGGTGTTAAGCTAGAACTGAGTATCCATACAGAAGTGGTGAGTTATCCATTCACTTTGGTTTTTAACTGTGTGTGATAGTGAGAATTGAGTAGGGGAGTGGCAGCAGCCCCAGCCACTATCCAGATAACTTAAGAAAGAAAACAAGACTTGATTCATTTACTACATGCCATGTACTTAAAAAAACATCTCATTTGATTTTCCCAACAACCCTGGGAAGTAGGGGCTATTATCCCCATTTTACATTTGAGGAAACTGAGACAAATAGATGCTAAATGACTTGCCCAGAGTCACATAGTTAAGAAGTGTCTGAGGCTGAATTTGAACTTGAGTCTTTCTGCCTCCTGTCCTAGCACTCTATCCATTGTACCATCTAGCTGCCTATGGCATATGGGAGCTCTTGTTTCTTTGTCTTTGTTGTTTCCTGATATTAGGCAAATAGATGTTGGAGGATGTAAGTACCCAGGCTTTCTTATGAGTTCAAAAGAGCCAAGGGTTTCAGGAGCATCTAGAACTACATGATGTCCATAGCAATAGACATCAGAGCTACCTTGTCCATTGACAATGCAAGTACCTACAGGCAGTTGTTGAGAGATTCACCTAAGAAAAGTAGACTGCAGTGATGGTCACTGTGAGTGGCAGCCCAGCCCAGCAGCAAATAGACTAGTCCGGTAAAGATGCCACTAAATGAAAGGAACAGCGGGGGACTCATTTAGCATTATTGCCATCATTTCCAGGGCACCTTATGAGTACCAGGAGTTGGGAGAAACCTTACTGTCACTCATACTCTCTATAAAATCTGCCTCACACTTGCTCACTCATATCCAACTTTCATGACCCCATTTGGAATTTTCTTGGCAAAGATACTGGAGTCGTTTGCTATTTCCTTCTCCTACTCATTTTACCAATGAGGAAACTGAGGCAAACAGGATTAAGTGACTTGCCTAGGAAGTGTCTGAGACTGGTTTTGAATTCAGGTCTTCCTGACTCCAGGCCCAGTGCTCTATCTGTTATACCACCTAGATGCCCTCCTGTCTCACCTTACCTTTTTACTTTCTTTTAGCTTAGTCTCCCCCTCGATGAAAAATACGCACCCCCAGACTTTTGGGGGAGATATTTTCTACCAACTCTGCTTATTATACCATTTTAGTGAATACTTGTTTTAGAATCTAATGAAGTTGGATTGGCCAGTCATCAATGGGAAGGGCGTTAGTATGAATTTAAATAACAAAATCCAGTCACTCAGTTTGATGCCTAGAATTCTGAGAAAAGCAATCAGCCACCCTTGGGGACCCAGACTGGAGGGGGTGTGAGTTGGATAAATAACTCTAGAGAGGGTATTTAAGGTTAGATTATTGTTTGGGGTTAGATAGATAGAATTATAAAAATAAGTCCTATACACTGCAATATAAATTAAAAAATATTTATACATATGTAGACTTTCTATTTACTTAGCCACATCCTGTTATAATAACTAATAGACTTTTAACTTAGTGGAACTCTAATAGCCCTCAAGGCCCTCTGGGATCTTTCTCTGCTCTTTTCTTGAGATTATGGCATATAAAAAGTTATTAATACAATCATGATAGCTCAGAGCTCCCAATCAAGAGAATTCCTGACCATCAGGCAGAAGTGTGACTGACTAGCATAATTCAAAGTTTTGTGTGTCCCTAGCTAATCGCTGATCCCTTCATGTTTGAGGGAAAATTTATTTACAGCGAAATGTTTAGGTAAAAGAAAATAACTGGATATATTACAGGGTCTATTATAAGACAATTAGAAGAAGGAAAAGTTGGAGAAAAAACATATTTCTTGGAGAACTTCCTTCCCTCAGACATGGAAGAGGTAAGTCCCACTGAGAGTTTTGGCGAGATCACTGTTCTGGATGTTGGCAGAGCCTGGTGACTCATCACAATTTCCCCTTTCTCACCGCAGCTCAGCTCTCTTCTCTGTTTCTCTATTTGCTTCCTGCCCTTATGCTATTGTTCAAGTCAGTCCCATCAGGTCCTGGGTGGGCCTGGAGATACATCTCACTGCTTAGCTTTTGTGGTCCCCACTCCTTGCCTTCAGTCTTTCTCAAGTTTCTTTAAGCATTCCCAGGCACAACTCAAATCCGCCATTTTGGTTCCAAAATCACTCTACTCTCTCATTGTTCTCAAGGCTGAGAAGTAATGCTTGAGCTATTGTCTCTCTCCAACTACAAATTCCAGAATTCCAGTCAGTTCTCAAACCCCTATTCCATTTCTCTTCTGACACTTGGAATTTTGCAGTCTCTTGCAAAATCATCTGTGGTTCTCCTGACATGGAATTATACAATACAACCTCAGATTACATCAGTATTTAACAGACCAATGATGAGCCCAGTGCTATTTTTTCCCCAGAGTGGATGCTGAAAGGCAAAATCAATGTATCTAAGAAGGAGGATTTCAGAAGCAGAATTTCTCCTGAGGGTCCTTGCAAATGCAAGGGGACACAGAGTTATCCCAGACAGAGCAGCACCCTCAGGGTCACTTCCCCAAGTCCTGCTCCAATTGGTAGACTGGGTCCCCAGATAGAGGCTCACTATTAACTGTCAATGTTCTATTGATTAACCTTGAGGAGATGGATTTCTAATACTGTCACAGAATCCTTAATCAACACCTCTCTTTGTCAGCCAACCAGGCATCATTAACTTCCAGAATGGCTATTTACTAAAAGTATAGTGATGGTAGAAAATAACAGAGTTTGTAGATAATGTTCCCTCCCAAGGGTAAAGCATCCTCTCCCACAAATACCCACAACTGGAGGACAACTTAGGGGCCTACATCTCATATCTCCTCATTCCCAGAAGCCCTTTTTCCTCCTCAACATAGACCCCTAATGAAGTTTCCCTTAATTGTCATTCTCTACCGGGCTTTTAGAGCTGACCCACAGTTGCATTTTTTCCCATGAGGAGTCTCATTCCCTGCAACTGTTTCACTGCTCAGGCACCTGTCTTCTTACATCTGTCTGTAGGTGTTCCCTCTACCATTTTCCACAACTGTCCATCAGCCGCTGCTACTGCCTCTGCTTCCTTGTGGGACCTGTCAGGGGATCTCTGGGTCTCCCAAACTTACCAGGTCCCCTGGCAACTCCCATCTTAGAATGCTCATTCACCTAAATGTAGAAAGATTAAACACACAAGACTTAAGGATGCCATCTGCTCTTAGATACATGCTGTTAAGGGTGGGAGACATCAGCCTTGGGGTTTCACATCTTCATGAACTAAGACAGAAGAAAATAGGGCTTCTTCTTTTCTAGAGACTCATATTTTTGCCCTCTGCTCATGACTGGAGGTGTTTTCTATTCATAATCGTATGTTTCCAAAAAGAAGGGGGAATGAAGTGGTTGTTGAGAAGAGGGAAACAGAAAGAAACTCTCCTCCCACCCACCTCCCCAAAGCAATTTCCTCTTAGAGCCTTGGTCCAATTAGTAGCTCACCATGTGACTAACTCACTGCTAGACTGGCTAGCTGTTTGGAGAAGTAGCCCAGAGGTATTTCTGATCCTTTTTTTTCAGCCATAACATATTTCCTGTGAGTGTCCCCAGCTTTCATCCAATAAGTCCACAGTTTGGCCTTCTCCAGTTGATAAAGGACTGACCCATGCTGAGTCTCAACGTTGATTGATTCAGTTGAGCTGTGGGAGCCTACTGTGATTACACTTCGTTCCTAAATTCCCAGAGGAAAAGCTTCAGTAAGGGTGTAGGACAGCTCTCATTCATTTTGACTGGACCTGAGAAAACAACTGATGAAACATAAGGTAGCAGTTAAATTAGAGAGGTCAGCAAATAAAAGGATGGGAAGTTTATGTTTAATCTTGGAGGTAATGTTGTTATTCAGTCATTCACAACATGTCGAATTCTTAGTCATCCTATCTGGAGTTTTCCATGGAAAAGACATTGGTGTGGTGTGCCATTTCCTTCTCCAACTCATTAAACAGATGAGGAAACTGAGGCAAACAGAGTTAAGTGACTTGGCCAGCATCACATAGCTGATAAGTATCTGAGACCATATTTGAGCTCAGGAAGGGAGTCTTCCTGACTCTAGGCCTGTGTTCTAACCACTGCACCACCAACTGCCCCTTTCGAAGTAATAAAGGGTTTTAAGCTGAGGAATGACTTCATAAAACTGCTCACTTAGGAAAATCACTTTCAAATCCTTTGCAGTACATGGTAAAAGACTCTGCACTGAATAGGGCTCGCAGTTTACGCTGCAGACTTATTGCTAACCAGGACTTTGTAGATACTTTTGCCTGATCATATCTTTATCCATTTGAACTCACAGCAATACTTAATTCCAGTGCGTCTGATCTAGTCCTGGAGCTTGGCTATTGAATCCATCAAACATCTGATTTGTGAGAAGGGATTAGTGACACATTGAATGGATTTTGTGGGGGCCTTCTGATTTATAATGAAACCCTTCTTTACTGGCCAAGGAATATAAACAAATCCTCTGTAGTTGTATTCACCCCACTCCACAACTCAGACTAGAGACTAAGCAGGTCAATAAGCTCCTACCATGTGCCAAACACTGAACAAAAGGGTCTGAGTCCGTTGATTGGAGCAATGCCAGCAACTGTGTGACCTTGTAAAGTCATTTAAGTTCTTTGTGCCTTGTTTGCCTTCCTTGTAAAATGACAGGTTGAACTAGATTCTTTCTGAGGTTCCTTCTGGCCTCCACGGTCTTTGATCCTCCTTCTGCCACCGAGCAGTACTGGTCCAAGATTTTGAATTTACACTTTAAAATACATTAGCGATTGATGGTTGCCTGAAGAAAAAGATTTTGATTAATCCTCACGTGGGGGCCTGGGAGACCAGGAACCATGAGGAGCTGGCCTTCTGACAACCAGACAACTTTTCAGAAAGATGGTGTAAATCATGCCAACCTTTAAGGTTAATATATGCCCATTGTTAGAAACACCTACAGAAGAGTCCATTTCTAGTAACTCAGAATGAGAATGAAAATATTACATAATTGGTGTTGTGAAATACTGTCTGAAAATCATTAGTGGAGTCATCAGTGGCTAGGACTGAGATGTCCCATTTCCCGCACCACCTGGATTGCTAGCCTACCCTCAAAAGAAGATGGGAAGGATTCCCCGGAATTTGGGTCAGCTCTGTATCTTCTCCCACCATGGATGGCCAATCTTCATCATATGGTACTTTGGCAACAAGGTTTTTAATATGCATGTGCTGAGTTCAACCTATGAATTAGCTCAAAGAAATCTAGCGGAAAGAAGACGAGACCTAGAGGTCCTGGTTTTGGATTCTGACTACAATTTACTATCAATGTAACCTCGGGTAAATGATTTTTTATATTTGAGCTTCATTTTCCTTGCTTAGAAAAAGACAGGCTTGGACCAGATAAACTTTGCAGTCTCTCCTAGTCCTGGATTCAAATTTGGCCTCCTACGTCAACTCCCTTCCTTTTCCCAGGCAAATCATTTAACCTTTCTTAATTTTCTTAACTTCAGTTTGCTTCTCTGTAAAAAAGAAGATAATTCCATCACCATGAAAGCAGTCACTGGAAGGATTTGAGAGTATTATTGTGTCCCCAGAACCCAACACTGGACCTGACACCATGGAAGCGCCTTTATAAATGCTACATACTGATTGGTATAGGTAGATGAAGAGCAAAGATTATGGAGATAATAGATAAAGAGGTCAGCAGCAGGTTTATCCAGAGTTAGATTTCCAGTCTGTTATTTTCAATTCTCATAAATGATGGTTCAGCTTGATGGTAAATCCAATCCCCTCTGTCTGCTCCAAGCCTCTGGTCCTCATCCCATCCCACATGCTGCTACCTAATAAAGTATCTTGAATTTGCTGTGTCAAAGTTAGAGATGGCAAAGACAAGATCTTTCATCAACATTTCTCTAGCCAAGAGCACAGACAGCCAATGACCTCTGTGTACCTTAAGCCTGCAAACTCAAAGAAACTGTTGACTCAGTACTCTTCTATTTCCACAGGCAGTATTTTGGGAAAAGAAACTATTCCTTCTTTTGCATTTCCCAAACCTCTTCTTTCATCTTTATCCTATTGTCACTCATTCATCCATTCATTTATTAACATTTGCAAACAAATATTTCCTGAGCACAAACCATGTGAAGATGCAGCAAATGATTGCCTTTATCTAGACTTGGGGAAATATTTTAATATATTTAGTAAGTGTATTTCAACATAATTGGTACCTGTGGATACCAATGTATATATACCCTTGGATATCTATATTTTATTTTACACATTTAGAAACATTATTCTGAGAAGGGGTCCACTTCTAAAGCCCTCCATGGCACTCAAATATGTGAAGAACCTAGGGTTTAGATGCTGAGAATTCCTCCCATGAATCATCTTGGCCCTCTGGTTGGCTTTTGCAGCAATTCCCTTTGTCTGCATTCCAGGATCTCCAGATTTTCATCGATAATATAAATTACTTCCCCTCATACATTCGAGTTCAATCAAACTGACCTTCCTCCTATTTTCAGGAACAATACTCCATTTCTTATCACAGACGGTTTAGATTGGAAATTCCCTACAACTGAAAGATGCCCCCTCCCCCTATATTTCTTAGGCTCCGGTGTTTCCTCCCAGCTAGCTCAAATTCCACCTTTCATGATTCCCCCCAGACACAGCTATCTCCTCCCCTCCTCGTATTAATTTTATATCTATTTAGTATGTAACAGTACACACACACACACACACACACACACACACACACACACACACACACACACACACACACACACTCTGTCTTACCCATTACAATGTAAGGTCCTTGAAGGTAGAGACAGTTTCATTCTCCATCTTGAATTCCTAGTGCCTGGTGACTTCTAGACTCTAACAAATGTTTGTTTATTTCTGTATTTACCATGTGATCTTCCCCTATCACAACCTCACAAAATACCCTAAAAACACTATTATTTGAACAGGGAAAGTTGTAACAGACCAGATACTCATTTCCAGATTTAGGTGGAAATCATCCACCAGGACAAAAATATTCCCCGATCTTTTACCCAGCCTGCTGGAGATGTGCCTCTCTACCACTTGAGGCTAGTTAGACAAAGTTGTTTCATAGCATCTTCACATGTGACTGTGAGCTCTTGATACCAGGGAAGGGTTTAGTTTTTGACTTTTCTTTGTATCCTCATGGCTTGTGACTGTGAGCTCCTGATAGCAGGGAAGGGTTTGGTTTGGTTTCAGTTTTGGACTTTTCTTTGTATTCTCAAGGCTTTGCACAATATCTGACGCAGGGGTCAGTTGTCTTTTGTTCTCAAACAGGACCGAAATGACATCATAATGTTGGAGTCAAGGCATAGCGTGTCCAACTGTGGCCAATCAGACCAATACAGACTTTGTCTGGAACATAGTAAGTGTTTAATAAACGCTAATCAACTAGTTTGAGCTTGTCACCACCACTGAGGACCTAAATTTTCTACCATAGCAACACCTGCTGGAAATTCCCTGCCACAGGTATGTCTTTCAAGCCATACTGAGGGTCTCATGTTCTGTTTTTCCCAAATCAATAACTATTTGCTATTTGTTCTACCATAAAGGGCCAAGCTGACTGTCTCCCTGGAAAATGGGAGGATCAGGTCTGGACAAGTCCTTACCTCATGATTGCCATGGGCTCATTGAGTGAGAAACTCTAAGGATTCAGGTGGCCACTGTGACACCCCCATGGTTGCTCTCTGGTACTATTTGGAATGGGGAAAGAGAGTGATAGCTTAGCCATCTCTCTAAAGGAAGGACTGTCTTGTCCAAATTGGATATAAACATGATTCAGGAACAGAATCTTTCCAAGATACAGTAGATGCTTCATAGGTACTTGTTGAATGACAGATGCACCTTTGGTTCTTTATCCAGATAATTTTTATACCTTCATAGAATAAGCTACAGCAAAGAATTCTGGTACCATTTAGGGACTGACCATTCAGTTAGACTCGGCTATGATGTCACCTTATGCGGAAAACTTTCCCTGATTTCCATGATTTTGTTTTTCATTCTCTCATCTACGATAAATTATATGGGATTTGCATCTTTGATCACATGTATATCTTCCAGTAGAATGTGAGCTACTTGAAGGCAGACTCCTTTTTTTTAAAGTCATTTTATCTTTGTATCCCACAGGGCCTTGTGCATAGTAGATACTTAATAAAGGTTGTTAGGCTGAATTGTATACCTTCACTTCTCTCTAGCTGACTTGCTGGATTTCTTAGTGCACCATATTGGGTAGCCTTCTCACTCTGTAACATACCTTCCTATCATGCCCATCAGTCTTCTCTCCCTAAAGTATTCTTCCACCCACTAGGGAAGTTCAATTAATCAACTTCTGATTGATTAGTTGATCCTAGAACCTTCATTTTAAGGAAGTCCTCTGATCAGAAGTTTCATTCCTTCATTCACCTCTGGCCTCCATTTCTGATTCTCTGACTTCTTTCTTTACTGTATACCTGTAAGGGTGTATTCCGGGGGCTACCTCCTTTTCTTTTCAGCTTCTTTTTACGTGGTATTAGAATATAATCGCCCTGACAGCATGGACCATCTTTCTTTGTGCTTCCAGGTGCCTTCCCAAAGTTTAGCACAATTCCTAGAAGATAGTAAAGACTTAATAAGTATTTATTAATTTAACTTGAATTCATTATTTAAATGATTATTCTAAGTCCTAAAGTATCTTTTCCAAACATGTAAAATTATTGGGATATTTATGGATTTTCTAATTCCAGGTATAATTTCATACTTAAAGACCCAACCAGGCTGGCAGATTAAACCTTTCATAAACTGAGGATCTTGCCTCATTAAGGAGATCCGACTTTTGTCATTTCGCTTGCTGTTAAAGTCCCATTATAAACTTATTAGCAATGATTCCAAGACCAGAAGTATTCACTTAAGGGACAAACTCGTGTAAAATGTAAATTGTTTCAATGAGGATATACATGAGTGCTGGAGACATTCTGAATTTGAATGGAAAAGAAATTATATTTTGAATATAAAAATTCAGTTCTCAAAGTGAAGGACTAATAGTATTCTCATTTACAGGAGGCCAGCACTGGATTGGCCTTGACAGTCAACATCCTAGAACAGGAGAAATAAGTCCCCTCTAGAAACCAATTTCTGCCTCAAATATTCACTCTATAGATTCCTTCCACCCACCCCCAGGGGGAGATGGAACCCTTCTTCACAATGCTTTAATTACATTCAGTTCTCATGGATTTCTTTTCCTTAGGAACTTTGATCTCTGCCATGGTCACCTTCATAATATTAATGGAAAAAATTACCTGATAGTCTCATAGTATAGTAGGCATCATAAAGTGCTTTAAAAGGAAAGAGAAGAAGGAACAAAGGAAAGAAGGAAGGAAGGAAGGAAGGAAGGAAGGAAGGAAGGAAGGAAGGAAGGGAGGGAGGGAGGGAGGAAGAGAGGAAGGAAGGGAGGAAGGGAGGGAGGGAGGAAGGAAGGAAGGAAGGAAGGAAGGAAGGAAGGAAGGAAGGAAAGAAGGAAAAGAAAAACATTTATTTGGCATTGCATTAAATGTTGTGGGTACAAATGGAAAAATGATAGACTTGCTCTCAAGGAGCTCCTACTCACTTTAGGGGAGACAGCCCATATAGGAGGGTTTAATTACAAGTCATATGGGAAGATCCAGGGCTCTTTAGGGTCCAGAAGCAAAACAAAGAGTCATGTATTTCCACAGCGTTATTTTCACTGGTAAAACCATTTCCATTCTGATGCAGAGCCATCTGCCAAGCCTAAAGTTTCTTGTGCTGAGAGCTTCTTTTCCTCAGTTTTCGGGACTTGTGACTGCCCAGGAGGAAAGAGTTGAAGCCCTGCAGGGGCAGATATTAGGTCACATGTACATAGAAGTTTATATCCTCTTCAGTTCCTAAAAAGGGGGTAAAGGTACCCAGCTGGAAGAAGGGTCAGCAGCCTCGGAGGTGCTGCTATTCCCTGGGTGTTTGGGCTTTCCTGCCTATCAGGGGTTGATGGTCAGCCTTTGGCATTACGCTGACGTTTTCTCCATGAGGTTTGATCCCTTCTGCTATGGCTGTAGGGAATGAACTGGAATGATGCATGGTGGTCTAGGGAACAGTGCTATTTCAAAAGGTTCTTGGGCTCAAGATCCTGGCCTTTCTCCACTGGAGAGTGGAAGGAAGTGGTGCTAGGGATGGTTGTAATAGACTGACCCTCCTGGCACATGGCAACTCCTTCCTCAATCTCAGGGCACTTTATTCATTGTTTCAGCCAGGCTGACTCACTTGTCTACTCCTCTCTGCCATACTGCCCTTCTAAGAGATACATAGCAGTATATTTGTAATAGTATGCATGTGACTTGTGAGGGCATGTTTATACAAAGACAGTGGAGGTGCAGATGAATGCTAATCAATTTACTGGATACCTAGAGATAGACATCAATACATGTGCAGAGAAAAGGGATCTCTCCACTGATTTGTCTCCAGGCCTCGTGCCAGAATATGATGGCCAGAGGTTGCCAATCTGGGCAAAACCGTACTTGCAGCACGCGGGCCTTTGAGGACCTCCTGCTTCCACTCACCTCAGACACTGGTTGTCATTCCCATGTCCACCTCTTTAGAAAAATTGGCTATATAGACTTTCTATTTTGCTTTCAGAAGGGATCCGGAAATGTCTAGCATAATCATGTTCCCCTTGGCCCAGTGTAACCCTTAAGGAATAATAACTCATAAAAAGAAATCCAGCCAAACATCATTTCCATTTGTGCCTTAAATAATGTCGTGGGGCTGAAGTCATGGGAGTTGAGAATTCAGGCTTGTTTTGACATCTGCTTAATTCATTGAATATCAAAGATAATCAAGTTCTGGGGAAACAGCTGTTGTCTGTCAAAAGAAGCCATCAGTCTGGAACTATTCTTAGTCTCTGTACCTTCCTCTTCAAGCACTCAACTCCCTCACCAAAATCTACATCATGGAAATACAAGTAGTCAATCCATTTGCAGAGTCGGTTAGAAACTTGGTCCCAGGTGTTTGCTCAGGATATCAGTTGCTGGGATCAAAGCTGAAATATTCAGTAAGCAGTATGTGGAAGGCTCTTTGATCTCTTGATCATTTGTATATCATCTTCTCTTTCACCATCATTGATCAACCATCAACAAGCATTCCTTAAGCACCTACTATGTGCTAGTTTCTGAGGAAACAAGTCAATGAAAGAAATCACACACACCCCCATACCATTCACCAAGAGTTTATAGTCTCAACGATTGCTAGTTCCCCCCGATCTGATGTCTTTCTTTTTCTTGACCTCATTAAAGGGGCCATGACCTGGGCTACTTCTTAAACAGTCCTATTCAATGAATGGGCGTTGCTTCACCCTAAGTGAGTACCTGCAAAGACCTTGGCCTGAAGGGCCCAAGGTCTCCCAGTGCATCCTGGGTCATCTCTAATCATCCTGAGGAATATCAGGTCACTGGATTCAGATGGCTCTGGAGGAGAAGTGAGGCTGGTGGCCTGCACAGCCTCCGTCACTCAAAACAAAGTCAAGTGCAAGTCATGTCATCATTTCTCCAATGGCATGGTCTTCTTTGGCAACAAGGAACGAACACAATAGTCTCATGGGGGAGGAAACCAGGACATATGAAAATATGTCCAAATAAACATAAAACAAAAAAAAACCCATACAGTCATTAAATCCATGGGAGTTTGAGAGGGAGGCCATTAGGTCTTGGACAGGCCTCAGGAGAGGCTTCATTCAGAATATGGTGCTTGAGCAAAATCTTATAGGAAGGGAGGGATTCTCTGAGGCAGAAATGTGGGATAGTCAATGGAAAGTTATGGACATGGGAGATGCTATGTCCTGTTTGAGGAAAGAAAGGTGAGTTAGGCTGAATCCCAGACTACAACGGGGAAAGTAATATTCAGTGAAGTTGGAAGGACAGGTTGGGTCCAGGTTGTGATGAACATTAAAAGTTACACAGAGGTGTTTATATTTCATCATAGCAGCAATAGAAAACCATGGGAGTTGATTGAGTCGAGGGTCAATGGTCAGATCTGAGTTTCAGGTAAATTATTTTGGCAACAGAGAAGAAAACAGATGGCCTAGAGAGGGGAGACACTTGAGAATAGGAGGCCAATTAGGAGGCTGTTGCAATAATCTATGAAAGAAGTGATGAGGATTTGAACTAAAGTTGTGGGAATGAAGCGTGATTGGATGAGACCTGTAATTGTGGCCCAGCCCAGCTTATTAAATGATTGGATCTGTGGGGTGAGAGAGGCAGGAACTGGAGAATAATGGGTTTAGGAGGTTATGAACCTAAGACCCTGGAAGGAAGGTGGGGCCTATAGCATTACTGACATCTCTATATTATATCAAAATTACAGTGTTTTCATATAAATGATCCCACTGAATCCTCACAAAGGTATTGTTTGGAAGGCCGTGCGAATATTATTTTTCCTGCTTTACAAATAATTAATATTGGTTCTGATTTCTTTGAGCACAATAAGTCAAAGTTTCTTCAATGGATCAACACGTTGGTCCATTTGGTCACTGCCTCCAAGGGTAAGAGGCATAACCCATTCATTCTTCTGTAATGTGGCCATGTCTTCCCACAAATCTGTTGCCTAGAGCTCATATGATGCTGGGCTCCTCCAGGCAATCACATGCACATACACATACACACACACAAACACACAAAGTTCCTCACTCCCTTGATAGGACTGTCATGCAAATTTCCAAAGCATTTGCCTTAGAATTGATCCTATGACATAGGTAGTGTAAATATAATTACCACAATTTTACCTGGGGAGAAACTGAGGTTCAGAAAAATTAAATGATACACTTAGCCCAGATTTAGCCCTGGACCCTGACATCAGAGCCAAGTTCTGCCTTCTTCTGTTGCATTCTGTGACCCTCCACTCTCAATGTAGAATGAACTAGCATTTGGGCTGGTTGGGAAATGGGATTCTATGCTTAACTCAATGTTCTGGTCAAGAGTTGGAGTTCATTTTGTTGGCTTTTGATTACACTTGTGATTTCATTGGAAGAGAGAACTCCTATTGAAGGAAATTCTTGCAACCTAGATCAAGCTGATAAGTATTTATTAAAGGCCAGCGTATGCCAGACATCCACTGTTCTGCAACTCAGAGAGCTGCCTGGGGACCACAACTGATATCAAGGGTCTGGCTCAGTCCCATAGCCAGCATGTGTCTGGGTTGAATCTGCTTTTTCTCCATATTTACCACATGTATATCAAATAGTCAGTCAATCAGTTAGTAAGCAAACATTTATTAAGTGATTCCTATCTGCAAAATGCTGGGGATACAAAAACAAATTCATGCAAAAGTATAATCAGTCAAAAAATTAATGTAGAGTAAAATAAACAGAACTAAAGCTACTTTATACATAATTCGATCCTTTGTAAAGATTTGGAATTTAATCCAACTAGCATTGACTAAGTGTCTACTATTTACAAAACACTGCTTTTTGCTTTCTCCTTCTGATCACTGCTAGCACACAATATATGCCATATACAACATAGCCTAGGTTCTGGGAATCACAAGGACAGAATAAAAGAAGTCTCTGGCCACAAAGAGCTTATCATCTACCAGAGGAATCCAACCTACGAAGAGTGGAGAATGTACAAGAGACAGTTGAGGAAAGAGTAAATTCCAGCAACCAACAGAATTGGAAAAGGCTGCCTATAAAAAAATGGTGCATGAGCTAAGCCTTGAAGAAAGTTTCTGGCTCATGAATTGGATGCCCAGGGTCATCTTGATATTAATAAATTATCCCCAGGCAGTCAGTTCATGCAAGGGTCAGTCAGGGAGCATCCCAGATGATAAAATGCCAGATAAACCAGCTTTTAGTCCATGGACCATCAATTCATCCTCACCTATATTCTGCAAAGCATGAGTTTACTGACCCCACGCTCTTCAAGACACAAGGGACTATGGGAGGTAATCCCAGAAGCATCTAAATAACACATGGTCTATCTGAGAAGAATCTCCTAATGGCCTCAAGACTGGAATATTTCTTAGGCCTAAAAGGATCCTGAACTTTTATTATTTTGTGCAACCAAACAACCAGATCTACGCCCATTCTATTGGGAAGTTTGGGGCAAGGGACAAAGACTTCTGAATTTCCCTGGGAGAGGATTCTATTTCACTATTGCCCATGGCTTGCTTCACTTGTAATCCAGAGCCTTCCGGAAAAAGCCCTCTTCATTTTCACATTCCAGAGTTTGCCTCAGAATTGAAGGATTGTCCTTTCATTTCTGAGGTATCACACCATATTTTTCTTCTGAAATTCCACAATCCAAATGGCGTACATTTGTATGTGTCATCCAAGCATCGGAAAATGCTTGGCATATTTATGGAAGTGCACAGATCACATCACTCCAAAGAGAATGGAATTAAAAACATAAAGAACCCATCTCCCTGGAATGTGCCTCTGACATCTAGTGATGCTTGTCAGAATGCCTATCCGCTGAGCAAATGTGATGTTGGTGTTGTTTGAATGGGACTGGATCCAACCAAAATATACAAGTTTCTGGATTGCCCCAATCCTAGAAAGCTACAATTCTAATGATTCCACTGTCTAATGTCAATACAAAAAGGAAACGTGGCCTCAGCCAGTACAGTTAGAAGCAAGCGTATGCCCCAAGTCATACAGCTCCCTGTCTTTCTATGGCATACAATCCTGTAACCAATAATTAGGAGACTTTAGCACATCTCACAGCGAAAATCACAATACCAGTCACTAATAATACAATACCTAGCATTTATACAGATATTTAAGTTTTGTAAATGGCCCTACATATGCTATGGCTTACAGTTCTGTAACTGGTAATTAGCGAGTGCTCACACATCTAGTGGCCAAGTCATAAGAACAGACATTAATAATAATATCCACTTGCATTTATATAAAGCCTTAAGCAAAGTGCCATACGCATGTTATTCATTTGGTCTTCGTAACAAGCAGGCACTATTATTTTCTCCATTTTACAGATGAGACTAAGTGACTTTCCCAGCATCACACAGTGGAAAATGTCTGAGGCAGGATTTGAACCCAGATCTCACTCCAAATCCAGACCTGTTATCCACCTAGTGTGCCACATGATATATCTTATTAACCGTGCAATCTTTTTTTCTTTTGTTGCAGACATGAAATTTCATATGTGTGGGGAACTCCCAGTGTGAATAATCTCATATATTAATGCAGGGCTGAATCACCCCTGCTACCTAAAGCCTTGGGAAAAGTTGCCTGGGGGTATTAAGAGGTTAAGTGACTTGCCCCTAGCATGTGTCAGAGTTAGACTTCTACCAGATTTTCTTGACTTTGAGGCTGGTTTTCTATCTGCTAAATCAGGCTGCTTTTTTCTTAGGGAGAAAGGAACCTGGTTTTGCCATTATAGGCCAGTTTGGGGGCACAAGGGAGCCCTGAGCATCCCTTCCTGGTTCTTTGAGGGGGAAGGAGGAGGAGAATGGGCTAATCCTTCACATAGCTTCCAAAATGATACTTCTGAACTATGTGGGGTCATTACCAGTCATCTTGATTTGTGTCTTGTCAGTGGACTCTGATGACTCTGGAGGAAAGAGTGAAGCTGATGACTTTGTATGGCTCTGTCTCTCTTAAATGCAATTCATGTAGAAGTCAAAACATCACCCTCATTGGTCCTGTTTGAGAATAAAGGATGAATACCAACAAAAAACCCACCCAGCTATGGTACATTCCTGCTTAAGTATGTCCAGTTTCTCCCCGTTGCTACTAGAATAAAAGGTGATATGAGTCCCAGCCTCCATTTACATCTTTTATTATATTACTGGCCTAGTAAGTTCTCGCAGCCACAATGGCCTGAGACATGTTCACAGTACACAAGGTTGCATTCCTTGCTTCCAGGCTTTGAACAGATTTTCCTCTGTTTCCAGAATACACTTGGGATCTCTCCAAGGCTAAGCCTAAAAATCTGGCCTAGTGTGATCCTATACAATTGAAAGCTCCTCTCTCCGCCTCCAGAGTTTAGTTCAGTTCTAGGTGTATGCTCCAGGATGTGATGGACAGAAGTATTTTCAAGTAATAAAATCCATTCTTACCAATCAGTGTTAATAAAGGAAAGTCAACAGACTTTTCTAGTTTAAATATAGCTCTAAGGGCTTCACTGTCACATGATTTTCACAGAAATGTTCTCCTTTAGCATTTACTGAAAGAATCTGTCTTATGAGGGAGTAAAAACCAATCTCTCAGTATTTTGAGAAACAAACGGGAAAGGATTAGGCAACAGTATATCTTTTAGACTGTTAAAAAAAAAATTTAAATTGATTTTCCAATTCAATTCAAATAAACCCACAGTAAACAGTATCCTGGACTTAGATTCAGGAAGACTTAAGTTCAAATTTTGTTTCAAACATTTAGTATTTGAACAAAACCTGGCCTTATAAGCCTCACTTTCCTCATCTGAAAATGTGGGTGATAATAGCACCTATTGTTGTTTTGAGAATTAAAAGAGATTTAGCATACAAAACTTGAATATGCTGGCTGCATTTTATCATCATCATGGCTGTTACCACTTGTCCAAGGTGCTATTCAAGGAGTTGGGAAAATAGGTAGAAAATCAAAATACCCCTTGCCCACAAGGAGGGTATAGAACATGCACAAAGTCATTCCAAGAAGGAAACACATTAACAAGCTGGGGTCATCTGGAAAGGCTCCACAGGGAGTCAGCACATGAGCTGGCTTCTAAGGAACAGAAGGATTACAATTGTGACATTATAGGGTTTATCACCAAACTCCGTGAATGACTGATCTCAGGAAAAATTCACCAAATATTTCAGTTCCATGTTGTTGCTGTTGCAGTTGCTTGTGCTTCATTCCCAAAAATTCACTACCATCAGGGAGGTGATGCCACGACATGCAGTGACCGGGATTTAAGTAAGGCAGGGCTGTGCAAAGTCACCGGCCCCACTTTCTCCTCCAGAGCCATCCTGGTCCAGTGGCCAGACAGGATGGCTCAGTTCCCAGGAACTGAAGAGTGGGGGGTGGGGATGAAAGGGATTTAGATCACTGGGGGTCCTCCAAGCAGAGACTGTGACATTACTTGACAGGAAACATTGTTCAGTGATACTGGAAGGATTCCTGGGTCAAGTCTGTACTGGACAATATAATCTCCATTTGGCATTAAAAGCGCTTCACAACTAGGTTCCAATTTAACTTTCCATCCTCATTGGGCTTTCCTACCTTTCTTTCCCATAAGCTATTGGTCAGCCACATTGGCCTTCTTTCTATTCTTTACCTCTTCCCATCTCCCTACATTTGTCCAGGCAGGCTGTCCTCCAATGATTAGGATGCACTCCCCCCCTTAAGAATACCAAGTTTTCTTTAAAGTTCTGTTCAGAGACTGCCTTTACAGGTATCTTTTTCCACTCCCCTGGCTGCTATCCACTCCCACCCATTATCTTGAAATGATTATGTATGAGTTTATATACATTTGTATAAACATATAAATATTATGTAACATCTCTCATATGTGTCACACAAGGCACAGCATATTTAAAATGTTATATTACATAATATTGAACAGTATGTAACATATATTAAATATTTAAATATTAGATGCATAAAATACTTTCTATGTATATATTTTATATGTTGCCATATATGTATATGCATATATGTGTTTATGTGTGTATGTGTGTGTGTGTATGAGTGTTGTCTCCAGGAGAGATTTTATTTTGGGTCTTTACATCCCTAGTTCTCAGAACAGTGCCTGATGCATAGTAGCCTATTAACAAGAGCCTTATTATTCATGGTTTTTGCTATAGAGCCTGTCTGAATCTCCAGCTCTGTGATCCTTTGCCCTCTGTCTGGGCTTCCATTCCCAGAGCCTGGCCTGCCTGGATGAGGGGCCCTGGGCCTTCCTCACCATTTCCTGGTCCAACACCACCATAGATTACACCATGTTCCACCTCCAAGTTCCCTTTTGAAACTCAGGATCAGCTTTTTAGCCAACTCTGATAAAAGTATTTATTGACTCCTTGTCAAAGGAACTGATACTCGAGTCAGTTCATTAGTGGGAGAAAACCCAGGTTTATAACAAAGAAAGCTCAGCTCTCTGCAGCACCGGCCTCAGCTAGGACCAAAGAGAGCTCAAGAACAGCTGCTCTCCTGCCAAGAGAGGACGGACCGGGGGTGACCCTCTCCTCAGGGCAGAGGCAGGCTCCAAAGAAATCAAATTTGAAAGTAACTGGAGAATCGGCCTGGCCAGCCCTGAACAGGCTCAGCAGAAACCATTGAAGAAGGCCTTTGTCTGTGCTTGGCTCTGCACTCCAAGGACTCCACTCAGTTGGACCCCTGGAGTCTTTCACTTCTTTCAAGTTCATTCTGAATCTCATTCTTTAGCCAATTTTATTATTATTAGGTTTTTAAATGGCCTAGATGGTGACAAATGACAACCCTGCACCAGAGGAAGCAATGAGGAGAACAGCAAAATGTGTGTACATGTGTTTCTATACATGCGTTTGTATGTGTGTGCAATGTTTGTGTATATATATGTGCATATGTATGTGTATTTGTGTGTATCTGTGTCTGCATATATACATGAGTTTGTTTTGTGTGTTTTTGTATGTATATATATATATATGGGTGCTTATATGTGTCCTGTATAGATGTGTGGTTATGTTTGTAACTGTACATGCATGTTTGCATGTATATATGTGTATGTAATATTTTCCCTTACATGGAATCAAAACACACCTCTACATACTCACAACAACCAAATATCACTTTGAATTTGTATGGCCATTTTTTAATGGAAATGAGCACATTGATTCTTCCCAAGTAGGCAGGGCTGCTATTATTCCCATTTTGCAGATGAGAAAACTGAGGCAGAGAGAAATGGAGTGACTGGTCCAAGGTCACATGACATTTGGTGGGGGGCAGATGAAAGCAGACCATGAAGACTGTTTCCTTCTAGGTCCAAAGCTGAAATAAGAACTATAATAAAACCTTGGAGAAGTAAGAATGGCCATCTCACTGTCAGAAAAATTCCCTCTGAATCTACATCCTCCTTTCATTATTGCTAAGTATTGGCATAAAGAGACAAATAACAGCTTGGATAGAGTGGGAAAGAGGTTGAAATAGACCAAAGGAATATCAGCGGGCCTAGGTTTGAATCTCGTCTGTGATACTAACTACCTGTCTGACCATGGCCAGGTTAATTTCCTTGAGCCTCAGTTTCCTAATTTGCAAAATGAGGTCAGACTAGATTACCTCTGAGATCTCTTTCAGCTCTAGGTCCACAATTCAATAATCCATTGGTAGGTCTGACAATCAACTAATTTGAAGGGAGAGAGAAAGAACTCAAAGTGGTCTTTTTATGACCCCCCCAAAGCCCCACATTTGTCCAACCCTTTGTCTCTGAAGATCTGCTACAAAGGGACTGAGAGAGTGGAAAGGAATTTGAGTGAATTTTTAGGGAGAAAACTAAAGGAGGGTCATAGAAGAGAAAAGATGCCTCGTTCAAGGATTTCTATGGATCATTCAGGGGAAGTTTCCCTGACAGTACGGTGCAGGGAGGTGGGAACCAGTGAGCAAAGTACCTCATCTAGGGACTAACTCAGCACCTCCTGGGTGGCCAGGCTGGCACCTCTCCCAGGGACCCCAATTTCACATGATCTGAAAAGAAAAATTAGCCTCTGATAGACTGGGACATCACAGCTGCCAGCTTTCAGAATTTCACAATACACAGAGTAAGCATAGACCACATGGGCTGGATTTCCCAGGAAACTGTTTCAAGAAAAGAAGGTGCATGTAAATTATCACAAACCCCACTAAACATACATTGAAAAAATTCATGTAAACCTATTTCTATGTAATAGTTTAGAAATGACTCCTGAATTTGTTCCATCTTATTTGTACCTAACACCAACATTTGCCTCTTATCCAAATTGTATCCAGTCAGTTTTCTTTCTTCCTCGTTATTTCATATTATTCTTTTCATATATACCATACTTGTCATTCTGCATTATAATGTAAGCTTCTTCAGGGTAGGGGTTGTTTTATTTTTGTCTTTTTATCCTCAACAGCTAGCACAGTGTCTAACACACAGTAGGAGCTCAAAAATGCTTTCTGAGGAATCTATTGCCTTATAATATTTCCAAGGGTATCTGGGTGGCATGATGGATAGAGCACAAGGTCTGAAATTAGGAAGGTTTATCACTAAACTGAAGGCCCAAGTTCAAATCTGGCCTCAGATACTTCCTGTGTGACAAGTCACTTCACCCTGTTTGCCTCACTTTCCTCATCTGTAAAATGAGTTGGAGAAGGAAATGGCAAATTACTCCAGCATCTTTGCCAAGAAAACCCCAAATGGAGTCACAAAGAGTTGGACATGACTGAAATGACTGAACAACAACATCCCCAAACCCTGATTTTTAATCATTTCTTATCTGTTACTAATTTAGTATACTTCTAGTTATTGCTATCAATATCTATGAACAGATAGTCCCATTTAAAAAGTTATGCTTCTCAGTAATACAAGGATCTAACAGAACTCCAAAAGACTCATGATGAGTCATACGGAGAAAGAACCAGGGAATCTGAATGCAGATTGAAGCATACTATTCTCTCTCTCTCTCTCTCTCTCTCTCTCTCTCTCTCTCTCTCTCTTTCTCTCTCTGCTTCTTCTTTCTTATAGTTTTTTTCTTTTGGTTCTAATTTTTCCTTACAACACACTAATGTGGAAATGTTAAATATGATTGCACATGTATAAATTATATCATATTGCATAGTGGCTTGGGGATCAGAGGAAGGGGGAGAAAATTTAGAACTCAAAATCTTATAAAAGTGAATGCTGAAAACTTAAAAAAGAAATATATATTTTTAAAAGTTATAACATCCTTGGGTATATTGCCAATAACAGAATTATTAGGGCAAAATTGTATTATTATTTAAACAACTCACAATGTATGCTAAATTTCTCTACAAAAACATTCCATTAATTCACAGTTCTTTCAACAATATCTTGTTAAAAACTTAACTTTTCCCACAACCCTACCAGAATTGAATTTTTTCATTCTAGTATGTGCTAATTTGGGGCTTTCTCTCCCACTTCCATTTCCTGGAATTCCTACCTTCCTTCTCTAGATTCAACTCAAATGTTACCTGCTGTAGGCCACATCCTGACCCAGTGTAATCATCCAAAATTTCCTGCCATCTACATCTTGTGCGTGGAATAGTGGGGACAAATTCACTCCACCCTTTGTAACCCTTCTGTTTACCAAGACAGAACACATCTTAATGGAATGATCAAGTCAGAAGTGTGAACAAAGCTTACACACCTCTATTCAACTGATTAAGAAAAGACCCGAAGTGTGAATAGTCCTTGGATGAACTGAACTGACATTAACCAGAAGACTCTTTAGATTGTCTGAGAAAACTTAGTCAAGATTTGAGGGTTTCTTAAACAATGTTCAGTCAGTTCAGGCCTGAGAGATCTGAAGAAGCACACAGGACAACATTTCACCTGGAAAAGAATGGATTGGAGGTGGAGGTAAGATGATACAGAGCTCCTCAATCTCTGTTTCCTTGTCCTCTCCCTTTGCCTTTTGAGGAGGAACTCAGAGGTCCAGAAGGCATCGCATTTTCATATATCTTTCCATAAATGGCTCAGCAGATGACAGGGTCTCCATCTGGAGTGCAGCAAGTACTAGATCCAGATTCAAGGTTCTAGAAAAGCCACATAATGCTCAAGGTGAACATTTTGAGGACTCCAGCAAAACTGGGGGTTCCAGACTTCCAGCAACTGGAGTTTGCTGCATAGCATTTGAGCCTGGATGCTCCTGGGCAATGGATAGCCTTGCAAGAAAGTGTGTTGGAGAATTCTTTTGGGGAAGGGTTCCTTTGTATCAACAATACCACCTAAGTAACTACCCCTTTCTAAAAGTTCAGTAAATCTAACTTGTTATTTGATAATCACAAATAGTCAGAGGGGGAAGTGCATCTGATGGACTTGAACTATGGTACTCAACAAACCATCCTCTAAGCTGTCGGTGCAACCCCTAGAATAGGAGGGAATAAGAAGCCGCCAAACTCTGGGTATTAGCTGTTGGCAGTCTTTTTGTGACAGACGCTACACATGCACGTGATTATTCCAGTGCTGTCTCTTCAGTTGAATGGAAGCTCCTTGGGAGCATGGACTGTTTTCGTTTTCCTTTGTATCCTCCACACTGTGCACAGTACCTGATGCTCAAAAGTCAGTCACTCAAATATTTACTAAGCATTCACTATGTGCCAGAGAGAATGCCTAGAGCCCAGAGATGGGGTATCCCACCCTTAGAACAGCCAGGAGGTCAGTGTCACTGTATTAATGAGTACATGTTGGGGAGTAAGGTGTAAGAAGACTGAAAAAGTAGAAGAGTCTAGGTTATGAAAGGCTTTGAATGTTAGGGTTTCTCATATTTGCTCCTGGAGGCAATCAGGACCCACTGCAGTTTAGTGTTTCTCCTTCTTTTTCAGAGGGCCAATGACAACATGGGTGATGTCTTGACTAGCCAATGAATTGGATTTAAGTGAGACAGAGTTGGGCAAAGTCTTCAGCCTCACTCTCTCTTTCAAAGTCATTCAAGTCCAGTGGCAGGACCGAAGTCAAGATGACTGGCAATGGCCCAGAATGTAGTGGATGACATCGGTGTCCTCGATGTCTAACCAAGGTCTAAGTGCTCCACAGCTCCTGCCTCAGCTGCTTTCATGGCCATTGGAATAAATTGTCCTCCTCCACCCATTCTACTGGGAATGTCTTGATACACGTGGGATAAACAACCCCCTAGCTCACCAGTGGGCATGAGGCCCCTCAGTTACCGTCAACATGGTTTAACCTGTCAGCTGAGACCAGGACATACCCAATGCATATCCTGTACAGTTTTTTGGAACCATAGGGAAGAGTTGGGTGAAAGGTAGACAACAAAGATGGATGAGCGGTCCTCAAAGCAGAGGTGCTGGTCCTCCCTGAACATCCCATACACTCACTGGAGTTTATTGGGTAGAGAGTAACACAATCAGACCTGTGTTTTAGGAACATCCCTTTGGTGATGGAATGAAGAATGGATTGGAACAGGGAGAGCTGAGGCAGGCAGAGCCCATACTAGCTATTGCAATGTGCAATAGGTGAGGTCCACAATGGTGACATTGCCAGAGGAGACGAGGGGGCATATTTGAAAACAGTTGTAGAGCTGAGATCAATGGCCCCTGGCAGCAGCTTGGACATGGGGGAAGAGATAATGAGGAATCCAAGATAGCTTGGATTTTCCAGACTCAGGGATGGGGAGGACAGTGTTGTTCTTAACAGTAGTAGGGAAGATAGGATGTGTAACCTGGAATTCTTTTGTTTTGCATTTCTTTGTTAGGGGAGAATGAGGCATTTGTGCATTTTTCCAAGTTTTTTTTTTTTTATATTCTATTTATCCTCTTGGGTAAGTAAGTTGTCTTTTCATAATCTTGAACTATGTAAATACTAGGTACTTTTGTCATCCATGGATCCTTGTATCAAAATACACTGTTTATGAGGCTTTGAAAAATGACTGTTTCAGATCATGTGCCTCAAGTGCAGAAAACATGGCCATTGAGACATACACCATCTCCATACAACTCCCCGTCCCCATTTCCAAAGACAGAGTCAAACGGGTAAAGTCAGCTTGACTATAAAATAAGGGAATTTGAGTAGATAGCCCAGAGGTCCTTTCCAGCTACTGGTCACTGACTGTAGGGGACAGCCCCACCCTCATCTCCCATCCCTCACCTCCATCTGGGTAGAACTCTTCCCAGGTGCTGAGATCCACAATTACATCAACCATTCATCAAATTAAGTTATTGAAATATAACTCCACTGTGGAAGGGTAATCGCTTCCCTTGTTACCTGATGATAACAAATTAACTGGGATCAGTAGTCCTCTAAAAGCAAAGGGCTAAAAGGATGGGACCAAATGTGGGATGCTTAGAGTGTATTTGGAAGAGGAAGGGGGCAGGAAAAGACCCAGGGTTGGGGGGAGGGGAAGATTGCCGTAGAGAGAAAAGGGAGAAACCAAAGGAGAACTTGGCCTCCTTCTCCCTTTGTTGAGTCAGGCCTGGCTCCTGGGTGGGGGCTGTGGTAATCCTCCCTGGCCCCATCCTCCTTCTGCCTAAGAACACAGAGACAATCATTCACTGGGGGAAGGAGGGAGGGAGGGACAGCTAAGCTCATTATGTGGGAACAGAAAAGACAAGTTTGTTCATTCTCCTCTAATGATCTGGGAACCTTGGGCTCCCTCGACATGAGAAAGAATGAAAAATATCAAATCCCGTTAAACAGTCATCTCCAAGGGGCCTCAGCAAATGCAGTGGGGCATTTAGAAACTTCTTTTAGGCTTTCTCTCTGTCTCTATCCATCTTTCTCTCTATCTCTGTCTTTCTATTTTTTCTCTTTCTTCTCTGTCTGTCCCTCTATCTCTCTCTGTCTCTTTTCTAGCTCTCTATATGTCTCTCCCTCCCTTTCCCCCATCTCCTTCCCTTCTTTTGTTTGTGCTGATTTCACTTCAATTCAAACTTCGGTCACAGGTCTCCCCAAGTTCACACTGGGTGCCTGCACTAGAATCACTGGCCAGAAAGAAAACTCCAGCTTTCTGCCAGAACCTAATTTAGTCCTTTCAGCTCACAGTCTGTTCAAGCTCTGGGCAATCTGTGCTCACAAAAGTTGGATTTTCCCACCAGGTAAATGGAGCATTTTAACATGAGGAAGGTTTGTTCCTCTTTCTCCACTTACTAGTCAAGGGAAAATTTGTATTTTTTGTTTTGTTTTGTTTTTGCAAACCGTCTTGCAAATTTAGTGAACTACATGTTACTGACCTCTAAAGAAAAATTTAAGTATACATACATACATACATACATTTATATGTACATATGTGTGTGTGTTTTTCTAGAGAAATAAGCCGGAAGGTCTTTTGTACATCAGGTTTTAATCCAAGTGGAATGCATTACAGACGCTAAATGACCAAGTTTGTGCTTTCCCACGTCTCTCTGGGAAGGTCTCTCTTTTTTCCATCTGGCTAGAGCTCCATAGCGGAAAACAAATGACTGGTCCTGTCAGTAACCAACCATCATTATGTCAGGGACAATGTTACTGAAAAGGGAATCGGAAATTATTCAATCGGTTCAGTCTTCTTGGAGCTCCCGAGTAAACCTAATTCTGTTCCCTTGGATACGGATGCCTATCGAGTTAGTCTTTCCCATTGAAGGTGGGCATAGAGACCAGGTCATAAGTAACAGTAATAATAATAACAAATAGTAACAATAATAATGGAATTTACATGGCACTTCAAAGTTTGTGAAAGGCTCTGAGATATGAGATCTCATCTAATGTAAAACAACAGACTTCTCAGCTTCAAACTCCACCCCCCCCCCAACTTGACTCCCAAGAGACCTGGAATTCCTAGCACCAAGGACACCTTTTGGGTTAAGTCCCTGCTTCCTAAAGGCCTCTGATCAATTGCTCTTTTCTCCAGGAGTGTTACTATGAACGTCTTTCTCATACAAGCCCAGTGATTAACAGATTACTTGACCAAAGTCAGGTACTTTAACTGGAAGGAGTATGTCTTTCTTTTTGCAGAAGAGAGATCCATAGTGGGGGCAGCTAGCAGGCAGCAAAAGGTCACTGGGCATCCTAAGGTCTTCTCAGAAGGCAGAGGCATAGTTAGAAATCATAGCACCTGGTATGGAGTAGAGAGATGATCCACTGAAGGAAGGTTTAAGAGAATTCTTCCAGAGTTGTAGGCCCAGAAGTCAAAGAGCAGACAAATTTGTGTGAATTCAGGGAAGGCACCTCCATCACACCAGCCTTCAGGTGCAAAGCACTACCCTAGGCACTGGAGGTCAGATGCACTCATGCTGAGGGAGTGACTACCTGGCCTTCCCAGTCTGACATGTATCCCAAGGTGTAGTCAATGTCTCCAAGTGCCCATTCCTAGGGAGAAGGGAGAACTGGGGAAAGGGCTCAGTCTTATCCATCAATCTTGATTGGTTTGAAAAATGTGGGAAATCCAGAAGAGAACCTGGACCATGCATGAGGAGCCTACTGCCTGGGTGAAGACACTGGTAGATGTCTGGGGCCATGACACAGGGTCTGTGAAGGACCCCAAAGCCAGAAAGTTGGTGGCAGAGGAAGTCTGCCTCTCTAAAACCTTACTTATCCTATCTAGTGAGATGTCCCAAGTCATTGAGGAAAAATAATTGCTTTTACTGAAATTTGCATAAGGGTTAGCACTAAGGATAAACTATGAAAAGCCTTCATCACAAGTTAAATTCACTTTCATTTCCTCTCTCTCCCTCCTCTCTAGTGAGCTGTCTTCAGCCTAGCCTCATACAGTATTCCCTTTCCTAGATCCAATGCCTGGCTAATGATTAGCTATTACAGAGAAAAAAACAAAACTTTATTTTTAGTCTGTTCATTAAAATTTGCAATTTCTCATGTTTTGCTTTAAAATATCACATCATTTTTTACATGATAAGTAGGGAAGGAGATATTTTTCATAGCTATGATTAGTGAGAACCATTAGCCAAATAAGGGAGAAGGATGATCATCATAAAAATCAGCAACGTGGACTCCTTGCAGGGCTCTCTAAAGCTTAGAAAAGCTATTCAAGCTATTGGAACACAAAACCGCACTGAGATTTATGTGACACTGCATAATTAAAATGCTTTTGAATGAATGAAATCATTACAGCTAAAATACAAAGGGAAATCATCTTTTAGGGAAATCGTTGGGTCTAGATTTCTCGCCGGAATCTTACATGTAAAGGACATAATTAATACAAATATACTGAAGACTGTAAATAACTGGGAACCTGGCAGCCCTTGAGTCAGCCCTTCTCCCTTTTGGAGACCTCTCATTATTAAGATCATTTTCTCTTTGCAAGTGAGACCCATTGTCCCTGATTCTTCCCTCAGGAGCCAAACATAAACAAATTAATTCCCTCTGCACCAGGATGAACCTTTCTATCCTTGAGCCCATCTATCATGCTTGTCCACTTTGATTTTTCTCTTCTCTGAACTAAACATTACCAGACCCTTCGACTCATCCTCACAAAGCATGGACTGGATTCCCTTCAACACTTTGGTTGCCTTCCTCTAGGCTTTCTCCAGGTTATCAACAAGGGTTCTCCTGAGGTGGACCAATGAGAGCAAAGTTCCCTGGGAATCTCACTTCCCTCTTACTGGAAGTTGTGTACCTCTTAATGAAGCCAAAAATCACATAGTGGAAATAATTCGAAGGATGGCAGCAGAGAAGAGAGCCAGTTATCAATTAAAGAGAAAATTAACCCTGGCAGCTGAGACCCAATTTTGGTGAGAGACAGGCCCAGGGAATAACTAAGTGGCCTGCTCAGCAGGAACGCTGCTTCCATTGAGGGAGTAATGTGAGGAAACTGCAAAAAAAGAGAATATTGCAGCCCTCGGTTGGTCACATGCATTGTCTGCACGTGTGCCTTAGCAGTAGCATATTGGACACGTGCCACCATTCTTCTCACTGATGATTTCATATATATATATACACATACGTGCATGCATGTGTACATGTACATGTATATGCATGTGTATATGTATATATGTATGTATAAGTGTGTGTACACATGGATGTCTGTTATATATGCATGCATGTACATGTGCATGCATACACATATATACACATGCATATATGCATATATATGTATATATTTATACACACACAATGACTGTTCTTTTATATCGTCATCATTTTACCTACAAGGAAATGGAGGTTCACAAAAGGTAAACGATTTTCCAGAGCCGCACAACTGATAAGTGCCTAATTCAAGGTTGGAATCCTGTAACTCCTTACTCTGAGTCATTTCTGTTTGCACATGATTATGCATTTAACACAATCTCTGAGGCTGAGATGCAATTAAGTATGTATCCTTTCTCTGCTTGTGCTGAATTTGGCTTAACAATCAACACCAAGAAAACAAAGTGCTCCATCAGCCAGCATCACACCATCCATAAGGGGAGTCACTCATTACAGCACATGGAGAAATGTGAATACTGTGGAGAAGTTCACATCCCTTGGCACTGTACTTTCCAGGGATGTATGAGACGAGATGGACACATGCAGTGCCAGAGCTAGGTCAGTGTTTGTGAGGCTCCAAAGGAAAGTGTGGGAAAGTAGAGGTTTTAGACTGCCTGACAATCTGAAGGGCTGTTTTATGCCTATGAAACCTAGAAAACATACCAGCACCATGCCAGGGAACTGAAGTGTTTTCATCTGAATTGTCTTAGGAAGATTCTGAAGATCGCCTGCCAAGATAAGGTACTAAACACTGAGGTTCTTTCTCAAACTAAAGTGCCAAGCATTCCAACTCTCCTGCAGAGAGCACAGCTTCAGTGGGTTGGTCATGTCTGAATGTCAAACATATGTTTGCCCAAGAGACTATTTTATCAAGAACTCACACAAGGCAAGCACTTATATGGAGGCCAGATGAATTGATGAAAGGGCACTCTTAAAGTCTTTCTGAAGAACTTTGGAATCGATTGCATGTCATGGGAGACACTGGCAAAGGACTGCCTGGCATAACATGTCCCATCAAAGAAGTCCCAGACATAGGACCAATCGGCAGGTCATGCCTGCTTCAGAAAAAGTTCTGTGCTCTGTGAGCAAAAGAACTGCAGTAGCTCAAAAAAAATGTGAGATGTGTGAATTGAGAGACATCTCCACTCCAGATGTTCATCTTGACTAGTTGTGCCCATCCTGTGGTAGAGCCCTTTGAATTTGCAATGTTCTGATCAGTACAAGTCAGACACATTGTCCCTTAACTCAAACACAATAGGTCATCTGGGTCCTTGTAAGAATGCAGGACCACAACCAACTCTGAGTGTAGCACTCCATCCACTAAGGCATGCTGCACCTAAGAGAAAATGACTGAGCTCCTACTTCCTTTTCAAGCCATACAGACCCTTAGTGAAGTGACTTTTTCATCTCTTTGGGGGCCATCCGGCAGTAAGACAGGAGGTAGAAGGTATTATATAAGATAGCAAATAGCAGTCAGGATTTGAACCCAGATGCTTGAGGTCAAGAACTGTTTTCCCTTTTGTCTTCATATCCCCAATGTTGGGCCATTGCTAGTCATCTTAACTCTTTTCTTGCCACTGGATTCTGATGACTCTGGAGGAGACAGTGAGGCTGATGACTTTGTGTAGATCTGCCACACCTAAATCCAATGCACTTGCAAGTCAGGACATCACCCTTATAATGTCATTGGTCCTCACAGCTAGTGTCTAAACCAGGCTTAGAATCCAGTCCTGACTTTAGTTTCAAATATCTTTCCACTCTCCCTGGTGACTGACCAGTAGTCTACATCAGTTGTCTCTCCCTACAAGAGTTTAATGTCCATGAGGTAAGGATCTGTCTGATATCACATTTATATTCCTAGCACTTAGCACTTAGGAAGCAAATAATAAAGGATTTTTCATTCAATCATTTGGTCATTCCAGGGCTTAGTCCAATGTCATTGAAATCAGTCACATTGTAACATCATTTATCTGGTTGAGTCCTGGAATTTCAAGAGGCTGAAGAAGTCAAGAATTACTCTAAGGACAATGGTGGGTACACGATGGGTGTGAGCAGGTTGCCACATGTTACCAGTGAAGAATCCCTAAAAGAAATGTAAGAAAAGAGTCTATTAGAGAGGTTTATGAGCAGAAAAAGAGGCATGATGAGCCTACAGTAAGTGTGGGAGGTTAGAAAGGTAAAAAAAGGACAGCTCCTCTACTGCAATTCAGTTAAATAGACATTTAATGACTGCTATGTTCTAGAACCTATTTTAGTTGCTGGAAGTACAAAGACAAAGTGAAAATGATTTCTGCCCCTAAAAAGCACTCATTCTCCTGCTGGTTTACCATGCCAAGACATCTAAGGGAAGGTCCCCAGCACATTCTAGAGAGGACTTTGGGGTGAACATAGACAAAAGTCCCACAGGACCAAGCAGGGGTGGATGCTCCACTGGAGAGAGTACTCTTATCAATAGAATTTCAGCTCCTTGAGGGCAGAATCTAATTTGGTTTTGTCTTTTTATCCCCAAAGCACATAATAGGTGATTAGTAAATTCTTGATTGATGGATAAAATCCCAGGTTCATGAAGTATTTAAAAAGTTAGATAGACTTTAGGAGACTCTAGATTCAGAACTGTCTATTTTGCACTCACATCCAAAGTGTTGCATGGATCACACAGATTTTGGAGTCAACATTTTCACCCTAGCAAGACTTGCCCATTGAAGGTAATTTGGGTTTATTTGCTTGCTTTTTCCAATCAACATCTAATTTTTGCCTCATAAAAGAAATAATGTTTCTGGGTTCCCATCACTTCCTCCCCATCTTTGGTGTGACTATAGTTACATTCTACTACATTCCACTATGGTAACATCTATTAGATACAATCTCAACATTGTATCGAGTATAAACATAACTTTGGTTCTATCCAATCCATCTCCCAATCGTGTCATGATATAACATCAACGAGGAAGATAATATGTAATGGTTTCTCTTTCTAACTGATTGTTGCTAGCAGCACCAGAGTTTTGTGGTTTGTTTTTGCCCTTAACCCAGATTTATTTTTAACAAAATAAGTTGTATACATGCTTAAAAATGAAATAAACAAACAAAAAAATGACTCAGCTAAATACTAGATTGACCCTAGGAGGAAAGAGTCTCCTGCTGGTTTTGTTTTTTTTTTTTTTTTTGATGCCACAGAAAATCCATTTGTGACCCAAGACCTTTCAAATGTATCTGAACTATCAGGTTGATCACTAAGGGCCCTTCAAGCCTTATCTCTGTTGCTGGGATCTGTGATCCTAGCTCTGAATTGCCTGATTCCCCTTTAAGTGGATAAAGCATAAAAAGGTTGGTGTCCTTGGGAGCATCCCTCCTGGACAGCACCAGGGAAACTCTGGCCAATTATCTACATCTCCTTCACTGGTGGTCCTTCTTAGAGAGAGAAAATCTTAATTCAAGTCACTCCACTGACATTTACTGCCTAGGTGGCCTTGGCCAAGTCAAAACCACTCTGAGTTTCTGTTTCCTTATGTGAAAACTGAGGGGGTTGGATTGGATGACCCCTGAGATTCCCTGACAGCTCCATCACTATGATCTTATGATCTGATCTCTTAAAAACAGTCATATACAATGGATATGTTTTATTACATGCTTAGATTACAGCTCAACTTACATGAGCTACAGTGCATTTTTGGATAAATTTGGACAGATCTCTGATTCTCATCAGCAGCCTTTACAAAGCCTCTCTTAGGGAGGCTTGCTTTCTGGGAAGGTTTTCACTGAAGTCTAATCTCACATATTTCATATTGGTTCCCATAGTTTCAATAGCATAGGGTGGCATTTTCCATTGTCTGACCTAGTCAGTTGATTCTGGGTGTGTGTCTTATGTTGGTCCCTGGAGGGGTTTCAAATCTCTTCAGCCACTGGAATGGAGGCATAAGTGGGGAGCAGGAATAATAGTAAATGATGAAAATGATCCTGGATAGTCTTGTAGCATGACATAGTGGGCAAATAGGAAGCTTGCGAGCCAGGAAGGATGTAGTTCTGGTCCTTTCTCTGATAAAACCTGGCTGTGTGACCTGAGGCAACTCTCCAGGAATGCCACTTACTATGAATATACCAATGGCTTTGGTGAAGAGAGTTTCTTCACCGGAGAGTTGCTCATACCCATGATATCACAGCTCTAGGGCTTATCCTATGGTGATCATGCCAAGAGAAAGATAGGCCTTCCATTTGGAGAGCTTATATTTTAGTAGGGGAAGACAAAACACAAAAGAGAACAAGGTGGGGGGAGGATTTGGGGGAGTGAAACTCACTTAGCTTGTAATTGAATTTCCAGTGTTTAGCACAGTGCCCAGCATACAGTAAGTGCTTAATAAATGCTTGTTGACTGACCAACTTGACAATTCTCTCCAAGCCATCCTGTCTGGATCTTGCTTGTACATGTTTCTTTGCATTTTGCTTCCCCCATTACATGGTGAACCCCATGAGGAGAAGAACCGTTTTGGGTCTGTATCTCCCAGTGCCAGGTACACAGTGGGCACATAATGAATGCTTGTTAGCTTAACTTAAGACAAACAGTGCAAGTATCATTTGACACCTGCTTTTCCTCCTACATCTGAGATTTACTTGTATAGGGACTTCCCTATGAGGAAACTTTACCTCTCCACCCAGATCAGCACCTACTCTATAACTCAGAGTCTTAGAGGGTTGCCTGGGGCATGAGAGGTTGAGTGATTTGCCCAGAGTCACACAGCTGGTATTCCTCAAAGGCAGAATTGGAATCTTATTTTCCCCAACAACCCATAGATCAGATGGAAAACTGCTCTGCTACTCAGCTTCTCAACCCCTGTTTTACAAATGGAGGCTCATGGAGTTGACATGTCTTACTTTGGATTACATAGTTACTTCCTTTCAGACTCAGGATGGGAATACAGGTCTCCTGATTCCAAAATTCTTTTCATGACAAGTTTGTGACTAGAACCCAGTCATCAGATGCCACATCCAGTGACCTTTCCATATCTTGTGCCTTAATGAGGTCTAGAGGAGGGTTAATGAATAACACCTAGAGCTCGAGTTCTCTTTGAAGTAGGCAGTGCATTTCTCATTATCCCCACTTTACAGATGAGGAAAATGAGGTTCAGAAGGGTGGCCTAAGGATCACAGGTCATACCTGGAATAGGGAAAAATTAAATAACCTGGTAATCCACCTCTTCCTCTTCCTCAGGTCCCTAACTTTTCAGATTTGGCTCTGTTGTACCCTGCCCCACCTGCACATTCTTTCCCCATCCAGATTTTCTGGCTATCCTAGACTTGACCTCTACTGAACCAGAATTCCTCCAGGAGCCTCATTCTTGGACATTTGGATCATTAGGTCTGTCAAGAACCTATCTGGTTATGGAGACAATTCGGACTAACCACATATAAGATTTCTTCCTCTCAATTCTTTTTCCTGGTCACAATGACCAGTCAACCAGTGGCAGTGGTACAATACCTGAAGACTTTCCTGCTCCCCATCAGCTCTTGGTCATAACCAAATATAGTATCCTAACTTTGATTCTTCTCATTTGATGTGTTCTGCCCAGGTTTCTGCAATTCATCTCTGCAAAGAAACTCCCATGGAGGAAGCCCTTTCTACCTGTGCAGCTAGAAACCTGCTCTGTGATTTAATGACCCAGAGAGTTTTCTGGGAACCCCCAGAGGTTCAGTAACTTGCTGAGGCTCAAACAACTAATGTCTCACAAGAAGTACTTGAACCCAGGTCTTCCTCCTAATTTTGACTCTCTCCATTATTCCAGATTTCATTCATAATCCATTTTACAGATGAGGAAACTGAGGCTATAAAGGCTGAAATGATCGCAGTCATGCTAGGCTATAGAATTATGGTCACTGACCCAATTCTCTTCTCTGAATCACAATTATCTCCTTGGAAGATTAAGAGTTTAGATGGGACACTCTCTGAAGTCCCCCTACAATCCTATGTACTTCTCTAGTTGACAGTGTACTGAATAAACCTTGAGTTTGAAAGAGAGGGATCTTGTATTGGCTACTTGGAGACATTTGTATGATGATAGAAGGAACCCTAGATGTCATTTTATCTACTACTTTCATTTTTTCAGATGAAGAAAATGATTATGGCCCCCAAAAGGAGAAACATAGGAGAAGGGAGGGAAAGAGAGACAGAGATAGAGAGATGGAGAAGAGACAAACAGTAGAGAGAGAGAAACGGAGACAGAGAGAAAGAAAGAGGGTGAGATAGAGAAACTGAGAAAGGCAAAGATTGGAGCAGATTCTGAGACAGAGAGAAGCACAGAAAGAAAAGAGAGGGAGAGGAGGTTGAGGCACTCCAGGGAATAGTGACCTTAAGGAGAATTAATACTGTTCTATTTTTTGACTCTGTAATAGGGCTGTATTGTAGACTATCCCATTATTTAGTATGTTAAAATTCATGTGCATAAAACATGAGGCCGCCATACCAGGAATTTAGTTCTCATTGATATGCCAAAACAAATTTATTCAGAGTTAAGTTTGCAAATATTGGATCCTGTTTTCTTCCCAGAGTTCTAGTTCACAAGAAAACAAAACATTTCCAGAAGTAATATTGCACTGGGAATTTTTAAGGTTAGAATAATTTACTGTTGATATGAATCCTCAGGAATGCCCCCTGTCTGCCAAGAGAATGTTACATAGACAGCACTATCAGGGCTTCAAGGACCCTACTGCAGTGATATGAGAAAGCTTTTCCTTTGGAAACTCAAAACCAGACCCATTGGCATTCAAAGACAAAACTTGATGTATTTCATTTCAGCTTCTGCCGCACCTTAAGACACATGGCAACTCGTCCAGACATGCCAACTGAACACAGTTATAGGATCATAGACTTAGAGCTGGGAGATCTTGTTCATGATGTAGAAAAAGCACTGATTTCTATTTCTGCCTTGAGCTTTATCACCCCAACGAGATTCAGGGTTTTATGTTGGTTTTGAAATAAAACTCTGACAAAACCACAAAACCACCCAAGGGTCCCTGGGCAAGAAATGCACTTGGAAGAAATGTGCTATTTTCCCCTCTGTATTTAGGGGATTTGTCTATGGAATCCAGAGTAGTTTTGCAGGTCAAACAGCTGATCAGCTGAGTAATCCTAAAACTTAGACATCTAGGCCAAAATGACTCATGAGTCACTCTTTGATGACCTGTCAACTTACTATTAAAAACACATCAACTGATATAATTCTATCTTTGAAGAAACAGAAATTGGGCTGTGGGTTGGAGCTGGACAAGTCTGAAAATAGAAAACATTGCAAGGAACAGAAAGGTCAAAACACCTTCTAAGCATTGAGAAGGCCATAGCTTTGAGCTCAAGAGCAAGACATCTGGGGAAATCGGGATCATTTGGCACTGGAGTCCTAAGACATAGCGACATAATTCTCCACTGGATTAGAAAGCAGGACCACAGTACTGCAGGTATTCCCCAGGTGGAGCAGGATACTCCCTAGAATTACGGGGAGCCCCCTTGGATGTCTCCCACTATTGGTCATCCTAAATTCTTTCTTCTTATCTGGAGAGCCCCATCAACTTCTCCATTGCTTCCTCCAGGAGTGGAGGTAAGATTGGGAATATCTTACCTTGGGGAAATCAGTCCAGATCCCCACTGCAGAATGAAGTGCAGAATGTCTGGGGAGTCCCTGGAATGCTCCTTCCTTGACCTTTATGCCTGACCTACAAGAGACAAAGAGCCAGTAAAGAGGCTGATGGTCCCTTCTGCACCCACTATCCTTTGAAGATAGGCTTTTACAAATTGAATCTTTTCTTAGCACCACCCAAATAGAATAAAGAAGCTTTTGTGTTCCCACCTTTCTTTCTGTTGAGAGTCAGTATGGTGTATTGGATATGATCTTAGAGATAGGAGGTCTGGGACTCACTAGCTTTGTGACTAGCCTTAGACAGATCCTCTAACCTCTCCATGCCTCAATTTCCTCATCTATAAAATGAGGTGATAAAATAGCTTCTGAATACAGGACTCTAAGATCCAAGATCCTAGACAAATAACCACATCTCTGATACATCCTAGCTGTGTGACTTGGGGTACATCATTTAATCTCAAGATGCCCCACACAGCTCTCAGAGAAGGCCCAGTCTTGCGTTGGTAGAAGAGTTCTTCTCACCAGGGAGTTCCCTAGGTCAGTGACACCACAGGTCAATTCCCTGACCCTGTCTTACCCAGAAATATTTATTTATTTGTTAGCTCGTTTTTATTTATTTATTTATTCACTCTTTTATTTATTTATTGCTATTTATTGCTGTTCAATCATTGTTCTTTTGGATTCTTTGTGACCCCATTTGGGATTTTCTTGGCAAAAATAAGGGAGAGGTTCATCATGTCCTTCTCCAGTGGATTGAAACAAACAGGTCACACAGCTAGTAAGTGTTTGAGGCTGGATTTGAACTCAAGTCTTCTTGACTCCAGGCTTAGTACTTTATCCACTGAGCCATCTAGCTGTCTCTGAAATACCTGTATGTGAATGTAAATCCAAAAATACCTTCTAAAGGGTGTAACTTTTCACATAAGCTGATTTATTTAACAACTGATAACTCTTTAAACAACTAACTAGTCTGTGGTTCCTTTTTGCAAAATTAATTTAGTTAAGCAAAATGTCATTTTAAAAATGATTTGACTTTAGCTCGTGTAATAAGCCATTTTTCATATCACCATAATTGTACAACCTTAAATGGTATTTGGATTACCTACTCTGTCTCTTTCCTCCATAAATATTGTCAGTCTCAAGCTGACTGTTTTCAGAGTGGCATATGACATTGTTTCCAATTGGAATAAACATATTGCTCTTCCTATTCCAAATCTCCAAAAAAAAAAAAAAAAGGAAATTAGTTTATTAGCATTTCTGGAAATTCCATTTCATAATGAGGTAGAAAACACTATTTCCCCCAAAACATTTTCTTTATTTTTTCTTTCAATTTTTGCCTTTTGTTTTTACATCATAGTGATTTCCCTTTAATCAGATCCTCTACCACCACCATCATTAAATTCTCCCATGTCATCAAAAACAAACAAACAAGCAAACAAAAAAAGAAGCAGAGCCAATATCCAATCCATATCTGTTGGCCCCAGGAAGGGATATTTCTTTTTCAGTTTTCTGAGACTAACAGTGTTCATTAAAATGTATTAGAATTCATCTGCTTTTTAGTCTGCTCTCATTTGAATTTCTGGAATCCTTGTGTATGTTGTATGCTATGCAGTGTTATATAATGTGTATAATTTTTATCGTTGCAAATGTTGCCTCCCAGTTGTCCGAAATTCACTCTTTATCTCTTCATTATTTCTTAACACACAGTGATATTCAATTATATCGAAATATCTAATTTCCTTAGTTGATGGGCAGGTACTTTATTTGCAGGGTGGTTTTTTAGTTTTCACAAAAACTGTTGCTGTGAATGCTTGGCCCAAGTAGGGTCTTTGACCTCCTTGAATTTTATGCTCAGTGGTGGAATTGCTAGGACAAAGATCATGAGCCATTCAGCAGCTTTCTCCTCTGCCACACTGTGCTCCAGAAGGGTAGAATTCTACCAACAGTAACATAATGCACCTATCCTCCCACAGCCCCTCTAACACCAAATTCTCAGGATGTATTTTCAAAACAATGTTTCCCAAAGGATATAAAAGTACTTACATTTTGTAGTCTGTATTATATGATTATTTTTTAAAATGTTTGTGAGGTTAGCAAGAGAAGGATTGAGAAATTAGACTCCTGTTAGGCAGCATGAGACTTCCAAATCCATTCCCCATGACCCAAGTTCAGCACCAACTTAGAACAATGTAAGACACCTCTTCTCTCCCTCTTAGCCCCATTCTCTGGCCCACACTATCTTCCTTGAAGGCAATAAATGGGAACCACAAATCTATACTCAAGTTTCATTGCCATTTGCATCCTTTTCTTTAGCACCAGCAAAATTGATGCCATGGCTATAAATTCAATAAGCAAACATCTGTTCTCTAAGCTTAATAAATAATAACATACCTTCCATTTATTTATTTGGGAGAGGAGAGGAGGTGATGGCCCATGCTATTCTGTTCATATAAAGCATTCCTTAATTCACAGACTTAGAGATATGGATCACTTGTTCAGGGTCACAAACTAATAGGTTTCAAAGGCAGCACTTGAGTCTTTCTGACTGCTCATCAAGTCATACTGCTTCTCTGTGTCTCAAATATTCATTTACAAATGAGGCTGTTACAAAAGACTAGATAAGAAGAGATGTCCTGATTGGTTAATGGTGGGGGCTGTATGTGTTTGTCCTTCATTGCCAAAAAGACTATGCCATCAGAGAAATGATGGCATGACTTGCACTTGACTTTGTTTTGAGTGAGTGAGGGCTGTGCAGGTCACCAGTCTCACTTCTCCTCCAGAGCCCTCTGAATCCAGTGACCAGATATTCATCAGGATGATGAGATGACCCAGGATGAGGCAATTGGGGTTAAGTGACTTGCTCAAGGTCACACAGTTAGTGAGTGTTAAGTGTCTGAGGTGAGATTTGAACTCAGGTCCTCCTGACTCTTGCACTTGGTGCTCTATCCACTGCACCACCTCGCTGCCCCAGTGGAGGCTGAGGGAAAGGGAGAAGATCAAAAATGACTGAGGTGATGCACCAGGTTAACTGAAAGGATGGCAGTACTCCAGACAAAAAGAAGGACAGTAGGAAGAGAAGTGGCTTTGGAGGAAAAGATCATTAGCTTTGTTTCATTCATATTGAATTTAGATGCTTATTGAAGGGTCATTTTTGGTATGCCCAGTAGGCAGCTGAGAATGTGTGTGGAACACAGGAGAGCCTAGGCCTGGTCATAAAGATCTGGGTGTCATCTGAATAGAAGCGATCATTGAAACCCTTGGGACTCATGAAGTCTATGAAAGGGATTATAGAAAGGAGAAGAAAACACGAGACAGAGCCATTGGGTGCACCCAACAAGGAAAGAGTGAAATGAACAACCATCAAGCAAAGGAGACTGGGGAGGAAATATCAGACAGGTCTAACCATGAGAGACCAAGGATGCACAAATTCATCTAAGAAAGAGTGGGCAGGATACAGTTGGGGTTACCAGCATGGAATGTCTCAGAGAGGCTCAGGAGGGTGAAGACTGAGCAAAATCCTTTGGATTGGGCAATGGGGAGATACAGAGGAGTCTTCTGTCCTCCCAAGTTCTCTCATGTTTGCATACTGTGATGTGGAATGTTGTCACTTTTCAGCCTTTATGAAGGGACCTTCAGTCATACTTGGGCAATTTGGGCCATCGAGATTTAAGTTTCAAATCAGACAATGTCTTGATTTCAATGTTAAATGCACAATCTTCTAAGAGGTCTGGTTTATTTAGTGATCAAGACTTTGAAGGGCTCATATTGGGATAGGATCAGTAACACCTATTCAAACTATTATTCCCAAGTCCCCAAACAACAAATTCAAATATCTCCCATGTATCAAACTGATCTAATAGACATAAGGGCTACGTCCTGAGTTGTTGTTTTTTTAATCAATAATTTTTCATCGCCAGATGTTTCCAGAGACTGATGGAATCTTAGGGAAAATCCAGATGTGAAATTCAATTTATTCCAAGGAAGTAACAGGAAATCAAATCAGTGGTCTGGTGTTTACACCAACAATGTGTGCCCTGGCTAATGCTTTGTAAGGTTTGTTCCTTGGCAGATGAAAGGATGCTTACATAGTTCTGATTATTAATGCAACGTTTTCTAACTGAGCCTAATCTGTATTTGTTTCTAGAGGAGCAAGAACATGATATTTCTGGTAAAAGGGCACCCCCAAAAATCCCCTTGGTATTTTAAATGCCTCCATATTGAGGTAGTCTCCTGCTACAGTATAAACATAGAACATGTACAAAAAATAAACATGAAAAAATTACGGATGAACTCAGCGCTTCATTTAACTTTTCTCTTTTCCTTTGGAGGGCAATCAGAAGACAATATTAGGGTATGAAAGGACAGAATCTCAGAACTAGAAGGGACCTCAGACACCATCTTCTTGTACCCATTTTTAATAATCTTCTCTTTGACAGGCAAAGAGTGGGCATGCCACTTGCTAGAAGTCATTGACTAAGGAGGACCCTGCTGCATCTCAAAGCACCCAGAAGTTTGTTTGTTTCCCACTGTATTGTAAGCTCAGCACACACAGTACTTCGTCATGTGGCCCTTCCTGCTCTCCTGGCCAGAGAAGCCTCCATTCCCCTTCCCACCAAATACCTTGCATTTCTCTTGTACAGACTTCCATATTTGCATGTCATCTCTTCCTCATGGGGGACAGGACCTGCTTAATTTTTGCATTTGTATCCCTAACCCCTAGCTGAGTCTCTGGCACACAGCAAGTTTTTGATAAATGCATATTGTTTAATTGGCTGAATTGCTTTTATCCTGTCACAGATGAATAAAGGGCCTCTGTTTCCAGCGGTCTGAGAGGCGCGTTTCACTGGAGCCTGGCAGGTGTGTTTGTTTGACTTGACCTCTGTATATTTGCTCTGGCTTCACTTTGCTTCCTTATTCCTGCTGGGTTTCCTTTGGACACTGCCTGGGCTTGGGGGAGGGGAGGAGTCAGCAATTTACTTTGTATTTGCAGTTATCCCTTCCACATCCTGGCGGAGCAAGGGAGGGGGGCAGCACCCCTTCCATCTGGAAAATCCACGTACAACTTTTTGGCTCTCCCTTGTACCTGAGAAAGAGTCTGATTTTTTTTTCTTTTATGGGAGTTTATAGTATCTCATTGTCAAGTTTTGGGTAAGCATTTGCTTGCCTACTCTGTGCTGTCAGCTACCTCTGCGTGTCATTGGCGACTTCCATAAAACTCTCCCCTCAAAAAAAAAAAATCTCATTCAATTTCTTATGCCAACCCATGATGTATCAAAACCTTTAGGGGAAAGTTGAGATTTTGGAAGGGATAACTACTTTCATTTCCTGAGAATGGAGCAGCAGCAAGTCAGCAAGCAAGCAAGTCAGTTTGACTGAAGACGCTGGAAAGAGCCCTGACACTGAAGTCCCAGGACCCAGGCTTAAATCAGCCTTAATATCTTGCTTAATATCTGTGTGATTTGGGCCAGTCACTAAAGTTCTCTGTTTCAGTTTCTTCCTCAGTAAAATGAGGAGGTTAGACTGGATATGTCTGAGGATCCTCCCTACTCTGGTTCTAGAAGTCCTTTGGGATCAGGCCATGAAGGGCAACAGAAGCTTGGAGAGCCAGGAATAAACCCAGAAACCTCTACCTGAGAGCAGACAGGATCCCACTAGAGGCCCAACAAGGGAACCGAGGTCTTCCAAGGAGAGAGGCCAGAGGAAGGGCATTTCTGCTTGTTAGTCATTGAGTCCTGAAGGTTTCACCCTTGGGAGCCTTTAAATACTGCTAGAGTCCCAGGAGTGGAGTGAGCCTCTTGCAAGCAGCTGATCACTTTGCCACACTGAGGGAGAACCACTTGACCCGTTCTTGAAACCTGTCATATTTTCCAGTCACTCTCAGCTTGTTTTGACCTTTAGGGTATTATAGGATCACACATTCATGGCATTAGCATTTGTCTCCAGTTTTAGGTTTAACAGTCTGTGATTTTAACTGGCCAAAAGCTCAAATGCTTCTGGGGAAGAAAGATGGCCCGTGTGGCTAAAACTGGAATCAATTCACCAAGTGCCTCTTAAGTACCTACTATGCCCAAGGCTATTTTCTAAGCACTTAAATATATGAGAAAAGAAAGAAAAAGGAAATTCAAGTTTTATTCTCCCTATTTTTATATGAAATGCAAAATGTAGGTTCACTAATACTCTAAGCTCACATCAGTTAATGAAGACAACAAATGTGTGTTAATCACCTACTATGTGCCAAGCACTGGACTAAGCCCTCCAATACAAAAAGAGACAAAAGACAGTCCCTGTCCTCAAAGAGTTCACAGTGTAATGAGGGAGACAAAAAAAAAAAAAAAACAAACTCACATACACATGTGCACATACACACACATATATATGAAAGAAAAACAAACTGTACACAGAATACACAAGACATAATTAAGAGACTGAGTGAAGTGGGGTTAGGACTTAAAGGAAGCCAAGGAGATCAGGAATCAGAATGGAGGAGGGAGAGAGTTCCAGGCATGGTGGCCAGTCAGAGAAAATACTGCAATGTTTTGTTGGTAGAAAAGCCAGGATACCAGAAAAGTTCAGGTTAAATAGTAAGGTGTACAAAGACTGGCAAACTAAGAGGGGACTGAGTATGAAAGGTTTTCAAAGACAGAGCATTTTATATTTGTTCCTGGAGGGGATGGAGAGCCACTGGAATTTGGTGGGTGTAGGAGTGAATTGATGAACTTTAGCTTTAGGAAAAGGCTTTTGCTGGCTACATGGAGGATGGTGTAGAGTAGGGAGAGACCTGGGGTTGGTCTATCCCCCAGCAGCTATTGCAAAGATGCAAGCCTCAGGTGATGAGAACCTGCAGAGCGTGGGAGCAGTGTCAGAGGAGAGGAGGAGGCATATTGGAGAGATGCTGAAAAGGTGAAAGGCCTTGAAAACAGCTTGGATGTAGGGAATGAGAGACAGTGAGGAATTCAAGATGATTCCTAGGGTCAGAAGCCTTAAGGATGGGAGGATGATGTTGTCTGATGTTGGCTTCTACAGAAATAGAGAAGAGAAGGCAGGGAAAAGGGGAGTTCGGGGGAATGATCATGAGTTCTGTTTTGGACATGTTGAGAAATGATCCAAAAGACCAATTTTTCTCTGAATCATTATGGCTCCACTCTGATTTTGATTTGTGAAATTTCTGAATATACATGAATCTAGGCTTCCAGGGATGTGGGTAATCAGGTATCCAGATAAGTTAAATGCACTAAAAGTAACAGGTACAAGGTAACCTTTATTTAATCCAGAGGAAATACACAAAATGCCAAGTACTCACAGAGTCCCTAACATAGAAAATACACAAAGGGATTCTCAATTCCCCCCCCCCACACACACACACACACATAGAGACAATTCTCCCTAATGGCTCCCATTTTTCCATGGGACCCTACAGTCATTCTTACTCAAGTCCACCCGTTGTTTGGACTCTCCCTAGAAAGAAACTACATGTGGTATTTCCAGAGTGGCAATGTTGCAGTGTGGTAACAAATGCCTCATGCCCACATCATAGCCTTTGTCCTTTCAAGTTCCTCCAGCTGAGAGGGTCCCAAGGGCAAACCCTCTTCTCTTTCTAGGGAAATTCCTTTCTCCAGACAGAAGGCCATGTCTCTGAACTCTTCAATTTGGGGTTACTCATGTGAGGCAACCCCCCAAGACTGATGATACCCCAGGAATCTCCCTTCTCTGACTAGGAGTTGACATTCTAGGACCATGCTCCTCTAGAATGCCCAATCTCCCCACCCCCAACTAGCAGACCAGAATTCAGAAATGATATTTTCCCTTAACTCCCCTTTGGTGCTACATGGGCAAGCACATATAGCTCCCATGTGGTTCTCAATGACTGCTGCCATCCCTTGGGCTGGGAAAACCCACTCTCAGATCTTGGATCTCCAGGCTGCACTTAGAGAAGTAAAAGGAAAAGGCAGCAGGTGGCTAGGGACTCTCCTTTAAGGCTGTGGAACTGAACACATACAGCTCCCAGGTGTACTTCTCCTCAAAGTGACTCCTGATGGAGGGAGGAGAGGAAGACACGCTCCACCCATCCACTACCACCATCATTATCTCCCAGAGAAGAGTAGAATGAAAAAGAGGAAAAGAAGCCCAAGGGCAGGTATGCCAGCTCCCCTTTAGAGGTGAGCGCCGAGGATGACTCCTCCCAGGAATCTAAGCTGTGGTGCTGAGGGGACAGTCCCAGCCACTGAAATCCATCCCCCACAGGGCTCCAAGGAGAGGGGGAAGATGGACTTTTGTGCTCACCACAAGGTAACAATGAGATGAAGAAACAGAACCCCCAACAGACTCTTCCTGCTAAGTTTATCTAATTAGTCAGAGAACACCCCACCTCCCATTACACTGTCCTCCCAGTTCAATGGTTAAAGATGGCCTACCTGATCACCCTAGGGAGCCTTTGAATCAACCCGTGTCTCTCTTTCAATCTGAATAGCTCCTTGGGAACTTGGGAGAGCACTTAGTGACTGGAAATTCACTTGATACCTCAGTAACCCTCTTTCCTGTTGTCTCTCCTACTGCCTTGAATGAACATCTCAGTAGCATCCATGATGCATAATTCTTAAGCATTGCCAAAATTAAATTGGGAATGTTGAGTGAGGTTTCTGACCTACCATAGCTGGTGCAACTGAAATTTACATGCCTCCCAATCCATAAGTGTACAAGGTCAACAAAACTTTACCACATTCCTCTGAGGTCTCTTACCTGCCTTGACTTTTTTCAGGGTCTACTCCAAGTGCCCCAAAAAATGATTAGGAAAGAAAAATAAGTACATCAAAATACAGTAACAAAAACTAAGTGAGGAGAAATAACAGAAAATAAAACCACTAGAAGCTTCCCCTCCTGAAGGGAAAGTACTTGGTGTGGTTGATCAAGGAAGTCAGCAGCAATCTCTCTGAGATGGGGAAACTGAACTGAGCCTTAAAGGATGGTGAAGATTCTGAAATGGAAAGGAGAGGGAGAGAGAGCCTTAGAAAGGAGGAAGTTGGCACATGTGCAGAGAGAGCAGAGAAGTCAGGCTGTGACTTAGTAAGAAAACCAAAGATTTAAAATGGCTTAGATTTAAGGGTTTATCTTTTAGTATCTAAAAGGAACTAAGCTAAGAGATAATAAAAATCATAGCACATTATCCTGATTTGCCCACACACCATCTCACAACAACTCTGGAAGCTAGGCAACGCAGGGATTCCTCTAGTCATTTGACAGATGAGGGAACCAAGTTCAAGTAAATTGACTGATGTATTCAAAATCACGGTAACTATGTGATATTTTCCAAAGAATTTGTATCTGAACTGAATGTGTTTGTTATAAAAATATTTTTCTGTAATTTGCCCTTTTATTATGTGTGCATGAGAGAGAGAGAGAGAGAGAGAGAGAGAGAGAGAGAGAGAGAGAGAGACAAATAATTCCTAAGAAAATGCTATTTTTTTCATTCAAATCATATCCCACAGAATTCCATGTGAGACTCTGGCAGGTAAAAGCTTCCCCACCCAGGTAGTCCCATGGGGAAGCATGAAAATGAGTTTTGGGGATGCTAGAGAAAACTAAACAACTAAGGGGGTGGGTGGGGGTAGGGAATGGCTACAGAGCCAGAACATGTCCTAAGACTTTCGAACACTCAGCAGTTCCAATGGCACATTTTCAGACTTTGACAAAGGAGCATTTGTACAGACCTCTGATCTGTCACATATGGACTGGCACAACAGCAGCTACAGAATCCTCAGCATTCACCTACCCAATGTGACAGACAACAGGGACCCAGGCATGAGGGTGAGCACCATCGCCATTCATCCAATGAGTTTGTTCTCAGTTTCCTTGGATAGGGTGTTGGATATTATTATCAGCATGGTCCAGGGACAATTGGAAATTGAAACTTTCCTTCTCTGGTGACGGGAAAAGCTTCCTTTTGGGTAATTATGATGGATAGTGATGGTCAATTATACTGAATATCATAATTTCCTATTTATTTGTCTTATGTGTCTATGTAAAGTATTTTGTTTTTTGCGTTATTACATGTCATGAGACAGCTAGGTGGCACAGTGGATCGAGTGCTGGCCTTGGAATCAGGAAGACCTGAGTTCAAATTTGACTTCAAAGAAGTTCTAACTATGTGACCCTGAGCAAGTCACTTAAACATCTGTTTGCTTCAGTTTCCTCATATATAAAATGGAGGAGTATAACAGCACAACTCCCAGGGTTGTTGTAAGAATGAAATGACTTAATAGTTGTAAAGCGCTTAGCACAGTGTCTGGCACATAGTAGGTGATGCTCGCTCCGTTCTCTTCCCTCTACCCCTCATGTAGTTTTACCTGTGGCTGGTAGAGATTAAAAGGAAAAATGAGGTATTGTGAACAAGAAAATATGGATAAAAACAGGACATGCTACATGCAAGTCACATTAAAGATCCTAGGATCATGGATTTGGAGCTTGAAGGGCCCTTAGAGAGAACTGAGTCAAACCCTTCCTTTTACAGACAAGGGAACTGAGGCACAGAGAGGCAAAGTGATTTGTCTAGGATCACACAGAGTATGGTGCCACCAGGTAGCTGTGGAACATAGAGAAAGCACTGGGAGGAAGCACAGTGACTGGGCTCTAACTATTTATAAATCATGTTAGAGTTAGATATGTGTTCTTTTATGGTTGTTGGTCAGTTGTTTTAGTTGTGTCTGACTCTTCGTGACCCCATTTAGGGTTTTCTTGGCAGAGACACTGGAGTAGTTTGCCATTTTCTTCTCCAGCCCATTTTGCAGATGAGAAAACTGAGGCAAACAGAGTTAAGTGACTGCCCAGGGTCATACAGCTAGTAAGTGTCTGAGCTTGAACTTGAACTCAGGAAGATGAGTCTTCCTGACTCTAGGTCTGGCATCCATCCACTATTTGTTAAATTTGGATAAAAGACACTGAATGAAGGAGCTAAAGAATGTAAAGAAACTAGGATTTATGTTTCTCCACTCTCCTTCCCTACCTTCTTTCCTTTCTCCCTGTCATCCTCCCTTCCTTTTCCCTTTCTTCCTGTTATAGACATGGGGGTTCATTTTATATCTATATTTCCTATGTGTTTTTGAAACAGAAATGTTGAGACTGAGATGAGTATCAAAGGGAAAATTTTTCTTAGAACCAGGCCTTGGATGAAGAAACAATTTGATAAGAGAGTCTAATTATAGCACATCAGAATTTACCAAGATATTATGTCCGCAGATTTTCAAGGCCAAGTCTAACTGTGAGTCCTCTCATAAGGCTAGCACCATTCCATCTTTAGAGCTGAATAAATCCTAATATCAAAGGCCTGATACCCAGAGATAGTCACTTCTTGGACCCAGCCTTTCCCTACTCCACCACACAACAAAGGGCATGCTTAAATCTTAGGATCTGTTGAAAGACCTGGGGGTGTTTCTCATGGAGAAAAGGAGAGTAGGTTTAGGCAAAAGGTAAGGCATGGTGCTACAAGACTATCATTTGGAAGGGAGACAGACTTAGGATCCTAGCTCTGGGGCTGGAAGGGACCTTAGAGGCCACCTAGTCCAATATTTTCACATTATGCATGGGGAAAGTGAGGCCAGAGAAGGAAAGTGACTGGCCCAAGGTTACCCAGGCTGTCAGTTTCAGAGGAGGGCTCTGAACCCACAACCTCTGACTTCAGAGGTAATAATCTTCCTATTGTGCCGGTAGATCCAAAGGGCAGAACTGGTGGCAATGGATCCAAGTAATGAAAAAGGCAAATTGAGGCTAGATATCAGGAAAAATCTCCTTATAAGTAGACTTGTCCCAAGGAGGAAGGGGCTATCTCCAGTGGACTCAGTTTACTTGGAGGTATCTAGTTGGACACTAGATGAGAATTCATCAAGAACTCGAAAGGGACTGTTCTTACTTAAACGTGGATTGGAGTCATCACTATGGGTTGCTTCCCAGGTCTCTGATTCTGTGACTTTATGATATGGCATAAATAAACTTTAACAGTAAAGTTAAGAAGTAAGAAAAACTCAGGTGAGTGAGAGTGGGAGTAGCTGTCTGAAAAGAGAAATGGACTAGGGGACCAGATTTCCTGAGCACAGCTATTGTTTATACTTTCTGCCTGAAATCTTGCTATCCCTCCTTCTACACAATTACTGTGGTGCTTCCTAAACCAGTGGAAGTTTCTGGGGTTTCTTTATGTGCTGAGCAAGAGTAAGGTTTAATAGCCATAATAATAATGCCATTATTATCATACAGAGACTGTCTCATGGTTTCAGAGGCAGAGTGGTTCCTATGGATAGAATGCTGCTATTAAGAGTAAGAACATTCTGGATTCCAGTCCCTGCTTGGACACTTCCTAGTCATGTGACAATGGTGATTGAGTTGAGAGACTAAAGAAAATCAGGGACTCAGATGGGTAAGGGCTTCCCCTGGACTCCTTTCTTTTCTTTTTCCCCTCTAGGGGCTGGGGAGGAGGTTCATCACACTTCATATATTTCCTACGTGTTTTCAAAAATGCGATATTGAGCCTGAGATGGGAATTAGATAGAAAATTCCCCCAGTTTCGGGCCTCGGATGAAGAAATTGTTTGAGAAGAAGAATCTAATTGCCCACACTGGAATTTACCAGAACTTCGTATCCAAGGCTATATTTGTATAGAAGAGAGAGGCCGAAAGCGTCGTTCAAGGCCAGCTTTGTGTCCAGCTTCGAAAGGGTGGCCCCTTGGCGTGGATCACATCAGAAAAACATTTAGCAAAAAAAGTTCAATTAAAATGCCTAAAACTTTATAATATAAAAAGCCTAAAAGAAAGAAAAGGTCAACAAAGTGCTGGCAAATGTGACAAGCTGAAAGAGGAATGTGAGTGGCTGGCATTTCCTGAGTATGATGACCCGTCAGCTCCCACAGGCAGGACATGCTCCACTTCTGTTCTGTTATGGAGGCAGCTCAGAAAATACAGAAGGTAGGAATGATACCCCTGAGTAGGATGGGCATTTCCTTCCCACTTAAATGTCATTCTTACTAAGTTAGTATCTGGCTTGAGAGACAGTATGAAACAGTAGACAGAGTCCTGGGGTTGGCATCAAGTAGATCTGCATTTCAGTCTTCACAAGTTTCTTCACTCATCTTTAGGGTATGCCCCAGGCTACTCATTTAATCTCCCTGAGGCTTTGGTAACTCCCTAGGACATAACATTCTACTCTATAGCCTTGACCTGGTTGGCAAAGAGTATTTCCACCCACACTGGGAGTTCCCTGTGTCAATGACCACAAGCTCTTCCTCTGTGGTCATCTCACTGAGCCAGTAAGAAAGACACAACTTGGAGCAAGGCTGTAGCACCAGGCTAAGAAACAGGAAGACTTTGGTGCAAGTTCCAACTGTGAATTATGTCGTTTTAGGAATCCAGGAAAGTCAGTCTATCTCTCCGACGTGCTATGGTGAGGAACAGTGGCCTTGAGTGATCCCAAGTGCACTTCTCTACATCAGTCAGTCACAGGTCAAGGGAAAGGATTATTATTAATCATAATAGTTTCATTTTTATATAATTTTTACACTTACATAATAATTTGAGATTTGCAAGTCTTTTTATATTGTCTTATTTCATTCCATAAATATACCATGATGTACTGTAGTTGGAATGTTTGGCCCTATTTTACAAATGGAAAAACTAAGGCTTACAGAGGTTAAAGAACTTGCCTAGAAAGCACGAGAATCAGAATTTCAACCCCAGCCAGATTTTGAACTCCATACTCTATGCACTATAGATAATTGTTGAGCTGGGTATGGAGAACAAGGTTCCATAAAAGGAGTTTGGGCATATTAGCGCAGTCATGGATGTGGACCCCCTCTATTCATCCCTCAGAAAAGAATTAGTATGGCCATAGTCAAATCCCTTCATTTCCCCAAGACTTGGTCTGCTCATTTGTAAAACTACATTATAACATCTACTCTACTTATAGGATTATTTGGAATCAGATGCCAGGGCCGTAGATTGGAGCCCAAAGTCAACTCAGAAGGCAGCTGATTTAATCTCACTTTGTAGATGAGGAAATTGGGGCTCAGGGACTTCAGATGACTTGCCAAAGGTTATATCAGAGACAAGAATTAAACCCAGGTGTCCTTGGACTCTCCAACGTATGGACTTTCCATGGTATTACACTACTTCCCAAATAATGTACTTGAAAATGTTGTGAAACTGCCAAGCCATATGAGAAAGTGAAATAATGCTATTTTTCTTAGAAAGCCTGGACAATATCATTTAAAGCCTACATAGGTTGGAGTATCAGGACCTGGGTCTAAACCTTCCCTTGACATTTATTTGTTCTATAGCTAAAATAATTTATCTCTCCGAATCTCAGGTATATGTCTTCAATCAATTAATCATCCAACCAATGCATATTTGTGCCAGGCACTGAGGAAGCTTTGGCGGATACAAGGAATGGGGGTAGGGGGGTGACAATATGTACCATATATAAAACCCATGCAAGGAGAACCTCAGGGGAGAGAAAAGACATGATGAGGTTCTACAGTCCCAACATGAATCTTGTACACCAGAGATGCTAAGAAGCAGAGAGGAGGATGGAGTGAATTCCAAGTCTGGAGTATGGGCAAATGCACAGTGGTGGACAATGGAGTGTTGAGTGTGAGGAACACCAAGAAGGTGGGTTTAAGTGGACCATAGAGTGAGCAGAGGGGAGTAAAGAGATACAAGGCCAAACAAGGGGAGGAGGCTGCTGCAGTTTCGTGAGTAGGAGAGCTGCATGGTCAGAAGGGACCTTTAGCAAAATCACTTTGGCAGCAGACTAGAGGATAGATTGGAGTGGGGAGAGGCTGGAGGCAAGGAGATCAATTGGTTGATCATAAATAGGGATAGTGATGAATGTGGGGATCAACTCAGCATTTTGGGAGGCTGAACAGGAATGAAGTGTTCCATTTTGTTCCTTTTAGTTTTGTAGATTTTAGTCGTATAGCTTATGATGGCCTCATCAGGCTAGTTCTTGGCCTCACACACTCATATTAGGGGTTTCAGAAACATCAAGAGATCAGAGATTTAGAATGAGATGGGGCCTTGAGGTTTTCTACTTCACTGGTGTCAAAGGCAGATAGAAATAGGGACCGTTACAGGGATAGGAAGGATCCTTGCAGGCCACACACTGACAAAGAAAACCACATATACTCATTAGCTATGATACATTCTATTTATTTTGTCAAATATTTTTCAATTACATTTTAATCTGGTTCTCTATACTCAGGAGTATTGCTGGCAGTATGATCAGTGTTTGAAAGTTCTGTTCTACTCCAACCCTACTCTGGGTCTCAGTTCCACCCCACCCCCAGAAAAATAAGTAAATGAAAGGTTCCTGTGGACCAGATTCTGCCATGCAGTCAGATGGGATGCCTCTTGGATTGGTCCATCAGGACATTTGTCTTAGAAAGGCACTATGGGAGGATAAGGGGCTGGGCCCGGAACTGAAGACAAGGGAGATAGTGGGCAGCACTGCCCTTGGGATACTGGGATGCTGAAAAATGATCCCATGTTACTCTGTTTCTCCATGTTGGAGAGGGGGGAGTAGACAGAGAGACAGAGACAGAGGAGAGAAAGAGAGAGGCAGAGAAGATAGAGACAGAGAGACAGAGATGGAGAGAGAGAGAGACAGAGAAAGAGACAGATATACAGAGACAGACAGAAAGACAGAAACAGAGGAGAGAGACAGAGATAGAGAATACAGAGATAGAGAGACAGAAACGAAGAAAGAGACAGAGAGACAGAGATGGAGAGAGAGACAGAGAGATAGAGGCAGACACAGAGACAGAGACAGACAGAGGAGAGAAAGAGAAAGAGAGAGACAGAGACAGAGAGAAAGACAGAGAAAGACAGAGAGAGAGACAGAGAATTTATTAAGAACTTTCTATGTGTCAGTCACCAATGCTAAGCTCTGGGAATACAAAAGTGCAAACCAAACATTCCTTGACCCCCAGAAGATGGCCAAGAAGTGGGTCAGGAAGACGACACACATTGACCTATTGGAATTGGGCAGCCAAGGGGCAGAGTCTAAAGGTTGAGGTGAAGGAAAGTGATAAGAGGAAGAGAAAAGAGAATGAAGGACAGAGGGCAGTCCCTTCAAGTCACTAACAAGCATTCATCATGCACCAGGCACTGTTGACACAAAGAACAGCAAAAACAGTCCCAACACTCCAGTTTACTGTGTAATGAAAGAGATGGTGTTCAGTCAGCTCCATGTACATATCACGGAGAGGAGAGAGGTGGAAATCAGCTCTCACGATTTCCATGAGATTCTCCTGTTATTCCATTCAAAGCCCAATTCATTGCCCATCTGCACTGTCAGTCATTTTGTAGTGATGAGATAAATACCCTGAGATTATCACAGTAATCTCTGGATATGATAGTCAAAAGAGGCTTGTCGTGAACCATGTGGTAACTGGGGCAAAAGAAGAAAAATAGATGAAACTTTATACCACAAAGATTTTGTTGGAAACTCTGACTTTGAACACCATCCATGGAAAATCTCAAATTCCATAAGGACACTTCCAGGAAGAAGGGAGCCATCAGAGAAGCACACAGGTAAATTTAGGATGAGAGATACAATATATCTGCTGCAAACTATCATCTAACAAAAAGCTAACTATTAACTGAAGGTATTTTCCCCCTCCACCTTTGGATTTTTGCATGTGGAACTTCCATTTTTCTTTTGTCTCATATTAGTCTAATTGCGCCTTGGCACCTCCATGTGATTTATCTCAACCCCATTCATGAGTCAGGACTAGAAATAGGAACCAACCCATAGATGAAGATCTCTATGTGGTTTTTTGGGGTGTCACGAAACAGGACTCCCTTTCTGCTACCTCCTGTGGTTTTGGTGGAGATAACTGTAGGTGTTAGACTTTGTGTTATTTAGGAAAATTTGAGCTTGGTTTGGGTTTTGGTTACATAAGATCTTTAGTCATGAATAAAAGATTCATTTGGTCACTCTGGGGTAGATTCCCATATTTCATGGTAGCATGGCAATGACTCGACATTCTTAAAGGTTCTGATGGTGGAAAGAAAACTCTAGCACACTGTTCAACAGACTTCAATCTGACACACACATGTGTTTTCTTGGCCATGATATCACTAAGTTTGGAAAGGATTCCTTACTCCTATGCTTGAGTCCCCAAATAGCAGCCCTAGACGGCCTTTACCTCACATGTAAGTATATACAGAATGCACGTAAAGAAAATACATACAAATAAATAGAAAGTACTTAAATACAAGGTAACCAGAGGAAATATACTTTTGGTTGCTCAGTTTCTTCAGTCACATCTGACTCTTCATGACCCCATTTGAGGTTTTCTTGGCAAAGATATTGGAGTGGTTTGTCATTTCCTTCTCTAGTTTATTTTATAGATGAGGAAACTGAGGCCAACAGGGTGATGTGACTTGCCCAGGGTCACATAGGTAGTAAGTATCTGAGGTTGCATTTGAACTCAGGTCTTCCTGATTTCAGACCCAGTGCTCCATCCATGATACTACCTAACCGTCCTCAGGTACACTACTAACTGGAAAATTTTCATCCAGAAGATCATACTTGAGCTGTATCTTTCAGGAAGAGAGGGATATGGTGAAATAGAGATGAGGAGGAAGTGTATTCAAGGAATGGAGGCAGCCATCACAGGATGGAGAGATAGAGTATGGTGCATGAAGGACAGAGAAGGTCAGTGAGGCTAGACATAGAATGGAGAAGAAATATGCAATGGAGCTGATAGATCTGCAGAGGGCTAAGCTGTGAAGAGATTTAAAGTCAAACAGATGAGTATATATTGTGTCATAAGAGCCACAGGGAGCTGATTTAGCAGAGGATTGAGATGCTCAGATGGTTGCTTCAAGAAAATCACTGAGCCAGTTATGTGGAAGATAGAGTAGAGGCAAGAGAAGTTCGAGATTAGCAACCCAAGTAAGAGACCAATGCAGCTGACTGGGTGAAAGGTGAAAAGAGCCTGCACAGAAGATGCATTAGTAGAGAGGAAGTGTCAGACAAAGCATAGTTATCCAGATAGAAATGGCAAGATCTGGAAACTGATTGGATATGTAGGGTGGGTGAAGCAAAGAAAACACCAAGGTTAGGAGCCTGGGAGTCTGAAGAATGGCAGTACCCTTGATAGAAAGGGAGATTCAATAGAGGGGAGGGCTTGGGGAAAAGAAAATGAGTTCTATTTGGGGACACATTGAGTTGGAGATGCCTTGGGGACATCCGATATGAAATGCTCAGTCATCAGATGGGGATGAGACTAAAGCTCAGGAGAAACACCAAGATTGAGATAGAGATCTGGGAGTCACTAGCACAGACAGGATAACCAAACCCATCTCAGGACTTAGGGGTTAAGAAAAGTTCTTAAGTTTTAAAAAAAAGTAACCTTTCCATCCATCTCTACCACCCTTTCCCCTCCACACACACGCTCCCAGTTATGTGTATTTGATAATTCTTCCTAGGTTGGCCCTGAATAAAACTTGGGTGACTCCCTAAATTTTTGTGACAATATCCTTAGATTCCTGAGGACCTCTTGTTTTCCCCTGGTTATCTTCAGGGCTCCACCAAAGAAGACAGGGCTACCTTCCTGACTTATCTGTTACCTGCTCATCAAAATATATAGATTGTGGGATTCCAGATGTAGAAGTTGGAAGAGGTTCAACCCCCTCACTTTATAGTGAGAAATCTGGGTCAAAGGGAAGGCCAGAGACTTCTTCAAGGCCACACAAGTAGTAAAAAACAAAGCGAGAATCTGATCTCACATTCTAAGATTACAAAGCCATATTCTTTGCATTATGCAGAAAATTGTGGCTCATCTCTAAGCTTCTGCTTTCTGCTTGTAAAAAGATGAAAGAATTTGAGTAAACAAAGTTGTTTTTTCCCAGTGGAAGCTTTGTAAAATGTTGCCTCTCGTAAACTTGAGCTCAAACCCTCCCTCTGACACTTACTGGTTGTGTGATCTTGAGTAAGTCACTTTAACTACTTTGGTCCTTATTTCTCCAACTGTTATATAGGAGGTTGGACTACATGACGTCTGAGGTCCCTTCCAGATCAAAATCTATAGTCACGTATAATATGAACATTCCCATTTCACCAAGAACAAGGGAACATAAGAACTATAAAGGACCATAGAGATCATCATGGTCTTCAAAAACCCTCCTCCTTTAACCTCTGTGGACCTTTCAACACTACTGATCATCCCTTTCCTCTCAATATTCCATTTTCTCCAGGTTTTCATGAAACTGCTATCTCTAGTTCTCCTCCTATCTATCTGACCATGTTTTTCTCAGTCTTTGTTGCTAGATCTTCATCCAGGTCATGCCCACCGAGGGCCCCATCTTGGGGTTTTTTCTTCCTTCATTCTTTCTTACTTGGTGATCTTATCACTTCCTATACATTCAATCAATATCTCTATGTTGAGGATTTCTGATCACTATATCATGCATCCCTCAAACTGTGTACCCCAAAAACACCTCAAACTCAACAAGTCTAGATCTGAACCCGTTACCTTTTTCCTTCCTAAGACCTCTCCTCTTTCTAATTTCCCTATTACTCTGAAGAGCACCACCATCCTCTCAGTCATTCAGGTTCACAGACTTCATATCATGCTTAATTTCTCACTTACTTTATCCCTACTCAGACGACCAGTTGATTGAATTAAGATTTTTTTTTTGTTTTGACTTTTAAAGCTTGTACTTTGTCTCTTCAATTATTTTTTTACTTAATCAACTTTAAAGCAATCTTATTCTCACTAGCTCTGTTCCCTATAAGTCCATGTGAAGTTAACCTACTGTAAATAGAATGACCAAAGTTGATTATAAGAAGAGATGAGAAAATGTGCCTCTCTTTGTTCTGTGAAGAGGTGGAGGGTATTGTATATGCCGTCACCTAGATGAGGGGTAGGTGAGTTTTGCTGCACTTTGTTTCTTTCTCTTTTAATGTTCATTACAAGGGATGGTTCTCTGCATGGAGCGGATATATTTGAAAAATAATGTGATATAAAAACCAGAGATCATTCCTCACCTTTTAAGGATGATGGTGGCTGTAATCCACATTAAGCATTTCATTACTACTAACTGCATTTGTCCTTATGGAATGCAGAGGACTCTGGGGCTAGGAGGAATGGAGACCTGGATAACCACAAGATCCTTTTCAAAATCTATCCTGAGACGTTTCAGCTCATTGTTCCTTTTGTCTTGATCAATTTCCCTATTGTAAGTAGGAACTCAAACTTCTACCTTTAATGATCCTGAAGAAAAGAGGGAGAATGAAGGGGAAAGATCTTTTGAATGCAATGAGACAGTCCTCCCCATGCTAGTGTCCCTGATGGGCTGATGAAAACTTTATTTTCTTGGCTTGTGGCTAATTTTGGGTTTAGGATTCAGGAAAAGGACATTAGACTCTAAAGGAGTTCAGGGACTTCAGAAGGTGAAAAGAGGGAGAGAAGAAAAATGATGATCTGTTTGAGACCAACCCACCCATGCCCTCCAGCTGGTTGCCTTTGCTAAGATATTAATAACAAAGCAGAATGATCTTTGGGGCAGGTGCTAGATCTATTCATGCACCGTAGGGGATCAGAGACAAGGCAAGGATCATGTGGCAAGTGAGATCAGAGAGCCCAGCAAGCCAGATTATGATTGATCTACCTAGAAGGATACATACCAAACAATACGAAGGGAAGAAGCTCTCTAGTTGATGTAAGATAACTTAGCTCAATCAGAAGAGAGAGGCCCTGATCTCACCCAAGGGGAAAACTCCTCAAAGTGTCCAGAATAGAAAGCTGAATATATGGACATAATGGAGACTGCCAGCTTCTTTCCTGTCTTCCCAGAGTCTTTCGCTTCAGCAACTTGAAGCGGGGTTGACCTCTTCTATCTTCTCTCCCAAAGCCAGAAGACAGGAGTACTCAAAACTACTTAATTCTCAAAGACAACTTGAATACTGAAGGGTCATTGGGGAAAATGTGAGTTTTTTCACCTATGACCTACTCCACTCAGTTCTTCATGCAGAGCAGGACCTTCATCACCACCAGTAAGGAGAGCGCCCCATACCAATGGGCTCTGGGACAGGGTTACACAGGCATTAGTGATAATGCCCCCATGCCAGCCCCACTCATGCCCACCATTAGGGAGGAAATATCTTTGAAAACAAAAGTTTCTGACCTTCAGAGGTCACACTGGGATTGACAACACACTTTACATTTGATTCCAACTACAACTGCCCTGGGAGGTCGGTATTTCAATTACTATGTCCCACCACAGAGGAATGGAAGGTGGAGCATCATGTGAGTGGCACAGCCATGAGTGGCACCATTTGGTGTCTATTTCTCTTCTCTCCCCAACAGAGCAAAAGCTCCCTGAGAACAGGCAGTGACTTTCTCCTGTGGGACTTGTGCAGCAGCACCAATGGAAGAGGGACACAATAAATACTGCTTCACTGACTTTGATTCACTTTTCTTCCCCAGAATGTTGTTTGGAAATATCTCACTCATCCCCTAACACCAACAACTAAGGCAAACGTTTAGTAGTGTGTTAGCAAACATTCCCTCCAAAAACATTCCCAAATTAAAAAAACAAACAAAATTAAACTCATGATTATCTTCTTTTTTTAAATTTAAGCTGTTAAATTCACTTCTCAGATAAGAACTACCAGTATGGAAGGAACAAAGGGGTTCAGGTAGTTATAGATTGATAGCCAGAATCAATACCCAACAAGCAATTATGAAGCTTGGAATAGTGACTAGGAGTACAAAGACAAAAATTAAATTGTCTCTACCCTAAAGGGACTTATTTTCTAATAGGGGAAACAAAATGTACCTATAGAAACATAAACAACATGTGTTGCATATACCCAAGGAACCTTGGAAGAGAAGTCACTAGAATGGAGGGGATCAGGAAAGGGTTCCTCCAGAAGGCGGAGCTTGAGCTGAATGCTGAATACAGTAGAGGACCCCAGGAGTGAGAGATGAGAAGGAATAGCATTCCAGGAATGGGGCACAATGCAAGACAGAGAGAAAGCAAATGGATTATGTAGTTGAGGCATCCTGACTCACTCACTGTTTCTTCCACATGGATTAAAATGATTAGGCTACCCAAAGAAGAGAAATGGCTAAGGAAGTTGGAGAGACAGAAAGCAGGCAAGGAGTGAAAAGCCCTGGAAGGGACCTTGATGTTCTTGCCAATGACT